>NC_091747.1:77230003-77962503 GCF_043380555.1 Nothobranchius furzeri | reverse complement strand
ATTTGTTAACAGAGACACTGCGACAAAGTGCAGCCATGCACTAAATACCCATTTACTCTCTCCCCTCATCTTTTCTCACCGACCTCTTGTCCTCTCTCCTTTTACTAAATCCTCTTTATCTCCTTTGCCCCATCGTCTGCTCTCTCTGTGTCACCTCAACCTGCGCCTGTCCCTCTGTGTGTTGCCAACTCTCTACCCCCTGCTCCTGTCATTGCAGAGCAATGAATTTGCATTTAAGCGCTGCCAAATCACTTGGTTTCAATGACAGCATAGCTCCCCTGATCTAGTTTGAACAAAAAGAAAATGAGCAACCACCCAAAAGGAGAGGCTAAAAAAAGTCACCAAAAGATCCAAATGCAATCACGCACTCACATGCATGCAAATGCAAAATCGAGAGGAGGAGGAAGGCACACACTTTGGCTTTGATTAAATGTGTAAACAGCGATCTAGAAAGTGAGACGATTTGAGCGTGTAATGATGACACACCGGAAGCAATGAGGACACAAGCCTACAAAGGCATATACACTTTGAAACATGCAGCATTTTGCTCAGAGTACTTGGTAAACACTGACGTGCGTCTGAAAGGGATAGAGTGTCAACAAGATGTCAGCACAGCACGGCGTACATGTCAGTCAAAGCAAACAACGGCTCTGGGCACTCCTGTGTGTGTGTGTGTGTGTGTGTGTGTGTGTGTGTGTGTGTGTGTGTGTGTGTGTGTGTGTGTGTGTGTGTGTGTGTGTGTGTGTGTGTGTGTGTGAAAGAGAGAGAGGAAGGGAGCAAGCCAAGCATGTGCGCATGTCCCTGAGCTGTCCCCTCAGGAAGGGATGCCAGTCAGCATCTAAGCAGCGGAGGAGAGCAAATGAAATATTGATCTGTGATAAGACATGAAGCACTGTGTCGGCATCTGCTCTCTGGTTTGGTGTGTGCACGCTTGTGTGTGTGTGTTTATTATCTCCTCCGCCACGCAGATCAAGATAACTAATGTTCATGAGTCATAAATGCAGTTAATCATGACGAAATGTGACAGGATGTTGTACGTCCCTTGTCTTGGTCACTGTAACACCTGCAGGGAGATTCACAGCAAAGTGCCTCATTAAACTATTGTGTGACAGGACAGCAGATGTACATTAACAAGTTAAAATGACTAAGAAGTAATACACATGATCTGTCAGCCATGTATTTACAATTTCATGACCGGCATACGAGTCTTAAAGATGGGGGTGGTGGTGGTGTGTGTGTGTGTGTGGGGGGGGGGGGGGGGGGGGGGGGGGTCTGAAGAATAAATTGACATTAAAAGTCACTGATTTTAATAGAAGTGGAGAATTCATTTGTTAATCACAAGCAGAAACACTACACATGTACAAATTGACACTTGAACTGAGAAAGCCATACAAATGTCATTGTAGCAGTTAATGAAACAATTCTATACACAGTTACTTTAACCCTCTCAGGCTCAAAATAAGTTTTGATAAAAGGGCGAGCAACTAAGTCCTTCAGGGGTACTTCTGAGTTAAAAAAATGCTCATGAAATACGTATGTGGAGTAACCAGGTGGGTAGGTTTTAACTGTTGCAAATCTGCAACGCCTGCCTCCAGAGGGTTAAACGAAGACAAACAAGGTAACTTACAAAGAAAACATGAATATTAAATGTGTTCTTGTAATATTCAGCTTTTCAGGCACAGTCTCATTAGTTCTTCCTTCTCAATGAAAAATAACAATCACTGAAACTATAGATTGCAGATTGAAAGCAAAATACCGTGGCAATGTTGTGACCCTCCACACACACACACACACACACACACACACACACACACACACACACACACACACACACACACACACACACACAGAGGGTGGTTGTACTCACCACCCTGGCCTCTGTCCTGGGGTGATTTTAACACTGGAATGGCATCGGTTTGAAGATGTTTCTTCCAGTTGAGGCATCTAGCCAAAGTAAAATTGCAGGCCGTAGTCCATGCCTTTGTAACAGCTGGACTGGACTACTGTAACAAGTTGCTTTATGGGAGTTCACAGGCCATCCTGGGAAGCTTGCAACTGGAGCAGAATGCTACAGCGCGTTTCTCGACTGGGGCGTGTAGATCGGACCACGTTGTACCTGTTTTGGCATCTGCACTACTCCCAATCTCATTTAGGATCAGATTTAAGACCCTATTATTTGGGTAAAAGCATTACACACAATGGCCCCATCCTATCAGTTGAACACAAGCCCCCACAATGCGGCTCAAAAATTGAGTCCAACCCGGAAGTACCAAAAATTGCAGTTCCACCCTCATCCACTGGGGGCTGGTGTCAGAAGCGAGCAAATCCTCATTGACTCCCATGTTAAAAATACCAATTTTACAGCAGAAATAAACATGTTTACAGCCTGGTACCAAAACATATTTTTGGTTTAAATGATCTAGTTTACACCCATGACAACTCTGAGTGGGGTGAATTTTTTTCTCACTCTTCTGTTTAAGTGTATTAAAAGCTTAAAATGTTGTATAATTAATCAGCCTCAGCCCCACGTGACCACAGAGCTAGGCCTCAGTAGAGCCTCGGTCTGGCCTGGAAACTGCTCCGGGATTTTGAGTCTCTGTGTTTGTGTATTCATTTTTGGATATTATTTGTGCAATTGTTGGACAAAATGACTTGCTGTGGCATTAATTGCACTAATAGAGCATCCAAGGAGTCTCCACTTAATTTTTTTCCGTAAGTAAAATTATATTTATGTATTTTAGGTCACTGCCGAGCTGAGCTTAGATTTTAGCATGTACTGTTTAACCATGAAATTTAAATGTAATAGGGTAAAACCCAGTGCATTTAAAATAATGCTGCACTTTAGAAAATGGGTTGAAATATAACATGTTGGTGGAGCTGGGTTCCCACTATCGGCTTGTGGAGCTCTCGGGAGACCGATGTTTTCCACCCGGTTCTCCCCTCCCCGCAGTTCGGCGCATCTCTGTCTGATCGCGGCTTGTGTCTGCTGCGCGGGCTGCCGGCTTGTGGAGCTCTGGGATGGAAACCTTTCCACCCGGTTCTCCCCAGCGGCAGCTCTGCTCATCTCAGATCGCAGCGGCGCTTGTCTGCTATGCGGCTGCCGGCTTGTGGAGGTCTCGGAGACCTCTGTGTTCCACCCGGTTTTACCCAGCGGTCAGCCCGGCGTATCTCTGACTCAGAAGCTCTGCTGTTGTGCACAGTTAACTCCGGTTGTAGCTAGGTTGCTACCTCCGTTAGCTTAGCTCACACCTCCGCGTTAGCTTTGGGTTAGCTTCAGGTTAGCTTGTAGCTAATTCGACCGGGTGTCGTCAGTTGATCCCAGCCTTGCAGCCCCACCCTCAGCTCCACCTCTCTTCCCTTTTGTGGAATTGTCTGGACTTGAAGGAACCTGTGACGCGGTCAAAATGGCGGTGGTGGCCACCTCCCATTTAGCCTCAAAAACGTGTTATTGAAGCCTATGGAAATGAATTGTCCAGTTTTTGTGTCGATGGTTGAACATCATTCATCCTTACACTCAGAGTTGTAGTCTGAGGTCAGCGGATCAATCACCACTCACGGTCCCAAAAGCACAATGTGTAATGAGAGGGTAAAGGGCCTCTGCTTATCTGTGGCCCAGGTTGTGGGATGCTCTGCCCTTGCAGGTTAGGCAGGCCACGACGCTTTCCCTCTTTAAATCTTGCCTGAAAATCAATTTTTACCACTTAGCTTTTAAACACCAATGTGAACCCCGCATTTGCTGTGTCTTCTATTACTTAGTGGGTTTGTGTCTATATCTGACTGTACGATGATGGGGTTTTCATCTGTCTCCTCCAGTCTTCCATGGGGTGTCCCGCAAGGTTCTGTGCTTGGACCTTTACTGTTTTTGATTTACTGTATATCCTTCCTCTGGGTAACATTTTTCGTAGGTTTGGCATGAACTTTTTTTTTTTTCGCTGATGATTGTCAGCTTTACCTACCCTTGGATTCAAGAAATAATTCTGCTATTTGCACACAATTTGGTAGATTGTTTGTCTGAAGTAGAGAGGTGGAAGCTGGGGAATCGTGTGTGCCCCATTGAGGAAAAAACAGAGGCAATACTATTTTTGTTTGATATTATGTGAAATCCTAAATTGGTCTAAATGTTTTATTGTAAGTAATTTAAGTATTTCATTTATACCATTACAAGCTATATTCACTACTAAGCAGTTTAACTTTACCACCTGCTGACATTAATCAGTGCCCACATTCTCCATAAACTGTGAAATCTGGATTGTGTTTCTCAACTCAGTGGTGAGCAATTGTGTTAAATCATCATGATTTCAGTGTTGACCAAAATAATCAGGATATTTTTCTGTAAATGACAGCCTTGCCTTTTTTCTACCAACTGGTTTCATTAGCCCTTTTCAGGCAGCTGCCACACTGCAACAAAGGAAACCTGCCCTTGCTATATTGATGTGTCTTGCTTCTTCTTTTGACCAAATAGAAGCCATATTATGCCAAATTAAGGCCTAGTCCACACGTAGACGGGTTTTTAAAAAACGAATATCCGCCCCTCCAAAAACTTGCATCCACACCACCTTGTTTTAAAAAAACTGTCCACACGTACCCGGATAAATACGTTGTTAAGGACATGCCTGACCTGTAGGCGGCAGTACTTCCCCCGTTCTTAACCTCATCCTTCGTCTGTGGTCTTCCACAAGGAGCAGTAATTCCGCTTGCAAAAACAAACAAGCAAAAAGGGCTTGGACGATTGATAAAGCGAGCGCAGCTCTGAGGGCGTCCATGCTGTTGGCTAGTGTAAACACAGGTCGCACACGTGATGTCAGCATTTTTTTTGTCGCGGAAAGTGACGTTGCGGACCTTAAAACTCCGGTTTTGTCTGTCCACACGCAGACACCCAAAACGGAGAAAATGCAGATCTTCACTTTGGCCGGAGTTTTTAAAAAGATCCTTTTTCGTGTGAAAAAAT
This sequence comes from Nothobranchius furzeri, assembly GCF_043380555.1. Taxonomy (NCBI): domain Eukaryota; kingdom Metazoa; phylum Chordata; class Actinopteri; order Cyprinodontiformes; family Nothobranchiidae; genus Nothobranchius; species Nothobranchius furzeri. The sequence continues at coordinate 77,957,555 of NC_091747.1, read as the reverse complement.
ACTCAATTTTTGTGTGAATGACAGGGCAAAACGTAAAAAAAATATCTACGTTTTGGCAGATCCTTGGCTACGTGTGGACAGGGCCTAAGACCAAGAGATGTTTGAAGCATCCTTTTCTTCTGTGATAAAGAAACTCTCCATTGCATAGATTTCAAAATACTAGAAGGTCTTCTAATAATTTAGAAGTGCAAAAACATTTCAGTTCACACTTATGTACACCACACAAAAACACCGGAGCCATAAAAACATATTCAATAAATCTTGAGTGGACAGGCAAGGCAATGCATCTTTATTTGTATAGCACATTTTATACACAGAGGCAATATGATGTGACTTCCGTTAGCAATGAACATTAAAATATGCGTGAAAATACACAAATTAATTTTAGATTTAAGATTCAGGAAAAAAAGGGGTGAGCAGTTACAGTGCAGAAGGTGCAGCAGAAGAAACATTCATTCAAAGGCTGATGAATACATGAAGGTCTCCAATTTTGAAGAGTTGGGGCCGATTTGAGGTAATAAGGAAGCTGATTCCATATGTGTGCTGCATAGTAGCTAAAAACAGCTTCACCTTGTTTGGTTCTGACCCGGGGTCCACCGGCTGATTGCTTCCTAAGGCTCTCAGAGCCCTGCCAGGTGCATATACAGGAAGGAGATCCGACATGTGTTTTGGCCCCATGCCACTGAGTGATTTATGAACTAATAGAAGCACTTTGAAATGAAATTTGTAGTTTACTGGCAACCAGTGCAGAGATTTAAGAACAGGAGTGATGTGCTCTGTTCTCTTGGTTCTTCTTAAAACTCTGGCAGCAGCATTCTGAATAAGTTACTTCACAGCATTTTTTGGGAAGACCAGTCAAAAGATCATTGTAATAGTCCAGCCTGCTGGAGATGAACGTATGAATGAGTTTCTCTACATTTGGTCTGGATGTGAGACCCCTGAGTTGTGCTATTTGATGAAGATGATGAAACGCTGTTCGAGTTATAGCCTTAGTGTGACCAGTGGAGCTCAGGTCTGAATCAGTTATGACACCAATATTTCTAACATGGGTCTTTGCCTTATTTATTAAGCATTAACAAGAGGGTTATTATTTCTACCTCTACCTTTGGACTTGCTAGTAACTGCACAGCTAGTTATCTGATTTGTAGCTAACCTTAGCCTATAAAGCTATTTAAGCTTGTTAAGAAAAAGCGACAATAACAAAATACATGCATTGCAACTCTATTATTACCAGTGAAACATATTTTATTATAGGCAAATATTTACTTTTTGTGAGTTTGTTTACAAGCACAGATGTTGACCATTCTGCCAACTGAGTATTCTATCAATTCATTAATTCCATTCATCTGTGTATTGCTACACTGCAAGGAAGTGGCCATTTTTAGAAGGCTGAACTGTTGTAAATATGGTGGGAAACACATCCAGCCATGCTTTACGATTATTTAAATTAACTTCCTCTAGTTGCTAAGGTCAGGCACGTGCAAAAATCACAGTGTTATTTTTGAAGAGCCCATACCTACTGTCAACCACCTCTGAAAAAACAATCAGAATGAAAGGCCATAAGCAGAGTGCTACACCATCTACCACTATATAATTGAAGTGTCAAGATAGATGTAGTGGTGTTTAAAAATAAAGAAATGTTTTTATTCTCTCTGACTGCTTTTGCACCGGTGAAAATATGTAGAATATCTGGGACTGCTTAACATTTTCATTTTGGCTGTTACAGGAATAAATGGAGCACCATTTGTACATAGTCTACTGTTGGAGGATGCATTATTTACAGCAATTTAGCTCTGCTGTGCTGTAATGCACCTCGACACCATGGCATCAACATAGATAAATCTATTATTAATTGAGTACTTGGATATGCATGCGCTACACTAGGTGTTCCAAACGTTATTCCTGAACCTCTTTACCTATACATCAAAATAAAGTTGCCCAGTCCCCATCCTTACCATCAGAGCTGCATTTGTGCATATTCAATTGCCCAATAAAATAACATTTTAATAATTTTATGTTTGTTTGTTAGAAACCATTTTTTGATTTTCTTTTCATCAAAAAGCAACCAGTTATCTGTCTGTTGCAACCCTCCATCCAGGGAAGAGTTGACTAAATGTTTATAGCAGGCAGTTTTACTGGCCTTTGTTAACATTGTTAAAAGAAGCTGAAGTCTACAGCAAGTATGTAGCAATGGGTTGGAGAATAGCCTTAAACCTATTTGGCTGCCTGAGTACTATGGAGGGTACTTGATCATTTAAAACTTTTTATTTTTTTCCTGGAAACTGTTTATGTGACACTGATTCACTTTGAAAGCAGGCAAACAAATACTGCAATGCCAGAAATATCAAAATAAAACTCTTTAATGCTGTTTAACGTCGACGTTAATAAAGTTGGGCTTATTTTTCTCCCAATGAATGGTGCAAATCACTGTGTAAGGCTGTACTCACACTCATCCTAGACTGTTTAACCTGCACTCTGCATTGGTACTGCTCCATGATTAACATTATCACTTTACTCTGTAGTTTGTGCTTTAAAGTTTTATTCAGGCCACTCCGCCAGTTTGTTGGTGTCACTGAAAGAAATGAGTGCGTCCCTGAGGAATGTCATTGCAGTCAGTAATTTATCAGATTTCTGTTCGTAAGGTAAATGTTGATGTGCTTTACCCTAATCTTTGTTATTTCTTTTTTCTTGCCTGTCTCTTAATGTATCATTTCAGATTTTCCCTCCTCCTGTGCTCAACAACCACAAAGCAGTACAAAATCACACGGATCACAAGTATCACCTCAAAGATTTTGTGTTATGCATGTTTGTAATCAATATGTTCAAACAACACATTTTCACACCCTAAGCGTCAGAAACAAACGCTTGCTCAGCCACCCTCCACGTCAGACCCCAGATGCCAAAAGTGCCCTTTTTCGTTACGTATGTGCGAAAAGGGGTTTTTCCCTTTTGTAACTGCAGATCCCAATGCAGCGTAAAACTGACGTGATTAGATATCTGCTGATGCGGCACCGAACCAGCTCGTTTAACCGCACCTAAACCTTAACGTTTCACTATTTATAACCTTCCCCTCACCCTCATCCTAACCTTAACCCTCTTGCTACCTAAAACGTTACTCTCACTGTGATCAAGCTTTTGTTTCCCATGCATTCTGACTCTGACAGTCAGAGTCTGACTGTGAATTTTCGTATTTGCCCCCCAAGGGGAATGTTAGAACATACCATCTGGCGAGGGGGAGGTTACAAATACCCTCTACTTTTAACCTCCACCGTGGTAGTTGAAACCTCCCCCTCGCGTTGGCTCGGTCCAAACTCGACCAATGACGAGGCGGCTCCCGCCGTTCACTTCATGGAGCCGTCTTTTAGAGCGACCGACACATAACTAACGTGTTCGCTAGCAAGATGGTTAAGGTTAGGATAGGGGTGAGGGGAAGGTTAAATAAGAGGATAAGGTTAAATAAGAGGATAAGGTTAAGGGGAGGTACAATGAGCTTGTTTGGTGCCCTGGCTGCGGACATCCCATCACGTCGGTGTAACGCTGCATTGGGATGCAACGGTAGCGGACATCCCATCACGTCACGCCATTGGGATCTGCAGTCAAATAAGGGAAAACCCCCTTTTCGCACATAAGTAACGACAAAGGGTACTTTTGGCGTCTGGGGTCTGACGTGGAGGGTGGCTGACCAAGCGTTTGTTTTTGACGTGCTGGGAGTGAGAATGTGTTGGTTCAAATGATTTAGTCCTTTAGTTCACTCCTATCTGCAGAAGTTCATAGCCATAACTCATTTGTCACCAATCCTGCATCCAATCACCAGGAAGTCAAATAGGTTTTGATAAACCTGTGTCTGGATTCTAGATTTTTCATTTTGTGGTTCTTTTGCCTTATCAAAACACAAGAGACAGACAGCTTTGTCCAAACACAGCGTGGGGCATTTATTTGTACAATTCAGCAATACATCACCAGCAACTCATGGGGACAGCATCCAGCCTGGAACTAAGATAGCCTCGGCTGGAATCCTTCTGCAAAAGCCCCGCTCTGACCAAGATGCAGGCTTATTTTATACTGTTACTCCCACAGTCCTTTGAGAGAGGATGGGGTGATGTTTACACCTCCCAATATGGTCTACGCGCCCTCCAGCCCAGAGGTCGACGAGCCCTGTTCTCTCCAATACGGTCCGAGAACTCAAGGTTTACTGGAAGTTACATAAGTTGGACTGAAAAACAGGATGGTGAACCTTTTGGCCCACAAAGATGAAAAACAGCATGTTGAACCTCACGTACACAGCTTTTGGCTCCTACAATTTGACAGTGGCATTTTGCAGAACCTATTGCTAGCTCTGAACATATCAATGTGCATCTGGGTTCTAGACTTCCTGATGGGTAGACCACCATCAGTGAAGGCCCGTGGTGTTGTATTCATCACCATTGCTTTCAATACTGGTGCTCTACAGGAAAGTGTTCTGAACCCTCTCCTGCACGTACTACTCACACAGTGTTGTTGGTCTGATCGGCAACAACAACAACATTTTGCATGAGGTTGGTGAAAGGTAATTGCCTGCCAAACACTGGCACCACTGGTCCTTCTGACCCCCGCCAGCAGGCAAGGTGAGTTAAATGTCTTGCCCAAGGACACAACTGCAGCATTCTCTGATGGAGTGGGAATTGAACCTGCAGCCATCCGACTACTGGATAACCCGCTCTGTCTGCTGAGCTACTGCTGTCCCTCCTAAACCCTACTTCACACTGGAATCATCACTGCTTCAAAAAGAAGCCAATATAGACTACGGGTGTCACGGTTCTGCATTGACCTACATGGACTCATCATGTTTTTGCTCCTCTGAGCTTGTTGCAGGTGGGCATGTCAGAGAGTCTCAGCTGTGACCGATTTCCCCATCAGCAGGCCAGGGGATTTAAGGAGCGGTGTTTCCACACTTCAGCGCCAGTTGATACTCTCATGTTGGGTAGCCTCCAGCCTCGTCCTGTCTCAGTATATTGTTCTGAAACTATTGTGATCTCATTACCTGTCCTAGCATAGATTTCCCTGTCCATGGAGTAACCATCTTGGATTCTAGTCTCAGCCCCAGCCTGTCTGAAGTGTGTCGGTCTCTGCGTCGCTCACCTCCCCTGGCTGTCCGCTCTCCACCGTCCATCTTCCTCAACTACAACCCACTCACCTCAGCCTGACCCATCTCAGACCAGACCAGCCTCCCCCTCCAGCCTGTCCACAGTTCCCGCACCGTAAGATTACTCCACTTTCCATTTATCCCCTGGTTCTCATCCCATTTGTTCTTCTGTTTTAGACTCAGACTTTCATCCTGTCTCGTTTTTGGAACAGCGTCCTCAGTTTCTCTCTTATTTCCTTTAAAGAATAAACATTTTTGTAAGTTCTTACCTGTCTTTTCATGTGATTCTTTCATGTGGGTCAGGAAACTTCCACCCACCATGACTGCGGGGGTGATTCATACCATTAGGTTTGAAAAGAACCACGTTAGGTGCAGCTGCCAAATAATAATGTGCCTCTTCTTAAATGTGTTTAGCTATAGCTTTGTTAGGCTAAAAGTGTCATGAGGTGGTGAAGTGATCTAACCCACGACATACAGAATCAGATCGGAGACGGTTTTAAAAGGTTTAAATAAGGATTTATTGAAGGGAAACCAAGGGAGCAGCGTAACGAAGCTGAGTTCTTGCGCAGGGAGGCTGGTGCGGGAAAACTGTGGACAGATCGGAGTTAGATCCAATTTGCGGAAGGATCAGGAAATCAGACTTGTGCAGAGGACTTACGGTCTGGAGAGGTGGGAACTGGTTTGAGGGAGGAGTGGTCCGGTCTGGGTAGCAGGGACTGAGATCCAGGAGTGAGACGTGGAGGGAGCTGAGCTTGGGGAGGTCCAGGAGGGTTAGGTGGGCAGCTGGAGGTGGTTCTGGCCAGGGGAGAGGCTGAGAGACGAGCGGGGTTGGAGCTTCAGATGATGCGGGCTCCAGAGTTCTGCCAGTCGAAGATGAGTGTGGAGGTTTTGTCTGGAGACAAAGCAGGAGGTCAAAAGGTAAAAATCCAATATCTAAAAACACATCTAGTTCTCAAAAAGTTAAGAGCTCGAATAAGTCACACGAGTGGCTGTTAGAAGGTACCCAGGTAGAGTAATCATCCAGCGAAGTGTAGGAGTCTCCCAGCTGCTTAAATACCCCTGGCCAGCTGATGAGCAGATCTGCTGCAGCTTGGTCACCTCCAGACACGCCCACCTGCAGAGGGAAACTCAAAAGACAGGGAGTGACAGCAGGGAAATACCTCAGACCGTGACAGTACCCCCCCCTCAAGGGACGCCACCCGGCGGCCGAGCAGAGGAGGAGGAGGAGGAGGAGGAGGAGGAGGAGGAGCGGGCCAACTCGAAATCCCGGATGAGAGAGGGGTCATCTATCCATGACCGCGGGACCCACTGTCGATGTTCCGGGCCATAACCCTCCCACTCGACCAGGTACTGGAAACCCCGGCCACGAGGTCACACATCCAGAAGGCGCTGGACACGGTAACCGAGGCCCCCGTCAGCGAGACGCACAGGAGGCGGAGGGTCGACAGGAGGGCACAGGGAACTGGAGATGACAGGCTTAAGAAGGGAGACATGAAAAACGGGGTGTATCTTCATGTGGGACGGCAGATCCAAGCGGACGGAGGACGGGTTGATGACAGCTGAAATCGTGTAGGGACCGATGAATGTGGGGGAAAGTTTTTTGCAGTGGTCCTTCAATCTGATGTCCCTGGTGGAGAGCCAGACGCGCTGTCCAGGCGCATAGTCTGGGGCAGGACGCCGGTGCCGGTCGGCCAGACGCCGGTTGCGTTCTGCAGTCCTCTGTAGGGCCTGTTGCGTGGCCGCCCAAACCCGCCGGGCCCCCTTCAGGAACTGAGGAACGGAGGAAACTGTGGAGGGAAATTCAGAAGGGAACAAACCGGGTTGAATACCTGTCGAGGCCTCGAAGGGGGATAGTCCGGTGGCAGAGGAGACATGGGCGTTATGGGCGTATTCGATCAAAGGAAGGTGGATACTCCAACTGGAAGGGCTAGAGGAACACAGACAACGGAGCATGGCTTCTACCTCCTGGTTTAGTCTCTCGCATTGGCCATTTGACTGCGGATGAAACCCAGACGTTAGCGCCACCTTAGCTCCTAAGCAGGTGGCAAAGTCCCTCCACACCCTTGAGACAAACTGCGGGCCGCGATCTGAGAGTATCTCCGCAGGGATGCCATGGAGCCTAAAAACATGCTTAACAAGCTGAGTGGCGGTGTCAGCAGCAGAGGGTAGAGCCTTTAGCGGCACTAGGTGGCAAGCCTTGGAAAAACGATCGATAATGGTCAAAATAACAGTAAAGCCTCGAGAAGGGGGAAGACCGGTGACAAAGTCTAGTGCAATGTGGGACCAGGGCCTGGAGGGAATGGGTAGCGGATTTAATAGTCCAAAAGGGGGTTGGTTACTTCCCTTATTGCGGGCACAGGTTTGGCAGGCGGAAACGTACTCCTTGACATCCTTAAACATAGTGGGCCACCAGAAAGTCCTCCGGATTAAGGCTACGGTACGACTGACACCAGGGTGGGCAGAGAATTTGGCGGTGTGGCCCCAGGTAATCACCTTATGCCTGACGGAAGGAGGAACAAACAGGGTGCGGTTGGGCTTCCTGATTGGGACAGGGGTAGTTCCTTTGAGCCTCGAGCACCTGATCCCGTATCTCCCAGGTAACGGCTCCCAGGACACAATCGGGGGGTATGATGGTAGTAGGCTCGGGATCTGAATTCACCGAGAACTGTCGTGAGAGGGCGTCGGGCTTGACGTTCTTGTTGCCAGGTCTATAAGAAATGATAAAGTGAAAACGAGAGAAGAACACGGCCCACCTGGACTGACGTGGGTTGAGTCTCTTAGCTTCCTTGAGGTAGGAGAGATTTTTGTGATCCGTCCATATCACAATGGGGTGCTCAGCTCCCTCCAGCCAGTGCCTCCATTCCTCCAAGGCGAGTTTTATGGCCAGGAGCTCACGATCTCCCACATCGTAGTTCCTCTCTGCGGGTGAGAGGCGCCGCGAGAAGAAGGCGCAGGGATGGAGGCGGTGATCTGTGGGGGAGGTTTGAGATAGAACAGCCCCGACTCCCGTATCCGAGGCGTCAACCTCGAGTGTGAATTGCTTTGCAGGGTCTGGACGGGTGAGAATAGGTGCCTGAATGAATCTCTCCTTTAACTCACAAAAACGATAAAAATTAGCGAAACCCAAAAATCTCTGCAGCTGTTTGCGTGTGGAAGAAGTGGGCCAGTCCTTTACTGCCTGTACCTTTTCGGGGTCGGGTCCCAGCCTTCCACTCTCCAGTACGAAACCTAGGAACTTAACAGATGGGACATGGAATTCGCATTTCTCCGCCTTAACGTAGAGCCGATTTTCGAGCAGGCATTGGAGAATGGCACGGACATGACCAGTGTGTTCCTCGGGGGTCCTCGAAAAAATCAAAATGTCGTCAAGATATACCGTGACGAATTTGTTCAGGTAGTCGCTCAAAACTGTGTTTACCAGGTTCTGAAAAACGGCGGGTGCGTTCGTGAGGCCAAAAGGCATGACTAAATACTCAAAATGTCCTATTGGTGTTTTGAAAGCCGTCTTCCACTCATCTCCCTCTCTGATGCGAACCAGATGGTAAGCATTTCTGAGATCTAACTTGGTGAATATGGTAGCGTCTTGTATGGGTTCAAATGTGGATGACAGTAAGGGTAGTGGATACTTGTTTCTTATGGTGATTTGGTTTAAGCCACGGTAGTCTATGCAAGGTCTCAGGGTGCCGTCCTTCTTGGAGACGAAGAAGAAGCCGGCACCCAGAGGAGAGGTGGAAGGCCGAATTATGCCGGATGCCAGGGACTCGGAGATGTACTGTTCCATACTTTCCCGTTCAGGTTTGGAGATGCTGTAGAGACGGCTAGAGGGAAGAGGTGCTGCGGGGAGAAGATCTATGGCACAATCATAAGGGCGGTGAGGCGGTAGGGAGGATGCTTTGTGTTTAGAAAATACCTGCTGGAGGTCATGATATTCAGGAGGAACCCCGGTGAGGTCGGGGGGTGTGATTTTCAGGGCTCGAGGCTCGGAACTAGGTCGGGCAGGTCCCAGACAGGTTGAATGACACTTGTTGCTCCACATCTCCACCTGGTTTGTGACCCAGTTAATGCGGGGGTTATGGTTCCTTAGCCAGGGATGACCCAGAACCACAGGAGACTGGGGGGATGGAAACACAAAAAAGGTGAGTTCCTCGCTGTGGTTACCTGATGTCATAAGGCGAATGGGTGTCGTCTTGTGGGTGATCGAAGTGAGGGAGCCCCCATCCAAGGAGGACACCCGGCAGGGTGTTTGTAGAGGAAGGGTGGTGACCCGGAGTTGCTCCACTAGCTGTTGGTCAAGGAGATTTAGTTCGCAACCTGAGTCAATTAATGCCAGAGAGGGAAGAGTTATTTGATTATGTGACAAAGAACAGTCCAATACACACCGAGAGTTTAAGTCTGACCGAGAACCACCCACCAGTACTCTCGGGGCTACTGATGGGTCCTGTAGTTTTAACTGCTTGGGGCAGTTGGCCACAAAATGCCCAGGCATGCCGCAATACAAACACGCCCCTGAACTCATGCGCTTGTTTCTCTCCTCTTGGGTTAATCTAGCTCGGCCAATCTGCATGGGCTCACTGGGGGGCGGAGCAGGAGCTGCTGGATTCACATTTTGCGGGCAGTTAAGACGAGATGGTAATGGGAAGTTGTTACCTCTTTGGCGTGCCTTATGTCTCTTTTCCATCCGACTGCACAGTGCGATGAGACTCTCGAGATCAGGTGGTTCTTGGCAGAACGCGAGTTGATCCTGAAGCTGCTCGTTAAGAGCCTGGGTGAACGCCCCTTTAAGCGAGGCTTCATCGAGGGTGGAGGTGGCGGCCAGGGTTCGAAACTCTATGGAAAATTCAGCGATTGAGAGCCTCCCCTGACGTAAACTCCAAATCTGTCTGGCCACATCGGCCGCTGACTCAGGCTTGTCAAAAGTCATTTTAAAATCTGCCAGAAACTCGTCTAACGAGTTCTTGAGGAAGCTCGGGTTTCGGCTCTTTGCCTCCGCCCACCGGAGTGCCTTGCCACGTAGAAGACCGATGATGTAGGAGATTTTAATTTCATCGGTGTAAAAGGACTCCGGTGATCTTTGGAAAGCCAGCTGGCACTGGAGGAGAAAACCTCGACAAACCTCCCGATTGCCATCGAAAATCTCCGGTGGAGGAGAGGTGGCGACCCGGAAACAGGGTAGATCGGATGGTGCAGGGAGAACGGGTCCGGGCCGACTTGGAGCGGGGAATGAGGCTTGCTCCGGAGAGGTGAGTGGGTGGCTTAACTCCTTTATCATAGTTCCTAATTCAAACAAAGTCTGGTTAGTGTGGGAGAGTTGATCGGACAAAGAATGGAGCGAATTACTGTGCTGAGCCAGGGTGGCGGAAACGGAGGGAACTGATTCTGTATTGAGGTTAGAGGAATGGCTGGATGATTCTGTCATGAGGTGGTGAAGTGATCTAACCCACGACATACAGAATCAGATCGGAGTCGGTTTTAAAAGGTTTAAATAAGGATTTATTGAAGGGAAACCAAGGGAGCAGCGTAACGAAGCTGAGTTCTTGCGCAGGGAGGCTGGTGCGGGAAAACTGTGGACAGATCGGAGTTAGATCCAATTTGCGGAAGGATCAGGAAATCAGACTTGTGCAGAGGACTTACGGTCTGGAGAGGTGGGAACTGGTTTGAGGGAGGAGTGGTCCGGTCTGGGTAGCAGGGACTGAGATCCAGGAGTGAGACGTGGAGGGAGCTGAGCTTGGGGAGGTCCAGGAGGGTTAGGTGGGCAGCTGGAGGTGGTTCTGGCCAGGGGAGAGGCTGAGAGACGAGCGGGGTTGGAGCTTCAGATGATGCGGGCTTCAGAGTTCTGCCAGTCGAAGAAGAGTGTGGAGGTTTTGTCTGGAGACAAAGCAGGAGGTCAAAAGGTAAAAATCCAATATCTAAAAACACATCTAGTTCTCAAAAAGTTAAGAGCTCGAATAAGTCACACGAGTGGCTGTTAGAAGGTACCCAGGTAGAGTAATCATCCAGCGAAGTGTAGGAGTCTCCCAGCTGCTTAAATACCCCTGGCCAGCTGATGAGCAGATCTGCTGCAGCTTGGTCACCTCCAGACACGCCCACCTGCAGAGGGAAACTCAAAAGACAGGGAGTGACAGCAGGGAAATACCTCAGACCGTGACAAAAAGAGACGTGTAGTTTTTACCATTAGTCTCTGGAAGCATGCATCAAAATGTTGTTGAAAATGAATTTAATTTTTTTGAGAGATATTAGCTACTTCGTTACATAACCATAAAAATCGGCTTTAAAATACATGGCAGTGGGCCTAAGTTACCGGGCGATGCCATATTAGATGCCATGTTTCCTTCTACAGAAGCCCGTGAGGACAAAGTGCAACAAGCGGTTACAAAACTTTAACCATTAACGTTTTAGACATTTACCTCTTCACTTGCTGCCAGTAATGAAAGGGAATCTAATGTGCTTATTTTGCTGGAGATAGCACTCCCAGAGACTTTTGACCCTAAAGACCATCCGTTGGTAAGGTCTTAAGCCTGATTTATGCTTCTCCGTCTGCGTCAGTGCGGAGACACGCAACGCCATTATCCATCCTTGCGTAGGGCTGCGGCAGGCACGCAAGTACGTACGGAGTCGAGCCCAATTTTTTAAACATCCGTCGAACGAAACGGATTACGCAAGCTTTTGATTGGTCAGGACGCCGCTGTTGTTTACAGAGCCGCCATTGCAAAGAGAGCCGAGTTTAACTAGCGGCAGACACGGAGAAGCTTGAAGAATACCTCGCGAAAAAACTCTAAAATTATGAACGTTTCATCCTGCCGTGACTGGAGGAGTGAAAAGATGCGCAGCAAGCGTTTTATTTGTGGACGGAAATGACAGGAAAGGTGGGTTTAGAGGTGGGGAGCGCATGAAGAGGTGGGAGAATGAGGGACAAATATGTCCGTGTTAAAAGTCTCATATATGTACAAAAAACAAAATATAAACACATTATCTTGGACTGATACATGACAGAATAACACAGAACAGCGCTACGCCCTCTGTGGTCCTGCAGGGCAATTGCTTTGCAACACTCTCCAGGAGACGGAGAAGTAAAAGAGCAAAACGCTTCCGTCAATCCGTGCGTGTCTGTTCCTTGCGGAGCTGACGGAGAAGCATAAACCAGGCTTTACTGTGTGCTTGCAGTGATTTAGGTACATACTGCCCCCTATCGCCAGGGAAAATACACATCGTCACTTTAACATAAGCTGGCAATATGGTCCCGCGGAGAATATCTAAACTGGTGAGAAGTTTTCATTGATGACAATAATTTCAAACAAAACTGGCTAAGAAAATCAAAACAAAATAACTTTCCGAGTTATGTATTTAAATGCTTCTTGCAGCAATGCCTGATCTCGACTCCCTTCTGGACTGAGGAACCTTTATCTCAGAATCCAAAACTACAAACTTCATGAGACATTACAATGAGTGGCCTTTGATCTCATTGTGTTTTTACAAACTAAACTTCTAGGACATCAAGCACATTAAATATTTCCTGTTTGTGGTTAGTGAATAATTTTCTACCTGCATGGGAGTTAGGGTTTGGGTTAGTTAGGCTACACTGAGTGTAGTTTGTACCAGGGCAGGAAGTAGCTGGGGTGGAAAGTGTGTAGATTTGTAACAGAAAGCCCCGATGAGTTGGAGTCAAGTTTCTGGTATGTTTAATTGTAAAGATTGATAAATACTTGACATGATGTCCGCTGATGACTTTGCTGTGTAGTCAGAGGTGCAGCACTGGGTCAGTGTGGCTGAGGCAGATGGGTGTAGGATTTTTAACCCTTCTGAAAATAAGAAGTGCTTCACAACTCATCCTCACTATTGATACACAGATGCCAGATGAGCTTTCTCACTGCCTCTTGAGTGAGTTGGCACACGCACTGCAGTGTCAGTGTTGCCAGCTGCTTTTAATGGAAAGTCGCTTTGGCCTGTTGAAATCACCATATTCATGACGGTGACTTGTTTTATTTGCATTTCTCTGCCTTGCTTCATCTGATGTCAGTCTTTTGTGTAAGTGACTTCACTTCTAATCTGTATCTTGACATGTTTTTATAAAAGCTTGACCCAATTAAGTTGTTTCAAACATGTTTGCTTTGTTTTCTGTTCAGATGATGAAACTGGTGTACAGTTTGGATTCAAATGGAGATCAGACTACATTTCCAGCTGAATAGAGTTGGAGAGATACCAAACACTATTCAAATCACTGTTTAGAAACTTTCAGAATTTGAATAAATCAGTAAAAAAAGAGACAAAAAGAAGGGCTGATGGAACAATTGCCGAGCATAATTGCCTTGCAGGAAAAAAAAATCAGGGATTGACCTTGTGCTTTTTTTCAGTTTTAATGTTCTCCCTGAGCATGTGTGTGTTCTCCAGGTATTCCAATTTTTCAAAATCATATTTAATAATTTAACTGGTTGCTTTAAACTGGCCTTGGAATGAATGTGAGCTTGAATGAAGGGCTTGTCTGTATGTGGCTCTGTGTTGACCTTAAATACTCAGGGCGTGCTGCGTCTTTTTCCCACGAGCACTTATTCTCCACTAGATCACAATCCCCATAGGAAAAAGTGGGTTTAGACAGTAGATGCATGGTAGAGTATTAAGCTGACTATCTAAAAACAATACGTAGGAAAAATAAACAGGAGAAACTTAGATAGCAAAACACATCATGAACCAGCATTTGCTAAAATCTGTGCTGTTGTGTGGAGGTCAGGTGTGTCAGACAGTGATGGACAGGGATATCATACTCTTTAGCTCACATATGACAGTCTGGCAGGGTGCTCGAGGATAAAGCTGACTGTTATTCAAACCTCAGATGTGACAGGAGTGATTTTCCTTTTGGCCGTGGAACTGGACCAGCATTTTAACTTTCACTAGGACATCCAAGGGTTTGTCCAGCCACCAATTATGTGTTTAGTTGACTTGTAGAAGCCTTCTGACTTAGGCCCTTGCTGTGCTTGCTCAGGTTGGGTAGGGGTATTAAGGAAATATGGATTTCTAGCCCCCTACTAAAGGCCATTTGATCTCTTGATAATCAAAGTGACCATCTGGACCATCGAGATTTAAATATTGGACAAAGGATTTCCATAGGCTCCAATAACATGTTTTTTAAGATAAATGGGAGGTGGCCACCACCGCCATTTTGACTGCGTCACAGGTTCCGTCAAGCCCAGACAATTCCACAAAAGGGAAGAGAGGTGGAGCTGAGGGTGGGGCTGTAAGGCTGGGATCAACTGACGACACCCGGTTGAACTAGCTACAAGCTAACCTGAAGCTAACCCAAAGCTAATGCGGAGGTGGGAGCTTAGCTAACGGAGGTAGCAACCTAGCTACAACCGGAGTTAACTGTGCACAACACCAGAGCTTCTGAGTCAGAGATACGCCGGGCTGACCGCTGGGTAAAACCGGGTGGAACACAGAGGTCTCCCAAAAGCTGCTGAAAGCCGGCAGCCCGCGCAGCAGACAGAAGCTGCAATCAGACAGAGATGCACCGACCTGCGGGGAGGGGAGAACCACAAGCCGGCCGGCAGCCCGCACAGCAGACAGAAGCCGCGATCAGACAGAGATGGACCGGGCTGCGGGGAGAAACAGCCGGCATTCCGGGTGGAAAACATCGGTCTCCGAGACCTCCACAAGCCGATAGTCGGAACCCAGCTCCACCAACATGTTATATTTCAACCCATTTTCTAAAGTGCAGCATTATGTTAAATGCACTGGGTTTTACCCTATTACATTTAAATTTCATGGTTAAACAGTACCTCCGGGCCGGGGGAGAGGTCCTACCTCAAGTGGAGGAGTTTAAGTATCTCGGGGTCTTGTTCACGAGTGAGGGTAGGAGGGATCGGGAGATCGACAGGCGGATTGGTTCGGCGTCTGCAGTGATGCGGACGCTGAGCCGATCTGTCGTGGGGAAGAGGGAGCTGAGCCAGAAAGCCAGGCTCTCGATTTACCGGTCGATCTACGTCCCAATCCTCACCTATGGTCATGAGCTTTGGGTAATGACCGAAAGAACGAGATCGCGGATACAAGCGGCCGAAATGAGTTTCCTCCGTAGGGTGGCCGGGCTCAGCCTTAGAGATAGGGTGAGGAGCTCGGACATTCGGGAGGGACTCGGAGTAGAACCGCTGCTCCTCCGGATCGAAAGGAGCCAGTTGAGGTGGTTTGGGCATCTGGTCAGGATGCCTCCTGGACGCCTCCCCGGGGAGGTGTTTCGGGCATGTCCTGCCGGCAGAAGGCCCCCGGGTCGACCCAGGACACGTTGGAGAGGTTACATCTCCAATCTGGTCTGGGAACGCCTTGGGGTCCTGCCGGAGGAGCTGGTGGACAAGGCCGGGGAGAGGACGGCCTGGAGCTCCCTAATTGGGATGCTGCCCTCGCGACCCGGACCCGGATAAGCGGAGGAAGACGAAGACGAAGGTTAAACAGTACATGTTAAAATCTAAGCTCAGCTCGGCAGTGACCTAAAATACATAAATATAATTTTACTTACGGAAAAAATGAAGTGGAGACTCCTTGGACGCTCTATTAGTGCAATTAATGCCACAGCAAGTCATTTTGTCCAACAATTGCACAAATAATATCCGAAAAAGAATACACAAACACGGAGACTCAAAATCCCGAAACAGTTTCCAGGCCAGACCGAGGCTCTACTGAGGCCTTTCCACGGAGCTAGCTCTGTGGTCACGTGGGTCTGATGCTTATTAATTATACAGAATTTTAGTCTTTTAATACACTTAAACAGAAGAGTGAGAAAAAAATTCACCCCCCTCAGAGTTGTCATGAGTGTAAACTAGATCATTTAAACCTAAAACATGTTTTGGTACCAGGCTGTAAACATGTTTATTTCTGCTGTGAAATTGGCATTTTTAACATGGGAGTCAATGAGGATTTGCTTGCTTCTGACACCAGCCCCCAGTGGATGAGGGTGGAGCTGCAATTTTTGGTACTTCCGGGTTGGGCTCAATTTTTGAGCCGCATTGTGGGGGCTTGATCTGGACGAGTAATAGGTCAAAATCCTTCCCAGTGCATACTGGACTTCAGCAGCTATTGTTTGGAACAGATTATGTTCATACAATGAATTGACACAAATTCTAGGCTCAGCCAGGGAGAACAGAGTCTTTGTTTTAGAAGTTCTCTGACTGCATTGCTGCTTTTTGCAGAAGATGTTTTCCTGTTGGCCTCGTGAAGCCAGGGCATGAGGCAGGACCTTGGAAAGCTCACAGGTGAATGTGAAGGAGCTGGGATGCAAATCAGACTCTCTAAGTATGAAGACATTTGGCTTGGAAATTACCTCCTGGCCCTGGTGAAGGGGTTTACCATCATGGGAACTTGTTCACATGTGAGGGTAAAAGGAAGCAGGAGCTCTTACGGTGGATTGGACCTGTATTCACGGTGTTGTGGGATATTTACCAGTCCGTTGTGGTGAAGAGAGAGTTGGCAAGGATGAGGCCTTTTGAATTATTATACATTCCAAGTCTCACCTGTGGTCATGAGCTCACATTAAAGGCAAAAAGCAGAAGATCACACTTGCTATTCGATAAATCAAACAGCAAGTTGAGGTGGTTTGAGCATCTGGTTGGGATCACCCTCAAGACAAAGTCCTAGAGAGGTGTTTCAGACCTTGAGGGGTGACCCAAGAGTTGCCTTTGAGATTATATCTCACAGCAATCCCAGGAACGCCTTGTCCTTCTGGAGGTAGCTAGGGAAAGGGCGGTCTGGGGATCCCTAAGCTGATGCCCTGGATGGATGGATGGATGTTTTAAGATTCTGACAGTAACCTGTTAAGCAGCCTGTGCACCGACTCTGAACGTCTCAGACACTCACTTTGAACTCAGGAAACTTTTATTTTGCAGACTTTCAGACAGTGCACCAAACAGGCATGTCCTGATGTTTGTCAGGCTAATCTGAAATCCTCTGGTGAGAGGCTGATATTTATCACACACACACACACACACACACACACACACACACACACACACACACACACACACACACACACACACACACACACACACACACACACACACACACACACACACACGCAAACACAACTGACTGGGATCTTCTCAGATCTTTAGGCTTTCACCCTCCTCCTGTAGCCAGGAACTTTCTCACACTATCTCTGATAGTTTGTAAGTGTGTTGTTCTCCTAGATGCAACAATGGATGCTTCTCTTCTCCACGGCCAAGCTATGTGGAAAACTGGTTTACATGAACATGTGAACCTCATTAATGAAGGGTTATTATAATAAACGTCGCTGGAACCAAAGTGATAGAATAGCTGAACCTACTAACTGTATGTGAATTTATGTAATTACTCTGAGTCACACATTTACCACCATTGTGTTGACCTCAACTCTCCAAAGTATTTTGCCTAAGATGGGATCAGAACTCCATTCTCTTGCCTTAAAACACATAAAAACCTATTACCACACAAACCACAGGGACGTCTGCCAAAAATATTTTCTGTTAGCCCAAAACTGCTGCATAGCAATCAAAGCCTTGACCTTTAAAGCCGTGAGCCTTTCCAAGTTCCTTCAACTGCCTTGCTTTGACCCATTATTTATCGTTGGAAATATACAAGATAAGTTCATTAAATGTACTCAAACTATTGGGGGTAAAAGAGGTAAAGCAAACAAAAAAGCTTTACTGCCCTAGCAGAAAGGGCAGAGGTTTAAGAGAGGGGGCAGTCAGCACTGCAAACACAGGCACACACACACCACACACACAGAGGAAGAGAGAGAGAGAGAGAGAGAGAGAGAGAAAGAGAGAGAGAGAGAGAGAGAGAGAGAGAGAGAGAGAGAGAGAGAGAGAGAGAGAGGGATTTGCCACCTCACATACCTCACATTATACAGAAATACAAGGAATGAATTTCTCTGTGTTCTGTCTTTCTGTCTAAGGGTAAGAGATAGTGTCCGTCACTTAGTGGATTTGTGTGTGTGTGTGTGTGTGTGTGCATGCGCGCGCGTGCACGTGCACACACCCCTTCTAAGCCAGCTCATCATCACTTTCAGAGGTTGAAGAGACATTTTGTGTTAGTATACATTTGTGTGTCTTCATCTGAGGATGTGCCTCTCTCTCTCTCTCTCTCTCTCTCTGTGTGTGTGTGTGTGTGTGTGTGTGTGTGTGTGTGTGTGTGTGTGTGTGTGTGTGTGTGTGTGTGCGTGCGTTCTGCTCTGTATTCGTGTCTCGTGCTGATTGCTCTAAATGAATCTTGCTGCAGCCTCCTGAGAGAGAAAGAGGAGAGAGAGAAAAGGAGTTCATGGGATGGATGCATAGATGAAAGCAGAAGGGGGGAAGGGCAGATTAGAGGGGGTGCAGGAGGACTGCAAAAGCGCATGGGATGAGGATTTTTATACACCCTCCATCAGGTGCAATGCGGAGAAGGAGTTAAGATCTGCTGAATTTGCCTACCCAGAAGACTTAGAAAGTCGGTGCGAATAGGTCACTGCTTCAGTACGTGCCGAACATCTAGAGAAAGATGCAAGGGGAAGAAAGAAGAAAACTTTTAATTCCTTTAAACCTTTTTATCAGATATAAGTCTATAGGGTGTTAGGAGCAATAGCAATTAACAGCTTATTAGGCTGGCAATTCTTAGTAGAGTACAAACATTTTTGTCTCCTACCAAAAGAAATCATTGTCAGGCGTTGTAAAGGTCCCCGTGGAAGCATTTATCCCGTTTAAAACCTCTCATTTCAAAATTGGAAAGCTGTAATGTGAATTATAGTAACAACCACGAGCTAATCAGGGTTCCAAAAATAGTTATTGGCATACAATCTTCCTATGCATGAGCCTGGCCCACAACTGTGTCGGATTTGCTGCAGAAAAAAATTAATAAATGAAAAGGAAACAAGCACACTTCCATTGTGAGCTTCCTTCTATTCAACCAATCACAAATTATTGTGTCAACTTCATCTTTTGATGAGCGCCCTAATTGCTTTTCTGGTCACATATGCATTGGAAATGTTACGCATAAATAGTTGTGCTGCAATCTCTCATCTTCATCAAAGAAACACACAGCAGATGCAAAAGAGGCAGACGAGTAGACGTTAAAGTTTCTAGAGGTGTGGTGATGATTTTGTGATATTCACAAAGTTGTCAATATTAGAAGGTATTGCATCGGTGTAGAAAGTTCACCAAAGCTCTGGAAACTAATGACAGATAAGTGTCCCTAAACCCGTACTAGGTCAACATCAGTACTCAGGTTTAAGGTCTTTTGTTCCTAACCCAAATAAAAGTACACTTGCACTTGTTTGAAATATACATTTAAAATAAGAAAGAAATCTAAAGTAAATAGTAGTCAGCAACATTAGTACACTCAGCTATTTAGTGTTGCCTTAATTTTAATTCCTCAGTGTTCAGAACATCACTATAATGTCTTAGTTTAGCTCAGTGCATGTTTTTAGATTCGCTGTGCTAATAGATTTGGAACTAATTACCACTGGATGAGAAAAAAGGGGAAACAAACACTCAAAGGAGTTCTAAATGTTTTCTTTTTGTGTGTGGACCAGGAATAGGAAGATGAAACTATTTGTATAGATTCACAGACAAGCATGATTCAATTGGCAGCTCTGCACCGATGCAATATTGAGATTAAATATACACTCAACAAAAATATAAACGTGTAACGTGATGAAGGAGCTATTCCTCCAAGGTTATTTAACCTTTTCCACAGTTCCCTTTGACACGGCGCCAGAGTGCATGAAACAGCCTCAAGGTCATGCATATTGCTTCTAAACTGTTAACTTTCCAGCAATGAAGACAGAAGATGAAGAGACTCTTTTCTTTTATTAAATCAAAGAACTCTATTTTCAATAAAGCTAATCAAAACAACTGTTAGTCAATAATACAATGTGACAGATCTGTGAAATCACAATATTATTTTTAATGTGTTTTTAATAAGTAATATGACTTAATTAAGTCACTAGACATGCTGACACATGACACATTGCTGTACTGATCCAATCAGAACCTTCCTAGTCTGAAGCGTGGCAGAGTCTCTGTGGGCTTTATAAATCTGTCAGCTTTGATTCGTCCAGAATCAAAAACATCCAGATTAATAAAACAGTTCCAACGCCATCATAAGTTCAGTTCTCAAGATCTCAGTTCTCAAGATCCCATGAAGTTCACCTCATGTTAAATGAAGTATTGGA
This sequence comes from Nothobranchius furzeri, assembly GCF_043380555.1. Classification (NCBI taxonomy): domain Eukaryota; kingdom Metazoa; phylum Chordata; class Actinopteri; order Cyprinodontiformes; family Nothobranchiidae; genus Nothobranchius; species Nothobranchius furzeri. Next base: position 77,937,273 of record NC_091747.1, on the reverse strand, counting down.
CCGGCCATCTGTACTTCTCTTTTTAAGCTGAGAACCATTCAAGCTGGGAAAAATCTGTTGTTTTGTTACCAACCAAACAACGGTACCTTTCAGAATAAAAGCTGAACTCGCTGACTCAAGGAGGGTCCCCTTTATGACGCTGTGATCCACCTGTCGCTTTTTACCTGCAGACAATCCAATGACTAGTTTGTTGTGCTGTGACGCTGTACCATTGGCTCCAGTACCGGATGGAAGGTCCTGGCATTCTGGATCCATCGTGGAGGTCTCACTAGCCACGTTTACATCCGCATATTTAATCGGATTGAATGCCCATTCAGATTGAAAATTCTGCATGTAAACATGTCAATCAGAATATTCTGATCCGATTCGGCCCGATCGGATTGAAATTTCAATCCGATTGAGAGAGGTGGTTTATTCCGTTCTTCATTCCGATTGACGTGCATGTACACAGCCATTCGGATTGTTGGGGTAAAATAATGCCCACTGCGCATGTGTGCAACAGCCAGCGGGCCTCTCCGCTGTCATTTGGACTGCCTGACTTCAAAAATGACGGTGTAATTAACGAGCGGCGGCTTTTAAATCCGACAACAAGCCGTCCCGTTTCAGTAATATTTAATTCAGAACTTGCATTTTGTGGAAGTAAAATAAAAATCTGATTATTGCACAAATCATTCGACAAAGATGTTCAAATCTTTACTGGAAATACGCAGGTTTATCGCGGGGGTTGCAGGGCACGGATCCCCGTTTCTGTCAGCTTTGAACGCAGCAGCTTCTGCAGCAGGTGATGGAGACACGCTTGTAAAGAACACAGGATAATCTGGGTTTTACAGACCTGACTGGAGGCTGATGTTGGGTAGGAAAACGTCCTCGGTTAAACACTCTGGACGACAGTAAAGTCCGTGTTCGTTAAAAGCACGTAAACGCAGATGACCTGAGATGCTGTTCGTTAATGATGAACACAGGCTTCTAAACTTTCTGAACATCTTCTGTTATTTTGTTTGAACAGATTTTTCTCAACAGTTTCAGCTGATCGTCACATGTTATTAATAATAAGCCACAACAGAGCTCAGTAATAAAACATGAGGCTAACCCCCCCACCCCCGCTCTGTGCCGCAGCGCAGCGCAACAGCTGTCAATTCAGACCTGCGGACCAGCTGATCAAGAGGCAGACATAACCCTCCCTTATTTTAATCAACAATAAAATGCAGCAAAGCATATATCTGCAGTTATTCACTGAAGAAAACGTAACTTCTATGAGCTAAATAAAAATATTAAATTGAATAAATGGATCAGGAAAGCAGGAAGAATAGTTATTTCTGTTTTTACATTTTTCTTTTCGTTTCATGGCGTTTGTTTACAATTTTTCTTTCGTGAAAGGCAACTCTGCGCATGCTCAACCTATTTAATCGGATTAAATGCTTGGTGCATATGTACGCACGGCATGATCGGATCATTTCAGTTCGTGTCCATGTGAACAGAGATTCGGAAATTCCGATCAACCAAGATTTCAATCGGATTGAGGAAATTTGCCACATGAAAACGCAGCTACTGAGGGTATGTGGATGCGACATAAATGGCGTATCATGTGTTTATGACTACGAGTCTCAAACTCTGATCATTTAGGAGCAAAATATCATCTCCCACTCAGACTTTGTTTCTCCTGATACGAGGGTTCTGAATTTGACACTCATTCGCGCACACACACACACACACACACACACACACACACACACACACACACACACACACACACACACACACACACACACACACACACACACACACACACACACACACACCAACCATCTCACACCTCATTCAACATCCATCATTAGAGAGTTTGTCTTGTTAAATTGTTTAAAATTATTTAGTAATAAATTTCGTTAAACGTTTGAAGGTCTCTCTCTCTTCTCTTGTCTCTCAGTTAACACAAAGTTTTATCTAAATCCCTGCAATAAAAAGATCCAATCTTCTGATTTAAATAACCCAGTGTCCATAAGATGGAATTCATACTCGATGTGAATTTTTGATGTCTCATGGTCCTTAATTAAATGTAATTAACACTTATTACAAACGCAACACCTTTGTTTCTGCTCCGATGAGCATGAGATGGATTTAAAGATCTACAATTCATTCCAGATACACAATATTACCATTTCTCTCAAACGTTGTTCACAAATCAGTCTAAATGTGTGATAGTGAGCACTTCTGCTTTGCTGAGATAATCTATCCCACCTCACAGGTGTGCCACATCAAGATGCTGATCTGACATCAAAAGTAGTGCACAGGTGGACCTTATACACCTGTCCAGAAAATTAAACAATAATGAACAAAAGTCTGCTTCTAGACCTGCAGAAAAAGACAAAAAGAAAAAAAAGCAAAAGAACAAAAAATGGGACACAACAACAATACAACAAGATCAAGCCATCACTGCGTCAACTTGATGAAGAAATATATAATCAACATTGTTTTACTGAACAGTCACACGATAATAAATCACAGTGCATTAAGTGCCCACCATAGTCTTAAGACCTGTTTTGAACGTGCCCAAGCCCATACTTTTGAGAGCACCATGTGAGCACCTGTGTGTGTACACGCGCTTGCTTATGTAAGGTTTCTCTATAGGAGCGTCCAACAGAGAGTGTGAGGGGCCACAGATCCGCCCCCCAAAGATGCACAGAAGACGGGAGGGAGCTCCAAGTCCCACAGATCCAGGCGCTGCCCCAGAACACAGGAACCCCAAGGAGACTGCAACCAGAAAGGCCCCCGCCCCCCTCGAGAGGCACAGAGGATCGCCTCAGGGGGCCACAACCAGCAGCCGGCAGAGTCCCGGGAGACATCAGCGGCAAGCCCGAAGGCCCGCCCGCAGCCCCCCACCCCCTAGCTGGCCGAGCCCGGGACCCAGCGACCCGGGACCCAGGGGCGACCACCCCCGCTGGGGACCCAGCAGAGCCCAGGGACCCAGACCCCACCAGGCAGCCACCGGGATCTATCAGGCAGATGCCAAAAATCTTAAACCTGCAGACCCGGTTGCCACGAACACTCAGGCAGACCAAGGCTACAAGCATCTTAACATTTCACGAGGCATTTGCTTGTTTATTCGTAACAATTTTTTCCTCTCAAAGGAAATACAACCGGCAAAATAAAGTGCCGTTACAACTCCTCCTATTTAACAGCTGGCATTTCCTCCTAATATGTTTTTTTATTAGAATTTCTATTACTTCTAAAATATTAATAAAATATTAGAAGGTATTAAAATATTTTAAAAATGGCTCCAATGATGATACTTTGCAAGTTAGCACAGAGAAAAATCTAAATCATACCTGCACTGGCAGGACTGACTCAGATGGACAAATTGGGGAAAATACAAACATTCACAATAAAGACAGCCACTGTTTATCAAATATTACACCATTTATTTTGAATGGTGTCCGCTAACAAGAATCTCCAATTCAATATATCAGTCAGCTAAACAGGCAGACTCACAGAGACAGCAAATTCCAAGGCAGCTGTCTCTCATTGGTACATTCATCAAAGCCTGCTTCCTGTCCTCTAGCTCCCACCGGAACCAATTTGTTCATAACCCCATGAATTTTGGCACCTTCAGCCCTAGTGTGGAGACAAGGACTGCTTCCAGCATAATTAGCCTGTACCAAGCTTTGCCATTCCAGTGTCATAAACGCGACCTCATCCAGGACAGTCTGTACTGAAAAAGCACGGGTAGAGCTGGGAGCCATGCACAGGAAGGTAAAGGAAAATGATGAGCTCTGAGCAAAACATGAGTGACAGATTTAAGATTTGTTATAATTACGTTGGACTGCTGAGATAAAGAGGTGAATGAGGTAGATGAAAGGGGAAGAAATTAAAATGATTATCAGGCCAGGTTTAAACAAGAAAGCACAAAAAACTACTTTAGACAATGACTATGTCAAACTGAACAGAAAATTGGACATTATGTGAAAAATGTTTTAAATTGGACCATCAGAAAATAAGCCACCAACACACTTTAACGCAATAAACACATATTAAAGAAACCCACAAATTCACTGGTGACTGCTGGAGATCTGCACCAGCGTCCCGTGAAAATGAAAGAATTAGGCTGTTTAAGGGTATGAATGAATTAATTAATGATTTAATAAGACAACGAAAGGGCAGTCAGGCATTACGAGAACCCCCAGTTTATATAAAAAAAACAGAGGATTGTGGTCATCTCAGAAAGGAGATTCAGACGTTTATGGGTGACTTTGTAACATCTGGGATGATTTAATCTGAATGGGAAAAATCTTGGTTCCAAATGTGTTTCCAAATGTGTTTCCAAAATGGCTGAATTTAGTGAGTTTGGTAAACTTAGGGTCTTCCTGTTACATACTTTCCCTAAATGAAGGATTAATTTACATCCCACAAAACTCACAATCTGCGCTATGTAGCAAACTATTTCTAATTCCAACTTAAAGGGGACATGTTATAACTTATAACAGTTATACTGGTTCTTTGGTCTTCAGCAAACATGGTCATGAAGTTTGTTGCACATAATTGCTCTCTCATAAAGTGATCACACCCAGGGCCAGATTAAGACTTCATTGTACCCTGGGCAACAATATTCAAGGGCCCCATCATCACGACCCAAGGATCACCATAATATGGTCACATACAGAATATTTTACTGTAATATGCAGTAAATATACTCAATACTTGAATGCCTGGGGGTCATTTTGCCTTGGCCCCCAAAATGTCTTGAAACGGCCCTGGGTGTGTGACTGAGTTTTGAAGGTGATCTGAATTGTATCAGATGTATAAATATTACATGTGTGTAACTTATTGTTTTGCAGGTAAAAATGTGTAGTTGGGGATAAATCTACGTACATTTTACTTTTCAACACTTTGTTTTGTTTTCTTGTTTTTATTTAACTATTTTCCTGTCCTGTCTGTCTCTCTTCTTCCTGCATCTCCTCTAAACTCTCCAGAAAAACTGCTGCCTGGATTCTTACTTTTTCACCTCATTGGTTACTTTTGAGCAGATCAAAGGGATCTCCTGACCGTAAAGCGGAGAGCGCGTTTCGATGCGTCAGTGAGGTGAAATCACCGCAGCACAGGTGATGAGCTCCGCAGCGGCAGAGCGCTTCAGGCACAAATAAGACAGAAAGTAGAGAACATGTGCGGACATGAACGATCGTGTGTTAATTATAGTTTTTTGGTTGCGCCACTTTGAGAATGGACCGTGCGCTGGACGCAGCAGCCTGGAGCACTGCGCACCGATCATCGCTCTGCCGCTCTCTGCTCAGACGAGTCCATGAATGATAATATAGTAATATAGGTAGAAAACTTTTTTCCGGCTCCCCTGGATGTGTAGGATATACAGCTTCCCATCCCTGCTCCTGGATGAAAAGCCGGACATTTTCATCAATACAAGAATCCGGACATCCCGGACAGAGAGTGAAAAGCGGATATGTCCGGGGAAAACAGGACGTACGGTCACCCTAGTTTAATATAAAGCGGGAGATTACAGATACAGTAATTTGCTTGTGCCCTTGCTGCTGGGCCCTTTAGAGTTTGTGGGCCCTGGGCAATTGCCCAGTTGCCCATATGGTTAATCCGGCCTTGAACACACCTGCTCTATTTATGACCACTTCAGTGCTGAACAACCTGTTTCAGGGCTCTGTCACTTTAAATCAATCAGCTGTTGCTGGCCACGCCCACCCATCCTATGAAGTGAGGAGCTTGAATATCTGGGAGGAGCTCAGAGCAGAGCAGGTGTTTTTCCATGTCCAGAAATGAAGCCTCCCTGTAGTGACATCACAAAAAGGTAACTTTTGAAACTGCTCATAGAAACTTATGGTTACTGAAAACGAACTCAGACAGAAATGGATGGAAGTTGTTTTATTCACATTTGGAGAATGTACAGTTGAGATCGACACGACAGCACAGAATGATCCAAAAACTAGGATTTAATTAGTATGTTCCCTTTAACATGGCACAACACATTCTCAAATTTTAAACAGTCTTGTTGTAAATTAGGCTTGTTCCATAGAACTAGTATCCATTCCTTGTCCACGAGATTCACTGTCCTGCAGGCCTTCGTTTTTCTCCATGCCTTAACACACCTGGTTATGTCCTCAAATTCTGTAGAAACATCTTAATCTTTAACTGATTAAAATCCTGTAAGCTGAGCAAAGACACCTCTAAACGAGTTGTTTCCTACCTTTTTTCACAAGGATCCCCTTTCCTGTGTCCAAGACAAGCCAGGGCCCCCCAACCCCAACCCCTACACGCATGCACACAATTAAAAGTTAATAATTACAAGCTTTGGACAGACAGACAGAGTTATGGCTCTTTCACAGATTGTACTATTGGGTGTGTTATCTGGATCTTATAAATATAATCTTGGTACCCTCATAACCTCAGCTCACACAAAATTGTGGGAACCCCCTTGTGGGTCATGGACCCCAGATTGGAAACTGTTGCTCTAAACCATGTAGAATAGTGAACTTTGAGGACCATCTTTGGAAACCATTACAGTACCAACAAATGTGTGCTGATGCAAGTGCAGCCCTGGCTTCTGCACCTGTGCTTGTTTTTCTCTGTGTAATACGCTTCACAACTGACTGTGGAAGAGCCACCTGCCTAAAATAAAATGCCAAAATCTTTTGCACCATTCTCCAGTTGGAATTCACTCTTATTGTTGAGTTCCTTGGTGGGTTGGATAATTCTCCGCATTGTTCATCTTACACTGTCATGGATCTCGGTAGCATGTGGAAGATACATACCACAACAGCTTGGCTCCTCCCCCTCATGCTGGTCAGCTGTCTGGTCACATTTTGTGGTGAAATCCCATCCCATTTACTCAACCAGGTGTTGCTGAAGGTCAACCAGCATGATGGTGTTGATCACGCTAGCACATGCAGCATGACCAAGCAACCCAAGAGCATTTTGTACTTGAAGCCTAAAACAAGCATGAAAACTGACATGAGGTTATTGCAGTAAATCACTTTAGGGTGTATAACCCCACTTTTAGCTGTGTTGCTCATTCCATGGATGCATGTTTTTCACAAGTTGTACCTTTTCTGAAAACGTGATTAATCAGGCTCTACAACAGTTTATGAGTTATTGCCAGGAGGTGTTGTTACAACAAAGAAATAATTAAACACCTTGTTTTCTCGTCTTCACTGAGAATCTTCATCTCAGCCAAACTACGGCTAATATAAACACTAATCTCAGTTATATTTCTGTACAACTGTATTGGAACGTTTTATCATGTTGATGACATTTTAATGAACTTATTTACTTAATAAAACTGTAATCTGCTTTGAAGTTCAGCCCCTTTAGTGTGAGAGGACAGCTGCTTAGACAAATACACAAGCACTAATCAACACAGAACAAAGAAACTATTAAAATTCAACACTGAAACATAAAATAACCGATATGGACACATACAAAATACAGGCTCAGTTTCTGTTTAATATCATCAATATTTTAACTTTGTTTCAATCCCATACAGGTTATTTTTTTCTCTCCAGCCTGAGGCATGTTGATGAAAATCTGTTTGGAAGATTGTATTTTATTTCTTTGGAGCAACTAAATAGGAAAATAACACAAGATTTGAGGGACCTTCCACTCTCAAAATCCAGATCAAAAGCATTTCTGACAGCTGTTTTGGTGCAAGGCCATGTAACGTCTTTTGCTCCAACAGAGAATAAAAACAGAGTTCAACAAAAACCCCTCTAATCAATGTGATCAACTGATTTCATTTAAAACAGGTGAGTCCCAAAGAAATGTGTTTGTAAATGGCCTGTATTTGTATAGCGCCTTCTTAAGGTTCTACAACCCCCCAAGGCACTTTGCATTTAAATCAGTCATTCACCTTTCACACACACATTCACACACTGGTGATGATGAGCTGCGATGTAGCTACAGCTGCCCTGGATCACACTGACAGAGGCGAGGCCTGCCGAACACTGGCACCACCTGTCAGCGGGCGACAATGGTTTCGTGTCTTGCCCAAGGACACAACAGCAGCATTCTCTGGCAGGAGCTGGGATTGGACCTGCAACCTTCTGATTACTGGACAGCCCACTCAATCTACTGCTGTAAATGATGGTGGAGAAGAAGTAGACCCAGGTGAGGCCAAAATGACAGAAGTACTAAAGTAAACTTTGATTATTTTTATTTGTTAGCTTACTTTGTATTCCCTAACACATTCATTTAATATCTAATATCCTTTTGTTAGGACTGTTCAAACTAAAAAGATGTTTTGTTTTGAGTTAATAAGATTTCAGGACCATTTTCTACTTCGCCTAAGCTTATCTAATCTAAAGCAACTTAAAAGGCCTAATCTTATTTACGTTTATTTCTCACTGGCATTTGTTTGCTGAGCTTATCTTCGGCGATGTCTCAAAGGAGTTCTGTCTCTTTTTACTGCAGCTTCTTCTGATGGCTACAAGATCCCAGCTATTCATGGTGTGCACATCATTTTTAATTAAAATGTATGAATATTTGAAAAAGAGTTGATTTTGTTACCTTGAAAACCAAATAAATATATGAGGAGCATCTGACTCCTACAGAAACATTCAGCAAGAAAGAAATTGTTCCCTTTTGAGTTCAGTTCAGTTCAAGCCTCTTTCAAAATACAACTGCAGCTTTCATCACCATGTTCTCTTATTATTTTATCCATACCCACCTCTGCTCACCTCGTTTCCACCTTGGTGTCCTCGTTGATGTATGAGTTTGATTTTAATAAAGATGAGTAGATAAAAATGTTTTTAAATAAATATTATTTTTGTGAATCTGTTTGGATCTGGTCTTTCATGCTGTGGTCCTGCAAGTGATCTCAAGCCAATAGAAATTTAAATGAGGCTAACTGGTATTGTTGACCATACAGAACAGCTTGATCCTCTCGTGTTTAGCTGGTGCCTTTAGTGATGTTACACAGTATGGGCCACGGGTGCAAATATGTTGTAATTTTTGTACTTTATTGGTAAAAAAATAAAACATCAACCACAAAATTTCCTCTAGCTTCCAATGAGAGTCTGGATTCTGGCTGAAGGTATGTTGGACCATTCTTCTTTACAAAACATCTCTAGCCCTTTGATGCATGAATTATGAAATCTTCAGCCATGATTTTGTTAACATTTTTTTTCATTCATCTTTAGGTGTGAATGAAACAAATTTCATATTTACATAATTTTTGTCAAATTTAATTTACTAATACTTTATTACATGTCCACCTCAGTGGACAGTGTGCAATCTGAACATGAAATATGTTGGCTTGACTTACTGAAGTACAAATGGAGGGGTTCAAATGCAATAAAGTCTTCAACAGCTGTGCTTAATAGCAAAAATAAATAAATAACAATTTTAAGTACCTGTCCACTGTAGTGACCATTATGCATCAAAGGGCTAGTTCAATCAGGTTTGACGCTTCTGAGCATGGACAGCTCTCTTTAACTCACCACAGATTTTCCATAATATCCGGGTCTGGGGCCTGAGATGGCCATTCCAGAACGTTCTACTTGTTCCTCTGCATGAATGCCTTAGTAGATGTTGAGCAGTGTTTAGGGTGGTTGTCTTGCTAAAGATCAGAGCAAGAAGAGCAGCTTCAGCTTCGTCACTGATTCCTGGACATTGGTTTCCAGAATCTTCTGATGTTGAGAGGAATCCATGCATCCCTCAACTGTAACAAGATTCCCAGTCCCTCGGATATCTCCTATATATTTTACTGATTTTTTTTTACAACCAATGATCTAAAAGGGAAAATCGTTCAGATTAAATAGGCTGCCCAAACGTTTCACATCCCACTGTATAATAAATAAACAACCTTTTTAATTTTACAGTTCCTTCCCCATGATAAACACGTTTTAGATTAACGATTTTTCCTCAGTTTATGTGAATAAAGCACCTTTTATAAATAAAGTGAGATAATGTGCCCACGAGTTTCTAACACCTCAAAAAGAAAAACTAAGAAATCTTCATGCATGCATCTCGACATATAAAACCATAAATTTTCACTTGTCAATTAGTAAAACTGTGTATACGCTGTTTTATGTAGAGATATAAAAGGAAAAGTGATGATAGGCGGGTAGGTAATAATGAGCATGTGCACGCAGTGTAATGTGTGTGAGGAGGTGATTCAGAGTTATAACAGGCAGTGGGCTGGTCGGTATTGTGAGGCACCATCTTGTTCTCCATGATTGCCAGCTGTGCACAAAGAAGCATAGTTTCATCTCACAATGACAGTAATGACAGGGTGGCACTGAGCAACACCTACCCTCTTATTAAAACCAGTGCGTTTTTTTGTGGCCTTAAGGTGACACACATCCAGTCACACACACACACACTCCAAACACACAGTCATAGTTTCACACATCCAATCACACTCACTCCAAACACACAGCCATAGTTTGATCACCAATACATTCTGTTTCAGCAAAATGCATCCTGCAGCCTCATTAAGCTTATCTAAACACCAGCAGAATACAACTTTGATGGAGAACAAGGCTGCAAAAGAATAAAAAACACCAATTTTTTTTTATCAAATATGGATTCAATGTGTTTTAATGGAACTGGAGAGCTGTGATCAATATGCTGTTACATGTTGCACTTCAGAGGAAATGTGTCATTGGTCCCTGCAGCTGTTTAATTTTTGTGCGTGTGTGTGTTCATTCCATGCTTTAGTTGTTGAGAGACTTGTGATTAATTAAAACAATATGGCAGGACTGAGGAAGATGCTTTAATAACGGAGCTGCATCTTGTCATGGAAACTCCTGAATTTGAGCTCTGGGGATCTTAAAAACCTACAATCATGCAACGTTTTTGATTTTATAACATATTTGTTATTAGAGTATGCACAAAACTATCACCTGCACAAATGAGCATCTTTTAACCCTCCCACTGTCCTAATGGGTGTGACCCCGCGAGGAAAGTCCATGTGGCAGGGGTGAGGAGTGAGCACCACCTCACCCCTGCCACGTGGACCTCAAGGGATAAACCATCAATCCTGCACAATGGTCAACTTTCCTCGCGGGGTCACCCATAAAGACAGTGAGAGGGTTAAACTCCCTTCACATCAGACAAAAATCTTAACTCATTCACTGGCATCGATGACTAAAGTTGACAACTGCGTTTCTTAACAGGGCAGGCTTGGGAACGAGCCCACGCACCTTGAGGGTAAACGTGATCATGAAGCAGACAATTCCTGTGTTAGGAGATCGTTTTGGGATGCCACTATGCATAAAGTGAGGCACACACCGGAAAAGCTTCGCAGCTCACTCTTCCAACGATGGATTATGAAAGAACACAAAAAAGCTAGACACACACTGATTCTTCCTGATAAAAGAGGTGAGTGTAGTCTTTCTTTTGGTAGTTTGGTGTTTACATGGTCACAGAGAAAAAATATTCTGTGACTCTTCAAAAAACCAGTAAAAACGCTGGCAGTCAGAGGCTTTCTGTTCAGAAAACGGCTGGTAGTGAACGAGTTTAAAAAAAATCACCTGGAACAGGAATGGTCTTTGCAGAAGATTGACGAGGTCTTTATCAGGAGCATAATGGTTTGACTTCAGTAACAACAGGTTGAGGAATAGAATGCCATTCCAAGGCTAAATGAGACCACGATGGTGACCAGCATGAGGAGGAGGAACCAAGTCTTCCTCATGTTACTGAGATCCATGACAGCAGCTCAAAACAATAGTTTTTTCTTCCACAAGCCTAATTCTAAAAGGCTAGGTTATGGCTGTAGTTGTGTGTGTGTGTGTGTGTGTGTGTGTGTGTGTGTGTGTGTGTGTGTGTGTGTGTGTGTGTGTGTGTGTGTGTGTGTGTGTGTGTGTGTGTGTGTGTGTGTGTGTGTGTGTGTGTGTGTGTGTGTGTGTGTGTGTGTGTGTGTGTGTGTGTGTGTGTGTTACGTCCCCTCCTGAACGTCCAGGAGGATGAAGGGACTAACACAGAAAAATAGATGGAGGTGTGAGTGAGTGGATAAATAATGAGGTGGTGAAGTAAAAATCAAGAGGATTTTGTTAAGCATCAGTCTAATGTGCTCTGTTATGTTATGCATCTGTGTAAATATGTAGATAAGAATGTGTGTGTGTATACATATATGCTTTTATTCTGAAAAGTACCTGTAGAGGAAGTTAAACTTTGACCCCGTAAAGTGACCAATAAAAGGGAGCATTGGTGTTTAGTGGCTGCAATCAGTGTGTGCTACCACCAGTGAAGGCCCGTGAAACAGACGCTCTGTTTATGGATTTATTTCCTCCTTTTTAATCCTGGAGATTCATTTTGGAGTCTTGGACCAACCGCTGGGTAAATGAAACTCTGCTAACAGATTTATTAACAAAGGGTGTCCTTTTCTAAAGGCAAAATAAGGCTTACAACAGGGAACGTGCTATAAATGTGGAAACTGAAAACGTAAACCTAAGATAACTAAAGAAAAGGTCTCACGGCTAATTTGACTAAAACACCTGAATCAGAAAAATCCCCAGCTTTAAAATCCTTGGGGAAAAAGCACTCGAAACAGAGCTTAACTCTGTACAGAAACCAGGTCTGGCAGGAACAACAGTTAACTTCTAGAACAAGTCAAAAATGGGCAAAAAAACACAGCTTAACCGTAGCTTAATCTAGTACAAACTAGTACACCAGAGCAGGAGGTTCACAGACTAGCTCTGGACCTACTCGAATGACTGCTGTGCTCCTTTTTAAGTCCTCCAGGCTGCTTGATGGCCAATTAGGATCAGCTGCTCCTGTTTCTGGCGTGCCTCTCTCCAAGGTGCTGAACCACCACTGAGGGAGAGTGAGTCGTAAACTGTCCCAGCTGCTGAAAAGCTCAGCAGTGGTGACAGCAGGGTGCAGATAAAAATGACGCGGAGGACCAAGGGGATGAGGGTCGTCACAGCCTACAAAAGACCTGTAACTCAACAACACCTCATCAGGGCGAAAGTATTAAACAGAACCCGTTTTGGGTTTTAATGAAACGGATGAGTCCCCTCTGACTGCCTAACCGAAACGTAGCTATATTCAGCCTAGTCTTCATGTGTCGTGCAGGTGGGCAAATTAAGCACATGTTTATAAAACATAAAAACCAGCAAAGAAGAGGAGATTGGCCCTCTTCTTCCTGGGGTGCTCCCGAGATGCTGAAACACCAACACTAACCTGCTTGACACAGCACAAAAACAAAACAATAAACAGGACATACCCCAAAGGGGGTATACCTCTTAAGCCTATCAGGGAACTCATCCTTCAACTGATTCTATTCTCCCCTTAAGTATATTTATTTTTCTTTTACGGTCACTTTTACTGTTTACTAAACCCGTGAGACAGACAATTAGCAACCATGTTTTCGATGCCCTTCTTGTGCTGGATGTCGAGAGCAAGAGAGCCCATTTCATCAACCGTTGGTTTTTGTTGGACATCCTGGAGAGGAAAACTACAAGGTTGTGATCAGAATACACAATTAGTGGCCCGCTTCCAGAGCCAACATACACGCTGAAATGTTGCAGAGCAAGTAACACAGCTAAAATTTCTTTTTCGACAGTCAAGTAATTTGTCTGGTACGTGGAAAACTTCCTAGAAAAGTAGGCAGCGGGATGTCAATCCCTTCGACGCCTTCTTGGAGGAGTACAGCTCCAACGCCCACGTCACTTGCTTCGGTTTCAAGCTTAATAGGTCTCGTTAAGTCAGGGGCCTTTAAAACAGGGTCACTGCTGAGTAACAGCTTACATGTGTCGAACGCCTTCTGTGCGGTTTCATCCCAGGTAAATGGTACCTTAGGGCTCAAAAGATTTGTTAATGGAGAAGCTACATTGGCGAAATTTTTACAAAAACACCTGTAGTAGCCGGCCATCCCCATAAACCATTTTAGTTCTCTACGAGTCTTTGGCCTAGGGAACTCAGTGATGGACTGAACTTTGTCCCTTAACATCCAGACGGTTCCATGTCCAACCTCTTTACCGAGAAACTGGACTGTAGCTTTAATGAACTCACTTTTTGCTAGGTTGATGGTGAGCCAAGCATCAGCTAAACACTGAAAAATGGCCCGCAGACCCTAAATGTGGTCTTCCCAGGTGGAAGTGTGAACTACAATGTCATCTAGATCAACAGTACAGTTAGGCAAACCGTAAATTACAGAGCTCATCATGCGCTGCAATGTGGCCGGAGCGTCCCGCATTCCAAAAGGCATCACCGTATAATATACAGCGTATATTGTAGAAACGCATCTGGAGTAACAAAAGCAGAGATTTTGGAGGCAGCAGAAGTCAAAGGGACCTGCCAATAACCTTTTAATAAATCTAATTTGGTTATAAAGAAGGCATCTCCTATTCTGTTAATACAACCATCTACCCTTGGCAAGGGGTAGGCACCGCATTTACTTTCCGGTAATCGGTTATAAAGCAAGAAGAGCCATCTGGCTTTTTCTCAATCAAACAGGGCGAGCTCCACGGACTGCTGCTAGGCACGGCTAAACCATGTTCTAATAAATAACTTATCTCTTGATGTTAAAGGTCTCGTTTTATAGCATTGGCTCTGTAAGGATGTTGTTTTATGGGGCTGGACCGGTTCACAATAACATCGTGAGTAGCGGCGGTGGTTCGAGTCGGCATATCTGAAAAGAGACTCTTATACTCGTATTAAGCGCAGCAGTTCATTTCTAATGTTAGTGTCCAGATAGTCCAGGGTGTCTGGTAGCTGTACTAAAAAAAGAGAATTTGTTAGTTGCAGCACGTTACTGCAGCAGCACGTCATAGCTGCTGATAGGAACCACTGTGGTCAGCAGAACCTTTTCCACCAGAGCCGTCAGCAGCGCGAGTCGGCCGCGTCTCAGGAGCAACATGTTGCGGCCATTACGCGCCGGTTCTATTTTCTACGCGCTACGCCTCTGAAAAGGGGCAAGTTCGACATTTTTGGGGAAGGAAAGACAGGAAATCAGACGTGGAAACGACGCAAAGCTTCCCGAGATTTTCAGAAGAAAGAAACTTACTGCCTTCCGGTTGCTTTACTTTAAAAAATAAAGTTATCACCTAGCTAGCGGTCTCCTTGGTTTTTCCATAGTGGACGACGAAAGGTTGATTACTGAAGTGGAGAAGCACCCAATCCTGTTTGATCCCAGTCACAGTTTTTATAAAGACCACGTCAAGAAGGATAACGCATGGAGTGACGTATCTGCGGGATTGGGGCAAGATGGTGAGTTTATGCTAATTATTAACATGATTTCTTTTCTGTAAGGACCTCTGTCAGTTATGCTGACGTGTGATTTTGCTACTGTCGCAGGACTTCGTGCTCTATCAGTGACAGCTGCTCCCCTGCTGCTTCGCGTCTGCTGCAGTAACTTGATGCTGATGGCTCTGGTGGAAAGGAGGGGTAAGATAACTAAAGAAAAGGTCTCACGGCTAATTTGACTAAAACACCTGAATCAGAAAAATCCCCAGCTTTAAAATCCTCGGTGGAAAAGCACTTGAAACAGAGCTTAACCCTGTACAGAAACCAGGTCTGGCAGGAACAACAGCATACTTCTAAAACAAGTCCAAAATGGGCAAAAAACCACAGCTTTACCTTAGCTTCATCTAGTACAAACTAGTACACCGGGGCAGGTGGATCGCAGGCTAGCTCTGGACCTCCTCGAATAACTGCTGTGCTCTCCTTTTTAAGTCCTCCAGGCTGCTTGATAGTCGATTAGGATCAGCTGCTCCTGTTTCTGGTGTGCCTCTCTCCAAGGTCCTGAACTGCCATTGAGGGAGAGTGAGTCGGAAACTGTCCCAGGTGCTGAAAAGCTCAGCAGTGGTGACAGCAGAGTGCAGATAAACATGACGAGGAGGACCGAGGGGACGAGGGTCGTCACAGTGCGTGTGTGTGTGTGTGTGTGTGTGTGTGTGTGTGTGTGTGTGTGTGTGTGTGTGTGTGTGTGTGTGTGTGTGTGTGTGTGTGTGTGTGTGTGTGTGTGTGTGTGTGTGTGTGTGTGTGTGTGTGTGTGTGTGTGTGTGTGTACTCTTTCTTCCCAAAACCCCAGTGGGTCACGGCGGCAGGCTGCTTATGCTGATCCAGGTCCTGTTGGAGGTTTCTTCCTGTTTAAAGGGAGTTTTCTGCTCCACTGTCACTACCTGCTTGGTTAGTATGAGGACTGTTGTTAAGTCTCTGACACAAGTCAGTGACTCAATGCAATCTGCTGGATTTCCTTACATAGGAAGCATTTAAGTAATTCTCATAATAAGCTGAGCTCAATTGGATGGTTTGCTTAGTGAAGTTCCTTGAGACGACCCATGTCCCGATTTGGCGCTGTATAAATAAACAAAACTGAACTGAGTAACTATCAACAAGAGATTTTTGCAGAGGACTTTGGCACACTTGTGAGGGGGACAAGCCACGTGTTCAACTGCTCCTCTTATCATCAAGAGTTCCTTGATGAGTTGGGCCAGGTTTCCAGATGATACACGATTTACTGACCAGAAGCATTGTTACAACAAAAAAAGATCACCAAAACACACCCTTTCTTTTTGTGCTATGCTTGTTCATTAAAGGTGACACATTAGGTCTTTTCTAAATGTTATTATAGTTCTATTGTCTAATCAAAACCTGTTTAATTATTCACCTAAAGTTCCTCTCACAGAAATCCCTCTCAGCAGTTTCTTGCTTGGCATCTTTAGTACCTTCCAGATTGAGCTGTTTCATTGCTGTCACAAAAAAAAAGCTGTTGCTGATCACGCCCCTCTCCCCATCACCTGCCCAGTCTGCTATACAGAGCCAAGATATCCGACAGGGGCTCAGAGACCCTGGTCCTCCATGTAGAGAATATAAGCCTCCCCAAGTGTTGAGGGCATGTTCAATGCTAACTTCCCTTATTGTGATGTCACAATAAGGAAAACGTTTCAAATGGGTCACAGTAACAGTAGATAATTCGTGAAAGTAAAATCTGGCAGAAAATAGATTTTGTTGTATTCACATTTTGAGTGTTTATAAAGGAAGTAGAGAGCCACATTGCAACACAAAAACTACTAAAAGAGAGATTTGCACAATTTGTCCCATTTAAAACTTTGTTGTTGTGAAAGAAATTACCCAAGTGCCCAATCTCAGAGACAAACTGAAGCAGACCGTTCATTTTGAAATGACCACATAAAACATCCCATCAGAATTTACAACATTAAATTTTCATCACTCTACATTAAACCTGATGGTTGTTTTTCTCTCTGTTTAAAGACATTTTTACAAAGTCTAACAACAGCAACAAAAACCAAACAACTCAGATGGGGGACATGGCCTTTCCATATCTAGTTTGTTTTGAATGTGTCTTTGTAGAACCTGTTATCCGATGCTCTGTAGATGGGATCTCACCCAAGAATGCTGCTTCAAAAGCTGGTAATTTTAAAAGATTTTGATCTTAATCAAACTATGAAGGTGAAGCTTTTGATATGCAGACAGGATCCATAACTTCTGACAACAGATGAGGCTTTTTGCTGCTGTTCTGTCCTTTCATGTGTGTCATTGATCTCTTTTTTATATATAAAATGAGATTACAATCTATGAGTTTTTTAAACTGCGTAATAAAATGGAGGAATAGTGTGTGATAATGATTCCACAATCATCAGGAAGGTTAGAAGTCCTGTGAATGGCGTTATATCATTCAACACACGAGTCTGTAATTCAGTTCCTTTCAAGCGTTCTATCAACAGCTGACTGCCGTCTGATCTGTGAGCTAATGTTAGGTGTGAGGGCAGATTTTCTCCTTTTCAATGGCAGTACAATCATAGTTTCAGCTTATTTAAATTGTCTGGAGTCCTTGGACCAAGTGGGATCATTCAATTCAGGTGCCTATAAAAGACATTAAACAAAGAAAGATGTCTGTTTTAGGGAGATTATTAAAGAGATACTTCAGATCTTTTGAACTGGGTTTCAAGGTTGTGAACAGTTAATATCTCTCCTGTTGCAGATATAGCACTTTGAATGACCTCTTTTTATGGGATTAGTTCTGATTGGATTGATGATCTAATGGAGAGTCACAGTGGGCCAGTAACAAAATGGGTTTTTGTTATCTTAAAACAACTCTAACCTCAGTGATTTCACAGCAGTTTGAGCAAAATCTTTTTAGAAATCTTTACAGTAATGTCCATTTTGAATTGCACAGGTATTTTCAGCAGATATAAATTGCTACTGCTGCCAATTTACTTGGCAAGTATGCATAGGATCAGGTGTGAATGAACAATCAAGCATTTACACCATTTTTTTGGCTTATTAAATTGTGTTTGCATGAACTACTTTGACCTTTATGACAGTAGTATTGTTCTAGAGGGGCAGTAATCCACCTTACTCTCAGCCCTGACTGGACTAGCTGTTTGCCTGTTGCAGTGGCCCATTATTATAATGTGGTTCACCTTTTACAGCCTTGCAGTTTTGCATTTTTTTATTTTTTTACAGTGCATTGTGTTCTTTGTCCAAATGAACAAAGGTCTGAAATTTGAGAGAGTTTAAACAAAAGAAAGTGTGAAAATCTTAATGTCTGTCTCAAGGGCGCAGATAGGATTTTCAAACTGGGGGGGACAAAGTTCCAATGTACCCTCCCCCAAACACATACACACACACACACGCAGCGCTCCGCACACGCACACGTGGCACAGCACGTAGGGCATCACACCGGGGGAGGGGCAATAAACGCTAGCTTATGAAAAAATAATATATATGTATATATATGATAAAGACAGATTTCAATTAGAAGACGTGCAAAGCAAGTTAGCAGCATGTTTACAGAGAGAAAACAATGCAAAATGGAAAGGAGATGGACCGTGTCACACACACCCCCCCACCCCCCACCCCGGCAATACAGCTGCGGAGGACTAAATAATAACAATATGGACTAAATAATAACAATATGGAGTTCCTGTGTTGAGTATGTTATATAATGTAAATATCAATCCTACTTTTTGGAAATAATAAGCAGTTTGTGCATACAAGAGAATTAAAGAGAATTTAAGGCGAAGGGCTTGCACATACTGTGTTATTGTGTTGTTTTTCCTGTGGGTGGGGGTGGGGGCACCACGAAGCCTTTGTGCTTAGGGCACCAAAATAGCTAGCAACGGCCCTGCACACACGCACACACGTACACATACACAAACAATTGCAAGAGCCTTAACTAGAGCTCACTCAGTTTGTGTAATTTCATCCAATGGTTTACGAAAAAAACTAACACTATTATATAAATGTTTGAAGCCATTGTGCAATGGAATGCTGGCAACAAAGCTCTGCCTGATCAACACTATCCAAATCAGTCATTTGTCATTCTCCTAATTAATTACTACCCAAAACCTCATGCTTTACGCAAAACATGTTTTTTTTTTAACATTAACTGATTTTCAGCATTACTATAGGGCTGGGAAATAAATCGAAAATGTATCGTTGTGGAAATTTCTGACCCTTATCGGGATAATTTTTCCCATGTCAATAAATTAGATTATAAAAAATGAATAGATGTGTGTAGGTTGGCAGCGTTCGTGTCCCTTTAAGAATCTGTACCACCTTGACGTGACACACGTGACAGCCGCATCTAGTGGACAACTTTTGTTTATGTGCATACCTGTAGTTATCGTCCATTTATCCTTATCAAGGTGAAATCCTCAATATACTGTGATATTGATTTCAGGCCATATCACCCAGGCCTACAATCTTCACAGAAAACATAAAAAAGCCCTATATAAAATAAAACTGCACATAAAATATAATAAAAAAACGATATTCACTTATAACTTAGCAGTGGTTCCCAAACTTTTCAGCCTCTGACCAACAGATGTTCCTTCTTATTTTTTAATGTTATTTAGAAATGTTCATTGTAACGCTCTTTTTAAATGTCATATTCTACTTTTAGTTTTATGATTATTTGGCACACTTTGACTTCCATACATTACACAACGGCATTGGTCCCTTTTTTCAGCATTTTTTTTTTACATTGTCGCTATGTTTGCCACGTTTGCAGTGTTTTTGCCATCATTTCTACATCAATCACATCCTAAAGAAGGTTAAACAAACATCAAATCCAACATTTGGAGCTTGTAAACTCCATACACCTCTCATGCAGCACCAGCTGTCTGATGATGCGTGCTGCAGCAGCGTAAATCTTTCCGGCTGGATGAGTGAATATTCTGCTTCATAATCGGAGTCAGTCATGACCAGACAAAGTGATTAGTCAACAAAAACCAGACCTGCCGCCAATTGTAAGTTTCACCCCGATAATATGTGCCCTCTTCATGTTGCACGCATCTCCTCCTCTCCCCGACTGGGAGCCTCTCGGCGGGAGGCTTTTTTTAAACTCAAAACTCCCAAACTTTGCTCAGCCTGAAAGTTTCACATCTCCACTACTGGTGTAAAGTAGTAACTTCATGAGGGATCATATTTGTAGATGTGACTTGTTAAACTCAGCAATGGCACTTGTCGCAATATTGCAACTTTGAAGCTTATAACGAGTATAAGTCCCCACTCTGACAACATGATGTACTGAAACTATAACCAAAATGCATAAACAGACAGATCGGTCCAGCCTACTTGAGTTGTTGGTCTTTTTTAATAACGCAGTAATTGTTGCTTTACTTTTTCACTTCATCCTGTGTCCTATAGCAGCAATCACTTTGGCGCATCTGGAGTCGGTAGCTATCTATCATTTATCTATCTATCTATCTATCTATCTATCTATCTATCTATCTATCTATCTATCTATCTATCTATCTATCATCTATCTATCATCTATCTATCTATCTATCTATCTATCTATCTATCTATCTATCTATCTATCTATCTATCTATCTATCATCTATCTATCATCTATCATCTATCATCTATCTATCTATCTATCTATCTATCTATCATATATATATATCTATCATCTATCTATCTATCTATCATCTATCTATCTATCATCTATCTATCTATCTATCTATCTATCTATCTATCTATCTATCTATCTATCTATCTATCTATCTATCTATCTATCTATCTATCTATCTATCTATCTATCTATCTATCTATCTATCTATCTATCTATATCTGTCTGTCTGTCTAATTTTTTAGTGTTTTTATCTTTTTACCTTTTTTAATCTATTTTAAAAGAAATATATATATGTGTGTGTGTGTGTGTGTGTGTGTGTGTGTGTGTGTGTGTGTGTGTGTGTGTGTGTGTGTGTATGTGTATGTGTATATATAAACAACAATAAAAAACATACATAAACATGAACTCCAAACAATTTGAATGAAAAGGAGCAGAAGGAAGAATTATTTTATGTTTATGTTTATGTTTATGTATTTAGCAGACACTTTTGTCCAACGAGACTTACAAGTGATTATTGGCATGTTGCCCTTGAGGCTAACAACAACAATAACAACAACTTGACATCAGTTATGGAGAGGAGGGAACAAGGAGTGGAGAGTAGAGAGGGGGGACGGGTGCAGGGAAGGTGCTAGTTAAGAAGATGCTCTCTGAAGAGCAGGGTCTTCAGGAGTTTCTTGAAAATTGAAAAGGAAGCCCCTGTTCTGGTAGTGCTTGGTAGGTCATTCCACATTTGTGGAACGATGCATGAGAAGAGTCTGGATTGTGCTGAGCGTGGTGTAGACACTGCTAGCCGACGATCTTGTGATGACCGGAGCGGCCGGGCCGAGACATAAGCCTTTGCAAGAGGACTCAGGTAGATGGGAGCCGTACCATCTCGGACTTTGTATGCTAGTGTTAGCTATTTGAATCTGATGCATGCTGTTAGCGGTAACCAGTGGAGCTCAATGAACAGAGGGGTGACGTGTGCTCTTTTTTGCTGGTTGAAGACCAGATAAGCGGCTGCGTTCTGGACCATTTGAAGAGGTCTCACAGTACAGCCTGGAAGACCTGTCAGAAGGGCATTGCAGTAATCGAGGTGGGAGATGACAGTAGATTGCACCAGGAGCTGGGTGGCATGTTGTGTTAGGTATGGTCTTATCTTTCGTATGTTATAAAGTGCAAAGCAGCATGAACGAGCAACAGAGGCAACATGATCTATAAAGGCCAGGGGTTCATCAATCACAACACCCAGATTTCGAACTGCCTTTGATGGAGCCAGAGATAGGAAGTCATTTTGGATTGAGATATTGTGCTGTACAGCAGACAAGCGCCGCTGCAAACTGAGATGCGAAGAGCTGCCGCTGGGGAGAACCGGATGGAAAGGTTTCCATCCCAGAGCTCCACAAGCCGTCAGCCCGCGCAGCAGATATAAGCCGCGATCAGAAAGAGATGCGCCGAGCTGCGGGGAGGGGAGAACGGGTGGAAAACAGAGGTCTCCCGAGAGCTCCACAAGCCGATAGTAGAAACCCAGCTCCAACAACACGTTATATTTCAACCCGTTTTCTAAAATGCAGCATTATGTTAAATGCACTGGGTTTTACCCTATTACATTTAAATTTCATGGTTAAACAGTACATGTTAAAAACTAAGCTCAGCTCGGCAGTGACCTAAAATACATAAATATAATTTTACTTACCGAAAAAATGAAGTGGAGACTCCTTGGACGCTCTATTAGTGCAATTAATGCCACAGCAAGTCATTTTGTCCAACAATTGCACAAAAATATCCAAAAAAGAACGCACAAACACAGAGACTCAAAATCCCGGAACAGTTTCCAGGCCAGACCGAGGCTCTACTGAGGCCTTTCCACGGAGCTAGCTCTGTGGTCACGTGGGTCTGATGTTCATTAATTATACAGAATTTTAGGCTTTTAATACACTTAAACAGAAGAGTGAGAAAAAAATTCACAGGAGCGCTCCTGTGTCTCTATATGCAGGAGGATGAGACCCAAGACTACAATGTGAGGACGAGAGACTTGCCTGCAGAAACTGAAATGATAGAGTCATAGTGTGCAAATAAAACTGTTCACCATGCATGCTTGCTGGAAATAAAAATGTTGAGAAATGGACATCTCCTCCTTGAACCATCACCTTATCATGGTGGAGGAGTTTGAGTGCCCTAATGATCCTAGGAGCTATGTTGTCTGGGGCACTTTGTGCCCCTGGAATGGTCTCCCATGACAAATAGGTCTTAGGTGAAGGGTGAGACAAAGAATGGTTCAGAAGTTCTTTCATGGATGTAAAATCAAAGAGTCGGAGTACCCGGCCCGGAGGGTTACCGGGGTCCCACCCTGGAGCCAGGCCTGGGGTTGGGGCCCATGAGTGAGCGCCTGGTGGCCGGGCTTTCACCCATGGGGCCCGGCTGGGCCCAGCCCAAACCGGATACATGGGCTCATCCAACTGTGGACCCACCACCCACAGGAGGAACATAAAGGGTCCGGTGCAATGTGGATCAGGTGGCAGACCAAGGCGGGAGCCTTGGCGGTCCGATCCCCGGACAAGAAAACTGGTTTTTGGGACATGGAACGTCACCTCGCTGGCGGGGGAGGAGCAGGAGCTTGTGGCAGAAGTTGAGCGGTACCGGCTAGATATAGTCGGACTCACCTCGACACATAGCATTGGCTCTGGAACCCAAGTCCTTGAGAGGGGTTGGACACTCTCCTTTGCTGGAGTTGCTCAGGGTGAGAGGCGGAGGGCTGGTGTTGGCTTTTTGTTAGCCCCAAGACTCTCTGCCTGTGTGTTGGGGTTTACCTCCGGGGGACGAGAGGGTAGCTTCCCTGCGCCTTCGGGTCGGGGAATGAGTCCTGACTGTTGTTTGTGCTTACGGGCCAAATATCAGTTCAGAGTACCCACCCTTTTTGGAGCCCCTGGGACGAGTGCTAGATAGTGCTCCATCAGGGGACTCCATTGTCCTGCTGGGGGACTTCAATGCTCACGTGGGCAATGACACAATGACCTGGAGGGGTGTGATTGGGAGGAACGGACCGCCTGATCTGAACTCGAGTGGTGTTTCGTTATTGGACTTCTGTGCAAGCCGCAGTTTGGCCATAACGAACACCATGTTCCAACATAAGGATGCCCATCGGTACACTTGGTACCAGGGCAGCCTAGGATGCAGGTCGATGATAGACTTTGTAGTCATATCATCTGACCTTCGGCCGTATGTTTTGGACACCCGAGTGAAGAGAGGAGAGGAGCTGTCAACTGATCACCACCTGGTGGTGAGTTGGATCAGATGGCAGGGGAAGATGCTGCGTAGACCTGGCAGACCCAAACGCATAGTGAGGGTCTGCTGGGGACGCCTGGCAGAAGAACCTGTTAAGACGGTCTTCAACTCCCACCTCCGGCAGAGCTTTGACCACGTCCCGAGAGCAGTGGGGGACATTGACTCCGAGTGGGCCTTGGTCCCCTCTGCAATTGTTGAGGCAGCTGTTGCTAGCTGTGGTCGCAAGGTGGCCGGTGCCAGTCGTGGTGGCAACCCCCGTACCCGCTGGTGGACACCAGAGGTTTGGGGAGCCGTCAGGCTGAAGAGGGAGGCCTACAGGGCGTGGCTGGTCTGTGGGTCTCCGGAGGCAGCAGACAGGTACCGGATAGCCAAGCGGGGTGCAGCAGTGGCAGTTGCCAAGGCAAAATCTCAGGCATGGGAGGAGTTTGGTGAGGCCATGGAGAAAGACTATCGATCGGCTGTTAAGAGATTCTGGCAAACTCTCCGGCGCCTCAGGAGAGGGAGGCAGCAACTCGCTCACACTGTTTACAGTGGGGATGGGGCGCTGCTGACGTCAACTGGGGCTATAGTCAGACGGTGGAAGGAATACTTTGAGGAGCTCCTCAATCCCACCTATGCCCATTCCGAGGAGGAACCAGAGCCAGGAGACCTGGGGATGGACTGTCCAATCTCTGGGGCAGAAGTTGCTGAGGTAGTCAAACAACTACACAGTGGCGGAGCCCCGGGGGCAGATGAGGTTCATCCTAGGTATCTCAAGGCTATGGATGTTTTAGGGCTGTCATGGTTGACATGTCTCTGCAATTTTGTGTGGTCATCGGGGGCAGCTCCTGTGGAGTGGCAGACCGGGGTGGTGGTCCCCATTTTTAAGAAGGGTGACCTGAGGGTGTGTTCCAACTATAGGGGGATCACACTCCTCAGCCTCCCTGAAAAGGTCTACGCCAAGGTACTGGAGAGGAGGGTCCGATCGATAGCTGAATCTCAGATTGAGGAGGAGCAATGTGGTTCTCGTCCTGGCCGTGGAACTGTGGACCAGCTCTATACCCTTGCAAGGGTGATGGAGGGGGCATGGGAGTTTGCCCAACCAATCCACATGTGTTTTGTGGACTTGGAGAAGGCTTATGACCGTGTCCCCAGGGGCACCCTGTGGGGGGCGCTCCAGGAGTATGGGGTGGGTGGCTTTCTGTTAAGGGCCATTCAGTCCCTTTACCAGAAGAGCGTGAGTTTGGTCCGCATAGCCGGTAGTAAGTCGGACCTGTTCCCGGTTAGGGTTTGACTCCGCCAGGGCTGCCCTTTGTCACCGGTTCTGTTCATTACCTTTATGGACAGAATTTCTAGGTGCAGCCGTGGTGTGGAGTGTGTCGAGTTTGGTGGCAGGAGAATCTCGTCTCTGATTTTTGCGGATGATGTGGTCCTCCTAGCTCCATCCAGCTCTGACCTTCAGCTCTTGCTGGGTAAGTTCACGGCTGAGTGTGAAGCGGCTGGGATGAGGATCAGCACCTCCAAATCTGAGACCATGGTTCTCGACTAGAAAGGGGTGGCTTAAAGTAAGTTAAAGCAACAGACATCAACATTAATATTCTACATATAAGAAGAAATGAAAGATGTTTTGTTCAGCTCAGTTTTGTTAGGTCACTTTAAAAACATTCTGAAACATCAGGAAAAGTGAAAATTCAGTTTCATTTTAAAGACACATGGTTTCCAGAGGATGCAGAGATACACATGTAACGGGTGAAGGTCCATCATTAAAGCAGGAACTTCAATCAAAACAAACATCACAGCGATCATAAAGCCTTGTGGTCTTTTATGTTTCTGTTTGCACATTTTGCTTTGATCCAAAGTGACTTATGGATTTAGCTAACATGCATTTTGTTTTATTACCTGTGGGAGAAAACTGGAGTAACCAGAGAGAAATCTTAAACTCCACACAGAAATGCACTGCAGGGATTCAAGCCTGCAACCTTCTTGCTGCAAGACAACAGCGTTATCAACTACAACACCGTGCAGCCTTCTTTTCTTTTGTTGGAAAAAAAATTAATGTCTACTTCCTTAATGATCGTTGTCCTTGTAAAAGATGTAAACAATAAATAACATCTTATTTTTAACCTTTTTCTTAAGAAATGAATTGAGAAGAAGTGAGACAAAGATCACACAATGCTGACATTTACTTGAACAACAACAACAATAGCATCTTTATGTGGAATCCCACATTCATAAACCATGGCAACAGACACTAAAGATACAAGTTATAAACTTGTGGCAAAGCAAAAACAAAAAGAGGTGTGAGTTGCAGCAGAAAAAGTGACAGTCTTCTTCATCACGCACCAGGCCTACCTTGCATCCACACCATACCATAGATCCAACCAATTAGTGCAATGAATGCGTGAAGCACCTAAAGGCTCTACTTTGCCTCTGAAGAGTCAGTGAGACTGCAAAGGGGGGCATAGCATTGCACCGCTCTCTTAAACTATAAGAGGATTTCTTAGTTCTAACTAGCTGGTGGAGGCTTCCAAGCGTTTAACCTCTTGTGGGGTCAACTAGCACCTTGAGAATCACTGAGGTCTTCATTGCACCTCTCCGCTTCGTTTGAAAGGACTCCAGAGGAGGAATATGAGGTCAGAGTTGATGCCCCTCTGAGCAGGCAGCAGATGCAGTCGCAGAGCCAAACCCACGGGTGCGAAGGAGAGCCAGATACTGAATCTGGCATTAGTTATCTCGTTTTTAACGTGTGTGGCAGAATAAGGGTTGGTTGACAAATGAAGTGACAACGCCACTCTGGGAACCTCTTTATCTCTTTATTAACCCCAAACGAAACTTATGCGTTATTGTACCAAAGAAAAGACAAACTGCACAGCGTTTGAAAAAAGCAGCTCTAGAATGAAAATGAACGAGAAATTCCCCAACAACCTGTTAGAGCTGCAGAAGTTGATAGGATTACAGGTGAGACATCTTCGTGAATTAAAATGTAGTCTCCTGTCTTCTCCTTAAGCACTAAGGCTTTCTGCAGTCAGTCCCAGTCATATCAAAAGAAAAGTAACTCAGTCACATAAATTCGATTTAGAGCAATAGTTCAGATCTTTTGAACAATAAACATCATACCTATTGTAAAATGCTCTTTGAACAACCTACATTTATAGAAATAGACATTGGTCCTGACTGGAGTCCAGTGGTCCCTCGTGTACTGCACTCTCACCAAAATATTTTGGCACAATTCAGAGACAAGTAAAAGTTATCCGTTGGGTTTACTGTTATGACTTGGTCCTAAAGGGAGCCTAAGTCCCCTCCTCTTCTAGTGCTTCTTTGGTTCCTGTAACAAAAAATGACTCAATAAAAAACACTTTTTTCCTAAAAGTGATTCACTTAAACAAGTAATGTATTAGTTATTTCCTTTATATGATACAAACCTTAAAATAAATACTGAAGGTTTCAAGAAAAACCAATGAAAAATAGTTTTATTTATTTAATGTTACCCAGTACGGAAGCGTATTACCGTCAGTGCGGGGGGGAAAAAACTCAGGACCAGTATCTCGTAATCACGAGAAATGTTCTCGTTGAAACGTGATATAAATAACATTTGTCGTGATTACGAGATACTGGTCCTGAGTTTTTTCCCCCGCACTGACGGTAATACGCTTCCGTAACCCAGACGTTGTAAGTATGAAAAAAATCCAAACCCTGTTTTACAGAAATTTTTATTACATCAAGCCTGAGAAGTATTTTTTTCCTTCCCCAGTTATCATCAAACACCTCTAAAACAAGATCTCCCAAAAAGTCAGATTTTCACACTGAGGTTAGTCATGAGATATGACAGAAATACATTTTAGACAGCAGTTACCTAAGTGACTGTGGAGGAAGCACACTGTGTGACTTCACAGATATCACGAATCATCACAGATCAGAAATATAAAACAAAACCAAAAAGGATGTTCAAGGGCTCTTTTAAAAATTCACATGTACATACAAGAAGGAACGGGGTAAAATAGCATAATTATAAGCAATGGAAAGACTTCATTCTGGCAATGTTTCGCTGTGTAAAAGTTCATTTAATTAATTTGTTCCTGTTTATTTTAATAATAATGTCTTTATTGAAGCAAAAAAAAACTTTCAGAAGTTTTTTCTCATAAACTGCTGTGGATTAGAGCTAATTATTTAATCAAGTTTTTAAAATGGCTTTAAAATATGTAAATGTTTTCTGAGAAGCTTGAGTTTTAATAGTGATGGTTCTAAGTTTCTTTATTGTTTGTTTGTTACACAGGAACATGTTCATTTTGGAAACAGAGACTTCTGTCTGGTGACTAAATAAGTTATTTTTCTTTATGTCACAGTTAAAGGTCAGTCAGGCACATCGTCAGAGAACTGCCACTCTTTAGAAAGTGGCTGAAAAAACAGCAACATTTAGAATTTCATATTTTTTCTGCCTTTCTTCCGTTACGAAATACAAGTCCTGATAAAGTAAAGCATCAAGTCTATGCAGTTATGTCTGGCTGATAAAAAACAACCCAGAACAACTACAAGAGCACAGTCTGAGGACTCCAGTGATGGATGCCTGTCCTGATTGCACTGTGGTGAGCGCAATAACTAGCCGCACTGCAAGTTAACCACAGTTCCTCCAGTGCTTCTTATTTCTTCTCAGCTGAGTGTAGGGAAATTGCCTTGTGCCTACCTTTGTCATAAAAATATGCACACTGCTCCATTTCATGAAAAAAGCAGGTGTAAGAGCAGAGCTTACTGAACCCGTAAAGACCCTTTCTGAATATGCTAATTTAAAGACTTTCAACCCAAGCTCAAAAGCATGATTTTTCAGCTTCTGTCAGTTACTGTGTGGCTCATTTTCTTTTTACCTGTTTCTGTTGGTGTGTAGTTAAGATATCAGGGCTTCCCTTTTTATTTGTTTCAGAGGAAAGTAGAGAAAAAAATTTAATGGCATTTATTTTTGCTGTCTTTGAAAAACTGTTTCTTCAGACTTGAAAATTGCTTGTGCTTGGTAGTCCAGTACAACAAACGATCCTTTAATTTGGTTTTAGGCTAAACTGCTGTGTCATTGTTCTTCTGTGGCAACTTTTTTTTACTTTAGTTTCCCCCAAAATTCTGTCAGTCCTTGACTTGGTCAGTTGATGCCATACATACAAAAAATTATTGCAGGAAAATAAAATACATTTTAATTAAATATTCATTCATTATTTTACAATCACAGAAAGCTGCATCAGACAGACGAAAGAGTCACATGCAGCTGCAGAGGTAGCCGACCCTGCACCAGGCCACTGAGAGGGTGACGCATGCATTTGAAACATGCAACACCTACCAACAATTTAAAGCACCAAACATGACATTATAATGATAAAACATATGGTTTACAACTAAAATATTTATTAGCAAATGTTATTCTAACAACTAAATAACAGTCTATTTTAGAAAGAAAGAAAATGATCTTTCAAATGGTGCCACTCAAGATAAAAATCTGAGACGCTTCATAAAAACAAAAAAATCTTATTAAAAATAGGTTTAAAATGGGAAAAAAAAACATTTTTTTGTGATTTCCCAAAAATATGGAAGGAAAGGGAAAGAGAAAATGAACAGGAAAGAGGGAAATCGGTGGAAAGGCAGAACAAGAGCAGAGCACGGAGAGGGTGGTGGGGAAGGTCACTCCAAAACCAGCTTGAACAGGTGAGTCCACTGAGTCCACTGATCTCAGGCTCAGGGGGAGAGAGTTCCAGAGTCTGGGGGCCACAGCAGCAAATGATCAGTCACCTTTGGTCTTTAGCCTGGTGCTGCACAACCAGTAGGCTTTGATCACTGGACCTCAGGGACCTGCTGGGGGTGTAGGGACTAAGAAGATCACCAATGTAAGATGGTACTTGTCCATGTAAGGCCCTATAGACCAGAACCAGGATCTTGAAATGAACCCTGAAGTTGACTGGCAGCCAGTGAAGCTGGAGGAGAAGCGGGGTGATGTGGGTGTGTTTGGAGGACTTGGTCAGAAGCCGAGCACAGGCATTCTGAACCACCTGTAGACGGTTCAGGGAGGTTCTGCTCAGACACGTGAAAAGAGAGTTACAGTAGTCTAAGCGTGAGGAGATAAAGGTGTGGAGAACAATCTTAAGTTCAGAGCGGGACAGAATGGGACTCAGCTTAGCAATGTTCCTGAGATGGAAGAAGGAAAGGTGAGAGCTGGGTCAAAGTTCACACCAAGATTCCTGACAGAGGGTTTGGTGTGGGAAGCAAGCTGACCAAAAGAGTCTCTGACTTTGTGAACCATCTTGTCTGGGGCACAGATGAGTATCTCAGTCTTATCTTCTGTAACGGAATTGAAGTGACGTAACTATCTGGAGTTGTATTTTAATACACTGTAAGTAGATCACTTTTTATAAACAGAAGAATAGGCTGTTTTTATCATCAGGGAGTTTAATTAAACACTCTGTATTGACTTTGAGACAAGAAAAGAGAGAGAGATGGGATCGTTCGAGAATCTTTAATATCTTAATTATAAATTCTAAACAATCTACCAGGACTAACTCTGTGATGGATGAAAATGGATTTGGATGTTGTGTTGGTGCGTGTGTGTGTGTGTGTGTGTGTGGTTGGTTCAGACTCTTTAGGATGACGTAATTGAATCTGGTAGTCTTTGTTATGACTAGATATCACGAGGCTTATAAAGTGAAGACATGAGCCGCTATTTTGCCGCGTACGTACCCAGTGGGGGGTCTCCCAGGTAGATCAGGAAATGCCAGGTCCAAGAACCTCGGATGTACGCTGGAGCTGTCGGTGCAGCGGTCACAACGTTTCAAAGCCCGTCTGGAGGGTCGACCCCGGTACCGTTCGGCGGCGCGTCAGCAGGTGCTCTTATTTTGAAAAGGATGTCGTCTGGTTGTTAAACGACGAAAATCTCCAGCTTCACAGTTCTTAGTTTAAAGAAGAAAACACATCTGGCCAGTCTGTGCTTATCTTTAGGATGACGGTGAATAGAACTGAAGTCAGAATGGAACTGACTTAAAATGGCGTTGCCTTGTTTTATATCTCTGGATTGTTGATAAGTTTTAGTAAAGTGGATTGGACACTTGAAGTCAACACCAGATTCTCCTGCGGCAGCCGAAAGCTCTGATTGGTTGGAACAATGTGTCATGCGTTTCTATGGAGATTAGGATCAGTATGTCTGTGCCGTAGTCCTGTTTTCATTAAACATAATTCATGACATATTTATTTCACAGATCATTCACTTGATTATTGTTGATCAACATCTGTTTTGCTTAATAATTTTAATCACAAATAAAGTACTTTGATTAAGTAAAGTTTCTTCTTCTCCTTCGGACTCTTCTCCTGGAATGTAAACAGTCTGAGGAACACCCGACCTTGGTTTTTCTACACGGTGTTATTGTGCACAGGGGGCAGCTGTGTGGAGCTGAAAATAATGAACTTCATAACCTTACATATCCCCCCTTTTCAAGGTCAATGTGGTCCTTCAAGAGACCACTTGGTCATTGAACAAACCCAAGTTATGAAGAATCTTGACAACAGAACCGGATGCGATCCCAAGGGAACAGCCATCTGTGGTGAGGTACGAACCCCACGCCGGAGAACAGTCTCGCATACTCCTCAGGAAGAACACAAGTCAGCAGGTTATTAATTATTCCCCATGGAAGCCATAAACGAAGCAACAACAACTTCATATCCTCACGGGCAATAAAGCAAAGCAGGAGCAAATCCTGAACGTATCCACGAACAGGGTAGTATTCCAATTAAAAATCGATTGTTGTATCCGCAGGCAGGGTAATATTCCAAATAAAAATTGAACTTTGAAAGAGTACTTATCGTAATCCACAAAAAGGGAAGAGCAGGTGACAGTAATCCCAACGAATGAGGTGTCCCAGCAGCCATGCCGGAACCACAGTCGTCCAAGGCCAACGAGCCGGAGCACCCTCAGGAGTAGTCGATGCAGATGACGAGTCACGGATCCACCCCCAGGACGCAGGATCCTCACCAGCTCAGCAGAGGAGAGAGAGCACAGTGTAGGCACTTCAATGTAGACACGACAAAAGTGCATTTCATGTCATCAAAGAAATAAAAATAATAAAAACCTAACTCTATGAGTGCCTTTTGTACTATGTGTTAGTTTTAAGTGTAATTACCCATTAAGTGAAGAAATGGATGCAGCCCTGACTGTGTAAGATGCGAAAAGGAATGATGCGAGAAGCAGAAAAATGAAAGAAACCCTAACTGGTATCAGTGAATCCTCACTGTAAATACTTGTGTCAGGACAGGGGCAAAATGGGTTATAGCCCCGTAGGATAAATCAAAGAATTGATAATCACAAACATAATTTTTCACTGTTAAAATCAACTGGTAAAAGGTACTATAAAAAAACAGAAATGTAAATCAGCACTAAAATGTAAATCAGTGGTTAGTAATCATGTTCATGTTAATGTACCCCTAAGGAATTGTGATTAGTAAAGATTTAAAAAAAAATAAAATAAATTTGGACAACAGTACTATGTGGCCTAACCCACTCACTGTTACCTGGCCTTTTACCTCACTCCAGGAGCCCACAGCACGTCCGTCTCAACACACCTTAAGTCTGCACGTGACGTATAACAGGAAAGACAACCATGTACACTCACAAACAAACAAATTTGTGCAATCAGAGATAGAAATCTGTGGAACCAACGGGACGTATTTATCACCCCCCTTTTGAAGTCGGTGGATTGTTGTTGTTGGTATCGGCCAAATCTGTGGGACCCTTGTGCAGTTTGATATGGTCCCTGTGTACCCATTTGTAGACGGGCGCCTTGTTTTTGTCGGCGATCTTGATCTGATACACGACCGGAGAGATCTTATCTGTAATCAGGTATGGACCCGACCATCTGGGCAAAAGTTTCTTAGCCAGCTTCCCCGAGGTCGCATTGTTGTTACCCGTTTTGGGAGCGAAAATGTAGTACCAGGCCTGGTCACCTACATCGAGTTCGGAATGTGAGGCTTTCTTATCGTAATAAGTTTTTCTGCCTTCAGCTGACTTTTCCAGAGATGCCTGTGCGAACGAGAATGCTGCAAGCAGGTGACTTCTCAGGTCCTGCAAGTATTGGCCGCTCGTACACGCCGGGGCTGTGTCGGACTGAACCTGTCGTTGATACAGCAGGTGAAGCGGTAGGGTCATCTGTCTACCCGTCATCATTTCAAACGGGGAGACACCTGTAGACTCGTGAGGGGTAGCGCGTATGGCCATGAGGACCAACGGAAGTTTCACATCCCAATCTCGGTGGTTAGCTTTCACGTACTTTTTTAACATGCTAATAACCGTGCGGTTCACCCTTTCGACCTGTCCAGAGGACTGGGGCCGATGGCTAATGTGGAACTTAGCCTTGACACCCAACAGTTCCCAAAGATGTTTCATCACGTCAGAGGTGAAATGGGTACCCCTGTCCGAGTCGACCCTCGTGGGCAAACCGAAGCGGGCAAAAACGTGATTCAGCAAGAGGATCGCTGTAGTCTTAGCCGTGTCATCAGGTGCTGGCAAACATTCAACCCATTTGGTGAATGCGCAGGTGACAGTCAGTATGTACTTACTCCCTCTGGTGGATTTGGTCAGAGGCCCCACCCAATCGAATTGCAAGTCCGACCATGGAGTGGTCGGCCCTTTTTCTTGTAGGGGAGCTCTGTGCGTAGGGTTGGACGGCTGAAACTGACAACAAACCAAGCAACGCTCAACGTGGTCCGAGATATCACGACGCATCCCCGGCCAATAAGCAACCTGGCACAGGGCACCGAACGTGGCCTTGACGCCTTTGTGACCGGCGGATGGAGAGTCATGAGCCTGCGAGATCATGCCCCTCCTCAGCGGTTTTGGAGTAACAAGGACAGGCGGCGAAGGAGGCTTGGCGGCGTGCATCAGCAGCCCTTCGACAACCCTCAGCGTGGACCGCACACGAAAGAGAGAGCGAAGCTCTGGAACGGAATCAAGCTTGACGGAAGTCGGTAGCTGGGTTGTAGGATCAGAAATGTACTTGATCATCCTGCTGATAGCAGGGTCCCGGGATTGAAGACTGACAAGATTGGTATCCGAATAGGCAGGTTGAATGGCCACCGCACCTTTGGGTGGTCCCGAATCGGACTCTTTAGCAGCCCGAGCTCGAGTAACTACACACACCTGGTTTTCATCAGGGAAAGACCACACATGTCCCTCAAGCCACCCGGGTTTGAAAACCCACAGGGGACCATCGGTCGCGCCCTGTTTGGCCAAAGAGTCTGCAAGATCGTTCAACTTCTTTTCAGGACCGGGTGCGCGAGAGTGACCTTTGACTTTACGCCAGTAAATGTGCATGTCAAGTGCAGTCACCAGAATGTCACACGCCCTGAAGAGGGCCTGATTTTTGACGGGCTTCCGGCTAGCGGTCTGGAACCCGTTACTCTTCCACGTTGGTAGATGACACAAGAAACTGAGACACGCGTAGTCCGAGTCAGTGCAAACCACCAGCTCACGGAAGCCACGGTCCCTAGCGCTACGTAGCGCTATCACGATCCCCGCTACTTCAGCATACTGTGAGGTCTTCTCACCCAGAGAGTAACTACGGGACTCCCTGCGGTCACCGTCTACCCAGACGACACCCACGCCCGCACTAGGCGCAGAACCGTACCGAAAAGCACTGCCATCCACGTATACGGTCGGTAAACCCGCACAGTATGACTGGTCGTAGTAGTGGTGGTTGCGGTTTAGAAGAGCCTGAGGGGGCCTGGCTGGCGGGACTGACGTGATAGCGTCGTCCGAGCAATGTTGGCACGCAGCCAAACCCATGCCAACAGGGCTATGTCGGTTCTGGGCGTAGCGCACCTCGATGTCGAAACTTTGAAGAGCCAGCAGCCACGAAGCGATTCGCGAATTGGTCACCACACCATCTCTGATGCGCTGACTGTTAAGGAAGGTCACCGGCTGGTGCTGCGTCTCAATGATGATTTTCTGCCCGCCAATGTAGTTCGCAAAGTACTTAACTGCCCACATGGTGGAAAGCAAAGCCTTTTCACAGTCCGAGTATTTCAACTCAGGTCCAGTCAAGAGCTTACTAGCATAGGCCACGACACGCCTGTCGCAGTCATGAATCTGGTAGAGACCAGCACTCAAACAGTAAGCTGAGAAACCAACCTCAAGATGGAACTCCTTGTCACAGTTGGGGAGCGCCAAGCACGGAGCCGAGCACATTGCGGCCTTCAGGTCATCCATGGCCTGCTGGTGCTGCTCCGCCCACTCGAACGCCACGTCCTTCTTCAACAGATTAGTCAGAGGTCGTGCCAACTCAGCGTAATGTTCCACGAACTGACGCGAGTAGTTGCAGACCCCCAAGAAGCTGCGAAGTTCGGAGACGTTCGTCGGAGGTGTGATGGTGGCAACACCCTGAATCCTGCCAAGCTGAGGCTGCACTCCCTGTGGTCCCACAAGGAGGCCAACGTACTGAACTTGCGACCTGCACCACTGTCCCTTGGCGAGAGAGGTCTTAGCACCCGCCGCCGCGAGCTGACCCATGACATGGTCCAGCTCGGCCAGGTGGTCATCCAACGTACGCCGACGAATAAGAATGTCGTCGACATAGATGAGCGTCCCACGCTCTCGAGCATCGGGGCAGGCCTTGTTCAAGAAGATGTTGAACTCAGCTGGCGAGTTGGAATAACCAAAAGGACACCGGGTGAAGGTGTACTGCCGGTTGGCAAAGGAGAAAGAAAGTTTGTGTTGGTCCGATTCGTGGACGGGAATCGTCCAGAATCCAGACGCAATGTCAAGGGTGGAAAAGTACTTAGCATCTTTCACTTTCGGAAGCTCCTGCTCCAGGCATGCCATAGGCCACCTAGACAAGGGGACCTGTTTGTTGAGTTGCCGGTAGTCAATGGTAAGTCGCCACTTACCATTAGACTTCAGCACCGGCCACAACGGAGCCGAGTAGGTGCTGTTGCAGGGTCGAATGACCCCGTTAGCCAAGAGGCTGTCAATGATTTCCTGGACCGGTTCTATGGATGCCAGGGGAATCTTGTATTGCCGCACAAAGGACGGCGATGCATCGGGCCTGGTAGGAATCCGGACTTCATGGATAGTGGTCAGACCACAGTCCAAGGAGTCAAGTGAAAGAAAATCCTGGTACTTTAGCAAAAGTTGTCTTAGCTGGTCTCGCTCGACATCGTTGGTGAGATTATCCGCTTGGTCTATGACCTTCTCAATCTGTAACAGAAGTTCCGGGGGTCTACCCGGTGGCTTCGAGAGTGGTGGTGAGGTCGAAATCGCGTCCCCCCGCGAAAGACATGCCACTGAAGGGCGTCCGCCTGTGTCAGGCCACGGTTTGTACGGCTTTGGCTTCCGCACACATGCAAACAGTTGTCCAGACGCACCGCTGATTCTAGCGTCAAGGCGTTGGAGACAGTCCAACCCTATGAGCATGGGCATCGGCATCTCCTTGCAGATGTACACGAGGTGTTTAAAGGACATGCCTCCTATCGAGATGTTGACCTCAGTCGTCGCAGCCGCGGGCGAGGGAGCGCCATAGAACTCGTCAAAATCCTTTGGGCCCGAAATGAGTTTGGGGGGTGAGATGTCCTCCCCCCTTTGTTCGCACATGCTGCTGTAAAGAGCTCCGCTGATGAGCGAGATGTCCGCTCCTGTGTCTAATAATGCGACACAGCGATGTCTCTGATTTACAGTGACCTCCACGGCGGGCCTATTAGATCCCTTTCTCACGACCAGAGGTGCAAGCAAAATTTTCTCAGTTACGGCGGTGGTAGTAGTGGTACTGCGGTCGTCATCTGCGGGTTCATCGCCTAACATCGCCACGGATGGAACGACCGGAGTGGTGTTGTCGCTTTCCTTTGAGGTGTTGTTGTTTCCCTGTGAATCAGAACCTGTGAAAACATCAACCTGCAGCATTCCAGTCTCATTTTGTGGCTTCTCAGGCAAACACGGAGCTGCTGCCCGTGTCGCCTGAGAATCACGCATGAATTGTGTGACGTCCTCGCCGTCTTTCTGAAGAGCGCAAATCATGTTCATCATGTTCTTCATCTCAGTCATCATAGGTAGGAAAGCGCTTTGAATCGCCACCTGAAGTTGGGATTGTAATTGCATTGTGACCTCTGAGTCCATTTTCCAAAATAGTAAACAGTCTTTTCCTGTTTTATTTACTAATTTACTCTTCGAATTTGCCTTCTAATTAGATGTTTATTTAGAAACAACCTTACCTGTAGATCTTTTAAAGAATTAGTTACAGGGAAGCTAGGCTGGTGAATGAATATTTTGGGCAAAATTGTTCAATAATGCCAAAAATATCATTGTCATTTGACCTGTCCAAGATGGCGGGTCGAGCTACGTGTCGGGCACCTAAGATGGCGGACCGCCGCGCATGCGTCGTCCGACACCCGGCTTTGATCCCCGTAGCAATCTCACGATTCTAAACACCGTAGCGTTTAGTAGAACCGCCGCTAACGTTACCTCAAAGTACTCCGTGTCAGAACCCAAGCCCCCAAACCGGCTTCTCCCAGCTAACCGGCCTCCATCTTGGACCACATTTCCCAGCAAGCTCCTCGCGGGAACTCCCGGCATTCTCCCAGTCACACCCAAGCCTATATATGGAAGACGCCGCACCGGCTCTTCACTCAGTCATCGTTTCATTGAAACCCCTGATCAGAGTTCTCTACCGAATAATCCAGACATCAAACATCCTTACCAAGTTCAACTCCCGTACCCAGTCGACCATCGTGACAGGATGACTGAGTCCGTAGATCCAGCGGAGTTCGAGCGCATGAAAAGAAAGACGGAGCAAATGGAAAATGAACTCATTCAGCTCCACGCCCTGATCGATCGGCTCCACACCAAACAAAACTCCCAGACCGATCTCATCCTACAATTATCCACAGCCCTCCATGCTCTCCAGCAGCAAGCCCTCGCTCCACCAACAGAGGGGCTGCACTTTAGTCTCCCAGAGAGGTGGAACGGAGAGACGGGGAGCCCAGACGGTCTACTCGCCACCCTCGACATGCAGTTTGAGTGCCAGCCAGGGCGCTTCCCCACTGCGCGCTCTCGGGTGGCGCATCTCACCTCCCTGCTCTCCGGACGCGCGGCTGAGTGGGCCGCTGCGCTTTATAATTCCAAATCACCGGCTTGCAATGACTATGCTGCTTTTGTGTCCGCCCTCAGAAAGACTTTTGTTCCACCCAGCAGCGAAGTGGGAGCAGAAACACAACTCCTAAAGCTCCGCCAGCGGGAGCGCACGGTGTGCGCTTATGCGTCGGAGTTCCGCACCATCTCCGCCAAGCTGCGGTGGGATGACTCTGCCCTCCGAGCCGTCTTCTTGGAGGGACTGGCGACCTACATCCGTGATGAGATGGCGGGAAAGGAACTGCCCCAGACCCTGGATGAAGTGGTCGATTTGGCGCTGCTTCACTTCAGATGCACGCGCTGTTGGACTCGGGGGCCGCTGACAATTTTATGGACATGGATCTGGCTAAGCGCCTACGGATCCCCATGACCCCCTTGGAGAGAGTTGTGCCTGTGACCTCGGTGGACGGTAGGCCCCTCCAACCCTATCCGATCCAAAACCGAACCCAGCCACTCCAGATGATTGTCCAAGGCCACCGAGAGACCCTCCAGTTCCTGATCATATGTGCTCCCTCCTCTCCTCTAATCCTGGGATTTCCCTGGCTCCGTCTCCACGACCCCCGGATTTCCTGGTCCCAGGGCCGCATTTTGGAATGGGGGACCCAGTGCCAGGCCCACCTCTCTCCTCCTACATCCATGCCAGACCGCCCGGACGGTGACACTGGCCAAACACCGCCCAATCTGCCACTGCCCTACCGGGACCTGGCTGTGGTGTTCGACAAGCGGCGCGCCACCACACTGCCGCCTCACCGCCCGTACGACATGGAAATCAAGCTGCAACCAGGAACCAGTCCACCCCGGGGGCGCCTTTTTTCTCTCTCTCCCGCCGAGTCCAGAGCCATGGAGGAATATATTGACCAGGCCCTCCAGCAGGGTTTCATTCGACCTTCCTCCTCCCCGGGTGCCGCAGGCTTCTTCTTTGTCAGGAAAAAGGAGGGTGATCTCCGCCCCTGTATCGATTACCGAGGTCTGAACAAAATCACAGTCAAAGACCGTCATCCTCTGCCGCTCCTCACATCTGCCCTGGACGCCATCTCCCAGGCGCGGATCTTCACCAAGCTGGACCTCCGGAGCGCCTACAATCTGGTCCGTATTAAAGCTGGAGATGAGTGGAAGACCGCTTTCATCACACCCACCGGTCACTGGGAGTACCAGGTAATGCCCTTCGGGCTGTGCAATAGC
Source organism: Nothobranchius furzeri (assembly GCF_043380555.1). Lineage (NCBI taxonomy): Eukaryota > Metazoa > Chordata > Actinopteri > Cyprinodontiformes > Nothobranchiidae > Nothobranchius > Nothobranchius furzeri. Next base: position 77,897,938 of record NC_091747.1, on the reverse strand, counting down.
CCCGCCGTTTTTCAACGCCTCATAAACGATGTCCTCCGCGACATGTTGGGACGGTGGGTGTTTGCCTACCTGGATGACATCCTGATCTACTCCAAGTCCGAGGCCGAACACCTCCACCATGTTCGCGCTGTTCTAACCCGGCTCCTGGACAATAACCTGTTCTGTAAGCCCGAGAAGTGCTCCTTCCACCAGCGGTCCGTATCATTCCTGGGCTACATGATTTCAGATAAAGGACTAACCATGGACCCTCAGAAAGTCCAGGCGGTGAGAGACTGGCCCCTCCCGACGAGCCTGAAACAACTGCAGAGTTTTCTGGGTTTCTGCAACTTTTACCGCCGTTTTATTAAGGACTTTAGCACCATTGTGGCACCTCTCACTTCTCTCACCCGACCAAGCCCTCCGAGCCAACCGTTCCGGCTGACTCCTGACGCCGTTCGGGCCTTCCAACACCTAGTCGCCTGTTTCACGTCGGCTCCTATCCTCCGCCATCCGGATCATGCAGTCCCCTTTGTGGTCGAGGTCGACGCCTCGGATGTTGGCGCCGGTGCCATCTTGTCCCAAGCCGGGCCCGACGACAGGCTTCATCCCTGCGCCTACTTCTCCAGGAAGTTTTCCACCACCCAGCAGAAGTACGGCGTAGGGGATCGCGAGCTGCTGGCCATAAAGTGGGCATTGGAGGAATGGAGGCAGTGGCTACTGGGCACCACTCAGCCGTTCACCATCTGGACGGACCACCAGAACCTGACCCACATCAGATCAGCCAAGCAGCTCAATCCTCGCCAGGCCCGCTGGGCCCTCTTCTTTGAGCCCTATGAATTCCATCTCGCCTACCGCCCAGGGACAAAGAACCAGAAGGTGGACGCCCTTTCCCGCCAGTTCACACATCCAACGCCCACGTCCGAGCCGGCACCTATCCTCCCCGAGCACCGTTTCTTGGCCCACCTGAGGTGGCCACTGGAGGAGGCTATCCAAAACGCCCTCCGAGACGATCCAGCACCTACAGAGACCCCCGCGGGTCGGCTCTACGTCCCCACGGCCTGTCGAAGCGAGGCATTGTCCTGGGCCCACTCATCACGCCTGTCTGGCCACGCGGGCTTCTCACGGACTCTTAGGTTCCTCAAACGAGCTCTCTGGTGGCCACGTATGGAGAGAGATGTAAAGGACTATACGAGTGCCTGTGACATCTGCGCCCGCTCCAAGACATCCAACCAGGCCTCGGTTGGTACCCTCAGACCTCTTCCGGTACCCAGCCGCCCCTGGTCCCATGTGGGGTTGGACTTCGTCACAGGGCTCCCACCAGTCAACGACCTTAATACCATCATGACGGTCACTGACCGGTTTTCTAAGGCTGTTCACTTCATCGCCCTTCCGGGCCTCCCCTCGGCCCGACGCACAGCTGAGTTGTTCCTGGAGAATGTGGTGCGTCTCCATGGATTTCCTGTCAATGTGGTCTCCAGTTCACGGCCCGGTTCTGGAGGGCTTTTTGTCATCTGTTGGGAGCATCAGTCAGCCTATCTTCGGGCTATCACCCGCAGACCAACGGCCAAACGGAGCGGGCAAACCAACAACTGGGTCGGTACCTCCGCTGCTTTGTCTCGGCCCAACCCTCGCAGTGGCCTAAGTACCTCCTCTGGGCTGAGTTATCCCACAATCTCCACACCTCCTCAGCCACTCTGATGTCCCCGTTCGAAGTCTGCTATGGCTACCAGCCCCCGGTCTTTGCCCACCAGGAACCCGAAGTTGCGGTGCCGGCCGCTCAATCCCTGGTGAGGCGCTGCAGGAACGCCTGGATAAAGGCGCGGGCCTCCATAACCCGAGCTAACGCCCGTTACTCTCACCAACACCTCCGCCGACACCGTCCTGGTCCCTCATATGCTCCAGGGGATAAGGTCTGGGTGTCCACGGCAGACCTCTGTGTCCGTGCCGGGTCCAGGAAGCTCGCTCCCCGGTTCCTTGGGCCTTACCCCGTGCAAAGGGTCATCAACCCGGTCACGTACCGGCTGCGGCTGCCTGCGAGTCTCCGCATCCATCCCACCTTCCATATCTCCCGGCTCAAGCCCTACGTGGAATCCTCCCTCCTTCCGCCTCCGGCTCCGGCGCCTCCGCCTGCCCGCTTCCTCGACGGTGAGCCCATCTACACCGTCCGGTGCATCCTGGACGCTCGCCGCAGGGGACAGGGCTGGCAGTATCTGGTCGATTGGGCGGACTACGGCCCTGAGGAACGCTCATGGGAGCCGGCCCGCTCCATCTTGGACCCTGCCCTTGTCTCTGACTTCTGGGACCGCCGAGGTCGCCCTGGGACTTCTGCAGCCGTCCCTGGACCGGGGGGTCCTGTCAGAACCCAAGCCCCCAAACCGGCCTCTCCCAGCTAACCGGCCTCCATCTTGGACCACATTTCCCAGCAAGCTCCTCGCGGGAACTCCCGGCATTCTCCCAGTCACACCCAAGCCTATATATGGAAGACGCCGCACCGGCTCTTCACTCAGTCATCGTTTCATTGAAACCCCTGATCAGAGTTCTCTACCGAATAATCCAGACATCAAACATCCTTACCAAGTTCAACTCCCGTACCCAGTCGACCATCGTGACACTCCGTAACGGAAGGTTTAGCGGATTAAAGGACGCAGTTCCGCTGCGTCGGAACGGCTAGAAAGCTTCGCGGGACGCGTTCCCGAGCCTTCTCACCGAGAGTGGCTAGTTAGCTCATCGGCTAATGCTAGCGGCGCCCTGTAGCGACCAGGGTCTCAAAATTGCCTCGATCAACCAACGGGCCTCTCGCTCCGTGATTGAAAGGGTTTCAATAGCGTACGCAATCTGGATGCAGTATCGCTCTGCGGTTGTTCTCGACTGACAGCGTTTACCGAGCAAGTTAAGCTACGGTAGGTGCTAACGAAAATTCTGACTAAGAACAGCGCGGATCCTGCGCTTTTCGAACGGAAATAAATTTCCGACGGAGTCTTCTGTCTCCGATTACACAAATGGATGCACACAGTGTCACAAACACCGCGACAAACAATAAACAGACAGTTCCAATGCAATAAAACAGGAGAAATGTTTACCCTTAGATGTAGGCCTCAAAATGGCCGTAAGCACACGTCAGCACTTAAGGTGTTTTGATGAAACAGCGCCTCCCGTCGGAGGGTGATGAATGTGCACCCCCCTTTCTGAGAGCTGAATGAGGAAGCGCTCGCTTTTTCCTTCTCTAATACACACACTGAACAAAAATCCCAAAATGTCTCAAAGTCGGCACAAAGTGTAATAAACTGTGCAGATATCCAGCTAGGCTCGCCATATGTAACGGAATTGAAGTGACGTAACTATCTGGAGTTGTATTTTAATACACTGTAAGTAGATCACTTTTTATAAACAGAAGAATATGCTGTTTTTATCATCAGGGAGTTTAATTAAACACTCTGTATTGACTTTGAGACAAGAAAAGAGAGAGAGATGGGATCATTCGAGAATCTTTAATATCTTAATTATAAATTCTAAACAATCTACCAGGACTAACTCTGTGATGGATGAAAATGGATTTGGATGTTGTGTTGGTGCGTGTGTGTGTGTGTGTGGTTGGTTCAGACTCTTTAGGATGACGTAATTGAATCTGGTAGTCTTTGTTATGACTAGATATCACGAGGCTTATAAAGTGATGACATGAGCCGCTATTTTGCCGTGTACGTGCCCAGTGGGGGGTCTCCCAGGTAGATCAGGAAATGCCAGGTCCAAGAACCTCGGATGTACGCTGGAGCTGTCGGTGCAGCGGTCACAACGTTTCAAAGCCCGTCTGGAGGGTCGACCCCGGTACCGTTCGGCGGCGCGTCAGCAGGTGCTCTTATTTTGAAAAGGATGTCGTCTGGTTGTTAAACGACGAAAATCTCCAGCTTCACAGTTCTTAGTTTAAAGAAGAAAACACATCTGGCCAGTCTGTGCTTATCTTTAGGATGACGGTGACTAGAACTGAAGTCAAAATGGAACTGACTGAACTGATAAGTTGTAGTAAAGTGGATTGGACACTTGAAGTCAACACCAGATTCTCCTGTGGCAGCCGAAAGCTCTGATTGGTTGGAACAATGTGTCATGCGTTTCTATGGAGATGAGGATCAGTATGTCTGTGCCGTAGTCCTGTTTTCATTAAACATAATTCATGACATATTTATTTCACAGATCATTCACTTGATTATTGTTGATCAACATCTGTTTTGCTTAATAATTTTAATCACAAATAAAGTACTTTGATTAAGTAAAGTTTCTTCTTCTCCTTCGGACTCTTCTCCTGGAATGTAAACAGTCTGAGGAACACCCGACCTTGGTTTTTCTACACGGTGTTATTGTGCACAGGGGGCAGCTGTGTGGAGCTGAAAATAATGAACTTCATAACCTTACACTTCATTCAGCTGTAGAAAGTTCCCAGCCATCCAGGTGATTTTTGATGCACAAAATGACTAAAGTCTACAAAACGCACTAACTTATTAGTGGCCTAACAAACTTCCTTCCCTCTTGCATCGTCACAAAGATTCTTCTTTCGTTTGTAGGGGATCCTTTGGAAGCATAAAAATAAAGGCCAACAGAAACAGTGTATGTACTTCATATAGGTGAAAATGATCACAGCACAAACATCAACGTGCAATTTGTTCATGTAAACACTTATATACACAGAGAAGCAGATTGTACACCTCGCACTGCTACTTCCTTAAACAAAGCCAAATTTCATCCCCATACAATGCTTTCTCTCTATTGACACCAAATGTTGATGACACTGCGGCTGACTCAGCCAGACGGTAGAAATCTTCATTGAGCTAATTACGTCCTCTGCTGCCCGTTAAAGACTTCTATCTCTCACATCTCGGTTCCCATCTAATCTGGCCTTATCTGCAGGCTCTATCTCAAGGTGATTGCTGAGATAGTCTTTGGCACGGAGTTAAAAGGAACACAATTGTCTGAGTGAGCAGAAACAGCGTCTCATTTACCCTTAGTCTGACTTGTCAAAAGTCAGACATTGGTGTTTGTGTAGTCAAAATGTTTGTGCTTACGGGTCTTTGTGAATGTATTGTGGCCATCAGCTGGGGGAAAATCCCTTGAATTGGTGCAAAATGTCATTTTGCCTTTGCAGTCCATTATGCAGCAAACAAAATAAACACACACAGAGTGTAAAAAATTTTAACAAAAGCACAACTGGCTTGTTCAAACCCCCAGATGATGGGTTTTGTTGCAGGATAAACATTTTTATTCAATGCCACTATACCAGCTGCGTTTGGGTCGGATTCATAGCATTCACACATTTTTCTGTTCACATTTCGTTTGTTGCATTTGGAGCACCTCCGGGACACAAATGCCTGTTTTCTGCTCACGTAAACATTTCAACCAACAAAGAGATTCAGATGACTTGGATGAGGCAATTTAACTGTGTGTTGACACTGCAACGAGTATCAATTTCAGACAGCTGAACACATGAGACAAGCTAAAGAGCAGTGGCCATGTTTGTATGCAGGGCAAAGATGCCTGCAGCTTCACTGGTGGCCAGTAATTTGACAGGAACAACAGATAAAATCTGCCTGCTGCCAAGAAAACTCCAGGTAGCGACTTAAATAGTCATTACTAGAGTTGAGTTCTGCAGAGTTGCTGGTATCCTAACCTGGAAACACAGTGAAATCTCTTCAGGCTTAACACATGATGTTTTAAGGGAACAATTTAAAATGTTGAATATCCATCAAGTAGCAGCATTAGGGGGTTGATGTTTAGGTTAAAATGTGTTTTTTAAATGAAAAATTGGAAAAGAAACCTATTGTAGGCTGTAGCTTAGTGAGGTTGAAGCTTTGTGCCAGTATTTCATCATTTCATGTTGAAAGTGGAATGTTTAGCATGAAAGATCTGTTTGAACAAAGTGTTTGCAAATATAGAAAACTCAAACAACTGTGACTGTCAGAGGTTGTAGCTAACGCTAGTTTTAGCTATTTTAAAAGACCTGTATCATGCTATTTGACACTTCCCAAAGATAGGCACAGTATATGGTTAAGTATTACTGCTGGCACTATTGAGATGTTACTTTTAATGAAATATGTACTATTTGTGACCAGGGGTGGACTGGGACCAAAATTTGGCCCTGGCATTTTTATGAACCGTCGGCCCTCGGCAGGGGAGGTTGCTGCTTGCGACTCGTCTACCCCGCCAAATGTGGGGGGAGGGACGGGGTGTTGTGTGTGCTGCTCGCAGACTTGTCTCTATTGTCGCATGTGAGACGGGGGCTTGGTTTGGGACGACCTAAGCTGGGCAAGTTGCCCACTTGACTAAGCGGCCCATCGGGATAGTGCCAGAATGCCAGATAAGTCAGTCCTTCAATCCAGAAATGAGACATTGGATTAGATGACAACCCCCCCCCCCATTTTTTTTTTTTTTGGTAAACTCCACAATAGTACACAGCTGCAGACCCTAACACCACAGATTCAAGCTGGCAAAATCTATTTTTGGGTTCTGGACAAGTGCAGACTAGATAAGAATGAAATCACTTCTACCCTAGTAGAGATAGAGGTCCTTGCTAGCTAAAAGAAGAGACTGGACTTTAATGTTCACAGTCCAGCGGAGAAGGGATCTGAACTTGAGACTGCCTGGATGGTGAGGAGGAGGCCGTGAAGACAAACAGGTAATGCAAAGAAGGATTCTCCAGAGAATCAAGAAAATGATGGACAACCCTGAGCATTCTCTTCACAAGACTGTCCAACAACGGAAGAGTGTCTTCAGTCAGAGGCTTCTTCAGTTTGGCTGCAACACTGACCGCTACTGGAGATCCTTCCTGCCAACAGCCATTGTAATATAAAACTCTTTGATGACTTCATTATTATTATTATTATGAGCTACTACAGCAATCAATTTCCCTCTGGGATTAATAAAACATTTTTTAATTGAATTGAATTGAATTGAATTGAACTGAATTGAATGACGCAGCAACAACCCATCTAGCTGCATGCAACAGCTTAGCAAAAATATGTTGAGCTGAAGGACGGAGCTGAAACTAAACAAAACATTTTCTGTGACAGGAAATGGTTAGGGACACATCTTCACTCAGTAGAGCAGATTACAGGTATGATCATATCATAATCCCGGGTCTAGATGTACTTGCTTCTGACGGAACGTCCTTTGATGAGTATGAGGTGTTTGTAAGTGTACAGATTAAATGACTATGTACTCTTTCTCAAGATCCAAAATTCCGTCTGCTGCAATGTCTCAACTCCAGGGAAAGTGATTTGCTGAATAATATTTTTAGTTAAACTTTATAAAAACAATAAGCTGGTTCTTTGTGACTACTTACTGCTTCTTCTGTGGCTTTTGGTGTGAGAAGACAGAACTGCAGCTGGAATTCTGAGCTTTCAAGGCAGCTAGCTTTCTCAGTGACCTCTTCACAACCTTCTGGATTGTCAGTTTGGTAAGGAGGTGAACGGGTATCACAAAAATCATTCTCAGCCATCTGACCTTGGAAATCATTCAGACCGAAAATTTTAGCAACCGTCAGCTGTAACTACACATGAAAAATATCTTCAGTCTTATGCATACATGTCATGAAATGCATATCAAATCATGCACACTTTGACTGTTCAATGAGCTTAAATGCAAATCTTAGCAACTGTTTAACAATGTTGATGGCAGAAGGATCAGCGTTCAAGAGTATTCTGTTGAAAACAAAATAAAAAGTGAAAAACTAGTGAACTAGACCTTGATGCACAGAGGTTGTAGCTAAATGTTATTTTCAGCTAACTATCAGCATTAAAGCATGCAAAAAAATGAAAAATGTTAAAGTAGAAAACTTACAGCCATTTCTTTGGTTGCCTGAGGTTGTAGCTGAATGCTAATGTTAGCATGTTTGCTGATTTGTTGAAAAGCTGAAATATTGTTGGTTTTACAGAAGACAACTGATTCATCCTGCCTTAACTTTTAAGTATATTTAGAAGTAAAAGGAAGAAGGGTAAAAACTAGGTGAAAGAAGGGTTAGGGCATTGCTGTAGATTGACAACTAACCACGCTACCACCCACTGAACTCTAATGTGCAACCTACAGTACAATAACAAATGAATGTGCTGCCATAAAAGAGGTGAAAAGACGTTCACTTCATGGATCTTACAACATTTTGAAGCATCTGCTTGAATTTGCATTTTATTCAGATTAATTGACTCCCAAAAATGTTCCTACTGTTTACGGTTCGGTTGTTTGTGAAGACAAGTGTGTTCAAACAATAATACATGCTAATTAATGCTGCAACTGGCTTGTTTACCGATCTTATCAGCATAACTGACAATGTTTAATGCACAACATCAAAGTGATTATGGCAGTAAAATGGAGATCTCAAGCAGCTTTTAGCCATTATTTTACATTTTTAGATCTCGCTGTGGACACAAATGCCCATTTTTGAACTTGTGGAAGATTAAAAAAGTTATGTTCACTTAAGGTTTCTAATTTTATTCCAGAGAGTCTTCTAGAAATATTAGCAGTTTTATATGTAACAGAAGACCGTTTGGAAAAATGGGGATAGAATAATTCCCTCTGATGTGTACTTTATAAATTCATTTTGACATGAAATTTCCACAAAAACTATAAAAAGAACAAGGAAGGAAAGAAAATAGAAATGGAAGCCATACAAATATTATTTCATTATCTATTTTTGTTCTACTGTAATCCAATATATCCACATCAGGCTTAATGTGTCCAGTAAATTTCCTTGGTTCCATTAAACAGTTACAGCAGCAACCCTATAAAAATAAAATGTTCTTCTCTACAAACTACCCTTTTCATCTTACTGTAACATTGCCACGTGCAACTCTTTTTATTATAAATCTGTAACAAAAATAATTCAAAAAGATTTTAAAAGCCTTTGTTGAAGATGGTGGCAATTACTGCTGGAGGTATCACCTAAATAAAAGTCTAATGATCAAAATTATAAAGATATCACTATTAAAAGCCCACTATAAAATGAATAGCAATTGGTGGCAATGCAATGCATAAACACCTACAAGGAAGAAAACGTGCTTTATAAAGAACACGTTATGCAAAACCCACCTCTTGCAAGCTTTTGTGCTGCCAGCGTTTGCTTTTAGGAATTCAACAAGACATTTCAAAAAGTCCATATTTATGATGTCACTAATGGAGAAAGTAGAAGAGAATCACCTCTCGCATGCAAGATAGCTACTGCTGGAGGAGCAGCAGTTCTTCGTTTCCCTCCCGGACATCCGAGCTTCTCAGCTTATAGCAGCCTGAGTGAGGGATGGTGGGCCAGAGCCCTGAAATGACTCATTCTGATAATGTCAAAAATAAAACTGTTGCATTTTTTTAAGTGAGAGGGATTTAGTACATTAAACTTCATGAACATGTTTTGTATTGAAAATAGAACCATTACAACTAAAGTAAAACGTAGCTCAGGTGGTAGACCTCCCGCCAGGGGTATCCTGCTGTTGTGTCCTTGGGCAAGACACTTCACCCAACTTGCCTGTGTTAGTGGTGGTCAGAGGGGCCGACGGCGCCAAATGGCAGCCTCGCCTCTGTCAGACCTCCCCAGGGTGGCTGTGGCTACAAGTAGCTTACCATCACTAGCAGTGTGTGAATGTGAGAGTGTGTGAAAGCGTCTTTGGGTGTCTTGAAAAGCGCTATATAAGTTCAATGCATTATTATTATTATTATTATTATTATTATTATATGACACCTTTAATCTGAAGAGAATTCCCTTTTTGAGAATGAGAACAATACATGCTTTAACATCAAAGTCTCCAGTAAGTCCAGAAAAAAGTTGCAGTATTTGTTTGTCACTTATAAAATTGTCAGTGGTTTGACTACTGACCATGTAAAATACTGAAATGCTAAGGTGGCAGCACATTAACCATATCCTAAATAAAAACCCTAAATACAAACAGAAAAAACAATTACAGCCATATTTGTTGTAAAGCCTACTTTTTCTAGAGCACTTTTATCATTGTGTTCTTTTTGTACTCTAATAGTTCATTTTCCCATGATAATTCCTCTCACAGTGAGAGGACGCCGTGACAAATTCAAAAACTCAGATTGTGTGGGAAGACACACACACACACACACACACACACACACACACACACACACACACAAGTGTTTGCTGTGAGAATCAAGTGTTGTGGTATCAGAGAACAAATCAAAGGTAACATCAGAACATTTCTTTTGGGAAATAATTTTACAAACAAGCTTGTTATATGGAGTTATTTAAATAGCCCGAAAAAAGGAAACAAGTCATTAGTGCTGTTGCCACAGTAACTGAGACTTGCTGTCACAATTTGTGTTTCATCATTAGCACCACTTGTCAACGTGTCCAAATTAGTAAGAAATGCAACATTAAACCAAACAAGTAAAGGTATTTTCTTCAAAAAAGATCATGTTATGATCAGGTTTTAGATAATAAGTTATTTTCATATTGACTGGCTCAATTTGAACCGATTGACTGAAAACTAAACCTGATGAAAATGAGCTCTTCACTAAACGCTCCGATTTACAGGTTTCTACACACGTAGCCGGGTTTTTAAAAAAAACGAATATCCGCCCCTCCAAAAACTTGCATCCACACCACCTCGTTTAAAAAAAAACTCTGTCCACACGTACCCGGATAAATACGTTGTTAAGGACATGCCAGACCTGTAGGCGGCAGTACTTCCCCCGTTCTTAACCTCGTCCTTCGTCTGTGGTCTTCCGCAAGGAGCAGTAATTCCGCTTGCAAAAACAAACAAGCAGAAAGCACTTGGACAATTGATAAAGCGAGCGCAGCTCTGAGGGCATCCATGCTGTCGGCTAGTGTAAACACAGGTCGCACACGTGATGTCAGCATTTTTTTTTTTTGTCGTGGAAAGTGACGTTGCGGACCTTAAAACTCCGGTTTTGTCTGTCCACACGCAGACACCCAAAACGGAGAAAACGCAGATCTTCACTTTGGCCAAAGTTTTTAAAAAGATCCGTGTTCGTGTGAAAAAACTCTGTTTTCGTGTGGATGACAGGCCAAAACGTAGAAAAATATCTACGTTTTGGCAGATCCCCGGCTACGTGTGGACAGGGCCTAAAGACTAGTGATCCTCCAGTCTGCTACAATCATATTCATTCATTATATTTGGAGGAACTGATGTGATTGTAGTGTAACTGCTGTTTGTGTTGCAACATTATTACTGTCATAAGCTGACAGAGCTGTGAGCTGGATAAGTAGTTTGGGAACACATCGTCTCTTACGTTCGATTTTGCTTCGGTGTGTTTTGGATCACATTACATTTGGACCTGCTTGCTGTTCAGGAAGTGCACCTAATGCATCTGTAAGACATTTTCATTTATTGTGACTCCAGTGGTAGAAGTATTTGAGTTAATTTGTTTACTAGTACAAACAAAATGGACGAAAAGTTAAAGAATTTCTGCATGTTTATTATGCTGAATGTTTCTTGGTGTTTCAAATGACAAGTGATTGCTATTATTTACAAAAAGATGCGAGTCACGTGACAAGTTAGTAGTTATTCAGTTGAGTAATAAAGAATAACAGTTTAGCTGCATCTTCATGAAGGTTATTGTTCATTTGTCATGTCACATCACAGAGCTTTCAGATTACAGACACTGACTGTGAACAGCTGCAGCTCCACCCCTCTCTGCTGTGGTTATGCTTGTGGTGGTGGATGTGGTTGATCTACAGACCATGGCTGTGTGTGTGTGTGTGTGTGTGTGTGTGTGTGTGTGTGTGTGCGTGCGTGCGTGCGTGCGTGCGTGCGTGCGTGCGTGCGTGCGTGTGTGTGCGTGTGTGTGTGTGTGTGTGTGTGTGTGTGTGTGTGTGTGTGTGTGTGTGTTTAAATCAGCGATTGTCTACAACAGAAGTGCTATGACTTTCCTTGACACCCTCTTCTGTTATCATTTAAGAACAAAAAAAGGTTCTGCACTTTCGATTTGGACCACTTGTGCTTTATATGGGACAAGTGCAAAGAGCACAGGAACTGCGTTTGGCTTTAATACAAAGCTCAACCATGTGAATTGAAGCACTGAGAGAAATGAGAAACACCAATAATCGTAACAGCCACACTCACAATCTACCAAATTCATCCATGGCTACATCTTCCAAAGCTTCCTCACATCTTGGACAGCTGACTGGAACTGAGCTATTATTATTTTAACAGACTGGAGAAAGATTTATCAACTGTTAAACTTAGTTCAAGCTGCACTGACTGAACTTTGATTTGACAGTTCTTACTTTGGCTTCACACGACCTGCCTCTCCATGTTTTTATCCCAGTGCTGGTTGTCAACATTGTCGTGACAAATAGACACTCTTCTCTAAAGTATTATGTACTTTATTATGCATTAGTTACTGGAAGTTATGCAGCCTTATTGATGGTATAGTCTGATGTCATCAAGGCTAATCATATGTTGTATTGTCAAATTATGTGTGTTTGCTGTTATGCTGTTATGCTTTTTTATAATTTTTTTTGAAAATAATCATTGACTGTGCCATTGATGATGCTTTGCTAAAGCTGTGGTTCACTTGTTTAACCAGTTGCAGTGGTCTCTAGTAGGGGTTGTACGAACTAGTCGACTAGTCGACTTCACGGCTCTGTAGTGACTTTTTATGCCTGTCATCAACTAGTCGCTGTCACGTGATAATGACTGACAAGATGCAGTCCTCGGAAAAGACAGCAGGTGATGAGCCCCTGCGCATCTGGATCGAGGCGGAGGTGACGCGCTGTGCGGTACTGACACCGGCGGTAAAACGGACATTTAACCAAACTGTGACCTTTTCCCTCTTGCAATTTAACCTTCCCCTCACCCCCATCCTAATCTTAACCAGTTTGTGCATGCAAAGCTCTGATCGTTGACGTGTGCTCCAGACATTGCGTCCTGAGCACCGCCAAATCAGGTGTCACCTCAAAAACAAATTAAACACGCGATCGTTCATGTCGGCTCATTTCCTTTCATGTTTTCTGTCTGTTATTTGTGCCTGATGCGTTTCGCTGCTGCGGAGCGAGGCTCTTCACCTGTTTTGTTCTCCGGTGACGCACCCCCAAGATTCCACTATCTCCGCTCCGCTCCGGCATGAACTCCGCAGCAAAAACGGTCCCGTTGTAGTCGGCCGGCGAGCAGCGGCACTCCACTGTTTTTGCGGTCGGTAGATCTTTTAGAACTGCAGTTCAAAGGTAACTCATAAGGTGAATATATATGAACCCAGGTAGCAGTTTCTCTTTAGGATTGAGAGGAGATGCGGGAAGATAATAAACAGACAGGACAGAAAAATAATCAAATAAAAACAAGTTAGTTTTTGTACCTGGTGGTTGCAACAAACAGACACCATTGAAGGTTATCAGAAGTGAGGAACAGAAAATGAAATAATTATTTTAATGTTTAGAGCAGCAGGAAAGGCTGCAGGCGCATCAGTGAGTTTGCGGCTGCTGCGCAGGGGGAGGGGGGAGGGAACTGAAGTAGGATGCAGAAACTACCGTTGTTAAAAGAGATGTGTTAACTTAGAAAATGTGGGCGCAATTTTAATTGTCAAAAACTCCAGCGAACCTACCGACCGACCCCCCCCCCCCGCTTCCGGCGTATGACATCATCAACGACTAGTCGAAGTCGACTCGACTTTCATTACTTGACTGTCGACTTTAAAAAAAATAAAGTCGTGCAGGCCCTAGTCTCTAGTAGGGGTTTTATGAACTAGTCAACTAGTCGTCTTCACTGCTTTGTAGCGACTTTTTATGCCTGTCATCGACTAGTCGCTGTCACGTGATAATGACCGGCAAGATGCAGTCCTCGGAAAAGAAAGCAGCCTGCTGTCAGCAGGTGACAAGCTCCTGCGTGTCGGGAGGCAACGCGCTGTGCCAGAGCGCCGGTACTGACACCCGCCGTAAAACGGACATTTAACCAAATTGTGACCTTTACCCTCTTGCAATTTAACCTTCCCCTCACCCCCATCCTAACCTTAACCAGCTTGCACATGCAAAGCTCTGAATGCCGACGGGCTCCAGACATCTGCGTCCTGAGCACGGCCACAGTAACATTATCAAATCAGGTGTCGCCACCTCAAAAACTAATTTAACATGCGATCGTTCATGTCGGCTCATTTCCTTTTATGTTTTATGTCTTTTATTTGTGCCTGATGCGTTTCGCTGCTGTGGAGCGGGGCACATCACCTTGTCCTCCGGTGACGCACCTCACCGGTGTGGCCGGCACGCACCCCGCTGTTTTTGCGGTCGGTAGATCCCTTAGAACTGCAGTTCAAAGGTAACTCATAAGGTGAATATATATGAACCCATGTAGTAGCCTAGTTTCTCTTTAGGATTGAGAGGAGATGCAGGAAGATAATAAACAGGCAGGACAGAAAAATAGTCAAATAAAAACAAGTTAGTTTTTGTACCTGGTGGTTGCAACAAACAGACACCATTGAAGGTAATCAGAAGTGAGGAACAGAAAATGAAAGAATTATTTTAATGTTTAGAGCAGCAGGAACTCCGAGAGGCTGCAGGCGCATCAGTGAGTTTGCGGCCGCTGCGTGGGGGGGGGGGGGGGGGGGGCTGAAGCAGAAACTACCGTTGTTAAAAGAAATGTGTTTAACTTTGAAAATGTGGGTGCAATTTTAATTGTCAAAAACTCCAGCAAACCAACCACCCCCCCACCCCCACCCCCACCCCCCCCCCACCCCACCCCCCCCACCACCCCCCCCGCGCGCCGCTTCAGGTGTATGGCGTCGTCAATGGCTAGTCAAAGTCGACTCGATTTTCATTACTTGACAGTCGACTTTAAGTCATGCAGCCCCTAGTCTCTAGTGGGAATGAAAGCTTTGAAAGTCCTGCTCAGAGAGAGGGTTTACTGATGAGCTAAACTGCATGCACACCAGGGGGTTCTCAGCCGTGCCGTGGTCCTCGCTGGACTTGCAAGATCACAAAATACCTTGAGATTTCAAAGGTCAGGGTTTGTTTATGCCATCAGACATAAATCATGGTTGATATCACTGTTTGATGTCATAAATGATGTTGTTCTTTTTCCCTGCCAGGACTAAAGCCATGAAAAACACACTGTTTCAGTTCTCGAACTATTCTCCGAGTAAATAAGCCGTTAGGTCATGTGTATTGACATAATCTACATATATTAGAACTCACATGCTGCAATAGTCTTAGATTTAGAAAATTACCAGAGGTTTTACACTGAAACTGTGTGTGATATTCTGTCTAGCCTGGTGGAAATAGACGCGCCCCAGAAGCGGCTCATGGCAAAAATAGAACCTAATCCTATCTTTGGCGGTGAGACGAGCCACTTCTGGGATGCGCCTGTAAATGTCCACATTGAGGCTGGTTTGAATTACCCCCATAGACCATAATGGATTCTGTATGAAGCAGTAATGTTCCGCTCTGCTGATGCTTCCAGTGTGAAACCGTGGTAGCACTTCAGAATTTCGAGTCTTCTTGATATTTGGACATCTCACCTCAGATTGGATAACAGCAATGCAACTCTACCACTGACTCAGTTTGCTCTGTGACATGGATGCTTCATCTCCACAAATAACTCAAGCCTGTAGGTATTGTACTGTGTGGTGGAGTTGCTAATGCTAACAGTTAGCTTCTACTAGCTGAGACATTCTCTGTTTTTCCTGGACACTAAATGGTAAATGGCCTGTAATTGTATAGCATCTTCTTAGGGATCCAGACACACAATCAGTCATCCACTCATTCACACGCTGGTGATGATGAGCTACAATGTAGCCACAGCTTTCCTGGGATGCACTGGCAGAAGAGAGACTGCTAAACACAGGAACCACCTGTGCCTCTGACCACCACCAGACAAGGCGGGTTAATTGTCTTGCCCAAGGACACAACAACAGAATTCCCTAATGGGAGCCACACCTACAACCTTTCGATTACTGGACATCCCGCTCTACCTTCTGAACTACTGCTGACTAAAACAACAGCCTTTCCTGCCATGTGTGAAAATGGGTGAATCAACGAATGCTAAGTTACAGTGTGAAGTAGATCTGTCAGGCTTTTCAAATCCTAGAATTTCAGGAGGTAGGTGTAGGAGAGTGACTAATCATAATCAGAAATAATTATTATAAATAGGTTTTCAGCGTTGTGCATCTTAATTAATATTAAAATCACAACGGAAGTTATATATGGACGCTGTTGACATATCTGACATTAATCTAATGCATCTGATGCACATAAACAGAAATGTTGCTTTGACATGCAGACATCTTCGGTTTGGACAGGGTCATAATGACCTGGTAAGTCTGTATTCTGACACTGGCAAAACAATACACTTAAAACTTCCCAGTGAGCTGTCATCACGTTTGTTGATTAGGAAGGTGAATGTGCGTTTAGATAAAACAGAGTCAAGTTTTCATTTATGGTTTGATGGAAATGAATGTGTATTAAACAGTGAAAAATCATGTTTTATGATATTATTAATACAAATTAACATTATACAACTTTATTAAATATAGATGGTAATAATATTCAAAGAGTTAAATAAGTCAAATTTGTGGGAGTCATCGATGAACATGATATACGATATGATACCAAGGAATGGGATAATCGTAAAAGAACGTTGTGTCTCTATAATGGAGTAAAAATATGGAATAAATTAAATACTGAAATCAAGAATGCAAAAACAATGTTTACTTTTTAAAAAACTGATTAAAAATGAAATGCTGAACTGTTATAGATCTGTTAGATAAACAAGTGAGGAGGGAGGGGAAGAGGAGGGGAAGAAAAAAGTGTTTGTATATATATATATGTGTGTGTGTGTGTGTGTGTGTGTGTGTGTGTGTGTGTGTGTGTGTGTGTGTGTGTGTGTGTGTGTGTGTGTTTTCATATTTTCTTGTTCTTCTTTATGTGTTTGTTTTTCTCTCTTTTTCTCCTCTTTTCTTTCTTGTTTACTTTATAAATTGAAATTGTGTTAGCCAACCAGTCCAGAAATCACTTTGTTCAAAGTTCATTTAGACATATACTGTTGTTTCATTTGTATCAATTTTATTTTAGTTAAAAGGGGCAGCTAACATAAGCTTTTCTTCCTTCGGTTCCCTTTTCATTTTGGTTTTAGAAATTTAGTTTTGTATAATTTTAACAATATATATATATATATATATATATATATATATATATATATATATATATATATATATATATATGGAAACTGTCCTAATGTTTAAACTATAATTAGCCCTATTATTTTACCATCTAAAACCAAGTAACTTTATGAAATAACCCAGTTGAACAAGGCCAACATAGCTAATTTACATATTCAAACACAAAACTTTTTTTCAATAAATCTTGGTTTCAGACCTCTCTGTTTGTTAATAAAATAGTGCATGAGCCACTGGACAGATTCCAATAAACCTCTCCCAAAGTAATAACTGGGTGTTCTTCTACAGCTGATTAACCTTTGGAGTCAGTCCCATTCATAAAGACTGAGAGGGTAATTGACCTCAGCAAACACACAAATGGCTATAACCAGATATTGAGGTAAACCTTTGTACAGTAGGATTATAGCTGAGAGTCATTAATGTCACACAAACCCCAGCCTGGTTGCAGGTCCTGTGAGATTTTGTAACATCACTTTAGACCATGCATGCCCTTATTTTCAATATTTGATCAAAATCATTTACAATTGTTTGAAATGTGTGAAAATGGGTATACTTAATACTGTATATGCCTAATACTTGGCGATTTAAATTAATTTAGGCCATTCAACACAAATATGCTGCCTCGGGTACCTTTCTCTTTGGATTTGTTGTTTTAATATTATTGTTCTATTGATAGATAGAAAGACACCTGAAACACACTATAGAAACACACACACACACTCACACACACACACACATTTCTAACATGTCAACTGAACACAACAGTTTGGAGAAGAAACAACTTGAGAGGTTTCATCTCTCCACAGAGAAGGGATGCTTAGATCGTTTAATTAATAGGCTGAAAGCATTAACATACAAGTGACTAGTGATTAGAAACAAAAAATCAAAGGCATCAGATCTCTAGCATCAGTTGTAATTCAGAGATTAGAGCTACAGCTTGAACAAAAGCAATAACAGACGATCTGATAGATTACAAGAAATGATCTCCAACAGGCTGCTGGCAGGTCATTATAGGCATTTTCACAAAAAAACTGTAAATTTTAATACATGCCATAATAAAATAAACTGTCACATGGAATTATGATAATAAATAATATGCTGACTCTACCAACTGATCTACTGTGTTAGATCAAAGTTTGTTTAGTTATTTTGTCAAGATGAGGCTTTCATGTGATGTTTTGTGCGTGTGTGCGCGCACGTGTGTGTGTGTGTGTGTGTGTGTGTGTGTGTGTGTGTGTGTGTGTGTGTGTGTGTGTGTGTGTGTGTGTGTGTGTGTGTGTGTTTGTGAAATTGTCAAGTGCGAATGTTAGATAAGAACTTCTTAAAGAGAAGTCAGATCCAAGGTTAAGAGGAGTTAAAATGTATGATGGATGTCACGCTTCTAAATGAAGAATGAAACTTCATCAGCCTCAGAGATCTCAACAAAGCCCCGCTTGTGCTCATAAACTGTTGTTGGAAGTTGCTTCTGCAGGGTTTATTTTTGCACTAGAGATTGGGATGTAATGCAATACAGGAAGTCATTGTTGGAGCTGTATCTATCATCCACAGAGAGGCTTAATTTTTTTATCTACTTATGAGTAAAAAGAACAGTAATTCACATAATTTATAGCCACTGAGGATAAGGCAATAAAATTGCCACCATTAAATGGGGTTTTCAGAGATGAAATTAGTTTTCATGCAATTATGAGTCTCCACTAATTCTTGACACACTGGCACAAAGCATGAAGAGGAGGAGGTGCTGCGCATCAACGCAAGGGCACGTTCGCACAGACGCCCACACATACATACACCTCTGCACCCACAAAACACACACACACACGTGCACATGTTTGAACACCCTTCTGCGAGTATGATTGAGTGTCGATGGTCTTGTTAGTACCTTGTCGTCACAGGAGAATCTAGTTAATTAAAAGTGCATGTGATGCTTATTAAGTTTGCTAGCAAGACATCCTCCCACACTTTTGCAATTCTTTTTTTCCTTACTTCATTAGATGGAGCCGACATTTGCAGCTCCACAAACACACTGCCGATGATTGCTTTCTCACAATCCTTCTGTCTGCATGCTTTAACACAACCTTACAGAGGAGGGATTTTGATGTGCAAAAAAATAAACATATTTTCATTTTTTTACTTCAAATTTTGCACGTTTTGATGAAAATGTGTGTGTGTGTGTGTGTGTGTGTGTGTGTGTGTGTGTGTGTGTGTGTGTGTGTGTGTGTGTGTGTGTGTGTGTGTGGTGCATCTGTGCTCATTGCTGTGAAGGTCCTTTGATTGAGAATGTCAAAGGTGGCTGCCCACGCAGCGATTAGACGTGCCAGGAGAGAGGGTGTGGATGAAAGTAATGTAATTGTGGTTTCGTTGAAGGAGTTTTTAATAGAGGTGCGGAGACAGATGTCACGCATTCATTACAGCATGATAGCTTATCACATCCGATAGCTCCTCGCTGTTTCTATCTATTCCTTTAAATCAGACTTTTAGCAGCCACTCCCTTGAATGCAGGAACTAAATGGGTCCCCAGGTGTACCGTTTTGTGCAGGACCGTGCAGCACTTGTGTTGAGTATTTTTATAATTGTACCTTTTTGAGGCCTAAAAGCTGCCCATTTTGTGTTATTAACACTTCATGAATCTCTGTGTTTGCCAACTGTGGCTGTTCATGAAAGGTTGAGCAAGGATGTTGATTGTGGGTTTCCAACTGAAAACTGTACCTCTGTAACCTGAGAAGGCCCCGCCTTCTCCATCCTCTGTGAATAAAGCCCCTGACGAGCTGGGAGTAACGTGGGGACAGCCGCGGAGGAGGTTCCTCTGTGTTAACTCTCCATTATTTTGGGGACTCGGGGTAAAATGTCTCCTTTTTGTCGTGTGTGTTTATTTCAGGTTCCAGGGTTATGGAGATTAAATATAACCCCACATTTAATTACCTAACATTTTGGTGGAGAATGCGGGCATGCAGAGCTGGTGAGCTGAAGGCTTTCCCCAGGAACAGAGGGGGGCTGGTTAGCTCCATGGAGGGGTTTCTGCGCCCAGCTCTCGCATGACGATTCATGGACATTACGAATAATCTACTCTCTCTCTCTCTGTGTCGTCCTTTAAGGTAATATGGGATAAATGAAAAATTACCTATCAACTTGCACCTCCTTTTCCCACCCCACAAATTTAGAAATCTCATAATTTCATTGATTTCCAAAGTTTATGCGGCATAGCAAATCCTAAGTTTGGCTTCTATCCAATGACTGTGCAGAAATATGTATAAACAAATCATAGTGGTTGTGTCTGATGTCAAACTGAGTGTGTGTCAGGTGAAGTTAACCTTACTTGGTTGGTATTGCTTTTATCACTGCCCAGTGTGGACTGTCATCTAGTTGCGAAGAAGGAAAGTAGCTATAACCCATCTGTGGTTGAGCAAAGCCAGTTTTGTGGAGCTTATCAAAACTGAAACCCAAGCAAAAAGTGCAATGTTCTATTCAGTTATGATTTTTATATCCACACGCTCATATAGACGGATTTATCAGGAGCTGCAGCTCAAAAGAAAAAAACTCGAGAGTAATGTCTCATGTAAGCCGACTTGTCATTGGGCTGTAATGTTTATCATCCTGGGCTACCAGTGGTAGATTTAATTACAAGGTTGATGCTGTAGAGTTGTCCTTCATGATGATTATCCTGCTGAGGCTGAAGTTATCCTGATTACTGACTTAAGACTTTGTGATGCACAAAACTGAAGCAAATGCTTAAACGTGTGTTTTGCTTCTCCTTCGATTGTTTGATTAGCTTGTTTTAAAATTGAGAAGGGTAAATGCTGGTTTGGGATGCTACAATAAATATGAAATCTATTTCAGGGAGAGGATTTACACGTTGTCCCGGTGCATGCTGCTTGTGTGTTGGTGAAGGGTTGTCTAAGGCCCTGTCCACACGTAGCCGGTGATCTGCCAAAACGTAGATATTTTTCTACGTTTTGGCCTGTCATCCACACGAAAACGGAGTTTTTTCACAAGAAAACGGATCTTTTTAAAAACTCCGGCCAAAGTGAAGATCTGCGTTTTCTCCGTTTTGGGTGTCTGCGTGTGGACGGACAAAACCGGAGTTTTAAGGTCCGCAACGTCACTTTCCGCGACAAAAAAATGCTGACATCACGTGTGCGACCTGTGTTTACACTAGCCGACAGCATGGATGCCCTCAGAGCTGCGCTCTGTCACTACCCGATCCATCAATTGTCCAAGCGCTATCTGCTTGTTTGTTTTTGCAAGCGGAATTACTGCTCCTTGCGGAAGACCACAGACGAAGGACGAGGTTAAGAACGAGGGAAGTACTGCCGCCTACAGGTCTGGCATGTCCTTAACAACGTATTTATCCGGGTACGTGTGGACAGAGTTTGTTTTTAAAACGCAGTGGTGTGGATGCAAGTTTTTGGAGGGGCGGATATTCGTTTTTAAAAAACCCGGCTACGTGTGGACTAGGCCTAAACGTGTTCACTTGTCCAGATCAGAATAGCAGCTATTATGAACATAAATTACATGGAGGTGGTGTTTGTACATTTTTGGCATTTAACAAGTCCCACAATCTTCCATTTATGTTCTGATTAAGATTAAATCACCATTGATTCAATCCTCAAAAACATCACTTTTTAAAACGTGAAACAACAATCACAGCCACAGTTTGAACCTTGTATCCTTTTGTTTGATTTTTGATGTGGTGCACATTTCCACAGAAAACTCTCAAACCCCTCTTCAATACGAAAAAAGGATTGAGTTTTAAATGTATTCACTGTTTTGGAGGGGGATTTCTACCTGACGGTGTTGAGGCTCTTATGCAGTCCAAGCTATAATACCTCACTGAAAGAGTTGGAATATGAAACCTGCATTCTATCATGAAAACCCCTGAAATATATGAGATTCTGTCCATTCCCACTAGCCCAGCCACCCCGGTGATCCAGTTTCCTTTTTAGAAGAGATTGAAAAGTCTCTTAGAGTCTTCCTTCTCATTTCTATGCCTGTCAGAAATCTCCATGGAGGGAAAGGGAAAAAAAAAGAAATAGAGTGCTAAGAAGGGGGTGGGGGGCGGTGTAGATCAAACACTTTATAATGCAGTCCAATGAAGCTAGGAACTCCAAACGCTATTAGTTGCAATGACACGCTGCCAAATCTCTATCAGAACCTTTCCGTCAGCTCTTAAGGAAATAGACTTCATTTTTTTAGACAAAAGAGGCCTTGACAGTTATGGGGTGTGGCAGAAAGAAAAAGATCTGCTAAAAAATAATATAAAAGGGTGGGGGTAGAAAAAAGGCAGGACGGGAGGAGGAGGAGGCTACAGATAAGATGAGAAGATGAGAGGTAATTGCCTCCATTATAGACGAGAGGAGAAAGACAAGGAGGGGAGTAAGGGGAAGAAGGTAGGGAGGAGAGATATTAAAGTCAAACCATGCAGCTTTAAAAGGTCACCTGTGATATCTACGCAGTCGTGTTTGTCTTTTATGGATACACACAGCTGTCTTATGCACACCAGCCTGAAAGTTTTTTTGTGTTTGCTTTAATGATTGTGCCATCCAGTGCCTACTCAACTGTAGTGCATTTGCTTTATTTTAGGTGGTCATTTATACCAGTCCACTGTCTGCATTATTCAGATCTGAAGCCATAAACACAGCCTTGAAAAATAAAAATGTAAAATTCTCTCAAAATGGAAAAGACAAAAGTGAAATGAGCATCCGTCTCAGACAACAGCAGCCTTCGACCTATCAGTATCTCTCATCTTTATCAGTCTTGTATCTCCGATACCTGAATGCGCACCTGTTTTCACCTCTGTTTAGCTTTTTCAGCTGCCACTCCCTTCTCTGTGAGTGCTCCTTTCAATCAGAAGACCCAGTGGAGGTTTATCAGCATGTCCTTTCTCTGTCTTCCTATCTGCATCCCCTTTCTGCTTCCTCCACAGATCTTCCATCTCAAGGTACTTTTTCTTTACCTTTAGAGCCATCGGCACTGGTTGCATGGGGGGCCAGTTGTGAAGTAATGCATAAAAAAATTACCAACAATAAAAGAGGTATTTTCAAAAATGATAAAGTTTTAAATGAATGTTCGTTTTTTTATGATTATTTTTATCATGTTTTCCATGCAGGCTGAACATGAAACAGTCTCCTACACCTATCTTCTGCTTTGGAAGATAGGTGTAGGAGACTGATAGAAAATAGATGGTAAAATCCTTGGATTAAAAAATCCTCACACTGTGATGTCACACTGTGAATTTGCATTCATGGCCTCGCCCAACTTGGTTTGCACCTGCTCACTGGAAGGCTTTTTGTAGCAAGGTGAGAGAGCGGAGAGTGTTGGTGATAGTGGCTTTGGAACATGGCTGAACGCATTCAGTTAGCCAATCAGAAGTGAGGCATTTGCATACCATTAATAATAATGAGCAAAGCTGTTTTCAGCCCACCTCTGCACCAGCAAACTTCTGCCTCTCAGAACAGGACCGTCATAGATTTTTTATTACTCATAAGGCATTAATTCACACTAGAGAACACTCCAATTGTATTGCATAAATGTGTAAACCACACCTTTAACCTGAACATATAAAGATTTAGAATCAAATCTAATTATTAAAAGTTGCATCTAAAATTTGAAATCCTAACATAAATGTGACAATTTTTAACTAAAATATTTGCAAATCCAACCTGCTGTGAAATGGAAATAGCCTACCAAAATAAAAGCATGGTGAGCAGCTCATATCTGACATCTCAGGGTCTTTTTGATGGTGCACTCTTGTGAGTCCATGGATAATTTAACAATATTCTTGTCTGGCTTCTGTCTGCACATCGATAAGTGACTCACTGGAATTTGAGAGTTTAGATAGAACATCTCTTCACCCTTTTTTGGCAAGCTTATTCAGTTTAAGGCAGATTGCATGTTGGCTAAAATCTAGTTTTAAAACACAGCAATTATTCTGCTATATTTATTTGCAACGTTTAATATTTAAATACATTTATTTTGACATTATTATTTGAAGCTAAATGTGGTCAAACTTTACTTTTAATTTGTAAATGTACTACCTTACAAACAGTGTGCCATATTCATGTTGCCCTTTTCTAATATAACTCAATGAAATTGTGTCATTTCTTTAAATTATCCACATTTTGCCTCTTTTTTCTAATATTATTCCTCTTTCACCATTCTGCTCATTCCTTCTGATTTTTTTTTTTCATTTTTTATTGCTTCTCTCATCTTACCCTCTTATAGTTCACTTCACCTTATCCAGCCCATTCTAAGTTCTTCCCTTTATTTAGTCACCCATTTCCCTCCCTCACCCTTAGCTTTGCTATCTTTTTCAAACTTGAATCACTTCCCTTCAATCTTCAGTTCCTTACATCCTCCACCCGCCTTCTCCATCGCCCAATTCCATGGCCTCTTGAGTTCCCCCTGCCTTCTTCTCTTTCCCTTTACTTATTCTCTTTTACCTGCTCGCAATACCATCAGCAAGGCTGTCTGTGAGATAAGCAGCCCCAGTGTGAAGCCATCAGGTTTCTGACAAGATACAGCCCGATGTGTTTAGGCATGACCCGCAGCCAGGCGGCCATTGAATCTGTCAAAGAGGCGCTGGCAGCTCGAGGCACAAGATGGCTGCCAGGCAGACAATACAGGATTTACAGAGGGGAACCGTTTAAAGTATAAATTGTTGTTTGGACACACCGAGGAGGTTTGACCTTGTTCAACTCAAGAAGGCTGTCAAGAGTTTGATAAGTTTGACCAGAGGCCAAACAGAGAAGGTCTTGGGTAGAAACCAAGCACCAGTATTGCATTCAGTTTTAATATCTCACTCACTTCTACACAGACACGAAAGAAAATAACTGGCTCCATGAAAGGATGTGGCAGTTAGCCCAAAACCAGTGGCATGACAAGGCTCGTCCACGTGTAGAAAATAATTGTGCATATGTGTTGCATTAGAAAAAAGTCACCACAGTACTCTTAGGAGATACATACACCCATATACATCTACTTCTGAGTACCTAAACAGCTGCCCCCCCCCCCCCATCCCCCCCCCCCCCCACACACACACACAGTAACATCTCTGAGGGCCTGATTGTGCTGCATTTGTCTTGTAGTCGGGCCCATGGCGCTTACCAATTACAAGAGCAGAAGACAAAGATTTAAAACATAGTGACACCGTACTGTTTTTTTATGCCACAAGTCACAGAGGACCTACAGGCAAAGATCACAAGTAATCAGATCAGATTAAAGCGCTAACACACATGAGATGACACACAAACTACAACAGCCTTCATCTAACGGTTCATTGTGACTTATGCTGACTATGTCTTGGAAGTGGAGGCTGCTGAGCTGGTTAGTGTGGACAACAGCTCAGCTGGTGCTCTGATTATCTTCAGTATGTTTAAATGATCAAGCTCTGATTATCTTCAGTATGTTTAAATGATCAATCAAAATTTGTCTTAATTCATCTTGTTTAAATTTGACAAGAGGTCAAATGTTTACACGTTGGGAGGATTCTTAGTTCTACCGTGGGGAGAGTTGTGAACCCAACACAATGTC
Organism: Nothobranchius furzeri; assembly: GCF_043380555.1. Classification (NCBI taxonomy): domain Eukaryota; kingdom Metazoa; phylum Chordata; class Actinopteri; order Cyprinodontiformes; family Nothobranchiidae; genus Nothobranchius; species Nothobranchius furzeri. The sequence continues at coordinate 77,872,324 of NC_091747.1, read as the reverse complement.
TAATAAACTCTGTGCATATCTATAAAGATAACCGCATGTGTCACGGATGTCTCTTGGACTCCTTTCAAAATATTTGCAGATTCAATGAGCAGATTGAACGAGCTGCATGCAAACCAGTTTCATTGGAAGTTGACGAGGTTTGGAAGAAGACTAAATCTGTCCCTGTCAGCTGAGAGGAAATTGGCTCGTATCATCAAGGCCAACACAGAAACCAGAAACATGTCTGCCATGAAATAGAAGTTATTGGGACATGACTGTTAGTGTAATTCAACAGAAGTATTGAGTTGACAATCTGCCAACAGAGAAAGGGGTGTAGTTTGAAGCTTACATTATTAAGTCTGACTGAGGGTCTCTGCTGACAAAGCAAAAAATGGGGACCAGAGTAACTGGACTCAACAACCTCACCAATTGTTAAACACAGAGATGGTAGCATGATGGTTGGGAGAGCGTTGGGGATGGAGTGGAGGGGGTGCGGACGGAGGGCGAGCAGCTTCGCTACGAGGGCCGAACAATGCTGCTTGCAGCTTTAATTATTATTATTTTTTTAATCTTCAGAAAATATTTATAGCTAGACTATATTAGAGTGATGTATTTTCAACCATGCTGAAAAAAATAGTATGGCGCCTCTTTCATGCAGAAAAAAATAGCATATGCTGTGTTGTGGATGCTGGTATGCTGGTCCAGCTTGTGACGCTAGTCTAGCATGCAATGCTGTTAACTGGATTCTAGACCAGCATCCTAATTCTGGACCACCACACTGGACTAGGGTCCAATTAACAGCATCCCTAGCTAGACCAGCACCGCAAGCTGGAACAGTATACCAGCATCCAAAGCACTAAATATGCAGGTTTTTTCTGCAGGAAAGATGAATAAAAATGTTTTAAGCTAGCTTATTTTGCAGACTTGTCATTGTAGCTTTAAAACATAAATACGCAAATTCTAATTTTTGACTCCTAAATTGCTGATTTAATAAGAATCAGCAGACTTGCTTGGTGACTAGAGTCCATGGGAATGTTCCTAATTGTTTGTGTTCCCGTCAACAAGTGTGTCTTCCAAAGCCTTCACCGGTTTGAAGCTAACTGTTAGGGGTTTGGTCTTATTGGAGATGCAGAGTGTTGTGTACAAGCCCAGCCATACTTTATGGTTGTTTGGGATTTATGATTGCTGACAGAGAACAGCTGTGCGTATCCACATGTGATAAAGACTAATTTTCTTGAGCGCACTGCTGGTTTTTACGCACAGATTTAGAGCTCCACTTATGCGCAGTTTGATGAATGAGGCTCAACGTCTGCGAATCTTGAGTCAAGCTTTCTCATGTAGATTGAGCAACTAATCTGTTTGATTGCTTTTGAGTCAAATTTGCTTCCTCTCATGAATCTGTTGTCCTGCTTCAGCACTCAAACAAGCTCTTAAAATTCTGACTGAGTGATGACCATCAATAGAATATTTATGCATGTAGATCAGTGGTTCCCAACCTTTTTCCCAAGGGACCCCTTTTTTACCAGTAAAATTTTTGACGACACCCTCCCATTCTCTCTTCCGGTACAAACAGTATTAAGAAATAATTAAATTGTTCAAGCACATTTTAATATGCTTTGATTCAATAGATAACAGTAATAGTAGGCTCCAGTACAGAACAAAGTCATTAAAAAACCAAACAGAACATAATGTGCTTGACAGTTTGTATTACTTTTCTGAACACATTGTTTCTTGTAAACACTGATAAATCAATCATTCCTTTCAATAAACGTTTGACACATAAAAAATACACTGAGCAAAATGTACTTAAATGTGTATATTACTGTTTATACTAGATTATTTACTGTAAAGGCTGTGATTAATCAACCAGTCCTATCTTTAATGAACTTTTGACACTTGAAAATAAAACAGTGACCTGAGCAAAATGTTCTTAAAAGTGTGTTACTTTTTCTGTACTAATTATTTCCTGTCTTAATATCAGTAAACTTTTCTCTGAGGAAAAAAAATTGTGATCAAAATGTAGGCTATAAACAAGTAATAAATGAAGTTTTTACCCCTTAAAATGGAGACATCCGGGCGACCCACTGAGAGGCTTTGGCGCCCCCTTGTGGGGGTCGGGACCCCCAGGTTAGGAACCACTGATGTCGATGGTGTTTAGTGTACTGAGATCTGTTAAGAAAAGACACACAGCAAAATATCCAAAAGGTAAAACACTTTAATGTTTTTGGAGGAACTGAGGTTTCTTGTATTTATGCATGCATTTATTCTCAGTTAATTATTTATGTGTTTTGGTGGCTGGAGTCGAGGTTCCCACGATTCCCTGCTGCCAGCCGTCCCAAACGCTTTGTCAACAAATACAGGCAAGAAACATTTCTCAGTTTCTCTGCCCTCAATGAGGAACAGCCTGAAGGAAGATTTCTGATTTCAAGAACATACTCTTCTCCTGGAGTTCAAAGCATTTGGTACAACAAGAAAAAGTTTATTTTCTGTTGGGGGGAGTTGAACCATTGAATTTGTTTCTGTCTTTTATCTTGGTTAGTTTGGATCCCTCCCAGTTTCTCCCTAACTAATTTAGCTCTGTCTTTCACAAGTTCCCTGTTTCTCACTTTTGTATTTGTTCTTCACAGGAAGTGCATGTCCCCACATGTAGCCATCTCGGCCCTTCTCTAATCTCGGAGGGAATAACCTTCTAGGATGTGGGCTACAGGCTGATGCTGTTCATGCCTGACCTTGTTAAGAACACCATACATGATCAGTTCACACGTCAAAGAGGCTGAACTTGTGAACTGTGCGTGCGTGTGTGTGTGTGTGTGTGTGTGTGTGTGTGTGTGTGTGTGTGTGTGTGTGTGTGTGTGTGTGTGTGTGTGTGTGTGTGTTTGGGTGGGTGTGCGGCTTTGTGGCCTGACGGGGGTCATAGTGAAACCACTCAGACGAAGGATAAATAACCTCTATCCTCACTTGTTTTTATTCCCTGTTTTTTTTTTTCATTTGGTCCCCATTTTGTTCATGATTCTAAAACAAGGGCTTTCTGTTCATTAATTTTTCATGTTTTTGTAGATTGTTTTTTATTATCAGTGAGAAAGACTCGTTCAAAGCTTCCTGTGTTCCTTGAACGCCCTAAAAATAAAGCACTCTTAATAGCTTTCCTTGCCTACAAACCTCCATCAACTCATCTGCCTTCCCTTTGCCTCCGGAGGAGTGAATGTATTTAGCAGTGAGTGTGAGCCATTAGCTTATGCCTTTTTGTGCACTTGTTTCTATGTGTGTGTGTGTGTGTGTGTGTGTGTGTGTGTGTGTGTGTGTGTGTGTGTGTGTGTGTGTGTGTGTGTGTGTGTGTGTGTGTGTGTGAGTGCGTGCGTGCATGTGTGTGTGTGTGTGTGTGTGTGTGTGTGTGTGTGTGTGTGTGTGTGTGTGTGTGTGTTGTAGGAAATAAAAACTCTTCTCCTTCCTCATCTCCTCCCGGAACAAATGCTTCCTGAGTCAATTTTGCCTTCAGAGGCACAATCTCCCCTCCAACAGTAACGCTCCCCCTTTAAAGATGCACAGCAGCTTGCACAGATACATGAAAATATTTCAGAGAACAGAAACATTTGCACCAGTCCCTTGTTTGTAAGGAAGACTGCATTGGTGCTCCTCAGGATGTCTGATGAGGAAGAAGGAAAAAAAACATGGGTGTCATGTCAGGAACGGCATTAGCGGAGCAGTGGAGTAGAAGAAATGGAAGGAATGTGACGAATTTGTGTTTGAGACACAGAGGGGGAGGGAGGGGGAGGATAGGGGGATATTTTTTATGGGTGAGTGAGTTTACTGTGTTTCTCGCTTTGAGGAAAGCTGAGCATATGTCATCTACTCGTGGATGTGTGCTCGTGTTTTTGTTGTGTGTGCGTGAGCAACGAGGTGTGGTATGTTTGAACGGACAGCACACAGATTGGATTTCATTGCATTTTTTTCAGCTAATGTTATTCTTACATTTATTTCATTTACACTCCAGAAAATGCATTCTAAAAAGACTGTTTAAAAGGACAGTATACACATTTTGTTGTCACCTCTTCATTATTATTATCGTCGTCGTCTTCCTCCGCTTCTCCGGGTCCGGGTCGCGGGAGCAGCATCCCAACTAGGGCGCTCCAGACCGTCCTCTCCCCAGCCATGTCCACCAGCTCCTCCAGCAGGACCCCAAGGCGTCCCCGGACCAGATTGGAGATGTAACCTCTCCAACGTGTCCTGGGTCGACCCGGGGGCCTCCTGCCGGCAGGACATGCCCGAAACACCTCGCCAGGAAGGCGTCCAGGAGGCATCCTGACCAGATGCCCAAACCACCTCTAATGACTCCTTTCGATCCGGAGGAGCAGCGGTTCTACTCCGAGTCCCTCCCGAATGTCTGAGCTCCTCCCCCTATCTCTAAGGCTGAGCCCGGCCACCCTACGGAGGAAACTCATTTCGGCCGCTTGTATCCGCGATCTCGTTCTTTCGGTCATTACCCAAAGCTCATGACCATAGGTGAGGATTGGGACGTAGATCGACCGGTAAATCGAGAGCCTGGCTTTCTGGCTCAGCTCCCTCTTCCCCACGACAGATCGGCTCAGCGTCCGCATCACTGCAGACGCCAAACCAATCCGCCTGTCGATCTCCTGATCCCTCCTACCCTCACTCGTGAACAAGACCCCGAGATACTTAAACTCCTCCACTTGAGGTAGGACCTCTCCCCCGACCCGGAGTTGGCAAGCCACCCTTTTCCAGTCGAGAACCATGGTCTCAGATTTGGAGGTGCTGATCCTCATCCCAGCCGCTTCACACTCGGCCGTGAACCTACCCAGCAAGAGCTGAAGGTCAGAGCTGGATGAAGCTAGGAGGACCACATCATCCGCAAAAAGCAGAGACGAGATTCTCCTGCCACCAAACTCGACACACTCCACTTCCCCTCCACGAAACATTATTATCATCTTAAACGTTAATACCCAGTAAAGACCAAAGGTGACAGATCATCTGCTGCTGTGGCCCCCAGACTCTGGAGCTCTCTCCCCCTGAGCCTGAGATCAGTGGACTCCTTTAAAAACTCTGCCGAGCAGCCGAGCAGGAACTTCTGGTGGTCCCCCGGTCGAAATTTCGATCGAGGGGTAGTCGTGCTTTTTCTATTTTGGCTCCAACTCTGTGGAACGAATTGCCACTGAGCATTAGGCAGGCACCATCCCTTCCAGTCTTTAAGTCTCGTTTAAAGACTCATTTTTATCTGATTGCGTTTCAGCGCTAGGGTCACTTGAATTGCCCTAACATTATGGTTTTAACTATTCTTCTTTTTAAACCGGATGCTTGATTTTATTTTGTCCGACATTTGTTTTTTTATCGATTGGTCTTATTCCAATATCTCTTATCTGTAATGCTGTTTGCTTGATATTTTATGATTTTATGTTTTTATCCTGTTTTTATGCCCATGTACTGGGAATGTTTTTCTTTTAATGATGTTGTTCAGCACCTTGGGCTTCGGATAATGTTGTAGAAGGTGCTATACAAATAAAATTTGATTGATTGATTGAAAAAGCAGCTGAAAACTCACTTGTTCAAGCTGGCTTTTGTATGTTCTCCATCACCACTCTCTTCTTATTCTTCTCCCCCACCTATGCCACCTTCCTCTGGATCCACTGAGTTCCCTCTTTCCTTTCTCTCTCTCTCTCTCTCTCTCTCTCTCTCTCTCTCTCTCTCTCTCTCTCTCTCTCTTCTTTCTCTCTGTCTCTCTCTCTCTCTTTACATTTTAACCACAGTTGTCTATTTTTGCTCATTTTAAACATATTTTTCATCATTTTCTAAATTCTTTTTCATATTTCAATTTTTTTGTTTTTGTGAAGCGCCTCGTGATTTTTATCTTCAGAGGTGCTATAGAAAAGATTGTTTCTTCTTCTTCTTCTTGAGTTTTAAGGATACTGAGCTAAGGTTTAGCTTGGTAGCTGAGACTTGTCTCCAACACTTACTGGGAAATGATATCAAAAGTTCAGAGTCTTCATTAGACATGCAACATATTTATTATGAAGTCCGTTAAACTCAAGTTAATGCCCAAGAGTCAGACTCACTACCATTCCATGTTGTAATTAAAAACACTCCTGACAAAAACTAATATCATAGAATATTTTTGCAAGAACTCTGCTCAAAACTTTTGTTTTACGTTGTTGACTCAGGTTCGTTTACATCTGGTGATGTAATGGATGGATCTGAATTAAACCCAAACAGTCTTGGATGTTCTAATACCTGCATTCATTTGATGTTCAATACGTCTATTTTTAGAGGTAACCCCGTTGGCTGCTTTGTATATTTGTAGCCATCCAACAAAAATGGCATTGACTTAGTCAATTTTAAAGAAATAGAGCTATCTGATGTGATAGAAGCTGAGGGCGATCCCAATCACCTCATAACCCTTTCAGTCTGTTAGCAAACTATGACATGAACCACTGAATGGTTTTTAATAGAACTGTCATAAATCAGTCATTGGGTATACGTTCACAACGGTTAACCTTTGGAGTCATAGCTGTCACAGCTAGCTGACGAACACAAAAATGCCCACAGCTCAGGTTTAGCTTGTTTTAGTTGTAGCTTACAGTCAAGCACTAACAGCTCCTATGCACATTACGCACATTATTTACAAGATTTCACAAACCAACTATATGTTCTAGCCTCTTGACAAAAGAGGATCTTGGCTTAAAACTTTCATAAAAAAGCTGGTGGGAGAAATGCAGTCACTCAAGGAACTCCAGACCTTTACTTTTTAAAGAATGATGCAGGAAAGTGTTTCACTTTCACATAATGAGACACCTAAAGAATGGTCCTTATTTTACGGACAAAAGGTCCTTTCTTTGTTTGCAAGTTGCAGCTGATTTAATTTATGCCTATTCATATTTTGCATATAAATGCACCCACACAATTTTCTTAACCAACTTTTTTATGTGAGATCCAGACATTCACATCTATTGTCATCTGTTTTAACAAGAACACAGAGCAACCTGAAACTACTTTAAAGAACAAGAAACAAATGTTTCATCTGCATGAATCAAGAGGATAAATGCCGAATTAAAATGGTTTCTTCAAATTCTGTGATTATTATGAAAAGCATTTGAAAATATGCAACCAAAAGAGCTTGTTTTAAGCTTAAATCCTAAAACCATTACTAATCAATCTGATTTTGCCTACTGAGTATTTTTCCATCATTGCAGAAAACTCAATAATCATTTACAGCTTCCAAGTGCGAAGGGCTCGTTCTTCCTCCAGGAAAAAGAACCTCAGGTAAAAATAAAAAATACAATAATGTATACATCTACTTTCATTAAATAGTCCTGGGGTGTTATTATTGGAAAATGCAGCTTATATATGGCCTCATAATATTGTCATATTCTGTGAGACGATAGATACATCTTGATTGGACCTCAGCTGCAGAATGGCTATAGGAAATACCTTCACACTGATTGATAGCGTGTCTTTTTCAGGCTAAGGAGAAGAAATTACTTGATTACATTTTCTTTTCATTTGTGACACATGGATTTTGTAACTGTATTGTGTGTGGCTGTAAATGGAGCAAAAACCAACAAAATCTATCTCTAATATTAATATTAATATTATTAGGATTTCCTAATACATCAACAACAACATCACATGAGGTCCTTTTTCTTGCAGTCTGCAGGCAGATCTTTCTGTAGGTTAAACATTGGGTCATTCAGTGTTAGGTTTGTTCTGGTTGGGCTGTTTTCACCTATCAACCATCGTTTTTGGCACATTCTCCTCTGTGTTCTGTGTGTGGGCAGCCTTCCTGCAGAGTTGGCCTGGTCACGTTGCCACTGAGCTGGCTAAAATGCTCCACAGGTCACGACTTGTCTCTTCTCGTCAGCGCATGCAGGTAACATCATGTAATGTATCCCTCCTCTCAGCATAGCCCAATGGCCTGGGGTTTTTGGCACAACTCCAGATCGGTGTGTGCAGCAGTGCAGGGGCCATCCACCTAATTGAATTATCGGGGTGCAAAAACAGGCATCAGACAGAATCAGAACTCGCCCTGAAGCATTCATCCGGCCAGTTACTGTAAGCGGGCAACAGTCTTTGGTTATTCAAGGGAATAAACAAAACATAACAAAAAAACAGATGCAATGTCAATTTGGTTCGTCTGCAGGAATGTGTGTTTCTTCATGCGTGTGTGAGCCTTTGTGCACAACGTGTGGGTGCGTGTATGTTTTGTGTGCCATGGAGCTCCAAAGAGAGCACTCTAATTTCCGTCTAGGAGGAAAGTGTGATTGAACACGAACCCTTTCGCCAGCGGGTCGAAGCAGTCACACACGGCAGCAACAGAAGAGGAGATATTAAAGAAGAGGAGAAGTCTTATTCTGTCCCATATTTTTCCTCCAGTCTGTCTTCATACAGGCCTTTTTTCTGCTTTTAATCTTAACACTTCTCATTTTCTTCTCTTTAACTAAATGTCCTTCAACCATTTACGCTATTGTTTACCTTTCTCCCGCCAATTTAGTGTTTAAGGGTAATGCTCTGCTTTGAAATTTAGAAAATCAGGCTGTTTTCCTGAGAGTTAAAGCCTCTGGACATCATCCTGCATAAATTTGTGTGTGTGCGCGAATGTGCATGTGTGTGTGTGTGTGTGTGTGTGTGTGTGTGTGTATGCTGTTGACCATCTGGCTATGGACAGACCTGACAGCGGATACAATCACAACAGATTAGAATGAGGTGGAGGGGAAAGCTCCTTTTCTCTCCTTCATTTAACTCGTCCAGTCTCGTCTCCTTTGCTTCATTTAACCTGCTCCACTTCTTCAATTTATGTCATTGTGTGTGTCTGTCTGTGTGTTTGTGAGTGTGCGTGTTTATTACTCGTGTTGTGAGGACCTAAATGTGTTCTCAGTGCCACATTATCCATAATTCTTGTCCTTGTGAGGATAAAAAGCAGGCCTCCATAACATCAACGAGACGTTTAGTGTGGGAGCTTATGGTTGGGTTTAGGGTAATGTTAAGTTAAGCCTCCAGGCATTCACTCCAAGTCAATCAAATCTCCTCTTAGGTCAAGGAAGCATGACTCTGTGTGTGTGTGTGTGTGTGTGTGTGTGTGTGTGTGTGTGTGTGTGTGTGTGTGTGTGTGTGTGTGTGTGTGTGTGTGTGTGTGTGTGTGTGTGTGTGTGTGTGTGTGTGTGTGTGTGTGTGTGTGTGTGTGTGTGTGTGTGTATGTGTGTGTGTGTCAGGCTTTTTACTGAAATGCCACTGAGTGTGATTATCTTGTATCGGTCAGTAATTGTGAACAAGTGACCTATTGCCTGCTAACCTGCCGGATGTTAACCCCTGAGAGATTGGCATCTGGTTAAAAGCCATGTCAGGGAACATGAACTCTCTGCTGATTAAAAAAAAATTAATGAGGCAAGTGGATGAAAAGCTATGTCACATATATCTGAAGACAACAAGCCAAGGGAGGAATCTGCTGAAAGTGTAAGGAGAAAGGAAATAAAAAGAGAAGAGGCCGAGCATTTGTTTGGATTCCCCTGATCTCTTCATGTGCTCCAGTGTGTTTGGCATTCATTCACCATGAGTGGCTGTGACCCCTGCATTGGCATGCGGCGAGAGTAAGCTGCATTAGTGAGTGTTTGAATGTGTGTGCGCGTGTGTGTGTGTGTGTGTGTGTGTGTGTGTGTGTGTGTGTGTGTGTGTGTGTGTGTGTGTGTGTGTGTGTGTGTGTGTGTGTGTGTGTGTGTGTGTAAATAGTCGTATATATTGTAGCTCCATGGGCCTGTGCTCCTTTGTGTGGGCAGCAGTGTTTGTTCAGAGTTGGCTCCGTGTGAAAGGAGCTAAGTAGGAGTCAACTGGAGAATGATTTTGGGCAGTTTATCTCATGTGTCTGCAGCGGCTCCGCGGTGACGTAGTTACTGCAGAGCTGATCTGTCTTCTTTGAGGCGGGGGTGGGTGGGGGTGAGGACCGAACGTGTCTCGCTGACTGACTGATTCTTCTTCTTTGTTCTAATGTGCGTTCACCAGACGAGGCATGCGGCACTCTTAAGGCAAAGATGACAAAGCACCACAAATTGACCTTGATGGGGTGTCATAGGAAGACGAGGAGATTTTGACCCCATTTATTTATCTTTTCTTCTGAAATATGTAACTTTATTTGTTTTCATTGAATTTTGAATTTTTGATGTGTGTTTCTTGATTGTGATCCAGCAGATTATTCAAATTCTGTATTCAATTCAGTTCAATTCCATTCAAAAATACTTCATTAATCCCAGAGGGAAATTGTTTGCTGTAATAGCTCATAATAATAATAATAATAATAATAATCAAGTCATCAAAGAGTTGTTGTATATTACAATGGCTGTTGGCAGGAAGGATCTCCAGTAGCGGTCAGTGTTGCAGCCAAACTGAAGAAGCCTCTGACTGAAGACACTCTTCCGTTGTCGGACAGTCTTGTGAAGAGAATGCTCAGGGTTGTCCATCATTTTTTTATTTTCTGGAGAATCCTTCTTTGCATTATCTCCTCCAGTGGTTCCACAATCGTCCCCAGAACAGAACCAGCCTTTTTTATTAGGCTGTTGAGCCTTTTCAGGTCCCTGCTTCTGATGCTGCTACCCCAACAGATGATGGCTGAAGAGATTACACTCTCAACAACAGACTTGTAGAAGATCTGCAGCATCTTGCTACAGACATTGAAGGACCTAAGCATCCTCAAGAAGTGCAGTCTGCTGTGCCCCTTCTTGTAAACGGCTTCGCTGTTCTTTCTCCAGTCCAGTCTGTTGTCCAGGTGAACTCCAAGCTATTTGTATTCCTCAACCACCTCCACTTCTTCTCCCATGATGGAAACAGTGTTTGACTCCAACCTGTTTCTTCTGAAGTCTAAAATCATCTCCTTTGTTTTGTTCACGTTCAAGGTCAGATGATTGTTTCCACACCATGCCACAAAGCGCTCCACCAGCTCTCTGTACTCAGCTTCCTGTCCATCTCTGATACACCCGACAACTGCAGAGTCATTTTCATTTTCAAATGAAGGATTAATACAGTGCCACTAGCTCAGATTACAGTTAGTGAATGATAATGCAGCAGGTGCACTCAGCATCTCCAAATATTTCTAAACAGCTCCTGCATTTTCTACCAGGGTTCCCAGATGGGCAAGCCCTGTCCCCAATTCTAATTTAAGTAATTACCTGCTATTAAAATATCTACGAGTCCAGCACCAAACCAGAAGACCATTTTTGTGAGGATTAATGTCTTTAACTGTTAAATCAAGTGGGAAACACTTCTCAGTTCTAACAACGTCGCAGACCAATAGCAACGTTGTCATATGGTGTTTTATGAAACAACTGTTTATGGTTGAGTACATAACTTTTGGGTTTTACTGTTTGGAACACTGCCTGTGATCATGGTTGAGCAAACACAAACTGCTAAAACATGGATTCATCTTGTACTTTTAGTACAGCATCAACGTTTGACATGGTTACGGCTGTTCTTATAAAGTAAAACAATTTAACTAAAATTACTTTGTTCAAAGTTGAAATCTGGATTAACACAATTACTTATAGATTTCATATTTCAAGGAGGCTTCAGGCAAAAATGTACTTGGAGGCAGAGTTGAGCTCACAACATAAATTATGAAAGCTGTAGGGTTTGGTAAATTGGGCGCTTTAAGAGCTCAATATATATATATATATATATATATATTACCTCTACTTACGATACTCTATCTAAATATAGAATATCACCCTGCCTGGTCTTTATTGTGCTTTAATCAAAAGATTCTAGGAGTCTTTATTTATTTGGGGATTGTACACACTTCGTTTTGATTCAGGAAACAAGTCAGGTTTACAAAAGTAAGAATTTATTTTACCAACAATTAAAACTTGACAAGTTAACTAAGCATTTATTGTGATGGTTGGAACTAGATGTGATGTATGAAAGCTATCTGTGAATGCGATGTTGTCAGAACTTCCGTATCTCGGAGAGCTGCCTTCTGGATGTAAAATAATTTGGTTTGCGTTATGCTATGAGGTCGATTATTATCAAAAACCACATCAGATGCTATCTGTGTGTCTACATTACCCGTTTTCAGAGACCCACTTGGTGGATCAGAAGGTCAGAGAGGTCGGATGACCTCTGGCACCGGAGGGCTGTAGAATACCGTGGCACCGACCCTTCAGTCCAGAGATGTCTCGGGTCACGACAGACGGATGGAACCACGCGTCTGGGACTCTGAAGAGTCTAAACAATATCAGTTTATTCTGCAGGAACCAGCTTTGCAGATGCAAAAAGGTGTTGATGACGTGTCAAAAGCTTTGATGAGTTAAAGAGGTGTTGCTCCAGGTGGCCGGTCTGAAGCTTCTCTAGAACTGAAGAATCACCAGAGTGATCTGGTTTTCATGTTCTCATGTAATGATTGTGTAGCCAACCAGTGGTTGACAGGTTTGAGGGATATTACCAAGAATCTCAGAAACACGCGCCCTCTTTGACGCCGGATGCTCTGATCTGGGGTAAAGGCTATTTATGTGTCATGGACTTAACTTTACCTTACTTGTTCTTGTGTGAGTGCAATATGGTTATGACCTTGTCAAGTTAGCATGCTGAAACATATATCATTATGCACAGATTAATTAAACATTTCATTATTTTATAATTATTATATGTAGCAATAAACAAACATTTTTTAATGATTTTAAAATCTTCTTTCTTCTGTGAGCAAGGAGTCTTAGATAAGAGGGTGCACTGTGAGGGACCTTGAGGAGAGAACGTTATTGTTATGATTTCAAATCTCCGTCAGTTCCAGCTGGTGGGATGACTGCAGGCTGATTTAAAGGGAACACATGCATTCTCGTGTCTCCTTTTTGACCAGATGTGTAATGGTCAAACAGTACATAAAAACTGACCATTGCTGGACGTTACAAAGCAAAATTACTTTTCTAACAGAAGGAGCAATGTAGCTCACCACAGGCTTACCCCCAAATTCCACTACCTCCGCTCCGCTGCGCTCCGCTCCGACACGAACGCCGGAGCAAAATCGGTCCCGTTCTAGTCAATCAGAGCAATTCCACTACTGCGGCCGTGCTCCGGCAGTGCGGCGCCGTGCGGCGCCCTCTGTTCCGGCGTCCGGCAAAAATAGAATCGATCCTATTTTTGCCGGACGCCGGAGCACCTCCGCAGTAAATGGACAGAAATCACAACGGCCCAACAGGAAAAGGAGCAAGCACATCTTCCGTTTTTCACAATAAATCGCTAAACAAAAGGCGTTTTTTGTTTCATATGCACAGGTTTAACAACTTTTAACAACTATCAATGGCGGCTGAAGTTTAAATGCACAAAAATAAGCCATAAATACAGTTGCCACTATCAAAGTAGTCACACTTTGTTGATCCAAACACTGCTGATCTCTCAACACAATGATGGGCAGATTAAACAGCTCATTTCCGATGCTTCTCCCGCACAACGGGTGTTTGGATCTAACTTCCGCGTTTATTGCTCGGACTGTATCGCAAGATCTCGAAAATCCCGCACATGCTTGTTTGCCCCCCTCAGGTCTCCGCACCGGAGCGGAGCCGTTGTAGAGCGGGTACCAGTAAAAATTGAGTTCGGAAGCGAGCGGCTGCGGAAGGCGGGGGCGGACCGGAGCGGAGCGGAGCGGAGGTAGTGGAATTTGGGGGTTATTTGAAACACATCTTATGTTTTGTTACAACCCTGCAGTGGCGGGCGGTGCATTCCACCCCTGGGCCTTCAGTGATTTCCTATTCAGTCCAATCTAAATTAATACACCTTAAAATACCATCAATAGGACATCACAGCTGGAGAAGCCTCTCTCTCTCACACACACACACACACACACACACACACACACACACCAGTGGCTGGGCAAGACACGTAATATCTGGAGCCTTTAAAATCAAACTCGCTTTCCCAATTGAGAGTAGGAAACTAAGACCACGTATACCGTCAAATCTCAAAAATGAAAGATGGGTTTAAGAGATGAGACAATAAAATAAATAAATAAAGCAAACACATTATTTGCATTTGTTTTGGAGAAAATTGCACCGCGAAACAATTGAACATGTTGGCGCAGCTGCACACACCACATTATACACAATATAAATTGCATAGAAACAGAACACATAGAATATTTCATTTAGCTGTTTTATTTCATTACCATTCATTATCAACAAAATAAAATGACAAAACATTAAAAAATACTAATGAAATGTTTCTACTCACCAACATAAATGTCCAGCATGGATCTCCTCCTCTCCTGCTCATTTGAAAATAAAATCCATCCTTCTTTCTTTCCTCAGGAAAACCTCAGTGGCTCTGTACAGTTTATCTGTGTGCTTCAGGTCCATGAGTAGATCCTTTTCTATGGACATGGAGGCTAATGCTGAAAGACGTGTCTGCCCGGTCGTGTTTCTGGCGTACATTTTAACGCGCTTTAATGCTACCAAATCCATCTGATGCGAGCAACAGGCGTTCCCAGCAGAATAACCTGCAGCGGTTCTCTGAAGCTGTTTGCCATGGGTACCGTTCTTAGTTGCTTGCCTGAAAATGACGAACAAATCCTTTCCCCTGCTGGGACAAGCCAGCTAGCATTGGAGTCAGAAGACCTGTTCTCACAAGATCCATTTTTTCTTGAAAGGTCCGTCTGGAAAATTGTGTGGCAAGTAAATCTGCAACCAAGTCTGTCTCTTCTCCTCTTTCAGCCATCAGGTGTTCAAAAATACACCGATAGCTGCCTATAGATACAAATCTCAGTGTTTAGTTTTGATATTTTGCTTCATGCCGCTAGAAAAGTTCTAACTACTGCTTATCCAATCACAGGATGCATTTATGTCAACTTTTGCTTGAGGCCAGCTAGCTGGCCTGAGCCACGCTGACTCGTGAGCTGATTGGCTATCGCAACTGGATCGTCTCCGTTCACTTACAGTGGACAGTGGGCTTCTCGATTGATTCTGAAGGCCTAGAGCAGACGTTTTCATCTGCCTGAAAACAAGCTAGCTTAAATCTGATTGGATAACACCCAGCCTTGGTATTTTAACACTGGAAGCAGCGCGGCCAAGTGGGTATAATAGGATATAAAGAAAATAGACCAATGAACATTTTTTTTATTTAAAAATATTTACCAAAGGAAAAAAAATACATTTACATTTTTGAGTAAGTTTAGGCCAGCAGAGAAGGCTTTGCTGGCCCTGACTGCCCACCACTGCAACCCTGCATATGTGTACAGCTGAATAAATTAAAATGATTTATTTTATTTGAATGATGAAATCCTGTTCAGCCAGAGTTTCTAGAAAAGCACCGAAGAGCTGCTAAAGGATCCCAGAAACAAGACGAGTTCAGTCATAAAAATGTGTAAATTTCAGGAGTGAGTTGGCTTCAAAATGTGAAAATTTTGCACAGAGTGTGTAAGTCATAAATAATAATGTTTTTTTTTTTTTTTGAGATCCTGACTTTTTTTTATTTTTTACTGACACAACAAAATGTGTGTTATTTTAGCTTTCAGAACAAGACATGAATGTGAACTGGACAAGCAAGAAAAGGAAGAGCATGTATAATTTCCTCCTGATTACAAGTTTGGTGATTTTTTTGGAGCTGAAATCATGATAGAAATACAAATTGTATTATTTCCTTATTGCTAAGCTATGCCAGTTCCTGGTTTTCCTGACAATTTGCCTAATCACAGGCAGCAAAAAATAATGGAATCCAATTTTCAGAGTTAGAGTTTTTCTTTGGTTTTCTTATTTGTTCTTATTGTTGCTGCATTTATATGTTCTAAAGATGTGTGTCCTAGCAGAAATGGTGATGTGGAAGCAGAAAGGCGACACTGGATTAACGAAGGCAGCATTCCCTTCCAAGGAATTTCAGTTTAAGGCCCTGTCCACAAGTAGCCGGGGATCTGCCAAAACGTAGATATTTTTCTACGTTTTGGCCTGTCATCCACACAAAAACAGAGTTTTTTCACACGAACACGGAGTTTTTTTAAAACTCCGGCCAAAGTGAAGATCTGCGTTTTCTCCGTTTTGGGTGTCTGCGTGTGGACAGACAAACCCGGAGTTTTAAGGTCTGCAACGTCACTTTCCGCAACAGAAAAATGCTGACATCACGTGTGCGACCTGTGTTTACACTAGCCGACAGCATGGATGCCCTCAGAGCTGCGCTCGCTTTATCAATTGTCCAAGCGCTTTTTGCTTGTTTGTTTTTGCAAGTGGAATTACTGCTCCTTGCAGAAGACCACAGACGAAGGACGAGGTTAAGAACGGGGAAAGTACTGCCGCCTACAGGTCTGGCATGTCCTTAAAGAGCAAGTAACGTCTAAATTAACTTTTTTTTTTGCTGATGAACTGTATAAATGAGTGTTTAATAGTGTTTTAAATGTGTGTGTTCATTATTTTATTATTTTGGTGTATTTTCTTTAAAAATTAAAAATGCTGCCTAAATACCACAGTATAGCTCCACCTTCAGCTTAAAACATATAATTTGACTCATTTTGAATAAATTTTAGCCAATGGCTAAAGAGTAAGATACCACGTAAACCAGTAGAGTACTACGTAGCAGCTCTGTGTCAAAGTTCTAAAAGCATCGTCTCGGCCACGCCTTGTGGCGAGTTGGGAGTTGGATTTGCAAGCGAGTGTAGGAGGTTAGGCGTAGTTCAGCATTAGCATATAGCATTAGCATATCCTAGTCTTTAGCATAGCTTTTAGTGTTATACATACTTATTTAGTGTTAGCTTGGCTGTTGGATATTGTAGTTTAGTTAGTGTTTGGCTGTTAGTGTTATTAGGAAAGTAGTTCAGGTTTAGTGCTCCATATCGTGTTAGCATGGTGAGATGGTGTAGTGTAGTATGGTTGCGGTGGCTCTGTGGGGTTGCACTCCTTTCCGCTGGACTTAGAAATTAGGCGCCAGTGGTTGCGCGCAATCGGTGTCTGGAAAACATTCAGCTCCTGCCTGGTGCTGTAGTTTGCAACCAGCATTTTACCTGCAATTCTGCACGTCTCCGTTTGAAGAGGGAGATGTCATGTACTGATATTTGATTTGTGACTATGTCTTAAGGGGAGGACTTTTGAACCGGATGTAAATGAGACCGGAAGTGGGGCGGGGGCATAAAGTGGCCTGGGAGAAAGAACACATGAAGGTTGTGTAATAAAGGATCCAAGAAAGACCGTGCTTCATGTCCTGATTTAATTCAGAGTGCTCCATCTAATTAAGTAGTAAGGTGGACACACAACAATGGCGACGAGGATGACACGAACAAGATTTTGTTTTTGGGAGAAGTAGACCCGGCGGCGGCACGAGGTTAGCGAAAACTTGTGGGCTAACATGGAAAAGTCAGGTGTTCAACCGTTCTCCTGCTACACTGATCCAGCAACGCTCGGACCGAGATGGACGCGGTGGTTAACATCCTTCGAGTTGTTTGCTGATGGGAAAGGTCTTATTTTGGCTGATGATGCTACGGACGCTGTCAAACAGCGGAGACGCGCTCTTCTACTGCACTTGGCTGGACAGGACGTACAGGACGTCTTCTCCACTCTACCTCGGACGGGAGGAGCGGCGGATTACGCCGCTGCGGTGACTGCACTTAACACTTATTTTGTTCCTCAGGTGAATGCGGCATATGCACGCCAAACTTTTCACAAATTATCCCAAACACCAGGAGAAACTGTGCAACAATTTTGTACACGTTTGAGGCGAGCTGCAAAAGACTGCGACTTTCAAGGTGACAATGATAACCAGATAAGGGACGCTATCCTGAATAAATGCACTTCTGAATATGTACGGAGAAAGCTGCTGGAGGAAGGTCCAGGCTTAACGCTGACTCGCGCGTTGGAGGTGGCTTCTCACTGCGAACGAGTGGAGGAGCAAATGGCGGCGATGAGCGGTACCGGGGAAAGGAAAGGAGAGAACACGGTCAGCCGGATTTTTACAGCAAAGAAAGAGAAGAACCACAGACCAAGAGGACAAATGAAAGATGATGCCAAGACAGACAGGCAGTGTTACAGGTGTGGTTATACTGACCACAGGGGCAAAGATCCCAAATGCCCAGCACGAGGACAAACATGCCACAAGTGTAATGGTAAGGACCACTTTTCGAAGATGTGTCGTACAAAGAGACAAAGGAAACAAAATGTGAATGCTGTTGAACAGGATGATTATGCATTTGTTGTAAATGATGATAATTCACCGGAGAAACTTACCTTTTCTGTTGGGGGAATAGAGTTGGAAATGTTAGTCGACTCGGGAGCTACAAGTAATGTGATGGGAGAAAACATATGGGAAAAGCTAAAAGCTAAAAAGATAAAGTGTCATTCATATGTACCCAAAGAGCAGAGGAATTTATATGCATATTCATCAGCACAGGCACTCTCGGTTAAAGGTGCATTCAGATGTGAAATCAAGATTGGTGACAGAACTGAAGAGGCTGAATTCATTGTGATTAGAGGTAATGGTGAACCACTCTTGGGGAAAAAGACTGCCATAAAGTTAGGAGTGTTGAAAATAGGTGAAAATGTGGCGGCTGTCACAGATTTAAAACATACTCTTAAAGAAAAGTATCCAAAAGTGTTCAAAGGAGTAGGGAAACTAAACACCAAACAGATCAGCCTGTACATTGATCCAAACGTGAAACCAGTAGCACAGCCACTGAGACGCATACCTTATCATTTGAGGGATGCAGTGGAGAAAAAGATCAATGAACTGATTGACATGGACATCATAGAACGTGTGGAAGGACCTACACCTTGGGTAAACCCTGTAGTGGTGCTTCCAAAGAAAGGTGACAAAGATATCAGAATGTGCTTAGACATGAGAAAAGCAAATGAGGCAATAATCAGGGAAAGATACCCCATACCCACGGTGGATGAAATCTTGCAAGGACTAAACGGATCTGCAATCTTCAGCAAACTCGATCTCAAGTGGGGATATCATCAACTAGAGCTTACCCCGGAGTCAAGAGAGATAACTACATTTGCAGTGCATAACGGGGTATACCGATACAAAAGGCTGATATTTGGAGTCTCATCAGCTAGTGAGCAATATCAGCATGAGATCGCCAATGCACTAGCTGGTATTGAAGGAGTTGAGAACATTTCAGATGATGTAATCATACATGCACCAGACCAGGAAGCCCATGACAAGCGCCTGCATGCTGTGATGAAGAGACTCTCTGACTGTGGCCTGACACTAAACGCAGAGAAATGTCAGTTCAACATGGACAGACTTGTGTTCATGGGAATACTGCTTACGCAGAAAGGCATCGGCCCAACTGAAGAAAGAGTGAGAGCTGTGGTGGAAGCCCGAGAACCAAAGAATGCTACTGAGGTGAGAAGCTTTCTTGGACTGGTCGGTTTCAGTAGTAGGTTCATACCACAGTTTGCTACACTCTCTGAGCCGCTTAGACGTTTAACTCGAAAGGAAGTGATGTTTACATTCGGGCCAGAACAAAAGCAAGTGTTCGAAAGACTAAAGGCTGAGTTAGCTAGAGCAGGTACTCTAGCATATTTTGACAAAGAAGCCCCAACTCGTGTCATAGCAGATGCAAGCCCTGTAGGCCTAGGCGCAGTGTTAATACAAACACAGAATGGAGAAGAAGTACCAGTGTGCTATGTAAGTCGGAGTCTAACAGACTGTGAGCGAAGATACTCTCAAACAGAGAAAGAAGCTCTAGCACTGGTATGGGCATGTGAGAGACTACATCCGTATGTATATGGCAGGAAGTTTGACCTCATCACAGACCACAAGCCCTTAGAGGTCATATACAGTCCGAGATCTAAACCTTGTGCACGCATAGAAAGATGGGTTCTACGACTGCAGCCATATGATTATAAAGTAGTACACATTGCGGGAAAACAAAACATTGCGGATTCATTGTCAAGACTGCTCTCTGATACCACGTCAAAAGAGGTACACAAGCATGAATCTGAGGAATATGTGAGATTTGTGGCAGTTAATGCTACTCCAAAAGCACTCACAACAAGAGAGGTTGAAGAAGTCTCTGCTACAGACTCAGAATTAACAGAAGTGCGAAGAGCTATTGACAATGGACACTTTGAAAAATGCAAAGCATACGCGCCCATTGCAAATGAACTCTGTGTCATTGGCTACATAGTCTTGCGGGGAACTCGCATTATATTGCCAGAAAACCTCAGAGCTCAAGCGCTGTCACTAGCTCATGAAGGACATTTAGGAATCGTTGGAACCAAGCAGCATCTCAGAACAAAAGTTTGGTGGCCAGGGATGGACAAAGCTGTAGAAAAATTCTGTAAAGCTTGTCACGGATGTCAAATAGTAGCCAGACCGGATCCACCGGAGCCACTGAGAAATACACTTTTACCGGATGGGCCCTGGCGAGATGTGGCGGTAGACTTACTGGGACCGCTACCTTCAAACCACTCGATACTCGTACTGGTGGATTACTACAGTCGATATTATGAGTATGAGGTGATGTCATCTACAACTGCTGAAAAGGTCATTGACTCTATTGACTGTATATTTAGCAGACATGGGCTACCAGTTGCCATCAAATCTGATAACGGCCCACAGTTCAAATCTGAGCTGTTCGGGAAATATTGTGAGACTAATGGAATTAAACATATAAGAACTACACCAAAATGGGCTCAAGCAAATGGGGAAGTGGAACGCCAAAATGCATCACTGATGAAAAGAATCAGGATCGCACAAGCGGCAGGTCTTGACTGGAAGCGAGAGTTAAGAAAATATGTAACAGTGTATCGCAGCATTGAACATCCAACCACGGGCAAAAGCCCAGCAGAACTCCTGTTCAACCGCAAAATGAGAGGAAAGTTACCGAACATCAGTGAGGCGAAAACAGCGGAGTTGGACGTGCGTGATAGAGATGCGGAACAGAAAGGAAAATCAAAGATTTATGCCGATGAACGACGAGGGGCAGAGTATTCAAACGTTGACACGGGAGACACCGTGCTGGTTCAACAAGACAAAGTGGACAAGTTTACAACACCATTCAATACAACACCACACAAAGTTGTAAGCAGAACTGGAAACCAAGTCACTATTGAATCACCAACCGGAGCTCGTTATCAACGGAATACGACACACGTGAAGAAATATGAGACAAATGGGACCCGAGAAGGACACCACGAACAAAACACTATACCTAAAAAGGAAGAAGGTGAGACACCCACAACAACTGACACCTTCACTCCAACACAAGAGGGCCCACAGGGACCAGAGAGATCAAGGAGATCGCAGAGGATTAAAAAGATACCTGAGAGGTTTCGTGATTTTGTGGTGAAATAAATCATAATAGGTTAAGTTGAAGAGGTAACTTCAAGAGGGTTAAGGTTCAAGTTGCCAGTTTATATGTGTATGTGGACATGTAAACGAGGGGCGAGACAGTTAGAAAATATAAGTGTTAGAAAGTAAGATAAGAAAGAATGTTCAAAGAAAAAAAAAAAAAAAAAAAAAAAAAGAAAGGTTATTAAGACCAAAGTTTGAATCTAAGAAAAAGGGGGATGTCATGTACTGATATTTGATTTGTGACTATGTCTTAAGGGGAGGACTTTTGAACCGGATGTAAATGAGACCGGAAGTGGGGCGGGGGCATAAAGTGGCCTGGGAGAAAGAACACATGAAGGTTGTGTAATAAAGGATCCAAGAAAGACCGTGCTTCATGTCCTGATTTAATTCAGAGTGCTCCATCTAATTAAGTAGTAAGGTGGACACACAACAGGAGGCTGTTCCCACCGTGGCTCTTCCGCGATTTAGATGCAGCCCACCGACTCTGCTCCCCCACCATGGCGGGCTCCAGTCTGAGGTGAGTAAGCTAAATAAAAGTTTTAACATCTTCTAAAGACAATTCCCTTCCTAAATGCAAAGTTTGAGAGACGTGGTTCACTCTATTTAGCTAATATCAGCCTGCACTGCCTTCAGGCAGATTTGTCAAGTTCACAAAATGTGGAACGGGATGTAAGGTTAGAATCAGCGGCGAATCGGAACATATCTCGAAGCCCTGGCCGACAAAACGGTCCACATGACTGTCAGGCTCGGAGAAAATTCGGGTTGTTTTTGTGTCAGTCGGCAATTCTGCAACAGTGACTCTAACTAACGCAGCACTAGTTGACAGACAGCATTACAGCATGAAATCCAGCTTGTGACCCGGTTCCGTGAGGAATTCTGCTCAGGAGGTCGCATTTCAGGCTCTCCACATCATATGTGACTGACTTTTACGTTATAACAACGATCACACACTAGGAATGTTATAAAGTGCCTATATAGGACAGTTTCTTTTGTATATTACCTGACTTTATAAACAACAACAATGTGCTTCTAATTTTTTTTCAGGCTAAATCTGCCCAAGACACTGGCTGTCAGACTGATTTAGCTGCAAGAATGTACTTGTCCAGGCTGACGTGAAGCGTCACCCGTAGCAAAGGTGAATTATTTTTAATAATCTTCTATGTTAACATTTTATTACCTTCTAGTTTTAATTTGTTTTACAGATTATTGTTACACGTGATTTTATGCTCTTTTAAACATTTATAAATGTGCTGCTTCTTTGTTTTTTATAGAGCTCAGAGCCTCAGTGTGTCTTGTGACACAGGGACCATGACGGAAATTCATCTTCCAGAAGGTCCCAGAGCAGCATCCACACCCCTGAAAAGACCAAGATGTGAGGTGTCTGCTGTTGATTCCAGCTTCCACCTCAGTGACAGTGCAAGCTCAGTGAACTGTTCAAGGTAAAAAAAAAATTAAAACATTTCAGAATTTTTAAGATATTAACAATTACATAAACGTATGTTCATGACATCATGAAGGAGGCTACTGATTCTGGCCCTGTGACACTTGGTGGTGACGTGTGAGCTGATTCACCTGGTAAATAACTTTTGCATTAAATATTTTGTTCTTTGCTATCAAAAGTAAATTAACTAATAACCTGCATTATTACAGGACACTCAGCAAAATATGGACTCTACACCATGAGGCAGGCACATGTTAATACTCTATAAGAGCACATAAGGTGAGCAACATCACAGATTATTTTTATTACTGTACACTGTCCTGGATTTGTTTTCTTTCTGCATCTCATCATTAGCCTGGCTGATCACCTGATAACTCCTGTCATTTGGTTATGACAGCATGAGGATGTCCTCACACACCTGTAACCTATCAGCTCATCTGGCAGAATAGAGAGAGAAGAGACAACACCACATCTCCTGTTCCTGGAAAGCCTTCAGCCATCCTTCGATGACTGAGAACCTCCATCAGCTCTGTCTCCTGTCTGCCTACAATTATTATAATAAATATTGTGTTTGACAAGTTTTTTGTGCTGCCAAATATCTCATTTTGATTCCAGTTTTGATATTTTAATGGATATTTATAAATTACATTAATTGAATTATCACATTGGTGCATGTTTAACTAGCTCTATTGTGATGAATTAAACTAGCACCTCACTGCTAAAAGCTCATTTTAATTTCAAGCATGTTTAAGTATTTATGGACATGAACAAAAGCAGAAAATATATAAATTGAGATTTATTTAATTAATATAACAAATAAGGGGGAAAGAGTCATTGAAAGGCACATTCTTCTGGAAGCTCCTGATCCTGACGACACCAGAGACCAGCTGCAGACACCAGAGGATCACCTGCGACCAAGAGCAGCTAGTATCAGTAAATAAATAAATCAGGGCAGTTTTAGTGAGCTGAACACATTACAGAATAATTTTCTCATGGGGTATTTTCATAACTTTCTATGCAGCAGATTGTAACTTGAGCCCAGGACTCCTGGAGAGCTGCAATCCAGCACGTTTCAGTGGTTTTCCTGCTTAAACAGGTTAGATTAGCTGTTAAGCAGCTCGGCTATTTGTTGCTGATTAAAACCAGGTGTGTTGAAGCAGATAGAACCTCTAAGACATGATGAATACTAGCTCTCTCGGGCCATGGAGCAAAACCCTGCAGCTAATCTGATGCTATGGCTAATGGCTACTTACCATTCAGAGCTGGTTCTGTTGGGTCGGTTCCGCTAGTTTCAGGCAACTCACAAGCTCAAAACAATAAGGCTCAGGTCCGCTTGTCTCCTCCAAATAGACTTGGTCCCTGTCTTCTCGAGTGTCTGGGTAAGGAGGGGGAGAAACGTCCTCCACTTCTAATAACTGCTCAGAGTGAAGGGAGCTAGCATCGTCTAGTTAGCCGTCGTCTTCGTCACTGCCGCGGCTCCGCCCTCTCGGTCTTCCAGGCAACGCCTACTAATGTTGCAGTTTTTAAAATTGATACGTGGGTGGAGTAAGACTCTGAGGGGGACATTACCAAGTCTTTAACAACGTATTTATCCGGGTACGTGTGGACAGTTTTTTTTTAAACGAGGTGGTGTGGATGCAAGTTTTTGGAGGGGCGGATATTCGTTTTAAAAAAAACGGCTACGTGTGCAGGCCTAAATCAACACAAATGCATGCAGCCCAAGTTAATACTCCTAAGTCCACATGTTTACTGTTGAATAGTCTAATTCCTTCCCTCAGCACCTGTTCTTCATTAGGTCACTAGCAACTCGTTCCTTCAATCACCTCCTTGCATGCACAATCCCCTAATTCTCTGTCAGATTCTTCTGTGTGCTCCACATTTACAGCTGACATAAACACGACCTTTTAAACCCTCCATGTTCCTCACAAAGCAGCAGACTGACACAGATTTTTATGATAAAGATCTACAGAAATGATTTAAATAAATGGTGAAGGATGGACGGGAGAGATTTTGACATCTGGGTTAATGTTACAAACACCACAAAAACGTACCACATAGGACCTCTAATAACTACAGCTACAAAACAGGCCAGAGTCGGGTCACTGAAAGAAGCGAGAGACAAATAGAGGAAAGACATCCAAACATTTCAATAGCAAGGGAAAAGTACAAGAAAACAGGCAATGTTTTCACTGTAGTAACACACCCTTTGCTAAATTTTGCACACAGAATTCTTTAACACATATTTCCTTGACTGTTCACCTAAATAAAGCTGTTTTTTCGCCGTCTCTGAACAGCAAAATCCATCAACAGAGCAGCTTCCACCTTGAAGCATTTAACTCAGGCCTCCATTGAAATTGCACGGGCCTTGCAAGGACGGTCAACCTTTTAAAAAATCCAAATATCAAAAGCTTTTGTATGTTTTAAGCAACAACATGCACACAGTGCTGTGTGACTGATGGAAAGGAGAATGCATTCTTTGCACATTTTCAATGTCAGGTGAACAAATAGAAAAAACTTGCAGGTCAGATTTTGACCATAAAAATTAAATCAGTATTCTCTAAAATATAAAAGCAGCTATTTTAATTTAGAGTCGAACAGTCACTAAATGAAACAGTCATTAAATCCAAGAAAGTTATTACTTTGGTTGATGCAGCAGGCTGACCTCTTACTCAGAAGAAGATGCACTTAGAAAAACCTTCAGTACCGATCTCTGTTCGTGCTGTAGCCATGGTTACCTCACGTATGAGAAGATGCCAAAGCTGAAAAAAAAATGTTTACATGCAAAGAAAGAAGAAAACTTTTCTTCTTTTTGCTATTGACATTGGCAGGGTGACACATTTACTGCTTTGAACATGTTGGCAAAAAATGTAAAAAATCATGATATTGATGTCAAAACATTACGTTTATTTTTACAAGTATTAACTAATAAACTTTTCTTATTATTTGTTTCTAATGAGGAATGAAGTACAAATATACTGGCATGAAGATATCCGTACATTTGTGAAACTGAGGTTTTTAGCTCTTCTAGACTGGATTACCCACACATTCTCACTCCCACCGCATCAAACACAAACGCTTGGTCAGCCACCCTCCACGTCAGACCCCTGACACCAAAAGTGCCCTTTTTCGCTACTTATGTGCAAAAAGGGTTTTTTCCCTTTTGTAACTGCATTTTAAATGCACAGAGATACCGTGATGAGATACTGAGGCCCATTGTTGTGCCGTACATCCATGAACATCACCTCATGTTTCAGCAAGATAATGCACGGCCCCATGATGCAAGGATCTGTACACAATTCTTGGAAGCTGAAAATGTCCCAGTTCTTGCATGGCCAGCACACTCACCGGACATGTCACCCGTTGAACATGTTTGGGATGTGCTTGACCGGCGTATACGATAGCGTGTACCAGTTCCCACTAATATCCAACAACTTTGCACAGCCATTGAAGAGGAGTGGACCAACATTCCACAGGCCACAATTGACAATCTGATAAACTCTATGCGAAGAAGATGTGTTGCACTGCATGAGGCAAATGGTGGTCACACCAGATACTGACCGGCTCTGAGTCCCCAGACCCCCAATAAAGCAAAAAACTGCACATTCCAGGGTGGCCTTTTATTGTGGGCAGTATATGGTACACCTGTGCACTACTCATGATGTCAGATCAGCATCTTGATGTGGCTCACCTGTGAGGTGGGATGGATTATCTCAGCAAAGCACAGGTGCTCACTATCACACATTTAGACTGATTTGTGAACAAAGTTTGAGAGAAATGGTAATATTGTGTACCTGGAATCAATTTTAGATTTTTAAGTCCATCTCATGAAAAATCGGAGCAGAAACAAAGGTGTTACATTTATATTTTTGTTGTGTGTCTAACTAATAGCTCACCAAAATAAATCTTCCTGATGCTGGAGTAACTCCTTAGTTTGACTCGTTTGCAATAATCCAGGATGGCACGGAAGTTCTACTGGTCCATGGAGGATCTATTGTTGATATGGGGATCATCTTTTAGATTATATCTGTGTGTGTGTGTGTGTGTGTGTGTGTGTGCGCGTGTGTGTGTGTGTGTGTGTGTGTGTGTGTGTGTGTGTGTGTGTGTGTGTGTGTGTGTGTGTGTGTGTGTGTGTGTGTGTGTGTGTGTTGTAGCTTTCCCAAACGACTTGTTTTATTCCTTGTCGGAGCTAACACAGGTAACAGTGTTGCTGCAGTCATGCTAACAGGACTCGGAGTCCAGAAGTACCGGTGCGGTTATAGATGGATTTATAGATGTAGGTTATTATTTTAGATCAGACCTATGTTATTTAAAAATGCGTGTAGGACACGGACATATGGTTCAGACCCTTTGCTGCAGCTGTAAACGCTATTTTCCGTAATAAATAGGAGCACGAAAGTAAACAGAATACAATTATTCACAATACTAGCATCAGCAGCTACCTTGTTTTATGTGTTGGAGTGGCGTAGGCGTAACACAGTTCTTCACTTGCTGAAGGAGAGGATTTTGATTTTCTGTAATGATTTCATGACAAAATTCCTTAACAAAATGAAAAACTGAACCCGGTTCATATTTATATAGACGGTAAAGTGTAGTTATACTGAATTTCTAGAATTTTAATGCCGAGTCTGGTCAATACCTTTAAACACTATAACCAACCTCCATCCATCCATCCATTTTCATCCACTTATCCGGAGTCAGGTCACGGAGGCAGTAGCCTAAGGCGAGAGGCCCAGACTTCCCTCTCCCCAGCCACCTGGGTCAACTCCTCCGGGTTAATCCCAAGGCGTTCCCTGGCCAGGTGAGAGACTTATGGGCCATTCCCATCTGTACCGGGTAGGCCCGGGCCGGGTAGCCCCAGTCGGCCCCAGCCAAGCCCGGTTGATTCCACACATCCTTGTCTTAAGCCCATGTGGGCTGATTCTACCCACCAATCAGAGGCTTGCTCTAATGGAAGGTGTGAATTTGCTGTCAGCAGTGGGTGTGTCGGCCCTGGTCGGCCTGAAGCAGACCCCCTCGAGAAGAGGGCTGAGAATGAGCCTTGGTTGGCACGGAAAAATACCAGGCCACGCAGATATGTAATGGGCCATTCTCATCTGTACCGGGTCGGCCCGGGCCGGGTAGCGTAGGTTGTTTACATAGGGCCTGGTATCCCATACTCCCAGAGTACCCCCCACAGGGCACCCCGAGGGACGCGGTCAAACGCCTTCTCCAAATCCACAAAACACATGTAAACTGGTTGGGCAAATTCTCATGCACCCTCCAGGATCCCCCTAAGGGTATAGAGCTGGTCCAGTGTTCCACGGCAAGGAAGAAAACCACAATGCTCCTCCTGAATCTGAGGTTCAACAACACAACGGACCCTCCTCTCCAGAACCCCTAAATAGACCTTACCAGGAAGGCTCAGGAGTGTGATCCCCCTGTAGTTGGAACACATTTTGCGGTCCCCCTTTTTAAATAAGGGGACCACCACCCCGGTCTGCCAGTCCAGTGGGACTGCCCTCGATGTGCATGCGATATTGCAGAGTCGCGTCAGCCAACACAGCCCCACAACATCCAGAGCCTTAAGGAACTCCGGGCGGATCTCATCCACCCCTGGAGCCTTGCCACAAAGGAGCTTTTTAACCACCTCAGTGACCTCAGCACCAGAGATTTGAGAGGCCAACCCAAAGTCCCCAGACTCTGTTTCCTCACTGGAAGACGTCGGTGGGATTGAAGAGGTCTTCGAAGTATTCTGCCCACCGATCCACAACGTCCTGAGTAGAGGCCAGCAGCACACCATCCCCACTATAGATAGTACGCCCTTACCCCCACCCCCACCCCACCCCACCCCCGTAGTTTGGTGCATAGGTCAGTAATTAAATAGACTAAACATCTCCAACCCTTACCATGTGTCTGGGATACTGGCCCATAAGTCTCTCACCTGGCCAGGGAGCACCTTGGTATTTCCCCGGAGGAGCTGGCCCAAGTGGCTGGGGAGAGGAAAGTCTGGGCCTCTCGGCATAGGCTACTGCCCCGCGACCCGAATCCGGATAAGCGGAAGAAGATGGATGGATGGATGGATGGATGGATGGATGGACAAATAACAGATTTACATGTAAGAAAAGAGTGCTGTGCTGTTTGAATGTATAAACTGAACGCCAAGAGAAATCACTAGTCTGTTTTTTTTCCATGAATAAAATAAACATGTCAGGCAGGAGCATCTCAGGATCTGTCTGAGATCTGTCTTGGTGAGACAGATAATAGCAATCCAAGATGCTTTTTATGTGTGATCTAACAAGTGATCAACCATTGCTTAAAATCGCTGTTTCGATTTGAACTGTTGCATGCCGGGAGAAGTGACGTCACCTCCCGGAGCTCTATAGGGTGGTGGAGGAGGAAGTTGAGGAAGAGGAGGATGAGAATGAGGTCTAGGGCACTAGGGTGGAGGGAGAGGAACAGGAGGTGGAAGAGGAGGAGGAGGAGGTCTAGGACAATAGGGTGGTGGATGAGGAAGAGGAGGATCAGAATGAGGTCTAGGACACCAGAGTGGAGGAGGTGTAGTAAGTGGAGGAGAAGGAGGAGGTCATGGACACCAGGATGGAGGAGGGGGAGGAGGAGGAGGACAACAGCGACACAGAAATGGAAGAGCCAGGGCAAGGAGACAAGTGGTCTCGAATGAAATTCGAGCCACTTTGGTTGACCGTGTACTTGTCCATGGTATGACAATGAGGGAGGTGGGGCAACGGGTCCAGCCAAATGTGAGTCTGGTTCAAGACTGGTTTACCAATAACCCAAGGGTGTCTAACATCTTTCTGCCTGCATTCTCTCCCTTTCTAAACCCGATAGAAGATGTTTTTTTGGCATGGCAGTAGAAAGTGTACGACAGAGAACCTCTGTCCATGTTGACCTCCTCCAGGTCATGGAAGAAGCCTGCCTAGACATTTTGGGCCAGCTGAAAACAATAAGTGCAATCAGGGGCTGTGAACGAGCTGTTTCTCCCCCTGAAAACACTCATCAGGTGATCTAGGTGGGCTGTCCTCTCACCTGAAGCAAAGCTTAAAAAGCAACTGCAAGCTTGAATCTGCACCGAAGTGCCTTAAGTGTCTGTTACACTGAGGGCATTTCCCACCTCTCTCAAGCATGCTCAGGTTAAACCGCTGCTAAAAAAAAACATCTCTTCCTCCAAATCATGTGGAGAACTATATACCTCTCTCTCTCCTCCCCTTTCTGTCCAAAATCATTGAAAGGGTGGCTTTCAAGCAGATCACAGAATACCTCTCACAAAACTGTCTGCTTGACCCTTACCAATCTGGGTTCAAACAGGGCTACTCCACTGAAACTGCTCTGTTAGCAGTGACAGAATCCTTAAAAGAAGCTAGAGCGACTGCCAAATCCTCAGTGCTTATCCGGCTCGACTTATTGGCTGCATTTGACACTGTCAACCATGGCTTCCTTTTGTCCACACTCTCTAGCATGGGCATCACAGAGAAAACACATGCCTGGTTTGAATTGTACCTCACAGGACAATCATTCAGTGTATCTTGGCTTTGACAATCCTCTACCGTGCACCATCTTGCCACAGGAGTCCCCCAGGGCTCTGTACTAGGACCTCTTCTCTTTGCCATATACACCACCTCACTGGGTGAGATCATTCCATCACATGGCTTCTCCTACCACTGCTATGCAAACGACACCCAGCTATATCTGTCATTTCCACCAGACGCCCACACTGTCTCTGCACGAATATCAAACTGTCTCTCTCACATATCAAAATAGATTAAATCCCGCCATCTCCAACTCAACCTGTCTAAAACTGAAATACTTTTCTTCCCAGCAAAACCATCCATACAGCACAATATCTCAATCCAAAATGACTTCCTATCTCTGGCTCCTTCAAAGGCAGTTCGAAATCTGGGTGTTGTGATTGATGAACACCTGACCTTTAAAAATCATGTTACCTCTGTTGCTCGTTCATGCCGCTTTGCACTGTATAACATACGAAAGATAAGACCACATCTAACACAACATGCCACCCAGCTCCTGGTGCAATCTACTGCCATCTCCCACCTCGACTACTGCAATGCCCTTCTAACTGGTCTTTCAGCCTGTACTGTGAGACCTCTTCAAATGGTCCAGAATGCAGCGGTTCTGGTTTTCAATCTGCCAAAAAGAGCACACGTCATCCCTCTGTTCATTGAGCTCCACTGGCTACCGCTAGCTGCATGCATCAAATTCAAATTGCTAACACTAGCATACAAAGTCCGAGCTGGTACGGCTCCCATCTACCTGAATCCTCTTGCAAAGGTTTACGTCTCGGCCGCTCCAGTCATCACGGGATCGTCGGCTAGCAGTGCCTACACCACGCTCAGGACAATCCAGACTCTTCTCATGCATCATTCCACAAATTTGGAATGACCTACCAAGCACTACAAGAACAGGGGCTTCTTTTTCGACTTTCAAGAATCTCCTGAAGACCCTGCCCTTCAGAGAGCATCTTCTAAACTAGTACCCTCCCTGCACCTGTCCCCCTCTATACTGTCCACTCCTTGTTACCTCCTCTCCATGATTCATCATGCTGCCTCACTGATACCTACGACTGACTGGAAATTGGTTGTTGTTGTTGTTGTTATTGTTGTTGTTAGCCTCAAGGGCAACATGCCGATTATCACTTGTGAGTCAATTTGGACAAAAGCGTCTGCTAAATACATAAACATAAACATCTCAGTAGATGCATGCCAGGGGTGGATCAGGTAAGCAGGAGGACTTTCCCCCCGCTGCCTGGCAAGGGCCGATATAGCCTGATGTGGATGACACTCTCGACCTGACCCGAACCAAAGACAGGATGCTGAGGTGGAATAATGTTTGTGGCATGTGTTGTACTGTAGGGTACATCAATAAAAATGTGCCACTGTATTTACATTGGTTGCATCTTTTGTGTTCATCATTTGAAAAGGTTTTTGTGGGGAAGAACCACAAGCAACATAGCTTGCCAGTTTTGTAAATGCTGTTTTCTATTTTTGGCACCAACGTGTAAGACTGTGTCGTAGTGTGCGTGTTTTTGAGGCCTTGTGTGTGATGTATGTGGGCAAAGTTTGGTTTTTCAGCAAGAGCGAACAGTTTTGAATGTAGAGCTTCATTCTGACCTGAAAATATAATGTTTGGGAAATTGGGTGAGGTGTTATGGATTTGTGTTTACTGTTTTGAGAATATGAGGCAAAGTTTCAGGAAATGTGTTTAAGCAATTGAGAAAAACTGTATTATTTGTTTGAACTATATGTTTTGGTGGTGGTGGTGGGGTGTGTGTGTGTGTGTGTGTGTGGGGGGGGGGGGTGGAATGATCAAACAAGAAAAGTTTTAAATGCAAAAAACTGAAACTTTGGTCTCAGGATCTTCTTTTATCTATCTTTTAATTTGGCTCCCACTTCATTTATTTTCTACGTTTTGATATGATTGTTTTTACAGTTTTACATTTTTGTTTATTTTACGTCTTTATTTTCTGATTCTTTTCTAATTTTAATGTGATACCTTAATTTATGTCTCCATGTAAAATAGACTTTTTTCTGCTTTTATTTAAATACAGAATATATTAAATGGCACAATAATTAAACTGATTTCCATGTTAGGCTCTACAGTAATTAATGTTCCTAGCCTAGGTGGTTGAGTTTTAGTCACACTGTCATTACACAAATTGCCTTTTGCTATAAATGAAGATTTGTCTTATTTTTCATTAAATTAAGTGGAATCGTAAGGTGGTTAAACCCAATATAATTCATCGGACTGCATTACTTTTCAAATCTACTTTAAGAAATAAAAAATATTAAAATAGTTAAAAGTACCAATGAGAGAAACACATCTTAAACTAAGTGTGTATCATAAAACCTAAGAAAGGTAAAAGCTGAAAGATCCCATTTTTGTCATATTGCAGCAAACATAACTAATTCACATTTAACAGTCTCATACAGGCCTGTAATATTTGGTGTTGCACATAACTCATTTTAGCCAGTCAGATGTGATTAATACACACTAATATAAACAGTCTCTACAGGGCTGAAGATAACACTGCACACAGTGCTGAATGAAGATGAGCACAGAGAGAGTCAGTGTAATTGATGTGCTAAGCAGGCAGTCAGCTTGCAGTGGCTACAACGTGTTTAAGGCCACATTGCCATCTAGTGGTGACTGGAGGTAGTGCAGGTTTTAAAAATGGCAATAAAAGTTACATTTAGCAGATTTAGCAGTGAGTTGACCTTGTGTATGTCATTGGAGAAGTTAAAGGCATGTTCAGGTGCTTGGCAGACACACACACACACACACACACACACACACACACACACACACACACACACACACACACACACACACACACACACAAACACCTTCCCTTTAACCCTTTGATGCATGAATTATGAAATCTTCAACCATGATTTTTTTAACAAATTTTTTCAGTTGTATTTAGGTGTGAATGAAACTAATTTCAACAAATATTTTTTGTAAAATTTTATAATTTACAAATAATTTATTACATGTCCACCTCAGTGGACAGCGTGTATTCTGAGCATGAAATATGTTGGCTTGGCTTACTGAAGTCCAACTGGAGAGGCTCACATGCAATAAAGTCTTCAACAGCTGTGCTTAATAGCAAAAACAAATAAATAACAATTTTGAGTACCTGTCCACTGTAGTGACCATTATGCACCAAAGGGTTAAATGTTGTTGGAAAACAATGTTGTTCTGTTTTTTTTTTTTTTTGTTCTTTCAAGGCAACAATACATAGTGTTTAAAAAAAACTGTGGAATTAGAAGATGGTCGTGTGAAACTTTATTTAGAAAAAAAAGAACGACCAGTGGAAATGAACTGCAATTCTATTTGGTTACTGATTACTTAACTTATAAACTTTTACAGTTTTTCTCAACTGTTTACACACATTTCCTGAAAGCATGCCTCATATTCTCAGAACTCTACATACAAATCCAAAAATACACACACAATGGGCAAAACCCCTCACTTAACCTGCAAAATTAAACCACATTCAAAACAATGTTATTTCTCCTCAAAATGTGATTTTGTTGTCAAACCATCATATGAATAGACATTTATAAGAACCAGCAGAACACTTATGTGCTCAACATTAAACACTATGATGAATGGAAAACATGTCTTCTCCATTCATCATAATGACTAAAGCCTTTTTGGTTCAGTGTTACACCTACTATACTACAGACAGTAAACACATGCATGTGTTGTTATTTCAGAATATTGTTTTTACACACTGAACACACAAATACATGGTAGAAATTATTTCATTTTTCCCACAAAACATTGTACACAATGTTTATCCCATTCCCAACCAACACAAAGTTGCACACATAAACTACATCCAACAGAAATTTACTGTATACAGTTACAGTAAAACAATGAAACTATGCTGCATCCTCTCTTCTGTTGCGGTCTGGCCACAGCGCCTCATCCACATCACAAGCAATGTTGTCCCTGGCCAAGCAGCGGGGCAAATATCTCCTAGCATGGTGATTCCAGCCATGAAAAGAATCAGCTGCTATATCTCCACATGCGTCCTCCATAGCTTGGAGAAGAGGTATACAGGTTTGTGGCTGTCGGTCATACACCTTCCATCTCCATGCAGAAAACAATTCCTCAATGGGATTGAGGAATGGAGAATATGGAGGGAGATAAACAACTAAAACGCGTGGGTGGCCAGTGAACCAGTTACGAACCACAGAAGCCCTGTGGAAACTTACGTTGTCCCAAATGACAACGTACCTGGGCTGTTCTGGACCATCTACCTGATCTGGTGGAATGAGTGTGTTGTGTAGGGTGTCCAGGAATGTGATCAGATGGGCGGAGTTGTAGGGGCCAAGGGTAGCATGGTGATGGATGATGCCATGGTAGCCAGGCGCTGCACACATTGTGATGTTCCCTCCGCGTTGGCCAGGGACTTAAACAATGGCACGCTGGCCAGTAATATTCCTTCTCCTCTTTCGTCTATTTGTGAGGTTGAACCCAACCTCATCGATGAAGATGAACTGGTGCTCCACTGCAGCTGTCTCTAGCTCAAGGACTCTCTGAAACACACATGACAATATCAGAAATAAACATGAAGCAGTCACTATTGTGAAGCACAATCATTATGATTACAATATTGAAATATGTATAATTTACTGTACACAGCGTTGAGTGTATGTATCAATTGTGGGACTCTCTTGCACATAGTTATATCGCAATTATTTGACTTTCTGAATTGCGTTCAAATGGCACCCTGTAGACCTGCTTCATCCTGAGATGATTTCTGCGCAAGACACAGTCCAGTGTTGGTAGGCTGACCCTATCAGTATTTTTAAAACATTGTTGTTTTCTATAATTTTTTTTTTTTGTATTTCATGTTCCAACACACACTCAGGATCACACACTAGACTTAATTTTAGCCAAAGATGTTGATGTATCAGACATTGTTGCTAAGGATGTTGGCCTCTCTGACTAGTTCTGTGTTTATTCTGAGATATCGGTTTTACTTCTAACCTATCATAACTCAGTTATTCTCAAAAAAACGTATTTAACTGATAGTACTGCAGTTATTGTGAACTTATGAATATGTCAACCAGTCTTACAACCAACTGTGTTGATACCCTCTTAAATCACTTCAACAGCAAAACGCTAGAGGTCTTCGATGCTATTGCTCCAGAAAAGCTAAAAACCATTAAGATTCACTAAATCAGTTACAAACCAAAGAAGAGAATGCCGCAAAGCTGAGTGTAAATGGAGAACAAGTAACCTTCCTGATAACTATCAGTCCTACAGACAGCAGCTGCATACTTGTAACTTTGAGTTAAATAAGGCGAGATGAGCCTTTTTCTATAAAGTGATCAATAACAACATTGACGATTCTCGTGTTCTGTTGAGAGGCTAACTAATCAACCAACACAGTTGGCTCCTGATTTCATGTCCCAATCTAAGTGTAATGAGTTTGCATGCTGCTGTTTTTCAATGAGAAAATCTTAAACATCTGATTAGCCATTCACTCCTCCATGTCAACCAATACAACCAGACTACTGCTACTGCCACACAACAACACTCTGGCTAGGAGGCCAGTTTTCAAAATGATTAGTTCGAAAACACTAGAGGACATAGTTAAGAGCTTTAACTCATCTACCTGTTCTCTTGATGTACTACCAACTAACTTTTTTAAAATTGTATTTATTGTATGTATATAATTGTATTAAAATAGCATGAAAGCTGATGTACTGAAAATTGTTAATTGCTCCTTAAAGTCAGGTATTTTTTCCTAATTCACTGAAAACTTCTGCTGTTAAGCATCTTCTGAAGAAAAGTAAACTAGATCCTTTAGTGATGAATAATTACAGACCAATTTCTAATCTGGCCTTCATTGGGAAAATTACTGAAAAAGCAGTTATGACCCAGCTGAACAACTTCCTGGAGGGTTTTCAGTCAGGCTTTAGACAACACATGCTTGATCTCAGTGAAGCTTTTGACACTGTGGACCACAACATCCTTTTTGATAGACTAATGAACTGGGTGGGACTTTCAGGCACAGTCCATAGTTGGTTCAAATCATACCTTGCAGACAGGAGTTATGTTGTTTCCACTGATAACGTGGTGTCCCCAAGGCTCGATTCTTGGACCACTGCTTTTCAATCTCTACATGCTCCCACTGGGCCAGATCATAAACAATAACAACATCCCCACCACAGTTTTGCAGTAGACACACAGACTATCCCTTGTGATAAATTTGTAAATCAAATGTTCCTGGAACACAAATACTGATGTGAAATCAAACTTCACTAAAGGCAAAACAGATGCCGGAACATGCAGAGGGGGGTCCGGGTTGGTTCGCTGGAGTTTTTGACAATTAAAACTTGCGCCCACATTTTCTAAGCTAGCACACATTTGTTTTAACAATGGTAGTTTTTGCATCTTTACTGTTCCCCTGCTCCAGCCTACTCCCCCTACCCCTGCACAGCGGCCGCAAATTCACTGACGTGCCTGCAGCCTCTCAGAGTTCCTGCTGATCTGAACATTGAAAGAATAACTTCATTTTCTGTTCCTCACTTCTGTTTACCTTCAATGGTGTTTGTTGCAATCACCAGGTACAAAAATGAACTTGTCTTTTACATGACTATTTTTCTGTCCTGCATCTCATCTTAGTCCTAAAGAAAAACTGCTACCTGGCTTTATATATTTTCACCTCATGAGTTACCTTTGAACTGCAGTTCAAAAAAATCTACTGACAGCAAAAAGAGAGGTGTGCGCGCTGGCCGCACCAGTGCAGTGAAGTCACCGGAGGACGAAACAGGCGATGCGCAAAACGCGTGCATTTAGGGTGAACCACAGCCAAGTCCATCCATTGTGAGAGCAACCACCAGAGCCCTAGGAGAAAACAAAGGCAAGCCCCCAGATCCGCCTGCAGCCGCCCATTCCCAAGATGGCTGAGCTCAGAACACAACGGCCCGGGACCTAAGGGGTATTCCCAAAACAGCTGCTGCCAACAGAATGCTACTGCTAGAGTCTTAACAAGAACCAAAATAACCAAGCCAACACTTATGTTCTTAAATCTCTACACTGGTTACCAGCAAACTACAGACTACAAAGTACTTTTACTAGTCTATAAATCTCTCTATTGGGCCAAAGTACATGTAGGATCTCCTTCCAGCATATACACCCAGCAGGGCTCTCAGTCAGCTGGTAGAGCAAAACAGGGTGACGCTGCTTTTAGCTACTATGCTGCACACAGATGGAATCAGCTTCCTCATGACCTCAAATGTGCCCCAACTCTAGAAATTTTTTAATCAACATTAAACACCCAGCATGGGCGGCGTTAGGCCCGGCTACTTGGGCTGAAGCCCCGGATGTTTCATGAAAAGCCCCGGATCTAAATCGTGGAAGTAACATGCAGTACCAAAGTCCAACAGAGAGGGAGCAGCTGGCAGTAGTTTGTATACAGCCTGCCTGAGCCTCCACCACTGAAGAAGAAGTCCTTCAGCAGCCGGCTTCTTCTACACTCTCTGCCTGAAACGCATGAGTGAAGATGGACATAAGGACGTTTTTTAGACCAAAAGTACGGCGACCGAACCCCAGCTTTGTTGAGACTGGTGTTGACTCAGGTTTGTGAGTCTTATTTGAAAATATTTGTTGTGCTGCTGGTTGGCCTAAAGTTAGCTTATCAGGTAAAGTTGTTGGAGAAAGAAAGGGAATATTTACTATCATCTCACACTAAACACTAACAGGAACAATACTCTGCCCTGAAAATGCTTAATATGTAGCTTCAGATTAAAAATTATGTGGTACAAGACAAATATATATATATATATATATATGATGTTGACTAGTGCGTGTCACGTGTGTGTGTGTGTGTGTGTGTGCGCGCGCGCGCGTGTGTTAAGCCCCGGATGTTTTTCAGTCCTTAATCCGCCCCTGAACACCCTCATGTATTCATCAGGCTTTGAATGAATGTTTCTATTGCTGTAACTGCAACTTTTGACTATGCCTTTTATCTGTTTGTTAAATCTGAAATTAATATCTACATTTTTTTAATTTACTGTGTTTGCTGTTCTTTCTTCTGTAAAGCACTTTGAAATGTCTTTCTGTTTGAAATGTGCTATACGAATAAAACTGCCTTGTCTTGCTTTTCGTTTCACTAATCGTGACTACAAATCTTTAACCACAATTTTAAAAATCCCTATCTACTCATGTAGTTTCCAATAGTTTCATCATTGTAACTTTTACAGCAGAGCTCTTTGACTATGTCATCATATCCATCCACTGTTGAAAGATCTGCATTCAGTTCCCAAATACCTTTTCAAAATTGTGTCTTATTTTCAGGGTTAAGTTAGAATGATAATTCTGTGATCTGCTAAGAAGCTGGCTGTAGTTTTATCCACAAATTTAATGGACAGATAGATATATTTCTACTAATGAAAATAATTAACAGGGATGAGTCAGTGAATGAGTCCGTTAGGATTGCGAATTGTGATTCGAGTCAGTAAAGTGATTCTTGAGAAATGAACGATTTGTTCAAGACTCGCTCATCACTACACCAAAGTTGTGACAGATGCCGTCTGTTTTGTGGCCACTAGGTGCCCTCAGCGTCCCTATCTGCTCTCCTGGCTCTAGCTGAGCCAGGTGTAACTGATTACAATCAGTGAGGCTCCTTGTTAAAAGGGTGTGTCTGATGATAAGGGGGGTTCAGTGGAGAACAAGCAGGAGTGTTTGCTCTCCTCTTTCCCCTCTTCATACTGACGTTAAGGTCTCGCTTTGCCTACCTCTGTGGTATCGATAGCAGCTTTCCCCAACATTTATAAAAGCAACAGTATCCAAAACGGATGCGGTTTTGTATCATTTTAGCCTTTGTCCTGCATAAAGCAGTGATGTTTAGTTTAATAAACTCCTTTAAGAGAGTGAAACTTGGTTTGGACCTGTTCTCAACCACCTTTCTTTACGCTCCCTAAACACCATCATCTTCTAGATGAGCTGGGGGCCGTAAAAAAAGTAAATAGCTGACATGTTAGTCCCCTGCACACCAGCCAGGTTACTCGGGTTTGCAGACCATGGTAATCTGAAAATACCACATACAATCCCAAAATCAGGCAAAGCACCTGCTTTTAGATCTAAGCATGCACTATTTTACTTTATGTTTATTATGTTTGTTTTTTTTACCTTATTTTTAATTTTTATCCTAAATGCTTTTGCATCTGTACCATGATAATGTGCATATATTGAGAAGCATATACACACAGACTTATTGGAGTGTGTATTCAATGTATTTTTTTGTCTAAGTCATGAAGTTAATGTGTATAAATGTATGTTCACATGTTTGCACATTATTCCTTTTCTTTATAGCTTATTCATGTGTACTGATCAGTGGTGAAGCACATTGCATTGCTTTGCATGAACGTGACTATATAAATCAAGTTTTGATTGATTGATTGATTGATTGATTGATTGATTGATTGATTGATTGAGACCACAGATTGTTTTTCCTCCCCTCCATGTACTCTGGTTTGTTGTTGAGAGCAGCAGTGAAAAGATTCACCTGTAGGTGGCTCCACAGTCTACAAGGAAATACGTAACTCATCCACATTCACTACAGTTTTTCTCAGTTGCTTTGATGCATTTCTCACAACAGAATTCATCTCTGCACCACTACTAAGGCTCTTCTCAAAACAATTAGTGCAAACTGTAAAACATGGTCGATAACTTGCAAAAGTGAGTCACTTCATCAAAAAGAAAAGTCAATGCTTCAAAAGCAAGTCAGTTGCTCAAAATAAGTAGTCAATGCTTCAAAAGCAAGTCCCTTAATCAAAACAGATAATAAATTCATCAAAAGCAAGTACTTATATCAATCAAAGTGTCAGGACTGTCACAATTACAAGTCATTACACCAGCACCTTTGGTCACAAAATCAAATGGTTTGAACACGTTCTCATTGTGACGGATTTCTTTGTAGGTGTTTCCCAATGACATGTCAAGTCTGGACAGCATGCATGGCATGTTGAAAACCATACATTGTAAAGGAAAATCAAGACACCTCATATGCACTCTTGATAATATTTACAGTTTTTTTTACAGACGTTAGGACCCATTTCTCAATACTAATGTCACTTTTGCTAGACACTTCACACAGTTCTCCTAACTGAGTTTCAGCTTGGCAAAACAGTTCATTTCACATTCAAAATGCTATACAACCACCAAAACACTTCCTTCAAGTCTCAAATAAACTCATTCCTCCAGAACACTAGCAAAGGTTGACAGCCGACACACACACTTTGTCACCCACAAAACAAAGACCTACAAAACACTAACAACATGTAGCATTACATTTCCTTGTGTAAAACAAGGACACATCTCTGTTCATACTTCCAATAGATGTTACTGGAATGAATCAGACATGATGCAGAATTAGTCAATATTTCATGTTGTTCATTTATTTTTAATGGTATTTGTTTTTGCACTAAGTACTTCCAAAACACAAGACTTTGTAAACACAACATCCACTGATACAGATTCAATATGCTAATCTACTCGGTCTTCTCCATTTGGCCACAGGTTCTCATCCACATCACATCTTATGTCATCTAGGGCGATACACCTAGGAAAGAATATTCTGGCATGCCTGATCCATCCCTGGCAATCTACTGCTGGTATGTCCAGGCATCCAGCATACATTGCATCCAGAAGGGACATTTGATCATGTGGATGATGGTCGTACACCTTCCACCGCCATGAGGCTAAGAATTCCTCTATGGCAGGGGTGTCAAACTCATTTTAGCTCAGGGGCCACATTGAGGGAAATCTAGTCCCAAGTGGGCCGGACCGGTAAATTAAAAACAACTTCAGATTGTTTTCTTTGTTTTAATACAATCAATATAAAACAAGGCTGGAGCCTGAGGACAGTGTATCCAAAATAGTACAAGTACAACACCTGATGTGTACTTGAAAATTTAAAAAAATAAATAAATAAATAAAATAAAAAAATCAACAAATAAAAAAAACATTCCTTAGTGATTCAAAGAGCTTACAGATCACATGGCTAGATCAGTTTCACGCAGCACTTAAAGTATATTTGACTCATTTACTTTACATCTTTTAGCTTTCACCAGCACATCAATATCAGAAATCACATCCTGAGTGGCGGCCAACTTCAGGATGTGATTCAAGTTCTTGTGTGAGCCTTGAGCGCAGCTTTACCATACCATACCATACCATTTTATTTATAAAGCGCATTCAACATGGCATTACAACCAGACAAGGCGCTGTACATTAAAAGATTACAGTTAAATTAACACGTTCAGAATGACATTTAAAGCATAGTTTATAAGAAAAAATGAAAACAAGAAAATACTCGAACTAACAGTCGTAAAACACTAAAAACGCAAAGGAATGTGAAACAACAGATAAAAACATATGAAAGAACCACAGTAATACAGATGTTAATTATTGTGCATTCTATTGTAGAAAGAATGCAGATGTCGAAAGTGGTCAATGATTATGTATTATATGCAAGGTTGAAGTAGTGAGTTTTCATGCGAGATTTAAAAATGCTAATTGTTGGTGCTTGCCTCACTAGTAGTGGTAATGCATTCCACAGCTTGGGAGCACAGACAGAGAAAGCCCTTTCTCCACGGCTTTTCAGACGTGCGTTTGGAAGAGCTAGGAGGAGCTTATCCTCAGACCTGAGAGCACGAGGCGGATTGTAGTAATGGACGAGTTGACACAGATATGGAGGAGCTTGACTGTTCAGGGATTTATAAGTGAGCAGCATGATTTTGAAATTGATCCTGAGATGAACGGGCAACCAGTGGAGAGATTTTAGAATTGGTGTAATGTGCTGTCTTCTGTCAACTCCAGTCAGGAACCTAGCTGCTGAATTCTGGACTAGCTGAAGTCTAGATTGAGCTGCTTTACTGATGCCGTATAAGCAGGAGTTGGAGTAATCCAGCCGTGAAGTGATGAAAGTGTGGACTACTGATTTGAGAAGACGGACACTCAGGATGTGCTTAAGTTTAGAGATACGCCTGAGGTGGTAAAAACATGATTTAACTGTGTTATTGACCTGAGCATCCATCTTCAGAGCCTGGTCTATTTTAACTCCAAGGTTGGAAATTACAGTGGAGACATTAGGTGAGAGATAGTTGAGGTCAGGTTGAAGAGTAGCCGGGATGCTGTGAGGATTAAAAACGATTACTTCTGTTTTGGAGTCATTCAGATGGAGGAAGTTATCAGCAAGCCAAAGCTTAACATTATCGATACAATCAGACAGAACTTGCATTGATTGAGTTGGCTTGAATGAAAAGTAGATCTGACAGTCATCAGCGTAAAGATGGTATGAGACAGCGTGCCTTCTGAAAATGGCTCCTAAGGGCAGTATATAGAGGTTAAATAGTAACGGGCCGAGTATTGAACCTTGTGGGACACCCCAACGGAGTGGTTGTGACTCGGATGAACAGCCATCCAACATGACTCTAGCGGACCTGTTATAAAAGTATGACCTGAACCAATCTAGGGCTGAACCAGAAATGCCAGCCCAAGTCTGAAGTCTGGTGATCAAGATGTTATGATCGATCGTGTCAAATGCTGCTGATAGATCCAAAAGTAGCAGAACCACATGGAAACCTGAATCTAAAGCGAGAAAAATGTCATTAAACACCCGAACATGAGCAGTTTCAGTGCTGTGCTGTTTTCTGAAACCAGACTGAAAAATGTCCATTACCTGATTGTCATTTAGATGTGTCAGCATCTGTTCATACACTATTTTCTCAAGGACCTTAGATAAAAACGGTAATTTGGAAATTGGTCGGAGATTAGAGTAATCAGTGGGGTCGAGACCAGGTTTTTTCAAGATTGGCTGAAGAACGGCATGTTTAAAGGCAGAAGGAACTTCAGCCAATGTCAAGCTACTATTTAAGATGTCTAGCACATTATGGCTAATGAAAGGAAAAACCTCTTTCAGGAGACGTGGTGGGATAACATCTTCTGGGGAGCCAGACGGTTTCATGGCAGCAACAGTTTTTTCTAGATAGGGCAGAGAGATGGGCTGAAAGCTTTGAAGTTGCACATGAGGGGGAATGACTGAATCAGGAACATGGTTGGTTTGGTGAATCTGAGCTCTGATTACACTAATCTTATTTAAGAAAAACTGCAGGATTTGGTTACACAAGTCAGCAGACGCAGAGGAAAATAGTTTTGTAACTGGTGAAAGCACTGCATTCATAGTTTTATATAACACACCTTGATTATTAGAATTAGCCGTTACAATGCTTGCAAAAAATCGATTTCTTGCGCCTCTGACTGCTCTTTGGTACTGAGACCACGCCTCTCTCATGGATTCAAAGGATACAGTAAGCCTGTCTTTTATCCATTTACGTTCCAGTCTTCTGGCATGTTGTCTCATGGAACGAGTTTGCTCGTTCAGCCATGGGTCAGGTCGGGATGTATTTCGCCTTGATTTTAATGGAGCGACAATATCCAAAGCAGCCAGACAGGATGAATCAAGCGCATGAAGTAATCCCTCAACAACAGTAAATTCATCAGTAGATTGAAATGGAGCTGAATTCAAAGCAAGAATAGCAGCAAAATGTGCAGCAGTATTGGGTCTGATTGTTCGAGAGAAGCTGGGACGGAAACACTCAACACGAGAGGCAGAGTCTAAGTTCATATTAAACACAACTGGTGAGTGATCAGAAAAAGTTGCAGGTAGAATGCCAAGATCACTAATTTGCAGCCCATGACAAAAAATCAGGTCTAGTGTGTGTGTATGACCATGAGTGGGTCC
Source organism: Nothobranchius furzeri (assembly GCF_043380555.1). Taxonomy (NCBI): domain Eukaryota; kingdom Metazoa; phylum Chordata; class Actinopteri; order Cyprinodontiformes; family Nothobranchiidae; genus Nothobranchius; species Nothobranchius furzeri. Next base: position 77,828,372 of record NC_091747.1, on the reverse strand, counting down.
ATTAACACGTTGGGACATGCTAAATGAGTCAATAAGATCTAAGAAATCCTTTACCAAAGGTTTGTCAGGACAGCAGACATGAATATTAAAATCACCCAGCAAGAGTATTTTTCCATATCTGCAGGAGACGTCTGCCAGGAAGTTTGCAAATTCATTAAGAAAATCCTTGTTATAGGGTGGTGGACGGTAAATGAGTGCACATAACAATGGAGGGGAACGTCCCAATTCAAACAAACTTAATTCAAAAGACAATGGAGTTGATTGATGGGTAATCGGTGTGCAGACAAGATCTGATTTGAATATAGTCAATAGACCTCCGCCCCGGCGCTGTGCTCTTGGAATGTTAATGAAGGAGCATCCAGGAGGTAACATTTCAACAATAGCAGCTGAATCTCCAGGGGTTAACCATGATTCAGTGGCGCATAGAACAGACAAGCTATTGTTCAGGAAGAATTCCTTCAGAATAAAAGTTTTATTTCCAACCGATCTGGCATTGATCAGTGCAAAGCGAGTCGACTGCTTTCCCGATGGAAGAGAAAGTCCGGCTCCATCAAATCTTGCAATATACTGTAGGTTGGCCAGATTTATTCCCCGCTGATTGTGCCGTCCAAAACGAGAGCGGCGAAAACGAGAGCGGGAGGGCAACCCGGTGGAACCCAAAGAAACAACAGGCACCAAGCACCCACCTCGAGCATCAGGGGAACTCCGAAAGCACCGCTCCTTTCCCCATACGCAGTAATCTGATGTGATTAGGCGATCTCCACATCTCCCCCGATTGTGTGCCGCAAGCTGGTCAGCAGCGGTCGGCCGCCGGATCATCCTCGGTTCCGAAGCACGCATACAGCGCTTGGCTCCGTGAGCTCCCAGCTGGAGAATCATCCCCACATCCCACGCACTCGCGCAGCTCTCAGCTCCGTGAGCTCCCAACTGGCCGGTCATCCACACCTCAGACACATCCATGTAACATTCAGCTCCATGTCCTCCCGGTAGCAGCGAGATCAGCTCGACTCGATTGAGATGCCGATGGATCCGGGACATCACAGTCACGGAGCAGCGCTCCGATATGGCTTCGCCACGCCGGATCCTTCGGAGCTGAACAAAGAAGCCGCCTCGTTTCCCCCGCTTCTTTTTCCACGGTCTCCGGGGCAGCGGCAAACCGACGGGCAGCACAAGCCCGGAAGCTGGGCTAACGTCAGTCTCCAGCGGCGGTGGGAAAGCGTGGAGCAACACAGGCTCTGCAGCTGGGTTCGCGTCAGTCTCCAGCGGCGGTGGAAAAAGGTGTCCCGCATTAGAGTTCTGAAAAACATCCATTCTAGAGCGGATCGAGAGCAGGAAGTCCCGATCATACACCAGCAGAGAATCGGCACTGCATATGGAAAAAATACAAGAATACAATAGAAAAACAAAAAAGGTTGGGAGCTGAGCAGACACGCAGCCGGTCATGGGCGCCATCTTGGTCACACTTCTTTGTTTATTTATACTCATTACAGAGAAAACTTGCTCACAAAGATACGTTTATTTTCACTCTACATTGTAAAGTATGAAAATAAAGTTTACACAACCATCTCGCCGGCCGGATTTAACCCGCTTGTGGGCCGGATCCGGCCCACAGGCCGCATATTTGACACCCCTGCTCTATGGGGTTGAGGAATGGAGAGTAAGGTGGGAGGAAAAGTGACTCCATTCTGGGATGGGCCACAAACCACTCTGTGACTGCATGGGAGTGGTGAAATGCCACATTGTCCCATACAATTATATATGTTGGCTGACTCCGTCTGTCCACATCCCTTTCCTCACCTAGCACAACCCTTCCATAGAGATCATGCAGGAACGCAAGGAGCCGTCCAGTGTTGTATGGCCCAATTACTGGTCTGTGTAACAGCAGTCCATCAGTGGATATTGCTGCGCACATTGTGATGTTGGCCCCCTCTGGCCCGGGACGTTCACTGTGGCTCTCTTCCCAATCACATTCCTCCTTCGTCGCCGTGTTTTGACCAAGTTGAAACTGCCTCATCCACATAGATGAAAATGTGGTGCGTTTGCATGCCTTCAATCTCCATAACTCTCTGAAAACAATCCACAAGGCAACATAAGCTGTTACATTACTGTAGTAAATGTGTACAAATTGTCTTTGTGTGTGTTTGGTATTGTTCATTACTGTAACCGTTCTTACCTGGACATGTTGGTTCCCGAGTTGCTTGGCATGTTCAGAGTTCCTCTCAAAAGGCACAGTGTACAAATGTTTCACCCTGACCTGATGTTTCTTCAGGACTCTAGAAATTGTTGTTAGGCTTACACTGAATATTTGCAAAGGTAACGTTGTCTGCCAAGATACTGTGTCTGATCTCAGTGAGCTTTATCCCATTGTTTCTGATTACCATATCAACAATGGTGGTTTCCTGCACATCAGTGAACATAAGATAAGATAAGATAAGAACAACTTTATTTATCCTGAGGGAAATTGTTGTGTCATGTACATGCTCAAAGCAGTAGGAGAGACAAAGGAACAGGTGAAATAGATATAAGATATAGTCAAAGTCAAAGTCAGTTTTATTGTCAATTCTACCACATGTGCAAGACATACAGAGAAATGGAATTGAGTTTCAGTACACACATTTCAGAGATCAGACATACATGGGCAAGACACATGACAAGAATTGGTGACTGTGGTCCTTCGCAACACGAGTCGCTCTACCTTAATAGATGAAAAGGGAATTACATGAAGATAAATTGGGGGAGGGGGAAACAAGGCATACCAGAGTTACTCCCGGCAGGGCGTAGCTTTACTATGCAAAAAAATGCCTCAAACATATAAGCACGAACATGACAGTTCACAACATGAGACTCCGATAGGGAGGCGGGGGGGGGGGGGGGGGGGGGGATCCTGTTTCCCCAGCGGGAGCAGCCCTGTGTGGCGCTCAGCCAGCTGTATCTACAGGAGGGAGGGAGATCTTGGGAGGTGCGCAGAGCACATTTGAGTTCCTGCAGGTTGATGACCTCGCTAGGCAGAAGTCCACAATCTGAAGGTGGGGGGTGGGGGGGGTGGGGGGTAGGACGGGTGTTCACAGCATCTGTCTGCATTCCTGTTGTTAGCAGCTCAAGGCTGCCTTGGCATCAGATTTGGATAACAAGACTTTGTTTGGGTCAGGTGGAGATAATTTTCCTCTCTGCCTTGAAGTCTGTATTGATCATTCAAGTCCTCCAGTGAAGCCAATTTAGGTTCTAATCATCCCCACACCATCCGGTGACCCTCTCCAAGATGACATCCATTTTGCGCACTAATACCGGTAGCGCAGCAAGGACATTGTCCAGCTTACGATTCACCTCGAGTAACGTCCCAGTCTGTGAGGTCACCGCCTGGGCGGTGCTTTTCGTGGGTGCGGGTCGCACTCCAATCGCTCCCGTCTTCCCAAATTTCCAGCAAACCAGATATCCTCCCACTCCAAACAGAAGAAATCCAGTGATCATCAAGCCAAATATCCACATGTCTTTGATAGGATATATACAGTAAAAGTAGTGTACAGTAGTATACAATAGGATAGTGCAAGATAAATACTCAGATAACGCAACAAATAAAATACATGACTGTATCCTGGTGAATAAGTAATTAAGCTATCAGTGCAAGCGATTTTTGAAAATGATCAGAACATCCTTCCTCTCCCTCCTGTGTGAGGTAACCGTTGAGTCCTAGTAGGCAGAAATGCAAAAACAATTACATATAACATTATTTACATCTGACATGTGCAACGGAGTCACATGCCCTTGCAGAATACAAGTTACCTGCTGGTCTGCCGGAAAACTCTAACAATAGATGCTACTGTAGAGCGTTGCAGATTCGGCTGCATATGGCAAGCCAAATGAGCATTTATTCTGATATCAGGATATCAGCCAGAATTGTCATGAACATGTAAGCCATTTCTGTCCACTAGTTAACTAGTTAGACATGTTTGTGTCAACTAGTTAAATATCGAGGGTGAAAATGTGCCCACTAGTTAACTAGTGACAGCAGAAATGCGCACTAGTTAACTAGTGAACACATTTAGGCTTCAGTAGTTAACTAGTTGACACAAAAACTGCTCACTAGTTAACTAGTAAAAGCAGAAATGCATAGCAGTCAGCTACTTGAAGGTATTTGTCTCACTAGTTAACTAGTGAGGGTCAAAATGTGCACACTAGTTAACTTGTGGTAGACATAAATGCGCACTAGTTAACTAGTGAACATATTTTGGCTTCACTAGTTAACTAGTTGACACATAAATGGCTCACTAGTTAACTAGTAAAGACCAAAATGCATACCAGTCAGCTAGTTGAAGGTTTTTGTGTCTCACTAGTTAACTAGTGATGGCCAAAATGTGCACACTAGTTAACTTGTGGTAGACATAAATGTGCACTAGTTAACTAGTGAACACATTTTGGCTTCACTAGTTAACTAGTTGTCACATAAATGGCTCACTAGTTAACTAGTAAAGGCCAAAGTGCATACCAGTCAGCTAGTTGAAGGTTTTTTGTGTCTCACTAGTTAACTATTGATGGCCAAAATGTGCACACTAGTTAACTAGTGAAGGCTTAACTCCTAACTAGTTAACTAGTTGGAGTAGGTCAGTGCCACTAGTTAACTAGTGAACCATTAATGGCTCACTAGCTAGCTAGTTGATGGCAGCAGGCTCACTAGTTACCTAGTTGATGCATCCATTGTCCAAACTAGTTAACTAGTGAGGACATAAATGTATACTAGTAAACTAGTTCAAGTCTACATTCACACTAGCTAGCTAGTTGCGCAGAATTCTAATTAGGAGGCGGAGAATTTCTCAAATTAAGACTCTCTATTGGCTCCCTGTGTCAAAATAAAATATGACAACCAATCACAGTGCGGAATTTCGTAAAATCCCACCCCAAACATTTGCATGCGGCACACAAGTTAACATGCTGGCCAGAGGAACCTCAGCTAGTGAACTAGTAGTGGCTTCAGTGTGACACTTACATGTAAACTTGTGAAGGCAGAACTGCTCACTAGTTAACTAGAGAGGGTACAAATGTCCACTAGTTAACTAGTGAGGTGCAAAATAAGTGTCACTAGTTCACTAGTGGGCCCCAAATCGCCCACAAGTTAACTAGTAAGGTGCGGATATGCTCACTAGTTAACTAGTGAGGTGCAGATTTGCTCACTAGTTAACTAGTGCGCCCTAAAGCGCCCACTAGTTAACTAGTAAGGTGCAAAAAAGCATCACTAGTTAACTTGTAAAGTGCAGATATGCTCACTAGTTAACTAGTGGGCCCCAAAATGTCAACAAGTTAACTAGTAGGGTGCGGATTTGCTCACTAGTTAACTAGTGAGGCACAGATATGCTCACTAGTTAACTAGTGATGTGCGGATTTGCTCACTAGTTAACTAGTGAGGTGCAGATTTGCTCACTAGTTAACTAGTGTGCCCTAAAGCACCCACTAGTTAACTAGTAAGGTGCAAAAAAGCATCACTAGTTAACTTGTAAAGTGCAGATATGCTCACTAGTTAACTAGTGGGCCCCAAAACGCCAACTAGTTAACTAGTAGGGTGCGGATTTGCTCACTAGTTAACTAGTGAGGCACAGATATGCTCACTAGTTAACTAGTGAAGTGCGGATTTCCTTACTAGCTAACTAGTGAGGCGCGGATTTGCTCACTAGTTAACTAGTGAGGTGCGGATTTGCTCACTAGTTAACTAGTGAGGTGCGGATTTGCTCACTAGTTAACTAGTGAGGTACGGATTTGCTCACTAGTTAACTAGTGAGGTGCAGATATGCTCACTAGTTAACTAGTGAGGTGCAGATATGCTCACTAGTTAACTAGTGCGCACAAGACGCACACTAGTTGCTGTTTTTGGAGCAATCTAGTTTACTTGTTATGTAAAAATGTGTTCTTACTAGTTAACTAGTGACAAATTTACCTTCACTAGTTAACTAGTTGACATATTTGGCCTTTCTAGTTCACTTGTAATGGGACAGGAAGCACTCACTAGTTAACTAGTGAGCATATCTGCATTATAATTTTTTCTCACTAGCTTATAGAGGGCAAACTGAGCCTTACATGTTAAGTAGTGAACACAAAACACTGTCACTAGTTAACTAGCTGCAGAAAAATGCCCCTAAAACTAGTAAATTTGTGGAATTTGAATAAATACACACTTGGCTGGCATTCTGTGTAACATGTTAACTAGTTCGACCGCTGTACTGCTCACTAGTTAGCTAGTGAGCAAATCCGGCCTTTACATGCAAATGAAGAAATGCAGAACAGCAATGTGATTGGTCCATGTAGGACTGAGAAACAGAGAAAGTATGGCGGACTCTGTTCAGGCTGTTCTAAGAGAAAATTTGATAAACTAAGATCGTTTGAGCACATAAATATGTTTTGACGATATTTGTAGCGAGAAAGTTGTGGTGTATTGCTGTAATCTTTGTTCAGTTAACGTGTGCAGTCTTTAGTTTTCAGTTATTAGTCTGAAAAAGCCTGGAGGCGGAAGGCAGCGGCAGACAGCATGTCTGTTTCTGTTGACAGGAAAGTGCAGAAACTCCGCAGAAATCTCCGTCAGATATATTGTTTCACATTTGTACGGAAGCGACAAGTTTATAATAATAAAAAAGGCTCTATTTTACATACGTTGCTGTAAATCCTGCCAGCACTCATAGTGTTTTAAAGGTATAAATTTGCGAGGAGATGTAGCACCTAGTGCTGGTGGTCTAGTGACTAACGTGTTCGCCTGCAATGGTGAAGGTCGCGGGTTCGATACTGGATCATACACTTTAGTTTTGTACATTATTTCACTTCTTTTCTTTTGCATAATTTTTGTATTTATGTCAACAAGAAACAAAATACGTAACGGATTAGTGGGCAGAGTTACACACACACACACACAAAACATGTAAACAAGTATTTTATGAGTATGAATCTGATTATTGCCGACAGTCGATATTTAAGCATGTGTGTCCACCTTCCTCAATCCATCCTCGCAAAATAAAATCATCGGCACAGCACAGCAGGCTTTCTCTTGATCCAGAACTAGCACTTCGAAATTGATCATGTCCGCGGCCATCTGCTGCACAATCAGCTGCTCGCATCGCGGGAAACATTGAAAACAGCTTCATGAACTGAGACACAACAGGGTTAACATCGACAAAAAAATCCACAAATAAATCTAAATAATTAATGCCATTTCCGTCTTTTTCCTTGAAATATACAAATAGCAGATCATAAATCTAGAGCAGAAAAAGCTGCTGCAGGAAGCAGGGTCTGTAGTTATTCATGCACCAATTCATCAATGTGATTATTGATCAAGATCAGGTAAACTGATATTAATGTTGCAACATTTCATTTGATCATCTGAATGATACCACACAACTGAATGACCTGTTGAGTCTCTGCATATTCAGGTATTTACTACGGAAAACAAACAACAGCAGGCAGCAGCAGGACTCCCCATGTTATTTCTCGGGTCGCTGGCCCGCGGTCGTCGGGGCCGCTGCGGTCAGCTCTTAGCCGGGAAGCCCTCGTTCGGCTGCGTGGGCTGCTTCACCGTGGACCAGCTCCCAGCAGCCGCTGGTCGGGAGAAACGCTCTGGCTGCAGCTCCGATCAGACCCTACCAACACCTCGCCACAGACAGCACCGCATTAAAAGCCCACAATTACGACCCGCTCCCCAAAGTTACAGTTCTCAAGCACTGATGAACACATACATAACCCACAACAGCTATGAAATGTGTGTTATTTACGGCAAAAAGGAGATATTTTTCAAGCCGACGTGCCAATGTTAACCGCAGTTGGCTTGGAAATGTGCTGATTTTATTATTTTTGTCAATTAAAATCCCCCTTGTTTGCTCTTACGTTTTACGAAAACGCAATATTAATTAAAGCACGCTTTAGTGATCAGCATGTAAAGCAAAGAAGAAATGTGAACATTTCAACCCATTTCGAACCAACCAGTAATATGATTTCTTAATACGGTGCAGCGGCAGCATTTAAAAACCAAAATATAGTTTTTACTCTCCAAAAAAAGGAGAAGACAGTCACGGTGCAGCAACCCATTTTAGTCCATTAATCTCCACAATAAATATCCAGACAGAGAATTTCTACGGCCTCGCTGTAAACTCCAATGTCACCCAGGACCAGTCTTAAAGAGACAACGCGCTTAAAGGGAAAGTGTGTAGATTTCTGGCAATAGGGGGTAGTAAATACCAAAGTCACTGCAAACAAGCTGTATTTTTTGTTCAAGTGAGGACCTTACTAACTAATGCTCATAAAGCCAACAAAACCCTCTGGACTCTAGCTGTAACTCTCAAATTAGGATATGAGATTAATGACTCAGGTTCACGCTCCAATACATTAATTGTTTGAGAAATGCATCTTTTTATGTTGAGTGCCATCCGCCAAATAACACACGAGAAAAGGAAGAAGAAGAGTGTTGTTGCACAGTTTTCAAAGGAGTCAAAAACCACCAGCAAAACCATAAATACAGCTAAATAAACATAGAATCCAACATGGCGTCCTCCAGAGAGTCGGACCCTCGCCTGTGTATTTTATTACTATGAAGGGTACATGAACTGATTAGGAACACAATGTCATAGGGTCAAAGGTCAAGGTTGTGTGAGGTCATATATATATCAAAAATTGCCTGAACGGGTTGAATGATTTTGACCAAATCAGAGGTGATAGCTCCCTATCAAAGGTAGATAAACTGATCAGGTCACAACCTCATAGGGTCAAAGGTCAAGGTTGTGTGAGGCCGTATATATGAAAATTTGGCTTTTGTGTGCAATATCTCCTGAACGGGTTGAAGGATTTTGACAAAATCAGAGGTCATAACTCCCTATCATAGGTAAATAAACTCATCACATACACAAGTTCATAGGGTCAGAGGTCAGTGTCATGAGAGGTAATATATATGACCAGTCAGGCATATCCCGCGACGCTCTGCATCGATTTGCAGGGCTTTCTTGTTTCTACAGAGTTTATGTAGGGTGCTGCTGGTTTGGGGTGTTATGTCAGCAGGCAGAGTTTAGGAGTCTGACAGCTGTGGGGAAGAAACTGTTTCGGGACCTGGTAGTCTTAGTCCATAGGCTCCTGTAGCGCTTCCCAGAGGGCAGGAGGGTGAAGAGTCCATTCGATGGGTGACTGGAGTCTGATGGTTTTCCCTGCCCTTTTCAGACACCAAGAAAAAAGGAGAGTAACTTTATTTTGTTTGTGTGATTTTATTTTGTTGTGTGACTACTGGTTGCAGTTCCCTGTTCAATTGATTGCTGTTCCCTGTTAAATTTAAAAAAGAAAAAAGTCTAAAGTTTTGTTTTGACTGGAGAGAACTAAAAAAGGTTACACTGTCTTCTGGTACTAGCTCAAAATAACAAGTGGTGCTTGCTGCAGAACCACAAAGGCGGAGCTGCACCAGAAGGTGGAGCTGCACCAGAGTCAGCCCCGCCCATTCCAGAATCAGCCCCGCCCATTCCATTAGAGTCAGTCTAATTCCTTCCAGTTGTCAGACTTGATAGCATTCTGGAACCAAAGAGGGTGTTGTAGCTAAAAAATGCGAGATTGAGGACGGAGTTGAGAAGTTAATTGAACAGTTTTTGTAAAGGTTCCATATAATTAAAAATCTAACTTTTGGAACTTTTAATCATGTTATATTGTCATTTCCTCATAAGAAACACGCCAAAGCCATTTTTAGCCTCATTCATGCATTTTCCTCCCATCTCAGCTTCAATTTGGTCTCCTCCCCCGAAGCGGGTCTGGTCTTGGTTCTCAAATCTGGATATTCTGTGAATTTTCTGACAAATTATTTCTGAAATGACTTCTACTGAGACACCGCCAATAAACCATACATCCCATCTCAGAGACACACTGGGCAGCACAATTACATGTAACGCCACTTGATTTATAACAGATGTGGTGGTGTAGTGGTTATGGAGTCAGGTTGACATGCTGTTTCGCCTCCCAGTAGTGTAAGTTTTAGGTAGTTTACAACCTCTTTTCTTCATTTCTAGCTACACTTGCCAGTACTATGTTTACAACAATTTACTGGTATACCGTTTAACATATAATGTGTTTATTTATTTATTTATTCGTTTATTTAGCCAGTGTGAGTCCATTTGTGAGCAGAGTTTCAACTAAAATGCTGTTTAGGAACGACCAAATTCAAAGAACTTTTAGCGACATAATTATTTTGCTGAAAAGAAACATTACAACTAAAATATAAACAAATTGAATGTGGCTAAATAGACTGCTGATGACCCCACCGAGAGTCGAACCAGCATCAGCTGAGGGGAAAGCAAAAACCAACTCAAACGATTTTACCACTAGACTACCAGAGGCCGTTCAATAGACTGAAGTGCTGTTGTACACCACTTTTATTAGACCAGCTGTAGGCAGATATTCGCTAAAAGAAACCTTTTCATTTCGAGATATATTCAGTCTTTGTCATGTAGCAAGTTATATTTATCTTGTTTAATTGGAGTATAGAACATAGCATTAACGACTGTAAACTAGTAACAGCCGTAATTCATGTGGGTCAGGTCAGTTTGCGATAAAGTTGAAAACAAAAACGGAAGTCAGTGGGCTAGGCTGAGTTTGCGTGAATGGGCGGGGTGCAGCTCCGCCTTTGTGGTTTTGCAGCCAGCACCCTCTCCAAAATAACCACAGTTTTTTCCCTCAGTGTAATTTGATCTATTTCTTGGGAAGATGGATGGATGGATGGATGGAGATATATATATATATATATATATATATATATATATATATATATATATATATATATATATATATATATATCAATAATTATTTTTAATATAGCCTTTTTCAATACCAAACTTTCAATACCAAACAAAAATGAACTACAATAAAATTACTGGCACACTAAATTCCAATTCTCCTCAATGGGACTTGAACTCGCCAACTGATCTCCCTTACACGACACCAAACGAGGTGCTTTACTTGATTTGGGAGGGGGGAATAAAAGCAGTAAAACAATAAAACTTTGAACATTACAACACAAAGAGAAAATAAATAATGTTACAGCAATTGCGGAATGCCATATGCGGGATTCGAACCCGCCGCAACGACCAACCAGTAGGTGTCAAACCATGACTAATGAGTGCAAGCCTTGGCGCTCAGGGACACCCATCAGTATGTGATTGTGAGGCCACAGCACATACGTTTTAGACTGAGTGGGATTCTTATACCCAACAGGAATCTTCTGCCCGCCTTCTCATTAGAATATGCATAATTTGTGTTTCAGGCACTAGTTAACTAGTGAGCTGCTGCACTGCCACACATGTAAACTGGTGAAATTTCAATTGTTCCACTAGTTAACTAGTGGACAAAAATGGTCAGCTTGTATGTGTTTTTAGATGCAACTAGTTAACTAGTGAGCAAATCCGCACCTCACTAGTTAACTAGTGAGGTGCAGATATGCTCACTAGTTAACTAGTGAGGTACTAGTGAGGTGCAGATATGCTCACTAGTTAACTAGTGAGCATATCTGCACCTCACTAGTTAACTAGTGAGCAAATCCGCACCTCACTAGTTAACTAGTGAGCAAATCCGCACCTCACTAGTTAACTAGTGAGCAAATCTGCACCTCACTAGTTAACTAGTGAGCAAATCCGCACCTCACTAGTTAACTAGTGAGCAAATCCGCACCTCACTAGTTAACTAGTGAGCATATCTGCGCCTCACTAGTTAACTAGTAAGCAAATCCGCACGTCACTAGTTAACTAGTGAGCATATCTGCGCCTCACTAGTTAACTAGTGAGCAAATCCGCACCCTACTAGTTAACTAGTTGGCGTTTTGGGGCCCACTAGTTAACTAGTGAGCATATCTGCACCTTACTAGTTAACTAGTGATGCTTTTTTGCACCTTACTAGTTAACTAGTGGGTGCTTTAGGGCACACTAGTTAACTAGTGAGCAAATCCGCACCTCACTAGTTAACTAGTGAGCAAATCCGCACCTCACTAGTTAACTAGTGAGCAAATCTGCACCTCACTAGTTAACTAGTGAGCAAATCCGCACCTCACTAGTTAACTAGTGAGCATATCTGCGCCTCACTAGTTAACTAGTAAGCAAATCCGCACGTCACTAGTTAACTAGTGAGCATATCTGCGCCTCACTAGTTAACTAGTGAGCAAATCCGCACCCTACTAGTTAACTAGTTGGCGTTTTGGGGCCCACTAGTTAACTAGTGAGCATATCTGCACCTTACTAGTTAACTAGTGATGCTTTTTTGCACCTTACTAGTTAACTAGTGGGCGCTTAAGGGTGCACTAGTTAACTAGTGAGCAAATCTGCACCTCACTAGTTAACTAGTGAGCATATCCACACCCTACTAGTTAACTTGTGGGCGTTTTGGGGCCCACTAGTGAACTAGTGACACTTATTTTGCACCTCACTAGTTAACTAGTGGACATTTGTACCCTTTCTAGTTAACTAGTGAGCAGTTCCGCCTTCACAAGTTTACATGTAAGTGTCACACTGAAGCCACTACTAGTTTACTAGCTGAGGTTCCTCTGGCCAGCATGTTAACTTGTGTGCCGCATGCAAATGTTTGGGGTGGGATTTTGCAAAATTCCGCACTGTGATTGGTTGTCATATTTTATTTTAACATAGTGAGCCAATAGAAAGCCTCAATTTGAGAAATTTTCTGCCTCCTAATTAGAATTCTGTGCAACTAGCTAGCTAGTGTGAATGTTGGCTTGAACTAGTTTACTAGTATACATTTATGTCCTCACTAGTTAACTAGTTTGGACAATGGATGCATCAACTAGGTAACTAGTGAGCCTGCTACAATCAACTAGCTAGCTAGTGAGTCATTAATGGTTCACTAGTTAACTAGTGGCACTGCCCTACTCCAACTACTTAACTAGTTAGGAGTTTTGCCTTCACTAGTGAACATGTGGACACTTTGAACTGTCACTAGTTAACTAGTGAGACACAAAAACCTTCAACTAGCTGACTGGTATGCATTTTAGCCCTTACTAGTTAACTAGTGAGCCATTTTTGTGTCACCTAGTTAACTAGGAAGCCAAAATGTGTTCACTAGTCAACTAGTGGGCATTTCTTCTGTCACTAGTTAACTGGTGTGCACATTTTGGCCATCACTAGTTAACTAGTGAGACACAAAAACTTTCAACTAGCTGACTGGTATGCATTTTGGCCTTTACTAGTTAACTAGTGAGCCATTTTGTGTCACCTAGTTAACTAGTGAAGCCAAAATGTGTTCACTAGTTAACTAGTGAACATTTCCGTCTCCCACTAGTTAACTGGTGGGCTCATTTTGACCCTGACTAGTTAACTAGTGAGACACAAATACCTTCAACTAGCTGACTGGTATGCATTTTGGCCTTTACTAGTTAACTAATGAGCCATTTTTGTGTCAGCTAGTTAACTAGTGAAGGTCAAAATGTGTTCACTAGTTAACTAGCGTGTACAGTTTGACCCTCACTAGTTAACTAGTTGACCTGTTGACAAGATATCAGAATTAATGCTCAAGCGGCTGGCCAAATTGGGCAAAGTTAACAAGTGGGATTTTTACATTCGGTAGTCAGCTAGTACGAGTTTTTGTACCTTACTAGTTGACTAGTAAAAACTAAATGTGTTTTAACTAGTTAACTAGTGGACATTGATCTGTCCACTAGTTAACTAGTGAACACACTGAGCAATACTAGTTAACTAGTAAGATATGAAACATTTTAACTAGTTAACTAGAGAGAATTTAGGCCTTACTAGTTAACTAGTTGACATTTAGGCTGTCACTATTTAACTAGTTGACACAAACATGGCTAACTAGTTAACTAGTGGACAGAAATGGCTTACATGTTCATGACAATTCTGGCTGATGTCCTGATATCAGAATAAATGCTCATTTGGCTTGCCATAGATGCACTCTCTGACCAGCCTTGCTCATTGAGAGACCATGATTTACTACATGATCAATTACAGTAGCTCTGATCTCATCTGAGACTCCAGCTCTTGATCTTCCTCTTATTCTTCTGCCATCATGCATACGTACTCCTCGCCCTCTCCAAGCCTCTATTCTTCCTCTTTCAGCCACTTCTCCATTTCTGGCTGGGTCCATGTTTACATCACAACACAAACCTATTCAGCAGTTGACTACTTTTATAATGACATTGAAAGTGTAACACCTGTGCAGCTGTTCATCTACAATTAGAGTCAGCTGTGGTTGGTTAAACTGCATTTATGTTTCAATAACATATTGCTGTTGGATTTTGCTGTCATATTCAGTTTTGCAGTACGTTATTGTTTTGAACATAAGTTTTACAGTTTTGTGAACAGTATGTAAGCAAGTGCAAACTGTCCTGTTAGTACAATGATTTTTGGCAGTTGTTGTGTCTGAGTGAGAAGGGACTTCATGACATTTGAGAGATGTAGTCACTCAATGCATTTTGTGCCAAAGCAATGATAATTGATCCTCAGTTTGGCCCACATAGACTTCTGTTGTGCACACTGTATGTAGAGTTTTGCAAATGTGACCTAAGTATTGAGAAATGGGTCCTAACGTCTGTAAAAAACTGTAATTGAAACTGTTCACAGCATTGTGCAACTGGGGAAATACAGTAAAACAAACATTTTACAGCAAACATAAACTCACTTAGACAGTAAACCTTACTGCAGTAGTTATGAAAAAAACCTGAACAGACACTGCTGCATATCAGTCATTGATATCTAGATGCTCCCGTTTGTCTGCCCACATATTTTCACCAACATTACAGGGAATGTCAGCTCTATCGATGCATCGGGGAAAGTTTCTTCTGGAGTGTTGAATCCACCCTCTGCAGGACTCTGCTGTGATGTCACCACAAGCTGCATCCATAGCTGCTAGCAGGGCCATTTGGGTATGTGGATGCCTGTCATATACCTTCCACCTCCAGGAAGAGAAAAACTCCTCAATTGGATTTAGGAATGGAAGGAGGAAGAAACTCCATAAGCATCCTGTCGTGTTCTGCAAACCACTGCCTGACTACAGCAGAGTGATGGAAGCTAACATTATCCCAAACCACTACATACATTGTCCGATTGTCACCAGGACACACACAGCAATGTTCATTAGTGTGAGATAAGGTTCACCTGAGAAAAGTAATTTATGGCGATTTCCATGGAAACTCCTTAAAAATAAGGTTTTCAAAATGGGTGTACAAATTGTTTGTTTGACAAGATGTTCAACAATTTTGAGTGCAATGACACAAGCAACGGAACGAAGACTATTAGTTGTAAGGACAGTGACTATTCAGCCGGTACAAGTATAAATAATTGTGACATTCATGATAAAAGCAAGGAGATAGTGATGTCAAAAGTGACCATTCTTTAGACATGTGTACTTACTCAACTGCTTCATGTCCAAAGGATGAAATGAACATGAAACCGCCACTAGGTTGTGCCAAAATGACTGCATGTTGTGGAGGTTGAACTAACTGTTGTGCAAAGTTTTATTCTGTTGTGAGAAATGCA
Source organism: Nothobranchius furzeri (assembly GCF_043380555.1). Classification (NCBI taxonomy): domain Eukaryota; kingdom Metazoa; phylum Chordata; class Actinopteri; order Cyprinodontiformes; family Nothobranchiidae; genus Nothobranchius; species Nothobranchius furzeri. The sequence goes on along the minus strand of NC_091747.1, from coordinate 77,812,890 downwards.
CCAAAGCAACTGAGAAACACTGTAAAAAGAAGGAATATCTTTATCCAACATTAATTTTAATATTTTTAAATAAAATCTTTTTCTGATTCCCCTAAAAGTGGCCATGAAAACGACCAACCTTCGCTGCAGCAAAAGGATTTTGCTCTGCAAGTTTCTGCAGGTATATACGTCTTACCAGGCTGGCTCCAAAGAGGAAGATGAAAAGATGATAGATAGATAGATAGATAGATAGATAGATAGATAGATAGATAGATAGATAGATAGATAGATAGATAGATAGATAGATAGATAGATAGATAGATAGATAGATAGATAGATTTGTGTGTGTGTGTGTGTGTGTGTGTGTGTGTGTGTGTGTGTGTGTGTGTGTGTGTGTGTGTGTGTGTGTGGCAGTGTGTGTGTGTGGCAGTGTGGCAGTGTGAGCGTCCAGTCACAGTGTCCCGATTGATCATGCGCCCAGGCTACTATATATATATATATATATATATATTTAAAATATATATTTTTATTATGACTATATCTATTTGCAAATGTAACGACTATATATATATATTTTTTTACATTTGCAAATAGATATAGTCATAATAAAAAATATCAATGCATTTCTTAAATATGATTTTTTCCTATGCTGATGATAAATTTCTTTACTAATATATAACAAATCAGTGAGAAACCACAAGAACAAACCAGAAACCATAAGAATAACACAACTGATTTGGTATAAAATCAGTTGTGTTATTCTTATGATTATTATTTCTTACACGTTTACATATTCATAGTAGTTTGACTCTGAAAAAGTGGCTTTCTGTGCAGCGACAAAGCAATGCCAAGAAAAGCCCTAACAGATTATTTGCACTGACTAACGGAAGTCTTTAGAGGTTGATCAGACGCTTGACATTTTGCATAAATGAAACAGTTGTGGTTTCAGCAGACCTCCGCCTGTGGATGATAATGCAGAAGGGCTTGAACTGAGAGCTGCAAAGCTCAAAATCCTCTGGATAACATTTGTCCTTACACACTAGCAGCACGCTGAGAGTAAATGCTCACTGACAAAGGGCAAACATGCAGAATTTTGTTAAAAGCTTATAAAAAGTCATACAAACACACATACACTCAGCACCATAAGTGCTTGAGGGACTCTTCGGCAGCTGACCAGGGTTTATCGTAATAACACTAAGTGAACTTGACAGCAAACTTCTCTCCTCATAAAAACCATTTAAATTTTTCTGATGGCACAAACCTTTGCAGAGGTATGGTAATTCAAACAAGCATGTGAAAGCCATCAACAGATATATACATAGACATAGCCTGCCCATTTCTGTCCGTTGTTCTTTTTGAATAAAAAAAGACGTCCCAACCACCACGATTCTGGCCATGTCACATGTCTTGTTATGCCCAGACAATCCAAAAATGGTGGAGCTTTGAGGGTAGGAGCAAATGAATCAATGTAACTACTAGCTAACTGAGCTAACCCTCGAAGCTAACAGAGGAGGCTCAGACGGAGCCTTGTGGCAGCGAGATCTCCGCTGCAGAGAGATATGCTGAGTTACAGTTGTAACATACCAAACGGGTCAATTTTCACCTATATATTGACCAACATAGTGACCTTTCATCTACAGCATAAATCCAATTTCTATTTGGCCTTCTAAATCCAGAAGGTTCTGTAGTGCGTGTTGACATTCCATGAAGACAAAACATTTAAACAAAAACTCTCCCAAGGTTCTTGCGCTCACTGTAGAAGCCAGACGTCAACATTTTTCACTCTGAATAAGTGAAGACTCCATGATTTTATAGTTATAAGTTAAATAATCATATGTGATGAATGAACAAGATGTTTAAATGAAATGTTTGAATAACCTGTGCTTAAACCAATGAATTTGAAATGAATATTGTTCTTACAATGATCCATTTATATCACAAATCAGTATGTGTTTGATTTAACAAGTTAATCATTGTTTACATTCATACACATTACAACAAGTTACATATTAAGGTTAAAATGCAACTCATATAAAAGTTTAAAGATGGAAGGTGGATTTCATAGAGAGAGCGAACATTGCACTGAGTGGAGTAGTTTACTAGAAAGAATAGAATAGAATAGAATAGAATAGAATAGAATAGACTTTATTAATCCCACTGTGGGGAAATTCACTTGCTACAGCAGTGCATACATGCAGAACAAAAGTAAGAAAAAATAAGAAGTGGGTGGGAGGAGCTTTCCAAGATGGAGGTCATCTTCCTCAGCATCCTCCTTTAACACATCTCAACTGAATCCAGTTTTCTTTCTTTAACCGTTTTCTTTGACCAAGGAAGGACAGTGTCCTCATAAGCAAGGCACCTGGTCTTGCAAGAGATCGCCTCACAAGGCCAGGCGCCTTGACATTGAGAAACACCCTGTGCCTCCTGGCAAGGCCCACTTTCATGGTATTTTTCAAATCTTGACTAGGGGTGGAGTTAAATTTTCTGGAGTTGTGCAGCCCCTCTTTAAAGGTGGAGAAAACAAACAAACAAACAAAAACACAAACATTTCTAAACAAATTTACACAAATGGCAACATCACCACAAGAGTCAGAGTCTGTACTCTCACCATTCCTCTTCACCCAGTACACCTCAGACTTCCAGTACAAATCAGAGACGTGTCATCTACAGAAATACTCAGATGACTCTGCAGTTGTCGGGTGTATCAGAGATGGACAGGAAGCTGAGTACAGAGAGCTGGTGGAGCGCTTTGTGGCATGGTGTGGAAACAATCATCTGACCTTGAACGTGAACAAAACAAAGGAGATGATTTTAGACTTCAGAAGAAACAGGGTGGAGTCAAACACTGTTTCCATCATGGGAGAAGAAGTGGAGGTGGTTGAGGAATACAAATACCTTGGAGTTCACCTGGACAACAGACTGGACTGGAGAAAGAACAACGAAGCCGTTTACAAGAAGGGGCACAGCAGACTTCACTTCTTGAGGATGCTTAGGTCCTTCAATGTCTGTAGCAAGATGCTGCAGATCTTCTACAAGTCTGTTGTTGAGAGTGTAATCTCTTCAGCCATCGTCTGTTGGGGTAGCAGCATCAGATGCAGGGACCTGAAAAGGCTCAACAACCTAATAAAAAAGGTTGGTTCTGTTCTGGGGACGACTGTGGAACCACTGGAGGAGATCATGCAAAGAAGGATTCTCCAGAGAATCAAGAAAATGATGGACAACCCTGAGCATTCTCTTCACAAGACTGTCCGACAACGGAAGAGTGTCTTCAGTCAGAGGCTTCTTCAGTTTGGCTGCAACACTGACCGCTACTGGAGATCCTTCCTGCCAACAGCCATTGTAATATACAACAACTCTTTGATGACTTGATTATTATTATTATTCTGAGCTACTACAGCAATCAATTTCCCTCTGGGATTAATAAAGTATTTTTGAATTGAATTGAATGTTTATGACAAACTCGGCGTTATGATGTGTGACGTACGATACTCAGCGCTGATTGGCTTGGTTAGAATTCTCACGGGGTGGGGCTATTTGAATAGGAGAGTTCCCAGACTCCTCCTCTGTGCAGAATTAAACAGAGGAGGAGTCTGGCAGGCCAGGCTAACAAGTTTGGTTTCTGAAACAAAATTTGTTAAAGCATGGTGACTGAAGTGGAGTTCGCTGCGGCTCCTTCCTTTGTTCAAAATGATTTGAACATGTCTCTAAAACCACAACAAGTGGAAGCGCTAACAGCATTTCTTCCAGGGGCGGATTTAGGACTGAAGAAGATCCGGGGCTTAACACACACGCGCGCGCACACACGCACGCGCGCACGCGCACACACACGCATGCGCGCACACACGTGACACGCACTAGTCAACATCATATATATTTGTCTTGTACCACATAATGTTTAATCTGAAGCTACATATTCAGCATATTCAGGGCAGAGTATTGTTCCTGTTAGTGTTTAGTGTGAGATGATAGTAAATATTCCCTTTCTTTCTCCAACAACTTTACCTGATAGTAAGCTAACTTTAGGCAAACCAGCAGCACAACAAATATTTTCAAATAAGACTCACAAACCTGAGTCAACACCAGTCTCATCAGAGCTGGGGTTCTGTCGTTGTACTTTTGGTCTAAAAAAACGTCCTTATATCCATCTTCACTCATGCGTTTCAGAGACTGCAGAAGCCAGCTGCTGAAGGGCTTCTCTTCAGTCTCAGGTAAACTGTATACTGACTAAGTAGCCTAGTGGTAGAGTGTCTTCCCTGAGATCGGGAGATCAGGGGTTCGACTCCTGGTCGGGTCATACCAAAGATTTTGAGAAAAATGGGACCCAATGCCTCCCTGCTTGACACTCAGCATTGGATTGGGGTTGGATTGGGGGGTTAAACCACCAAATAGTTCCCGAGCGCGGCGTGTCTGCAACTCAGGGGATGGGTCAAAATCGGAGAATAAATTTCACCACACACCTGTGTGTGTGACGACTAAATGGGACTTTACAAACTACTGCCAGCTGCGCCCTCTCTGTGTGACTTTGGTACTGCATGTTACTTCCGCGATTTAGATCCGGGGCTTATCATGAAAGATCCGGGGCTTCAGCCCAAGTAGCCGGGCCTAACGCCGCCCCTGATTTCTTCTAAACATCGACGTTTGCGCTGTCGCCAGACTCTATTTTTACTACAGCTCCAAAAAACTACAGCGTCGCGGACATCACACACGGCGGCGCTCAGTTTCTCGTAAACAACGAAGACAGCGGCGGAGTTTGCTGCGGCTCTTTCCTCTGTTCTAAATGAATCAAATGTCTTTAAAACCACAAGTAGAAGCGCTCAAAGCATTTCTTCTAAAAAAATAAAAGATGTTTGCACCGTTGCCAGACTCTATTTTTTTACTACAACTAGAAATCTACCGCGTCGTGCGGTACAGTCGGGATTTTCGTCTTTTTTTTGATTGGTCATTTTTGAGCTGACTAGTCCCGCCCCTCAAGTGCCTCTCTGCCTGTGAGTTACTAGACTCATTCTCTGTGCAGAATTAAACAGAGGACGAGTCTGGCAGGCCAGGCTACAAACTTGCAGCACCACTCACAGGCGCTGTTCATAAAATTAGAATACAGTGAAAACGTTGATTTATTTCAATAATTCTATTCAGAAATGAAACTTGTTTATTAGATTCATTCATTACACACAGACTGATAATAACTGAAAACGACTGAAAATCCCAAATTCTGTATCTCAGAAAATTTGATAATTAATTAAGACCAATGCAAAAAAAGCAACTTTAGAAGTGTTGATAAACTGAAAACATGACTACATGAACATGAAATGTATGAGCATGTTGGGGTTCCTTCAGCCTGGATTACTGCAGCAATGCGGCGTGGCATGGAGTCGATCAGTCTGTGGTACTCCTCAGGTGTTACGAAAGCCCATGTTGCTCTAATAGTAGCCTTCAGCTGTTCTGAACTGTTGGGTCTGGCATAGTGCCTCTACACAATATCCTATAGATTTTCTATGGGGTTGTAGTCAGGTGAGTTTGCTGGCCAGTCAAGAACAGGGATACTTTTGGGCCATTCCCATCTGTACCGGGTCGGCCCGGGCCGGGTAGCCCCAGTCGGCCCCAGCCTGGCCCGGGTGATTCCACACATCCTTGCCTTAAGCCCATGTGGGCTGATTCTACCCACCAATCAGAGGCTTGCTCTAATGGAAGGTGTGAATTTGCTGTCAGCAGTGGGTGTGTTGGCCCTGGTCGGCCTGAAGCAGACCCCCTCGAGAAGAGGGCTGAGAATGAGCCTTGGTTGGCCCGGAAAAATACCAGGCCACCCAGATATGTAAACAACCTACGCTACCCGGCCCGGGCCGACCCGGTACAGATGGGAATGGGCCATATGGTCCCTAAACCAGGCACTGGTAGCTCTGGTACTGTGTGCAGGTGTAGTCCTGTTGAAAAATAAAATCTGCATCTCCATCAAGTTGGTCAGCAGCAGGAAGTGTTCTAAAACCTCCTGATCTTTGAACTCAGAAAACACGATAGACCCACACCAACTAATGACATGACACCCCAAACCGTCACTGACTGTAAACACTTTACATTGGACCTCAAGCAACACTCTGTTCCTTTCCTCTCTTCCTCCAGACTCTGGGGCCTTGATTTCCAAAGGAAATGGAAAATTTACTTTCATCAGAGAACCTAACTGTGGACCACTCAGCAGCAGACCAGTCCTTTTTCTCTTTAGCCCAGGCGAGACACTTCTGATGTTGTTTCTTGTTCAAGATTGGCTTGGCACAAGGAAGGCAACAGCTGAAACTATGTCTTGCATACGTCTGTGCTCTCTAGCTTGGACACAGAGCTCTGTGAATAGCCAGCCTCTTTACCAGTGATCTGTTGTGTCTTGCCCTAAGTTGGCATTGGTCTTAAATCATATTCTAATATTCTGAGATACTGATTTTGGGAGTTTCATTAGTCTTAAGTTATAATCATCAAAATTAACTAAATAAACATTTGAAACATATCAGTCTGTGTGTGATGAATAAATATAATATACAAGTTTCACTTTTTGAATGGAATTCCTGAAATAAATAAACTTTATCAAGATATTCTAGTCTTTGACCAGTACCTGTTGCATGAGCATTTAATTTCTTTTGCTTTTATTTTAGTCCACTAAAATCCACAAATGCAAACAAAAACATCCTCTTATTAGGTCCTCTGATTTTTCACATGCCAGACATTTGAAACAGCCAAATGTGTGTCAAAACATTTAGTAATCCACTGTAGTATCGCTGTTAATACAAACACCAGCTGGTGTAATAGCTTGCACCAAAAGATGTGCATTTTTGAATCAATCTGCTCGGAAACATCTTACACAAGCGTTGCTATGATCAAATTTGGACTATTGTTCTATAGTTTGGTCAAATGCAAATTAAGGAACAATTGAAAAACCACAGAAAATCTCAAACAGAGCTGCACGATTAGTATTAAAAAGGGATTATAAAGCAAATGTCAGAGATATGCACACGGAACTAAATTGGCTATTTTTGAATAACCTACTATTATATTCACTGCTTATTTTTATTTGGAAGCTTAGGGAAACTAAGATGCCATCTATTTTATTTACGTCTCTTGAATTTAGTAAAGGCTTATAAATGCCTTAGAAGATAAATTTACATTACCAAAAGTGAGATCTGATGCTTTAAGCAATGTTTGTTTATTTTTATGTTTATGTTTATGTTTTTAGCAGACACTTTTGTCCAAAGCGACTTACAAGTGATAATCGGCATGTTGCCCTTGAGGCTAACAACACAATAACTGGACATCAGTCATAGAGAGTAGGGAACAAGGAGTGGACAGTAGAAAGGGGGGACGGGTGCAGGGAGGGTGCTAGTTAAGAAGATGATCTCTGAAGAGCAGGGTCTTCAGGAGTTTCTTGAAAATTGAAAAGGAAGCCCCTGTCCTGTAGTGCTTGGTAGGTCATTCCACATTTGTGGAACGATGCATGAGAAGAGTCTGGATTGTCCTGGGCGTGGAGTAGGCACTGCTAGCCGACGATCCTGTGATGACCGGAGCGGCCGGGTCGAGACATAAACCTTTGCAAGAGGATTCAGGTAGATGGGAGCCGCACCATCTCGGACTTTGTATGCTAGTGTTAGCAATTTGAATTTGATGCGTGCTGTTAGCGGTAACCAGTGGAGCTCAATGAACAGAGGGGTGACGTGTGCTCTTTTTGGTTGATTGAAGACCAGATGCGCCGCTGCATTCTGGACCATTTCAAGAGGTCTCACAGTACAGGCTGGAAGACCAGTTAGAAGGGCATTGCAGTAATCGAGGCGGGAGATGACAGTAGATTGCACCAGGAGCTGGGTGGCATGTTGTGTTAGGAATGGTCTGATCTTTCGTATTTTATACAGCGCAAAGCGGCATGAACGAGCAACAGAGGAAACATGATCTTTAAAGGCCAGGTGTTCATATATATATATATATATATATATATATATATATATATATATATATATATATATATATATACACAAACACACAAATATATACTGTAAATCCTCTAATATTAGCCTGTATTTAATTAACTGCCGGGTATCATATTTTGGCCAGTGTCGGAGTCGATGGAGGTGAACAATGGCTGTTTTTTTATTGTGGCTGGGTGGAATGTGGTAACAAGCAAGTACCACGGGCGGGGGGGGGGGCCTTGTGTCATCCCTCTCACTTTTGATCTGCCAGTGATAGACCGCGAGGGTAACTTTAACCGTGCGGAGACGAAGAGGAGGCGAAAATTTGATATCAAGTTCAAAGAGAACGTGCTGATTATGCTGCAGAACACTCTGGGGAGCAGTAGCAGGGGTTGTATGAACTAGTCACTAGTCGACTTCACCGCTCTATAGTGACTTTTTATGCCTGTCGTCGACTAATCGCTGTCATGTGATAATGACCGGCAAGATGCAGTCCTCGGAAAAGACAGCAGTCAGCTGTCAGCAGGCGACAAGCTCCTGCACGTCGGGAGGCAATGCGCTGTGCCAGAGCGTCGGTACAGACACCCGCCGTAAAACGGACATTTAACCAAATTGTGACGTTTACCCTCTTGCAATTTAACCTTCCCCTCACCCCCATCCTAACCTTAACCAGCTTGCACATGCAAAGCTCTGATTGTTGACGCGCTCCAGACATCTGCGTCCTGAGCACGGCCACAGTAACATTATCAAATCAGGTGTCGCCACCTCAAAAACTAATTTAACACGCAATCGTTCATGTCGGCTCATTTCCTTTTATGTTTGTTGTTTTTTTATTCTTTTATTTGAACTGCAGTTCAAAGGTAACTCATAAGGTGAATATATATGAACCCAGTTAGAAGTTTTTCTTTAGGATTGAGAGGAGATGCAGGAAGATAATAAACAGGCAGGACAGAAAAATAGTCAAATAAAAACAAGTTAGTTTTTGTACCTGGTGGTTGCAACAAACAGACACCATTGAAGGTAATCAGAAGTGAGGAAAAGAAAATGAAATAATTATTTTAATGTTTAGAGCAGCAGAAACTCCGAGAGGCTGCAGGCGCATCAGTGAGTTTGCGGCCGCTGCGCAGGGGGAGGGGGGAGAGGGCTGAAGCAGAAACTACCGTTGTTAAAAGAAATGTGTTTAACTTTGAAAATGTGGGCGCAATTTTAATTGTCAAAAACTCCAGCGAACCATTAGTTCATTTTGCTCAAATAGAAATTGAGGTCTGCCTCTAATTCTTTTCCTCCTTCCAATAAAGGCCTGGAGCTTGATGAGCTTGAGTCAAATACAGGCCCGGGCCTGTATTAGAGAATTTACGGTATATATATAAATATGTGTGTGTGTGTGTGTGTGTGTGTGTGTAAAATATATATATATATATATATATATATCAATGTTATTTCGTGTGGTGGATTTGTTTCTGTATTTTTAAGTGCTTTAATATATATATATATATATATATATATATATATATATATATATATATATATATCAATGTTATTTCGTGGGGTGGATTTGTTTCTGTATTTTTAAGTGCTTTAATATATATATATTATATAAACATTGTTTTAGAAGTAGTATAAATAGGTCAGCAGGAAGAATAGCAGCAGCTCGCTGCAGCTAATGGGGTTCCTAAAATAATAAACAAAAATAAACAAATCAGCTCCCCACACCTCATGTCTTTTACCTCAGCTCTGTCACTGTTTACGTCAATCTTTTCACACATAACACTTCAGTGGAAAGCAGTGGTCTAAGGCCTGGTTTAAGGTGTTGTGAAATAGAAGTTTCAGTAAGTCTCCACCACTCTGCTGTAGAGATGTTCTTTCCCATTTGACTTGTGCTTCCATACAGAGTTCAGCAGGGACCAGATTATCAATAAATAAAATACTAATGAGGCAGTTTTCATGTTAGTGATTAAACAAGCCAGTAAACGTGTTTCAGTCTGAAGCCCGTCTCCCAGAACTTACGATTCAATGCTTATCAAGTCCCACAAAGAAAAAACAATCATTGCAAAAACATCACACTTCACGTTGTTTACCATAACCAATGCATGAAACCACAAAATAAAATGTTCCACTCAACTGGCCAATCAGAAGCTGCATTTCTTTAAAGGAAAATGTCTGTGTGTTTCAACATCCGTCAATGAAACATGTGTGATGTCTTCACCTTCAGATAGCCACCACTAATGGACGGACGTAGGATTCTGGTTGTTCTGTTGGGTAGGTTGAGATTTTTGTTCCAAGTTTAAGTGTCAGGAATTATGCAAAAATGTGTCATGATTGAATTTCTTTAACTCAATTTTATCTAAAATTTTGGAGAATTGGTCTCATGCTTTTATTTGTGTGTTTTATTCCAGGAGTAGTTTCCTGCAGTCCTAACTCACCAGAGTTAGAGGTGATCATCAGATCTGGAGATAATGTAACTCTTTACTGTGACTGCAAAGTGGATCGTGGAGTTTACATCGTTTGGTACAGGAACTGTTCCGATAGGAATCACTCTTCACTCGTTCTACATGTGAACTCCTACACCTGGGAAAACAGAATTCCTAATTTCAAATTTCAAAAAAACTTTTCTTCTGATTCCTATGACCTGGTGATCTTGAACGCTACTATTTCTGATGAGGGTCTCTATTACTGTGGAACTGAAACATCAAATGTGGAGAAAACAAAAGACAAAAACATTATTTACAAAAACATTTACACATACGGCAACATCACCCAAAGAGTGAGAGTCTGTAAGTAGTTTCACAACATTTTATTGTGTTTGTTCTAATAGATGATTCAACAAAAGACTGTAAGGACTAACTGCTCTGTTTTTATGTTTTATATCAAAGATCAGGTCATTTGTTATTGATCTATACTGTTTTTAAAAAGCAACACTTTTTTGGGGCGACGGTGGCACAGGAGTTAAGTGCTCGCCCCGCAATCGGAAGGTTGCAGGTTCGAGCCCCACTCAGTCTGTCGCTGTCATTGTGTCCTTGGGCAAGACACTTAACCCACGTTGCCTGCTGGTGGTGGTCGGAGGGACCGGTGGTGCCAGTGCTCTGCAGCCTCGCCTCTGTCAGTGCGCCCCAGGGCAGCTGTGGCTACGTCGTAGCTCATCCCCACCAGTGTGTGAATGGGTGAATGACTGATTGTGTTGTAAAGCGCCTTGGGGGGTTTCAGGACTCTAGAAGGCGCTATATCAAATACAGGCCATTTACCATTTAAACAAGAGTATTTAAAAATCTGATAAAATACATCAACTATATTCATTACAATAATGTTTTAAGATAAAACCCTATTTTGTACAATTTCTTTTATTTGAGGGTAATTTCATGTTTGAATATTAGAAAATTATCTTCCAAAAGGAAGTGAAAATAAAAAAATATCAGTTTCTTCTAAACCACCCAGAAATGAATTACAATGAAAGGGAAAATCATCTCTGATACGTAAGAATTTAATGATTAAAGATCACACCATACTTAAAACATACATAGAAAATATTTTAGTTTGAAAATATTACACATGAACTTTGTGTTTTATTACCAATCTTAAGGTCATTTCATACAAAGTATTATCAAAACTTCACATTTGCTTTAGATACACACGCTATAAAGCAGAAGTTTAAATACTTGTTCAGAAAGAAGAGAACAGCATTTTAAAAAGAATATTTTTGCTGTGTGTTTAATCAATAACAAGTTCAAATGATCCCAAACTATTTTCTACTTTGTATTTGATCCAGACTCCAGCGAGCCCGATTCAGTCTTTAATGAGACTCAACAGGACTGTAGTTTGTGCTGGAAGCTGCTCTACTTTCTGTGTCCGGCTGTTTCTGTTGTCTCCATTTTCCTTGCTTTGGTTTTGGCTCACCTGGTTTGCCCTAAAATAGGTATTTTTAACATTTATGAATTTTCTGATCACATTTATTTTCATGTAATGCTTAAGTTTTGCTTATGATGGACATTTTTATCATATTTCTGCAGCACGAGAAGCTCAAGATGCTGAAAGGAGTCAGTACTCAGTGAGGCAGACACATGAAGCACAGGTAATTTCCTTTTTCTCTTCTAATGAACAAATTCTCTTTTTTGTGAATATTTAAATCTCTTTTTTCACTGATGATTTGTGTGCAGGCAATACATTTGTTTTGTTTTTTTAAACTTGCATTTCCATTTGAATTCTTAGTGTTTGCCCACCAAGTTAACCACAAACCACACAGATTTGATTGTATGTTAATATTGTTCAATTACAGGATGAAGATGTGTGTTATGCTGCTCTGGAAATCCGTTCAGCTTCACAGAAACTGAAGAGAAAGAGGACGACACAGAGTTCTGACTTCAGCGTGTATTCTGACATCAATACACCTCACGTTTAGGTTTGCCTAACAGATATGATCAGTCAAGGATACTGAAGTTTTGCTGTGTTTTCCTGATTTTTGTTTACACAAATTGTCAAACGTCTTGTGTTTTTTTGTTTTTATGCATTGATTAACTCTTTTAAGGCAGCTTTCTGTTGTGTTTGTCACATGTACAAAGTTTCAGATTCATTTATCCAAATAAAAGTTAGACTTTAGTTTTTCAAATTTCAGACTGTAAATTTACTCAGTGTCACTTTGCATTTGAGTATCAACAGTCAGTGAGTGAGTGAGTGAGTGAGTGAGTGAGTGAGTGAGTGAGTGAGTGAGTGAGTGAGTGAGTGAGTGAGTGAGTGAGTGAGTGAGTGAGTGAGTGAGTTAGTTAGTTAGTTAGTTAGTTAGTTAGTTAGTTTTCTGACTAAACTGTCTAATTACAGAGTCCTGAGTTTTAGAACACAACACAGACAAGGATAAAATTAGCTTAACCCTCAGGAAACCCACAGCGACTGCAGAGGTATGCATGCAGACAGATTTACCCCGGTACCCTTAGTGAACAAAGATAAAACTAAGATAGATTAAAATTGCAACAAAGATGCAAAATGCAAGTTAATGTGTGTTTAACAATGATGAGGTGTACAATACAAAATCCTAGTTTACAGATAAGTTACATAAAGAAGATATATTCGCATTGGTAAAAATGCCCTACTGCTGCTCATGTATCTATTACAGCTGTCATGTCTCATATGTTGCCTTAAAAACACCACAATCGCGTGTGTGAATGGGTGGGTGGTACTTTCAGTGGTTGAAACACTGTTTTTACTGTTCAGCTCACCAATGCTGGGTTTATAAATGTAAAGCTACTCATCTAAAAGTATTCACGTAACATGCTGGAGCGGCTTGTAAATAGATATGAGTTTTTTGTTTCTTTATTTGAGTTTGTTTGTATCTTTGTTTATGTGTTCTTGTTTTATGTTTCCTTTTGTTTGTTTGTTTGTTTTTTCTTAGCGTTTCATGCTTTGGATCAGTTTATTTGGTGCTTTGTCAAAACGTTTCATTCACACTCTCACTTATTTTTTAAACCTCTTCATCTGATTTGGGTCGATGGGTTATGGTGGGGTTATGGAGCTGGTGCCTATCTTAGGTGATAGGAAGAGGACACCCTGGGCAAGTTGTCAGTCCATCACAGCTGGTAATCGTGAGGCCAGGGGTCACACTGTTTTCTGAGTGTTTGCAGTTCTGAGTTTAAATTGTTCTTTTGAAATAGTTTGCTCAAGTCATTTTGAAGTACCTGTTTAGTAATAAATGTAAAGAAAATTCAAATCTGTTCATTTTTTTATTTAAGCTTTAGGTTTACAGACTTTAATAAAAATAAGCACTAAATACAAACCAGACACTGAAAGCTGAGGTTGTTCTGAAAAAAAGAGCAGAGTTACAAACATTTTGCACTTTTATTACAATTTTAAAGCCACAAAACAAAAAAATACCTGTTATGTTTATGGTCATAACCGTGATAAACTTTCCGCCTCCCACCAAGAGATGGTAAAAGTGAATGTGAGCATAATTATATACGTTTTATGACTTTATTATGTATTTTTTTATTATTGACTATTACTCCAAAGAGCTCAGATGAAGGCAGCTGGACTTCTTTGGTTTCTTTAAAACATTTAATTTCTCATCTGAGGAGCTTTGTCAGTTCTAACTGGAATATGGGAGAGTCAAGTTTATAAGCTGCAGCTGTCTGTTGTTATTTAAAGAGCAGAAACTACTCTGAGTACCCCGCCTCTCCATCTCCTGATGAGTCTTTAGCCTCTATTGATGGTGAGTCATCATGTTGATTTACCTAGACTGTAACTGCTTAGCAATGAGATTCAAATCTGCATTATTGGTACTAGAAAGGTGAAATCTAAGCCCCTCCCCTATTTAAAGTGGGTTATTCACGTTTGACATAGATAGCTTCTTTTACTCCTCTCTCAAATCATCTATCTTCTCTGTCCAGAATGTGGACTTTGTCATCTTCAAAGGTGTGTCCCTTGTCCTTCAGGTGGAGGTGGACTGCAGAGTTTTGACCTGAAGAGGTGGCTCTCCTGTGTTGTGTTATGTTCTTGTGTAATTGTTGTTTAGTTTCTCTAATGTAAACATCTGGGCAGTGCTCCTACACTGGACTGCATAAACGACCCCATGAGCTTCTGTTTGGGTGTTTTGTTTTCTGGATGGACCAGGTTCTGTCTGAGGGTGTTGTTGGGTTAAAGTTTACCGGGATGTTGTGTTTGGAGAAGATTCTTCTAAGTTTCTCTGCGACTCCTGCCACGTATGTGATGACGGTGCCTTTGTGGAAAGGGTGTTGTTGTTAGGTTGGTAGCAGAGCTCTCATGTTTAGTGTTCAGTTCAGTGAGATCATGAAATGGGATCAAGAATTTTCTACTGACAGGAAAAAGATCACTGCTAACATAGCTGTAGATCATACTGAATAACTCTTTGTTGTTGCATTTATTTTACATTTATTTTACTACCTCTTACTAGAGCTGTCTTTAGTAAGCACAAAATATCTTTGGTTGTACACATGTGCAATAGCAATAAAGTATCTTGAATACTGTTAAATGTACTTCCTGAATGAGGGACCTTTTCAGGCTAAAACAACAAAATGACAAATACAGACAGAAGGACGACTTCTTTCTTCTTTTATAATGTGTTGCATCACCACCTGGTATCAGAACAGGACTCAGTATTGGAAGATAATCAAAAATCAAACAACTTGGACTCGGATCAGGGGCAGAAATGTGGTTGTAACATCTCTAGATGTAAGTCAGCTTTAAAAACTAAAACTATTATTTATGAACAAATATTAACACTAATGACACTAATTGGTATATTTTTATTATGTTATTTGAACCCAAGGGTCTCATTATCTGAATTTTCTAACTTGTTGGATTGCTCTATAAGTGCCCCTTTTTTACTTTGAGCACCCGCCCCATCAAAGGTCTCTGCACGGCCCTGCCCAGGATCCACTAATTTCCCTCTTTCCTATTTGTTTTCTTTTTCCATACCCTTGCATGTTTTAATCACAATTCTTTATTTATTGACTTATGATTTTAATCATATTTTTAAAAAAATGTTTGAAGATTTTTTTGTATTTTGAATATTTTGTTCTTGTGAAGTACCTCATGATTTTTTTATCTTGAGAGGCGCTATATAAAAGACAATTTCTTTCTTTCTTTCTTTCTTTCTTTCTTTCTTTCTTTCTTTCTTTCTTTCTTTCTTCATACTCCAGGGTTACTTGCGGAGTACCACAGGGTTCAGTGCTTGGACCAATTCTTTTTACTATATATATATGCTCCCAATTGGTAAAATCATTAGACAGCATGGGATAAACTTCTACTGTTATGCTGACGATACTCAGTTATATTTATCCATTAACCCTGATTAACCTAATCGGTTGGGTAGATTACAGGCTTGTCTTGAGGATATAAAAAAATTGGATGACTCTAAACTTCTTGCTTTTAAATCAAGACAAGACAGAAGTTCTCATCTTTGGACCAGAAATCCAGAAAAGGAAATTGCTTAGCCAATCGCCTGACCTTAATGGCATTACATTAATCTCCGAGAACAAAGCAAGGAACCTTGGTGTTATCTTTGACCAGGACATGTCATTCAAATCCCAGGTTTCACAAGTTTGTAGGATTTCCTTTTTCCACCTTCGGAATATTGCTAAGATTAGAAGCATCATTTCCAGAAGTGATGCTGAAAAACTAGTTCATGCATTTATTACATCAAGACTAGATTACTGTAATTCATTACTCTCAGGAAGTCCACAGAGTGTAGTTAAAAGTCTTCAGCTTGTCCAAAATGCTGCAGCTAGAGTTCTGATGAGAATTAAAAAGAGAGATCATATCTCTCCTGTCTTAGCTTCCCTACATTGGCTACCTGTTAAATTCAGAATAGATTTTAAGATCCTTCTTCTCACATATAAAGCTCTTAATAATCAAGGTCCATCATATATCAGTAATCTGATTGTTCCATATGTTCCTAACCGAGCACTTCGCTCTCAGACTGCAGGTCTACAGGTGGTTCCAAGAATATCTAAACTGAGGATGGGAGGCAGATCTTTTAGTTATCAGGCTCCTCTCCTGTGGAACCAGCTCCCAGCTTTAGTCCGTGAGGCAGACACTTTGTCTACTTTTAAGACTAGGCTTAAAACATTTTTATTTGATAGGGCCTATGGTTAAAATCTGATGTTAGCCTAAATCTGGACAAGTGGGGGAGTAGAGGGAGGTGGAGTATACAGTCGGTAAAGACGGCTCTCCCTTGCCCTGCCTCCAACATGCCTCCATCTAAATAGGATAGTTTATCCTGAGTTATCTCTGTAGTTATGCTGCTATAGGCTTAGACTGCTGGAGGATACACTGACCACTTTTCACACTCTACTACTTTCTTCTACAGTCTGCTCTTTAACTGTACTATTTTCTGCAATTTCAGCTGTTAACTTTATTTTCTCTCTAAGTGTTTTTCTCCCCAGAAGAAGCTACGGTGACGTTCTGCTGAGCTGTGGTGGCCTCATGGAGGGGGCCATCGACTAGCACACTGCTGCTAACCACTAATACATTCTCTCTCTCCTGATAATAACTTTTTGTTTTCATTGACTTTTGATGTGCTAATACTAGTTTATCCATTTAATTATCCACTAGAATAAATACAATAAAGTTTATCTTTCACCAAATACAATATTTACTAAGACATCACAATATAACTATAGACACATTACTTGTCTTTGTGTGTGTGTGTGTGTGTGTGTGTGTGTGTGTGTGTGTGTGTGTGTGTGTGTGTGTGTGTGTGTGTGTGTGTGTGTGTGTGTGTGTGTGTGTGTGTGTGTGTGTGTGTGTGTGTGTGTGTGTGTGTGTGTGTGTGTGTGTGTCTGCTCTGTCTTCTCGATCCCTAGTGAGTCGTGGAGGATGGCTGCTTGTACTGAGCCAGGATTCTCTGGAGGTTTCTTCCTGTTAAAAGGGAGTTTTCCTCTCCACTGTCACTGCATGCTTGCTTAGTATGAGGGTTGCTGTATAGTCACTGACACTAGTCAGTGACTTGATGCAATTTGCTGGGTTCCTTATATAGGAAACATTATTTCTGATTTGCTTAATGAACTGTGAATTGGAATGTTTATTATGTGAAGTGCCTTGAGACGACTCTTGTCATGATTTGGCGCTATATAAATAAATTTGAATTGAAAACGTGAATTGAATTCTTTCTTTCTTTCTCTCCTCCACTCATTGATCCACAACATTCCAAGTCAAGGTCAGCAGCACACTGTCCCCACTATAAAATGTTTTGGTAGTACACATTTTTCCCCTCCTGATGCTAAATGGTGGTCCAGAATCTCCTCAAAGCTACAGGGAAGTCTTGGTCCTTGGAATCACCAAACTCTTCCTATATCTGGGTTTGTGCTTCTGTGACCACCCAAGCCAAATTCTGCTTGGACAGCCGCTACCAATCAGCTGTCTGGGTTTAAGGGTTTAAGACTGTCTATACTTAATTCAGACTAAATGATTGGGCTTTACACTTGTGGAGGTACAAAATAATGACTCTTTTTGTTGAGGAAAACTTAATTAATCAAGGATTGTTTCACTGTTAGAAACAAAAGTAAAATTGTGCGGATTTTTATCTAGTCCAAAGATGAAACTGTGCATTTACAGTCCACAATTCTCCAACATCGATGTGCATGGTTCTGTTTGTCTCTGTGGGTTTCCTGTCAGCCTGACCACAAGAGCAACACAAAGTAAATGCCACTTTTAATGTCACTGTGTTGCAACTGCTCAGCAAACGTTTTATGTAGCATGTGAAGTTTTAATGGTCTAATGAAACAACACCTTATGATCAGTACTTTGTGGAAAAGATGTTCTGACAGGAATACAGTTTCTACAGTTTTTATGGTGAAAATAGTATGCATATGAATTATTTATTTGATAATAGATTCCTTCTAAGCATAATGCAGCACTGGGCAGCTGAAAAACTAAAAAAAAATTAAAGAATCACAAATGCAAGCAAAAAGGAGAGTTTACACAAAAGGGAAACAGCTTTTCCCTGAATGGTCAAATCACTCATTCTGAAAGTTCTGATGGAAAACTGACACATCAAAAGTGGCTAACGTCTAGATTACCTCTTGCACTACTACCAGGCAAAAACCCCTTTCGATTTCATATTTCACTGTCTTTGCCTTTGGCAACACAGACCTCTCTAGATGCATAAAGCATGTTTGTATGCGTGCCATCAGTTTCAGAAGCTGGTCTGTTTGTGGCTTTAGATTTCCACTCATGAAAACCGAACAAAGCAAAGTGGTGCATGCAGGTCCTTTTTAGTTCCTCAGCTGTTGCTGCAGCGTCTGTGTGCATACATGTTGAATTGTTTTGAGCATGAGGTTGGTATTACGACAAACTACTGCACACTGTGGCACTGATACAAGCTTATCATGGTGGCCCATAGTAAAAGTCAGTTTTTGATGTTGCCTGTGGTTGGTTAGTACAAAGCAAAATATACAATTTTGGCCTCACTTTTAATAAAATAATAGATTCTGTGCTGGTAGAAAGAAGCCAAAAAATGCTTGAGGTAAAGGAAAAAGTGTTGCCATAAAATGAAGCATTATCTTGTAACTATAAAATTCTTTTACTTAAATGTCTTGCTGGATATCTGATTTAAAATAGAATAGAATAGAACATACTTTACTGATCCCACAGTGGGGAAATTCACTTGTTACAGTAGCACCAACACTTAAGAGGATATTTGCAAGAAAAATAATAACAAAGTTACATAGACATAGGCAGTAATCTAGTATTGTAACCTTCGACCACTAAACGCCATAAATAAAAAATGAAAATAACTTGGGTTCCAACACTATGCAGCTTACTGCAAGAGACACAGACATGCAATGTAAACCTGTTATTGAACAAGTATAGAACACATGCTGAATATTGCATTGGTGTTATCGTGTAACAGGATAATGCGAGTACCAGTTAAACTGAGGAGTTATACACTCTTACAGCAGAGGGGATGAAAGATCTACAGTAGCCTCTGAAGGAGCTGTCCATGGTCTCTACAGTGGAATGCAGTGGCTGGGAGGGTTTTTTAAAGATGGAGGTCATCTTCCCCAGCATCCTTCTTTCACACATCTCCTCAACTGTATCCAGTGGGTGTCAAGGTCTGCATCGTCCCTTCATGTGTCTCCTGATGTTTCTCCATCCCTCTCTAGATTCCCTTCTGTGTCTCAAAGCGCCCTCATGTGTCATTTGTCTGCATCTCATTTATGTGTCCTCTGTTTGTAGGCCTTCATATCATCCCCTCAGGTCCGGTGTTCATTTAGTCATCCTCAGACTCCTCCAGTTTGTAGCTCCAGCCTTTTGTTCCCCAGCTCAGTACATGTGTGTGTGTTAGTGTGTGTATGTGTGTGTGACTTTTGTGTGTGTGTCAGTGTGTGTATGTGTCTGTGTGTGAGCCCTTCCCTCTGTCTTTAGATATTGTTGTTTAGTTTTGTGTTTTAGGTTTATTTTCCCTCCTCTGTTTCTGTTTTCCCAGTTAGATAATTATATTCACCTGTCTTCCCTCCAGCCCTCACTCCACACACCTGCTGCCATTTTCCCTAATTACTCCTCCCTGTGTATTTAAGCCCTGCCTTGTCTCTGTGTTGTGTTGGTCCATTGTGGTTATTAGGTCATTCTTCTCTAGTCTCCAGTGTTTTTTGTTTTGATTTTGGATTTTGGACTTTTGGACTTTTGACTTCCTGCCTTGGATTTATTCTTTGGTTCATCCTTCAAAATAAAAGATTTTTCTTTATATTATCACCTGCCTCGTGTCATCTTGGGTTCCTGCATTTTGGGTCCTACCAACCTCCAGCATATCGTGACAGTGGGCAGCTCAGAACCGAGCTAGCTTTGTGAACTGGCTTGTTCAGTCTCATCCTATCTCGATCAGAGCTGCCTGCACCCCAACAGACCACAGCAGAGAGGATAACAGAGCCAACAACAGTGATAAAATGATTTTAGCAGCTAAGAAATAACTCAGAAGGACCTCAGTCTACTCAGGAGGTTGAGGCTTTGGCCCTTCTTATACAGAGTATCTGTGTTGTTGGACCGGTTCAGTTTGCTGTTGAGGTGAACACCCAGGTACTTAAAGGTATTCACGACACCACCTCAATGTCTGCTCCCTGGATGTTTACTGGTGAGTGAGGAGGAGTGTTTTTCTGGAAGTCAGTCACCATTTCCTTTTTCTTACTGATGTTCAAGCGGAAGTGGTTAGGCTCACACCAGTCAACAAAGTCCATGATGACTGGCCTGTACTTATGGTTATTCCCCTCAGACACACAGTCGACAATGGTTGACTCATCACCACTATGAGTAAAAACTATGATCCCAAGAAGTTTGACATCATCCAGCATCTTCAGTTTATTTTGTAACAATACTAGAGAGTTAAATTGAAAACAGTCAATACATTTTACTTATTATCACTATGGCAGCCAGGGGTGGACTGGGACCAAAATTCGGCACTGGCGTTTTTTCAAATCGTCGGCCCTCCCCATTGGGAGAGGGGTGGGGGTGGGGGTGGGGGGTGTTGCCGCCCGCGGACTCGTCTCTAGGCCAAACGTGAGATCTAATATGGACTGGGACTGTTAAATTACAAGCAGGGCCAGACCGCTGCGACCGGGAGCCCTGGCCTTCCAGATCAGCTCATTCTCCACAGGCGGGGATCAGCGGGACATTAGCTACATGCTAACGCGGTAAAACAACTCCTACGTCCAAGCTGGGCAAGCAGCCCACTTGGCTAAGCGGCCCACCGGGACAGTGCCAGAATGCCAGATAGGCCAGTCCACCCCTGATTACCAGTTTAATGACTGTAGTCTGTCTGTGACCACAGGTCTATGCTCTGGTCCAGAGAACGGGATACAGTAAAATAAATACTAGGTATCATAAAATAACACTCATAGGCTACTTCACAACTGTAGCTACATTTCTATCAGCACTATAAAGATCAATAAGCCAAATAAAGTTAATCTAAACTTTTCATTTAAAAACTCAACTAATAAAATTCTGCACTGATAAAATTATATTTTCAGCTAAATTAATATTTATTGTAAGTACAAATAATGCTGGAATGAAGCTGAATCGTTTAGTAGACAGTTGAGTGTTCAAATAAAAACCAGTGTGACTGTAATCTGTCCCTCCTCATGTCACTATCTACAGAAACAGCCTTCTGGGACACCTGACCAACCAGGTGGATTATATTTGTGACATTTCCATAACTTTATAAAAGCTGCTGTTGAAGATGATCAGACTATCTCCTCCCTTCGGTTCTCTGCTCTCCCGTCGTGGTTCACTCCGTTTCTTTCTGTTACGCTGCAAAGCTGGTTTCCTTCTAATAGTGATTTTTGGAGTAACATGAATTACATCATTTAATACCTCGTTGGAAAGCTCGTTTTATGTACTTTTAGAAACCGTTTGAATTATTTTTATTCGATTAATAATTCAGAAGTTATGACTCAGAGAATCTAGAGTGAGAAATATTCACATCTGTGATTTTTTTTGTTGTGAGTTTCTTCAACACTTCAAGAAAAGTCTCTCTCATGTCTCATTTTCTGTCTCAGATATGCAGCTACCTCACTGCTCCACACACACTAGCCATGGACTCAAACGCAGGTAAACAAAAGCTCTGATATTAAAATCCATCCAGCTGATGTGAAGCAGGCAGAAAAAAAAACCTACAGGTAGATGAACGCAGACTCCTGTCCGCAGGCAAAACACCTGTCTGTCGTCTCCATGGCTGCAAGGTAAAGCGACAGCAGGGACAACCAATCACACATTAGTAAGATGCGGCAGAGCCAATCAATGAGCTTGTAGGCGGGTCTAAGGGAAAATTTGTGGCGGCTGCCTCCGCATGGTCCTAGTGCCTGATATGTATCACAGTATAACAGTTTTGTACGGTAAAATCTGACGAACGACCGTAAAAAGGGCTGGTAGAAAAACTAAATAAGTAGAGAGTAGTGATTAAGCTCACACAAAAACCAGCTTGAACAGGTGAGTTTTCAGCTGCTTTTTAAAGGAGTCCACTGAGTCCACTGATCTCAGGCTCAGGGGGAGAGAGTTCCAGAGTCTGGGGGGCCACAGCAGCAAAGGATCTACCTTTTGTCTGTAGCCTGGTGCGCTGCACAAACACTAGGCTTTGGTCACTGGATATCAGGGACCTGCTGGGGGTGTAGGGACTAAGAAGATCACCAATATAAGATGGTGTTTGTCCATGTAAGACCCTAAAAACCTAAACCAGGATCTTGAAGCAAACCCTGAAATTAACTCCCAGGCAGGGAAGCTGGAGGACAAGTGGGGGATGTGGGTATGCTTGGACAATTTGGTTAGAAGATGAGCACAGGCATTCTGAACCTGTTCAGTGGTATCTTGTCATGTATCTGGTCCAACATAGCACATTTATATTGTGTTTAGACAGTGTATTTTTAAAATTTTATTTAATAATGTGAGGTTGGGCTAGGAGCCACAGCTGGACCGCTTCAACTTTGTGAGCACCAGACTGGCTGTGTGCTCCCCTGGAGTTGGTCCCCGGCGCTGGGAGGGAAACCAGGCCCTTCCATCACCACCAGCCCAGGAGCTGCGCCGCGGGCGCACCGCGGCTCCGGCTGACATCACCCCCGGCTGCAGGGTCTCCTCCCACTCCAGGGGGGCCATGAGAGGGACCAAACCGGCGGTCAACCTGGCTGAGTTTGCCCTTCTCCAGGCTGAGCTGGTCAGGCTGAAAATCTCATCAGCCTCCAGGAGTTCCAGCTGGACTCTTTATCCTCCCTGGTTCTCCAGAAGGCAGTATACTCAAGTCAGCGCCACCAGTCCAGTCAGCGGCTCCACCCCTGGCCCAGCCTGTCCAAATAGGCTCCTCCTGCAGCGGCTCCGCCTCCACTCAAGTCAGGGCCTCCCCAAGCCAAATCACAGGCTCCGTCTCCCCTCAAGTTGGCGCCTCCAGTCACCGCCAGCCCTGTCCTTGCCCGTAGTCTCCTGTGCCCCAGACGCCGGCCCCCTAGACGTCGGCGCCGCCTCCTGTGCCCCAGATGCCGGCACCCCAGACTCCTTCTTGGCCTGCGTTGGGCGTCCAGTGCTGCTCTTTAGAGGGGGGGTACTGTCACACCCTGTCCTGTCTCCCCATTCTGTTCAGTCCTGTGTAAATGTTAATTGCTCCCACCTGCCTACTGTCTTCCAATCACTCCTGTCCAAGAGGCTCCGCCTCTGGCCCAGCCTGTCTAAGAGGCTCCGCCTGCAGCTGATCCGCCTCCAGTCAAGTCAGTGCCAGGTCCAGCGCTTCCAGTCAAGTCAGTGCCAGGTCCAGCGCCTCGAGTCAAGTTGGTCAATGTCAATGTTAATTGCTCCCACCTGCCTCTAGTCTTCCAATCACTCTAGGTCCCAGCTCCTCATGTATTTAAAGCCTCTCGTTCTTGTTTGTCTTGTCAGTTCATTGTTTCTAGGTCCTGTGTGCTCTGTGTCATTAAAACCCTTAAGTTTCCTGTCTGCCTGCTTGCCTGCTTCTTCCCCTGTGTTTGGGTCTTCACCTCAGGCTCAACTCACCTGCGCACGTCGTGACAGAACTCAGCTTGGCAATGTGCCTGAGATGGAAGAAGGAAGAGCGAACAAGAGAACTGACATGCAAATCCAGGGTGAGAGCTGTAATCAAAGGTCACACAAAGATTATTGACAGAGGTGATATGAGCAGCAAGCTAACCAGAGAGTCTCTTGACTTTGGGAACAAGCTTGTGTGGGGCACAAATGAGGATCTCAGTCTTATATTCATTTAGCTCTAGAATGTTTCCAGTGATCCAGGTTTTAACAGAGTCTAAGCAGGTGTGTAACAGCTGCATCTTAGACATCTTATGGGGCTTAAAGATGTACAGTTGGATGTCATCTGCATAAAGATGGTAGGATTTTCCTTCAAATTAGCTCAGGGTGTGCTGAAATGGAAGCAGATAGAGGAGGAAGAGTAGGGGCCCCAGCACAAAACCTTGTGGGACACCATGGGTGAGGGATGTGGTGGAGGACCGAAAGTTAAAGACGGCCACAGAGAAGGAACGCTCAGACAGATATGAGGAGAAGCACTCCAGAGCAGATGCTGATAAGCCTACCCAGCCTCTCAGCCTACCCAGTAGCAGGTGATGGTCAACAGTGTCAATGGCTGCAGTCAAGTCGAACAGGACCAGAACAGAACAGTCCCCTGCATCACTGTAAGTCAGAAGGTCATTAGAGACCCTAAGAAGAGCTGCTTCAGTAGATTGAGCTCTATGAAAACCTGACTGGAAGCTATCATAGATGTTATGTTCAACAAGAGCAGCTGTGAGTTGTTTAGCCACAACCTTTTCCAAGATCTTGGAGATGACCGGAAGTTTAGAGATGGGTCTGAAGCTGCTATGGAGAGAGGGGTCACGACTTGTTTTTTTAAGAAGTAGGTGGATTACAGCATTCTTAAAGTAAGCAGGGACCTGACCAGAAACCAGAGAAGCATTAATTATAGAGGGTATGCTGGGACTGATGGACTGAAAAGCACTTCTAAACAAAGATGAGGGTAAGATGTTGAGGGGGAATGCAGAGGTCTTCATAAGAGTTAACTAGTTTGGTTAACTCAGGCAAAGAAATGGGAGAAAGGCTATCTAGGATGGCAGGCTAGGTTGGAGTCAGAGAGGCAGAGATAAGGCTGAAAGAGAGATGCTAAATCTGGCCATATTGACTTTGTCCGCAAAGAAACATAGAAAGTTTTCAAAGTCTGCACATGGTGGATGGAGGCTGTAGGAGAGGCAGGAGAGACGATGCTGCTGATGGTGTTAAACAGCACCTTGGGATTCCCTTTGCTCTGGGACACCATGTTGAAAAAATAGGCAACCCTCACGTCTCTGACTGCAGATTTAAAGGATGTCAGAAGATCCTTTAGATGCAGCAGATGGATGTGGAGACAGGTTTTCTTCCACAAGCGCTCAATTTTTTAGCATTGGCGCTTCAGGCTGCGAAGGTTGTCATTAAACCAGGGAGTAGGGTTCACTGCAGGAACTGATCTGGTTATGACAGGACAGACGTTGTCCAGAATGGAGAGGCAGTGCTCGTTAAACTGAGAAGTTAAGGAATCTGGGTCATTACCTGAAGAACAGGGAGAATTAAAAGCAGCATACAATTTGCTAGCTGTGCTCTTATTAAGAAAATGAGAACTAAGTAGATGGTGAACAGGAGGTGGGGATGCAGAAACTGACAAGTTTAAGAAAATGCAATGGTGATCTGAAATGTAAACGTCCTTGGGACAAACGCTGTCAGCATTTAGACCCAGTGTAACGACAAGGTCTAGAGTGTGCTCCCTGGCGTGTGTGGGACCAGAAAAATGCGGAGTAAAGCTGAAGGAGTCCGTTAGGCTTGAAAAACTCATGGCAAATTGGTCTGAGGCATCATCAATGGGAATGTTACCATCACCAACGGTCACCAAACTATTCACAGTGGAGGACAAGGGCGTCAGTTTGTTTTCAGAATTGCTGGGGACAATAACCATACACTTGAGTGGGGTTTAAAAATTGCTGGGGACAATAAAATAGGCTAGCACAGGGGTTGGCAATCCGCGGCTCTGGAGCCGCATGCGGCTCTTCCATCCATCTGATGCGGCTCTCTGTGCTTGTAAAATAATGAATGGATATTTAAATAAAAAGCTTTATATTTTACTGCATTAATTTTACACCTGTATGCCAATTCTAAATGTAAAGATTGTCTGCGTAAACCTGAACAGGTCCAACCCGGTCTTACTGTGAGACCGGGTTGACGGGTCACGCTTGTGTGTAATCATATAGGCACTTTATGAGCTGAAGACAATGTGAGATTCTGGGACTCTCCTCAGATGGCTCCTGGATGTGTCACCACATTGGAGACAAGAACAAGCACTATTCAGCCAAAGTTTCATAATCAGGGAACATTTTCTAAGTGACAAGTCTCTCTGAGAGACAGGGTTTGGAAAACACTCGCTTCAGTGGGAGGAATCTTCCCGCATGCGCTCTGGTTCTCTGGGTGGCTCTGGGGTTAATCAAGTTTAATTGTTTCTCTTTGCAACAGTCTTCACAGGAAGGCAAAACAGTTAAATGGCAGGTTACATATATTTACATTTGACTGTTTATTTTGACAGATAAACTCAAGGATGTTGCTTGGTTTGAAAGAATTACCCCGACGCACACTGACGCGCATGGATGAGCTGACATTTTAATCGTTAACACACATCGCGGAGGTAAAATATTCCCATCAGAACATCAGAGGTTTATACTGGACACTGTGTTCAGCGCGGCTCGGAGCGCCCACGGTGGACAGTGAGCTGAAGATCTGGGGTTTGCAGCGCAGTGCAGAACCACGGTGCATGCGATAAGATTTCCTCCCACTGAAACAGTCTGGAAACCCGGTCTCTCTGAGGGATGTGTCACTTGGAAAAATGTTCTTTTTATGAAATTATGAAACTTTGGCTGAACAGCGCTTGTTCCCGTCGCTAATATGAGACGCATGACGCGTCCAGTCTGAGGCAGAATAGCAGCGCAGAAAGCACATGTAGAGACATTTGATCACGCACAACGTTTATGTGGAGCAGAAGCGGTCGGGCCACGGCAGGTGAAATGTTCCTAGCCTACATGAAGTGAAACTGTTTAATTGTAACATTAATGTGTTACTGGACACGCTGGTCTGGTTGGTTAGACCAGTGTTTGAAGTGGAAAACACACACACACACACACACACACACACCAATTAAGATAATGCTGATAGCGTGGACTAGAAGCCAGGTGATGGTTTACATATTTAAATGCTGATCAGGCTGCTGTAAAATGTAATCTCCATCCACATCCAGACACAATTATCCTCTATTCTTTCTCTATTTGCTCTGCTCTTGTCTGGGCTGATCAGCTGATGGTGCGCGCGGCGCGCCTAACTAGCGGCTGATGCACATTTTACACATTTGGAGAGGTGGGCTGGATGCTTTGCTTTTACTGGAAGATGGTCCACTTAACGCACGGGTGTAGACTACATATTAATGACAAATGAATGAAAATTAAATTGGGAGTTTTTACTTCATATTTTATAAATAAAAAGGACGGGGGAAAACATTTATGATGTCTTTTTAAATGAAATTTTCTAGCGCGACCTGCCTGCTTCACTTAAGTCATTGCTTATTAAGGTCCGTCCAGAATTACTGTGGGAAATGGGTAATAATGGCTCTTTGATGGGAACAGGTTGCCGACCCCGGTATAAGATCTGAGCTGGTAAAACAAAAATCCTCATCAACAGGCGTTTTTGAAAGTGTGTGTGTGTGTGTGGGGGGGGGGGGGGGACACACAGCTGCC
Organism: Nothobranchius furzeri; assembly: GCF_043380555.1. Taxonomy (NCBI): domain Eukaryota; kingdom Metazoa; phylum Chordata; class Actinopteri; order Cyprinodontiformes; family Nothobranchiidae; genus Nothobranchius; species Nothobranchius furzeri. The sequence continues at coordinate 77,785,235 of NC_091747.1, read as the reverse complement.
AATCACAAATTTTGCCGGGGACATGTCCCCGGCGTCCCCGGTTAAAATGACGCCTATGGTGGAGGATAAAATGTCCCTGAAGGAAAGAACTGTTTGGACCAGGTGGACAACAAACCACAGCACAGTAGAGCAGGTTCTTACGCCCAACTTTAATCAGCTGCAGTTCAAAAAAAGCTAAGCATTCTTCAAAGACCTCCTCAATACCACCTTCCAGTGTGGAAGGGGAGTGTTTGGAATTTGGTTCAGTCTCTCCAATCTCTGGTGCTGACATCATTGAGGTGGTCACAAAGCTCCTTTAATAATTACATTTGTAGTGGTCTTTAGTAGGAATGAATGGTTTGTTAATTTTTCTTGGGGGGGAAGTACACTGGTGCTAAAAGTTTTACAGATCACAGCTGAGCTTCAGACGGCAGATTTTTGGATATTTGGGCACCTCGCCCTGGAATGGATAACAGCAATGTGACTCTACCACTGACTTTCAACGTTGATGTTTTACCTCTACAAATAACACAAGCCTGGAGGACCTTCTGCCGTGTGGTGAAGTTACTAATGCTAATGATTAGCTTAAAATAGCAGATGTTCTCTGGTGATTCCCGAATCTTAAAACAACAGCAGCCTTCCTCGTCATGAGTCAAGTTCGGTGAGTCCACGAATGCTAAATCACAGTGTGACGTAGATCTGTGAGAGTTTTCAAGTCCTAGATTTGCTTGTCTTTTTTGTATAAAGAGCTAATGCAGGAAAAATGAGTGGGAGATTATTTTCTTGTTCAGCCTGCATGAAAAACTCTAAGTGATCAATTATAATCAGAAACAACTTGTCAAGTCCTGCACTCTTTTGTGCCGTCCCACTTGAGAGGGATAAACATCCACCCAGAGTTGAGAAACTGGATTTCACTCAGAGACTGAAATGATGCTTTACTTTTTGCTTTTATTTTTATTTTTCAGCATGTCAGCTCGGGTCAGGTCAGGTGAAAAACCTTCAAACAAGCAAACATATACCCTTAAATTAGATTTACATAATTTTACATCATTATTTTTAGCATTAACTTTTAAACAGCATTAACAAACATCAAGTAGTTATCTTAGAAAAATAGAAGCTATTTATCATAGTTATCAATATGTAGCGGAAATCCACATTTTTACATTCTCAGACTAACCTTCGTGGATTCACACGAAGAAGAACAGGACTATTTTCACAGTTTTTCCTCTCACATTTAGCTGAAGATAAACAAAAGTGAAACTTGAAACTGGCTCACAGCCTCAGCATTCTAGCTAACGCCTACGGCTCTCTCCCAGGGTCATAAATTGCACCAGTGTGACTGGCCTCCCTTCTGCGCCAATCAGGAGGCGCAAGTCTAATATCAGAAACTGGCCTGTTTTACAACAACTCTGAGACTGACCCTTTTCTCAAGATGGGGGAAGCCATAAAACTTCTCTTATGTCCTCCTGGGAGCTTCAAGACTTGAGTCTTTATAAACCTTGCATTCCTGTTTATCTACAATCAAAGAAGATGTTTTAGTTTGCTTCACCATTAGAAATCAAGGCGCTCTAATGCTCTAATTAAATGTTAAAATGTATCAGTTACAAATTTAACTGCCTGCTTTGTGTTTTCCTTTTTGTTTGCCAATTTTTGTTTCTCCAGTTAACATTCATGCTGATGGTAAAACTGTAAAGTTATATGACATAAATTTAGTTCTTCCCTGTTTAATGTAATACTTTGATGCCCATCTGGAACAACTTTGGTAAATTGTAATCATGGATCTTTCATTGTTGGAAAGGTAGAGGTCATTTGAAAGAGCCACAGTGCCATCAAGTGGTTAATGAGTGAAATACATGTGGGTGTGACAAAAGTAAGTTTATAAAACCAGAAGTTCAGACCTCGTGGTAGCAGAGCAAAGAACAAGGGACACCTTAAGCACAAATTCCTGTGGGGCTGTTTCCATCTTGGGCTAGCAGAACCCGGCGCTTTACAGTTGTCAAGTAATTAGCTCTCAAAAGTTCTGGTAAAATTCAGAGGAAACTCCGTTTTGTTTTGTTTTGTTTTGACTTTCTATGTGAAACCTGAAGTCTGCGTGTTTGGTTGAGATCTCGCATTAAGAGTGAAACCCAATTTGGAACAGTTTCTCTGATTCGATCTTGTTTGGATAATTCAGACTCGCGATCTGAATTCCACATTTGATGTAGCTGGAGGAACCGAAAAGTCAAGCCACGATCGAGGAGTACCACATCCTTGCTTCCACGACTGACGTTGACCGACCAGGGAGCCAGCACTATTTAATCCTAAAAGGCTTCGGCACGAGCCAGGACCCCAGGCTGTTGCAGCCGCTGGCCACCCTTCCGGCGACGGAAAGCAAATGTGAATATTTCCATCTGGCTGATTTTTCTGATGTAAGCCGATTCGTGAATTTTGATTATTACATTTCTTTTATGATGTTTTGTTTCGATCCAAATTCACGTTCAGCTCTGAAGATTTATCTTCTTTTCTCTGCTAACACACACACACGCCAACTCTCGTTTGCATCCACTCACCCACATGAACACACACCCCCTCTTGCATTCCTACACACACACACACACAAACACACACACACTCTCACTTTGCTCCCTTTTAGAAATTATTCCCCATTTTCCTGTAATCTTGGTGTCACCAAATTTCCACTTTATTACAGATCAGTATTTCATATCACTGCCATAAAGCTTTGGATTAACAATTGTCTTAATTCCATGTATGAAACAATAAGCTGTGTTTGGTCTCTTTTGTCCATGCCTTAACTGATGTTTGTAATAAACTCACAAAAACGTAAATAACGCCTGATTGTTTCTAGCAATTCTCGAGAATAATCGACACATTCTGTCAAGAATTCATTAACTTGTGGTGTTAACTTTGAGACTGATTAATATAAGCAGATGTAGATATTAAATCCAATGGTCCAGTTTCACAAAACTGGTGGTGACCCGATTAATTAATATAATATTATAAACAACTAAGCAAGCTAAATCTACACCACATTTGAAATATAGATATAAATCTATATTTACCGCTACAACTAATATCAATAATACATCTACTATTGGAATCTAATAGAGTCTAGAACCCAAAAATGGACAAACCATTGTGGGAGCAGATTCATCACCACATGAAATATTGAGAAATCTGCCACAAACAAGCGCAATAGAGTATTTATCTCACTAATTGGCAAACAACCACACTTTTTTTCCCTCCACCTGAACCAATCCTCATGTTACCCCTCTTATCCCTTTTAGTGTAGCGCGACTCAGGGTTGCGAATGACCACAGTCACCAATTCTTGTCATGTGTCTTACCCATGTGTGTCTGATCTCTGAATTGTGTGTAATGAAACTCTAATTTCCCTCTGGGATTAATAAAGTATCTTTGATTTGATTTGATTTGATTTGATTGATTGATGTTATGATGAAACCAAACAAATCACCCAGAATCTCAATTGTTTGGGCCGCGCGTAGGCAAACAAACAATCAGGTCAACAATTTCTTATTTAACTAGCAGCAAAGTCCCTACACAACCAGCAATATATTATAAATTTATCTTACCAGCTGCCTCTCTGATTTTGGTAGATGTATTTAGTTCTGAACAGACTTTCTGAATGACTGACTCAGAACACCATGCTCTCTGGTAAAGTTACCTCTCAGAGAGTGGTGCATCACCTTTATTGTCCCTGTGGAACCCCTTCTGCTGAAGATGGTTCATACTCTGAAACAATCCAAGCTTGACTTGACACAACTTTTTAAAAATTATATTTCAGTCAGCCACACCTTAAGGTTCTGGATGTTGTGTAGCTGAGTTTGTTGACTCGGCTCTGCAGTGTTGTGAGGACATCCGGGGCAGTTTCACTGGATGAACATACCGGGGTGGCGGTCACCTATAAAAAGGGGTAACTCAGGGTGTGTTCCAACTACAGAGGGATATCACTCCTGAGCGTCCCTGATAAGTAGTACTATCAAGGATTTTTGTAAGGAGGGTCCCTTGGATAGTCAAACCTTAGATTCAAGAGGATCAGTGTGGCTTTCGCCCTATCCACTGGACCAGCTCTATACCTTTAGCTGGGTCCTGGAGAGTGTGTGGGAGTTCGCCCAACCAATCTGCATGTTTTTTGGATTTAGAGAAGGCATTTGACTGTGTCCTTTTGGGCAGCCCTGTTGGGGGTACTCCAGGAGTACGGGGTACAAGGCCCCTTGATACAGGCTTTTAGGTCCCTGTGTGACCAGTGTCAAAGGAGAATCAATGTGGCTTTCTTTAGAGCTTGGCCCACATCTCCAGCAACGAGTCAGGCTTATTCTCGTGAGAGTTGGACTCTGTCAAGGCTGCCCTTTGTCACCAATTCATAACTTTCTTGGACAGGATTTCTAGGCACTACCAAGACATTGAGGGGATAGGTTTTGATGACTTACGGGTTGAGTCTTTGCTTTTTGCAGATGACATGGTCCCACTGGCTTCATCAGACCATGATCTCCAACTTTCGCTGGAGCGGTCCACAACCAAGTGTGAAGCAGCTGGGATGAGAATCAGCTCCTCTAAATCCAAAACCATGGTCTTGAGTTTGAAAAGAGTAGAATGTATTCCAATGGTAATTTTGACAAGATTTTTTATTTAGTTTTAGTCTTAGCCTCTTAACTAAAATTTAGTTTTAAATTTAGTCACAATTTTGTCATCCAATTTGTTTTAGTTTTAGTCGACTAAAATATATGTATTTTTTTCTGATGCAATCATTTTCAACTTGTGTAAAGGAAATGTTAATTACACCTACATGAAACTGTAAAGAAAAATGTAAACTTCACATTTCACACTTCTAATCAATAAAACTATTTTTAAAATTGTTTTATTAACAACAAAACACAGTTTAAAGTTGTGCCTCTCAGTATTAATAAAATAAACAAATCTGTATAATGTGCAGTAATATTAGTAAACATGACAGCAAATTACATCACACCATCAAAACATTAAAATGTGTTACTCCAGGCAGACGTAAACTAAAGGTAAGAACTGTGTTCAGGTGTATTAATTAGTTTTTTTATACTGATTGATCAAAGTGAGACACCTGGAAGTTTCCTCTCACAAAAACACAGCCAGAACACAGAACGCCAATCATATTGGCTGTAGCAGCGCCATGCAAACAATAACGATTAGATAACAAGAACGTGCTGCTTCATGGTTTAGTTTGGTTCGCTGAGCTCCAGCACACCCTCTTCGCTCGCTGCTAACAACCCAGTAACATTTACAGCCAAGAGAAACCACGGATGTGTACTCACCAAGCAAATGCTTTTCAGATCGTCACATTTGCTGCTTTTACTCCCAGCCATGGACATATTCTCCTTTTAGACATAACTTTCACCAGCATAAACTTCAATACATGTCTGGTTTTCTGAAAGCTTGTTCAAACAGCAGCCAACTCTGGCCTTAGCATTCCCTTGGAGGAGTTGGCCCAAGTAGACAAGACAAAACAAGACAGCTTTATTCATACAGCACATTTCCTACACGAAGGCAACTCAGTGTGCTTTACAGCAATAAGAACAGACAAGACAAACAAACACAAAAATGAACAATGGAATTACATATTCCAAAACTAAAATAATAACATTATATCAATAAAACATTCAGAAGAGAACTAGTAAATGTGGTCAGCCAGGAATTACTTTGTAAGTGAAAATAAAGATTAGGCTGAAAGTGTCAGGAGGCTAAAACTAAGGCAGTAAAAACTGGTACAATGAACTACAGAAAAACATGGTTGAAAACTAACAGTTTCAATGCTTTGAATTACTAACACTTGGAGTATCGAGGCAAACCAAAACTAAAGCAGCGAAACTGGTACAATAAACTACAGAAAACATTGATCACTAAAAGTAGAAAACTAATAGAAACTCAATAGTGGATAAAATGGCTAAAGAGGAATTATTTAGAGTTGGACAACTATAACTAAGGCAGTAAAAACGGGTACAACAAACTACAGAAAAACACTGTTTGAAAGTCACATAATTAGCAGAGGAGAGCGAAATCTGAGTATCTGCCTCCTCAAACCAACCCCCAGTGGATGGATGGATGGATGGATGGATGGATGAATGCTTTATCCCAACCTTGTCACATTAGGCCTGTTTCAATATTTGTTCTCTAAGGAAGTGAGATCCAGGAAACCATCACATGTTCCAACATCACACTCATACCGGTCAGGGCACTCTGAATAAAAACTCGGTCAAAGGTGGTGAGAATTAAGGGTAAGGATTATTACATCTGAAGAACATGTTATTTGCTGAGTTTTCCTGTAACGTCTTTGAAGTATGACAGAATCTCATTCATGCAAACTGTCCAAACAAAAGCATGGTTTTCTGTGATATACAGAGGGTGGGGAGTTTATTTTTTGTTGGCTGGTTAAATGTAACAGTAAGTCAAAAGGAAGAACTAAACCACATATTCAAATTTTCCATTCATCCAACCAATCAGCAACTAGTTCATGTCTTATAATGGAAAAGCTTTGTCATGACATCCTCTAATCAGACCAGTGAAACTGTCTTTAAGCTACATCGCTCATGGATGGACCACACATTACTCTGAATATTCTCTTAGGTAATCTTTGTTTTTATTATTCAAATATTCTGATGAAGTTTGATTTCAAACTGTTGAGTATTGATCCCATGCTCAAACACTTGTATTTCTTTTCCAAAAGTTCTTTTCTGCAGCCATAACTGCATTTCTTCATCCGTGTTGGAGGTGAAAGTCAGGCATGGGGACAACGTAACGCTCTACTGTGACTGCAGAGTGGCTCTTGGCATTTACATCATTTGGTACAGGAACTGTTCTCATGAGAACCAACCACAGCTTGCTCTAAAATTTAACACTGAATACCAGCAGAAAAAAAGATTTGCTCGTTATGAATTCCAAAAGAACTTTTCTTCTGATTCCTACAACCTGGTGATCAGTAACACCACCAGTTCTGATGAGGGTCTCTACTACTGTGGAACCAATGACCCCATCATCAGCTCCAAAGAAATTTACAAATACGGCAACATCACAACGAGGCTGATAGTCAGTAAGTAGTTTATTCTGAACATACTATTTTTGAAAGTTAGATACAAAAAAAAATGATTCAAAGGATTAAAATGATAATTGTTTGATGTTTTAGGGCAACAATGTAAATGTTTGTATTCTGTTGAACATCGTGTTTTCTGAGGGATTTTAAAAAAATAACATATTTAAAACTATTGGATTAGTAGTGTGACACTCGTCTAGTAATGTGCAGAATTCCAGATTTTTTTTTCATGCATTCATAAATAATGTTTAGCTGATTTGCAAAAAAATGATTGTTTTCTGAAAGTGCCAGTAAAACTCTACCTGTGGATTTTGAGATCTGGTCACATTGTAGTCATGGGTGTTTCTCAATGTCAAGGTGCCTGTTCTCACAAGACATCGCCTTGCGAGGCCAGGCGCCTTGCTTACGATGACACTGTCCTTCCTTGGTCATAGAAAACGGTTAAATGGAGCAGATTTACATCACGTGATCGCAGCAGTCACGTCACGTTACACGTGCGGTAATGCTATTTTTTATACGTGTACGTTTTAATATAAATATATAACGAGTCTTTTACTTTTTAAATTGTGTATATATTGGTTAAATGAAATATATAAGAGGAGCCCTTTGTATAAGACACACCATGCCGGCAAATCGGCGTAATATTACCGCAAAGGTATGTCTATAAATGTGCCGTGCCGGAATGGCGTTGAGCGAATTTTGCGGCATTCGTTCCGCCTCGCTTTGTAGTAATATTGCAGTAATGTCGTATGCGCCCTGGCGCAACAGAGGCAGATGTCATGATGACATGGGGAGTTATTGCTGAGCTCCGGCTGGCAAATTTATTGAAAATGAAAGTAAACACAAGCAATACGGTTTGTTTTTTCAACAAAATCAGCTGAGATGGCAAACTGGAGCGCTGCAGCGCTCCATGAGCCTCTCTGTTAGAGCTGAACCTCAGATCACCAGAGACTGCACAGGGACTGATAGGGACAGACACCTTTAGGAGCTGCACATAAAAAAATACGTAACAATCACGGCTTCAATCGCAATAACAAGCAAGTTATGTCCAAGATAAATGGACGTCTGCGGCAGCGCAGAGTTCGCCCCCATACCCCCTTTATGCCGCCATCACCTAATCTTTTATAAATTGCCACGATTGCGCCACATTACCGCCACGGTCTGATCTTATAAACAGCCTTTATCCTCCCCAGGGAGCCGCGCCAAATCCTGTTTTGCAAACACTATGGTCCTGTAAAAACAGCTTGAGTTATTACCTGCTAGCCACCGAAGCTGCAACTACTAAGCATCTAACCAACCATACATAACTGCTTTGGATATAAAAGAAAACATTTTAGATATCAGCCTGATTGCTACAATTAGCTGACTTACATTTTAACAGGAAATTTGCCCCGAAGTAGCTGCTGGCTCTTGATCCGCCATCCTTTTGAAAATACTGCGCTGTATTCTGGGAAAGTTTTGACCAAGGCTGGGCTACAAGGCGCCTCCTGTGTATCCTGGCTCAGCTAGTTAAACGGTTAACAGAGAACAGACACCTCGGTAGAACAAGAACATTGGAACATGCCTTGGCGGTTCCTGATGACGTATCTCCTAGGCAACCGGGGCGGGACCAAGACATCAAGGCAAGGTTCCTTGACATTGAGAAACACCCCATGTTTGCTTGGTAAGGTCAGTGACCTGTGGTGGCCTTCTTGAATTTTGGTGACTCCTAAAATTTTCCAGTTTTAGACCATCTTCCAATGAACACTGTCACAGTTTTATTAAAACTGATCCAGTGGTTAATGGGATATATTTGTAAACACGGCAGACAACAAAAGGAATGCTGGGGGTTCTGTCTCTTCCTGTCTCCCCATTCTGTTCAGCCCTGTGTCCATGTTAATTGCTCCCACCTGCCTCTCGTCTTCCAATCATTCCAGGTCCCAGCTCCTCATGCATTTAAACCCTCTCGTTCTTGTTTGACTTGTCGGTTCATTGTTTCATTGTCCAGCATGTTCCTTATTAAATCCTCGTTTAATGTTCCTGCCTGCCTGCCTGCCTGCCTGCTTCTTCCCCTGCAATTGGATCCTCACCTCTGCTCACCACACCCGCACGTCGTGACAAAATGTTTTACATTAAAGATTAAAGTGCACCACAATATTGTTACACATTTTATAAACTTTTACAACGTTGTGCTTCCTCCAGAATCCAGTGAGATTGAGCCAGAGAACTGTGGTTTGTGCTGGACGCTGCTCTCCTGTCTGTGTCCAGCTATTTCTGTTGTCTCTGCTCTCATTTCCTCAGTATCGGTTCATCTGCTTTGCCGTAAGACAGGTACTTGTATATTCCATCTAGGGCTGGGCGATATGGCCTAAAATCAATATCACGATATATTGAGGATTTCACCTCGATAACGATAAATGGACGATAACTACAGGTATGCACAGATACTAAGGTTGTCCACTAGATGTGACTCAATGGGGTACGGCTTCTTAAAGGGACATGAACGTTGCCAACCAACACACATCTTTTCATTTTTTATTATCAAATTTATTGACATGGGAAAATGATCTCGATAAGAGTCAGAAATTTCAATAACGATACATTTTCGATTTATTGCCCAGCCCTAATTCCATCATTCTTTAGCTTTTATGTTGGTCTTTGAACTTGACTCATGTACATTTTGATCTCTCTCTCTCTCTCTCTCTCTCTCTCTCTCTCTCTCTCTCTCTCTCTCTCTCTCTCTCTCTCTCTCTCTCTCTCTCTCTAAAAAATATCATTCCCACAGCTAAAGCCCATCAGGATTGTGAACAGAGACATGTCACGGTGAGAGAAACAGATGAAACACAGGTAATATACAAACCACCCATAATCAATTTTACACGAACAGATCCTTCACTTTGTAAATATTAAAACACAAGTATCCTGGCTGCTATTTGATAAACAAAATATGTTCAACTGTAGGGTGAAGACGTTTGTTATGCTGCCCTGGAAATCCGTTCAGCATCAACGAGACCAAAGAAAAAGAGGATGACTGAGAGCTCAGACATCAGCCTGTATTCTGGCATCAATACAGCCCAAATGTAGGAGCTTCAGATTTACCTTAAACAGTCACATGAAAAGTGACGCCCGGGGCCATCTGGGCCCCTTAGAGACCTCCTGTTGCATTTCTGGAGTGGCAGGATTTTTTTTTCTCCAGCAGACTGTTATTGTGAGATTGGTACTTTATTGTCCTTAGGTGTGAGTGTGTGTATGCATGGTTGTTTGTCCTGTGTGTCTCTGTGTTGCCCTGCGATGGACTGGCTCTGTGTACCCCGCCTACTTGCCTGTTGACTGCTGGAGATAGGCACGTCGTCCAAACCCCCCCCCCCCCACCCCCCCCCCACCCCCCCACCACTCAGATTAATGCTGACAGACCAGCCTCCGAGCATGGTGTCCCTGACTCCCTAACACACCTCAAGTTGCTCATTCATCTTTTCTTCTTACCAAAGCTCTCGATCTGGTCCCAGCGTATCAGTTCTGAAGTCCTTCTTCAAAAAAATTCCTTCTACTCAAGTCTCCTCTCTTCCCGCAGACTGCCATCTCTCTCTTAAAATGCTTTAGCACTTGACCACTAGCCAGTGGCTAAGTCAGCGTTAGTTTACTTCATCTCCTCAGCGTGTCCCCGGCTCCAGCCTAACCTCCTTGGCTATTCAATGGCTAACCAGCAGTCAGTGATTGATATTTGCTCCACCTGCCCAGCGGCTCATGCCGTGCATCGCTTTTAGCTGGTGGTTAAGCGGCAGCCAGCTTGTTTACTACACCACTGCTCCCAGATGCACCTGACACCGGAGCCCTTGGCTGATGTGTGAACAGGTGACAGCTATGCTCTTCATATGACCTGACGGAAATCGCTTGCTTTCTTCAGGACTGGTACGTTGATATACACGAGACAGCAGTAGCTCAGGAGGTGGAGCAGGTTGTCCAGTAATTGGAAGGTGACATGTTAGATCATGGCTCTGACCAGAGAATGCTGCTGTTACTTGCTGACACTTAACCCACTTTGCATGCTAGTGGTGGTTGGAGGGACCGGTGGTGCCAGTGTTTGGCAGGCCTCACCTCTGTCAGTGCGCTCCAGGGCAGCTGTGACTATATCACAGCTCATCACCACCAGTGTGTGAATGTGTGTGTGAAAGGGTGGATGACTGATTGTGTTGTGAAGAGCCTTGGGGGGGGGGGGGGGGGGGGGGGGGGGGCTGTAGAACCCTAAGAATGGCACTATACAGGCCACTTACCTATTACCATAACAGTCAAAAATGACATAATTTAAACTTTTTTTTTATTGGTCAAGCAGTTATATGCTTTGTGTGGGTTAGGTTAGAGAGACTGGAAATTGATTATACTATCAAGCTCGTGTTATTAATAAAGAATGGACCTGATGGCTGGAGAAAATGCTGGAGGTTGTTGCCTTTTTGTGTGGGCCACCGTAGCTGCAATACTTACTCTGAGCTGCGTGGCACTAAAGAGTCACATTTAACATGATTTCCATGAATTTCACGTATGGTGGAGCGGGTTGACTGGGGCATTGTTGGATCGGTTCCACCTCGCACCGTGGGATCCTGCTGCTGTGTCTTTGGGCAAGACTCTAGAGCAGGTTTTATTTCTCTCATGAAGATCCACCCTTACGTAGATACCATCCTCTAATCTTGGCCTAATTCTAAGGCCAAATTGTGAAAGACAACTCTCTTGGATCAAAAGCAAGTTCACACAGGAGGCATTACTGTGGGCAGGATGCTGGACTGATAGGAACATTTATCTTTTTTTTCTTCAGATTTGCTAAACAATCAGGAAGAGGACTCATTATAAAAAATGAATCTGTCTCAGATCTCTGAGATCAAACCCCATTTATTAGTAAAATGTCAGCCTGCCATGATGTTTTCACTTAAATAAAAGGGGCTTTTCTGTAATTCTTCTTGACACAAGATCATCTTTCAAAACCTTTCATCACATTGTTAATGCTCATGGACTCACACCTCCCTGCTACCAATCATGAACACGTTCTTCTCTGGTAGTCCCCCGGTCTTGCAGCTGAATCATCTTTAGACAGTTTTGAATCATCACAATCCTCAAAAATGGGACCCTAATATATTCTCAAAACTATAATTCTGATCAATAAAAAGGATCTTACTATGTTGAAAAGGAAAACAAGTGAAAGCAGTCATTTCATTTTTCTTTATGGTCATCGTCTAAAGCAGCTAGTTTGTCTTCAATCATATATATTTTTTTATTTTGTTGATTTCCAAACACGCTAACGGTATCAGCTATGTGAATGTCCATCTCTCAATAGTAAGTCAGTGAGTCAAATCTTTTGCCTCAGTGTGTGACCAACCTATAACATTTTTAACAAATACTGCCCCCTGTAGGACCTGCCAGTGAGAAGCTAAACTGTGCCTTTCAGAATAAACTTTACAGTTTTTCTCAGTTGCTTTGGTGCATTTCTCACAACAGAATAAAACTTTGCACAACAATTAGTTCAACCTCCACAACATGCAGTCATTTTGGCACAACCTAGTGGCGGTTTCATGTTCATTTCATCCTTTGGACATGAAGCAGTTGAGTACAAATGTCTAAAGAATGGTCACTTTTGACTTGCTATTCATCACTATCTCCTTGTTTTTATCATGAACGTCACAAATATTTATACTTGTACCGGCTGAATAGTCACTGTCCTTACAACTAATAGTCTTCGTTCCGTTGCTCGTGTCATTGCACTCAAAATTGTTGAACATCTTGCCAAACAATTTGTACACCCATTTTGAAAACCTTATTTTTAAGGAGTTTCCATGGAAATCTCCATAAATTACTTTTCTCAGGTGAACCTTATCTCACACTAATGAACATTGCTGTGTGTGTCCTGATGACAGTCGGACAATGTATGTAGTGGTTTGGGATAAAGTTAGCTTCCATCACTCTGCTGTAGTCAGGCAGTGGTTTGCAGAACACGACAGGATGCTTATGGAGTTTCTTCCTCCTTACTCTCCATTCCTAAATCCAATTGAGGAGTTTTCCTCTTCCTGGAGGTGGAAGGTATATGACAGGCATCCACATACCCAAATGACCCTGCTAGCAGCTATGGATGCAGCTTGTGGTGACATCACAGCAGAGTCCTGCAGAGGGTGGATTCAACACTCCAGGAGATACTTTCCCCAATGCATCGATAGAGCTGACATTCCCTGTGATGTTGATGAAAATATGTGGGCAGACAGACGGGAGCGTCTAGATATCTATGCAGCAGTGTCTAACTTTTGCAAGTTATCCACCATGTTTTGCAGTTTGCACTAATTGTTTTGAGAAGAGCCTTAGTAGTGGTGCAGAGATCAATTCTGTTGTGTGAAATGCACCAAAGCAACTGAGAAAAACTGTAATCAACATCTACAAGAAGCCAAGAGCTACAGAGACACCACAAATCAAGTCACGTCAAGTCAAGTGCAGCATAAAGCCTCACCAAAGTGCTTAACTAGCCAAAAAGAACAGAAGTTCCCTAAAAATTCTAAAAACAAGATATAAAAGTTCATCACAAAGTAAAACCATGATAAAAAACAAACATCTAACTGACATAAAAGCTACTAAAAACAGATGCATTCTCAAACAGAATTAAAAGCAACTGAGAACAGATGAGTCTTTAAGAGCGATTTGAAATCCGACAGTGACGAAACCATCCTAATCTGAATTGGGAGTGCATTCCACAACCTTAGAGATGCTGCTGAGAAAGCTCTATCACCCCTGAGCTTTCTCTTTGTTCTCAGCACCTCCAGGAGAAACTGGTCGGCTGACCTCAGTGACCGAGATGGGGAGTGAGTAACTAAAAGTTCGCAGAACCTTGTAATGGACCCTAAAATCGACAGGCAGCCAGCACAGCGAAGCTAAAATTGGGGTAATGTGCTCCCTCTTTCTCGAACTCATCAATAGGCGTGCTGCTGCATTTTGCACCATTTGAAGACGGGAGAGGTGAGACTGAGGAAGACCAAGGTACAGTGCGTTGCAATCGTCAAGGTGTGATGTAATAAACGCGTGAATCACCATCTCAAAGTCATGACTTGAGAGCAGACGCTTAACCTTGGCGATCCTCCTTAACTGATAAAACTATTGTAGCTCAACCGAGCTTCTTCAAAATAAAGAATGAGACGAGACTTTGTCTTGCTGAACTCGAACTTTAGTGAATTAGAACACCTTACAGGAAAATCACATGTCTGCTCTTAGCGCCAGTTTTTTCTTTCACTTCCTGGTTTTTCGTTAAGCCTTCTGGGAACACGCTAAGTCTCATGGGTAATGAAGTTTTAAAGATTAAACAATACTGAGCCTCTTAACTAATTTCAAATCAGAAATACTGTCTCATTACACTAAATAATCAAATTAAATAATATGTCCTTGGTGAACATTCAAATTCAACATTTCCATGAACTAACATAATAGTCATTTCCATTTGTTACTAGCATTAATAAACCCCCCCCCCCCATGCTCTTATAATAATTCACAACATTCTCCCCGCCGATGAACTGTAGTTCATCTAAAGTTCCAAAAGATACAACAGTTGAACAGGTCTTCTCAAGACAGCCCCAGTGCTGGTGCGGACCAAGCATGAACGCACAGACCCGTCACGGCCAGGGAACAGTTCCTCAACTCTTCCAAGTTTCCAGCACTGTCGGGGTACGTTGTCCTCACCTATGAGCACCACATCCCCCACCTTTGGTATGGAGGGTTTTGGTGTCTCACAGCGATGGGCTGACTTTAAGTCCAACAGGTATTCTCGTCGCCAGCTGTTCCAGAATGTTGTCATCAGTCTCTGTCTGTATCTCCATCTCCGTGTCATTTCCTCCTTGTTGGCTGTAGGACGAAGAGCATCAGCTGGAAATGAATTGGGCGGTAGACAGGTGAGTCTCTTACCCACCAGGAAGTGAGCAGGAGTCAAGGGCTGTGGCTCATTGACATCACTGTGCACGTAAGTGAGAGGTCGAGAGTTTATAACAGCTTCAACCTCAGTCAGAACAGTGCACATCTCTTCAAATTTAAGCTTGGCTCTTCCTAGGACTTTCCTCAGGATGGTTTTGACTGAGCGCACAAGACGCTCCCAGAATCCACCCCACCAGGCTGCTCTTTCTGCTATGAATCTCCAAGAGATGCCCTTTTCTGAAAAGAACTCTTGTAGCTGAGGGTCCTTGATGCCTTTCCACAGCTCCTTCAGATCTTGATCAGCTCTTTTGAATGTTTTGGCATTATCAGAGTAGATCACCTTGCACAATCCCCTTCTTGAGATAAATCGCTTTAGAGCTAGCAGAAAGTTTTCCGTGGACTGATCAGTCACAAGCTCCAGATGAACTGCTCTTGTTACCGCACAGGTAAACAAAGCTATATAAGCCTTTGTCATGGAAGACTGTTGTTTCACATAGAGTGGTCCAGCAAAGTCCACCCCAGTGATCTCAAATGGTGGTGACTCAGTTATCCTTTCTCTTGGGAGTGGAGCAGTGGCCTGTCTTCCCGCCTTTGCTTTGAATTTTTTACAAAGCGTGCATCCTGATACCACTCGGCGTACTACTTGTCTTGATCTCAGAACCCAATATCTCTCCCTGACTTGTATCAACGTGTCTCTCACTCCGGCATGCATCATCTTGTCATGTTGATATCGAACCAGCATCTCTGTGTATTTGTGGTCATTGGGTAAAATCCATGGATGCTTCTCTTGGTAGGTAAGATCAGAATGTTGCAGCCTGCCTCCTACACTGAGCAGGTCATTTTTATCCAGAAATGGCTTCAGATCTCGTATTTTGGAGTCAGTGTTAATGTCTTTCCCAGCCTTGAGAAGGTGTATTTCCTGACTGAAGCTCTGTTTCTGAGTTATCTTGATCCAGTAGTTTTCTGCGCCTTGCAGCTCTTCTGCTGTCAGCTCTCCACGCAGTTTGGGGTTACTACGTGTGTTGGTTATGAATCTCCTTATCCAGGCTGTCACCCGGAACACCGTTTTCAGATTACTGTAGTCCTCTAGGCGGAACACCGGTGCAAACTGCTGTATATCCTGACTAATGAGCTGCACAGCGATTTGATGTTTAGGTTTGAGCTCAGAGTTCACTTCCTGATCCAAGACTTGCTCCATACTCCTTTCTGGTTGATTCTGGAACATCAGAAACTGAGGTCCATCCCACCATAAGGTGCTCTGCCTTAGCTCCTTTATGCTAAGTCCTCTGGTGGGAAGATCGGCTGGGTTCATCTTTCCTTGGCAGTGAAACCAGGACCTCGGATCAGTCAGAGATTGAATTTCCATGACCCTGTTTGCCACAAAGGGTTTCCATTTTTGAGCAGAGCTGCGTATCCAGTGCAGTGCTATCATTGAGTCTGTCCACATCCTGAGCTGGAACTGGTCCAGGTGAAGTGATTTCATTAGAGTGTTTCCTAGTCTAGCTCCGATCACTGCGCCCATCAGCTCTAGGCGTGGTAATGTCATTTTTTTCAGTGGAGCCACTCTGGACTTTGATGCAACCAGGCTCGTTGTCACTTCTCCCTCATCAGTTTTTCCTTGCAAATATGCAACTGCGCTGTAAGCCCTCTCGCTCGAGTCACAAAACACATGCAGTCTTAAAATGTGACTGTTCTTGGGCAGAACGTTTGTGTTATACCACCTTGAGATGGACAGCTGATGTAGCTGAGGAAGCTCCGAGCACCACTGCTGCCATTTCTGCGCAAGATCTGGTGGCAGTTCCTCATCCCAACTCAGCCCTCTCTCCCACATTTCCTGGAACAGACACTTTACTCTGACGGTAAAGGGGGTCAAAAATCCTAGCGGATCATATAATCGAGCGGCTGACTGTAGGACGCTCCTTTTTGTGTTCTCCCTTTGCTTTAGGATCAGGAGCAAGCCTTTGGGGTCAAACACAAAGTCATCTGTGGCTGGTCTCCATATTAAACCTAAAACCTTCAATACTGATCCGTGAACTTCATGCTCAACAGCACAGTGCATTTGACTCTCTTGCCATTTTTCCTTTAGCTCTGGAGAGTTTGTCATCCATTTACAAAGCTCCATTCCAGCAGCTGTCATAATATTCTTCACCGTCAGTGCCAATGCATGTGCCTCTGAGACATCTTGTACACTTGCAATGAAATCATCCACATAGAGCGAGGCTCTAATGATTTCCACCACCTCCGGGTAATCTGGCTCAAACTGTTTAAGATGTTTCCTTATAGTAGCTGCCAGCAAGAACGGACTTGGGGAGGCGCCAAATATGACTCGTGTCATTCTTAACACACGTGGTTTTTCATCCCTTTCTTCAGTCGGGGGGCTGTTGAACCACAGAAATCTCACTGCATCCCTGTCTGTTTCTTTGAGTGATACTTGTAGGAAGGCCTTCTTGATATCTGCCATAAATGCAACCTTGTGCAGTCTGAATCTTATCAGCACACTTAGTAAGTCTGGGTTTAGATTGGGTCCCGTCAGAAGACAGTCGTTAAGTGAGGGACTTTCTTGTTCATGAGATGAAGCATCGAACACAACACGCAATTTTGTTGTTGCTTTATCCTCTCTCAATACGGCATGATGAGGTAAATAATACATGTGGCTGTCTGGTGATGCTACATCGTCTTGTGTGACCTCTTCAGCCATTCCTTCCTTTAAGTAGTCCTGTATCACATCATTATATCTGCTGTAGAGAGTTACATCTCCTTTGAATTTTCTTTTCAATCCCTCCAATCTTTTCTTTGCTAGGCGATAATTGTTCTGAAGAGGAGGATGTTCTTGTCGCCATGGCAACTCCACTTCATAACGCCCATCTTTGTAGATGGTTGTTTGATCAAAACGCTGTAGAGCTTCTTCATCCTCCAGGCATTCAGTCTTTCCATCAGTGATGCCAAGTGACTCAAGTTCCCAAAACGCATGCAACTGTTTGTCAAGTGGAGCAGTTTCGGTGAGCTGTATGTGCATGCAGCTTGTTTCCGTCATTCTGGAGAGTGACACAGGACCTTGTACCGTCCATCCAAAGGTACTCTCTAATGCGACCAGACTCTCTGTTAGTCTTTCTACTCGGCCGGTGACTATTTGCCAGTAATAGTCTGAGCCAATCAGCACAGAAAGTTCAGGTTTGTCATCTCCAGGTGAATCTGCAAGCGGCAGACATCTTCTCTTCATTTCCTTCTGTATCTGATCACCAGGAACTTGCATTACAGCTGTACATATTTGTGGAGTTACTACTGCTTCTATTTCAATGCTTTGTTCTTTATTCCAAATGTTCTCCAGACAGAGTTTCACTATATTGCGTTTCGCAGTCACTGGAACTGTGGAGCCGAAGGTGTGGAGATTAAACGTGCCTTGACCAACTACAGGCAATTTTAGGACCTTCACCACATTCTCATGCACAAAGCTTCCCTGGCTTCCTCCATCCAGCAAACAGCGCACTAATTTTCGACCTGCAGGACCAGACACCCATGCTTTGGCAGTTTGTAGCAACACGGTGTTCTCACTGTTAGGTTTCCTTTCATCCACTTGGGGAATGACTGATGAAATGACAGTGTCTGTATTTTCAGGTGTTGCTGGTATTGAGGCATTATTTCCTTCACAAACAGCAATATGATGCCTTCCGCTGCAGGATGCACATGATATTCCCTTTACTCGGCAGAATCTGGCTATATGTTTTGGACCCAAACATAAAAAACACCTGCCCATCTTCTTCAGCTTCTCCTTGCGTGCAGCAATATCTGTATCTGGACATTTTTCAGATTTGTGGTCGCCACTATCACAAAATAGACAGTTGTGTGTCTTCAGGCTAGCTGTATGCAGTGCAGCTGCAGATGTAACATTTGTTTTTTTTAGTTTCATGTCATTCCCAAAACTTGGTTTGTGGCTAGTTCGCTGAGACGGCTGGCTCTCTCTTTGATTATATGATTTTGTCATTTGTAAGGCTCTTTCTCTGCTTTGAACCTCTTTTTGGAGGAACTTAAGCACATCAGGCACCTTCCATTCATCCTCTCCTCCCTTTTGGCGGCTGTATTCTAGAGCCATATCCTCTGGTATCATCTGGAGAAGTATGGGGCATAACATGCTTCCATAACTGTCTGATACCACCCCCATTGATTCTAGGCTCCTTATCTGAATTTCACATTCATCATAAAGATGTCGTAATGCCGTCACATCAGAGGATCTTCTTACCGGGGTGAGGTTCAAAAGCTTAGACATGTGGGCATTTACTATGAGGTCTTTCCTTCCAAATCTGGTTTGGAGTATGTCAATGGCTGCGTCATAATTAGCATCTGTTAAAGTGAGGCCTGCTACTGCCTTCGCTGCCGAGCTGGTGAGATACGTTTTCAGATATGTGAATTTCTCTCTTTTACAAAGGGTGAGGTTACTATGAATAGCCGTCTCATATTGGCTCCAAAACTCTTGCCATAGGCTTACATCACCATTAAACTTCTCTATCACTAGCTTAGGCAGTTTAACTGAAGGGTTGCTCTGCTGGGACACAGCGGAATTTGCACTGACGTCACTCACACGAAACGGCGGCCGATTGTCATTACTCACGGGTTCCCGTGCCCTCAGAATGCGGTGTACTCGGGTTTTCGTTCCGATAATGCGATCCTTATACTCCTCCGAGAGTTCAACTTCTGCCTCCATATCCTCCAGTGAAGTGGATTCCTCCAACTCACGATCCAGCTCTTGTAGGCTGTCCTCTTTTGCTGTTAAAACTGCCAGCATGTCCCGCATACGGCTTAAATCCGGATCATCCTTTAACATTTCCGCATCGATCTGGTTTAATAGTCTCGTTGTGGAACTCCGAATTGTCCGTCGTTTACGTTTCACCTTTTCAATGCGTCCTCCTGTATCCAGTCTCCCTTCGAGGTCTCTATCTTCACCTTCAGTCATCTTTATCCCGGGTTTCGGCACCAAAAATATTGTAGCTCAACCGAGCTTCTTCAAAATAAAGAATGAGACGAGACTTTGTCTTGCTGAACTCGAACTTTAGTGAATTAGAACACCTTACAGGAAAATCACATGTCTGCTCTTAGCGCCAGTTTTTTCTTTCACTTCCTGGTTTTTCGTTAAGCCTTCTGGGAACACGCTAAGTCTCATGGGTAATGAAGTTTTAAAGATTAAACAATACTGAGCCTCTTAACTAATTTCAAATCAGAAATACTGTCTCATTACACTAAATAATCAAATTAAATAATATGTCCTTGGTGAACATTCAAATTCAACATTTCCATGAACTAACATAATAGTCATTTCCATTTGTTACTAGCATTAATAAACCCCCCCCCCCCCCCCCCATGCTCTTATAATAATTCACAACACCTTAACTGATAAAACGGCACTGATTTACTTTTCCAGAAGCAGATCACTGTCAAGCCGGACTCCCAGACTGGTTTCAAAAATAGGGCTAGTGGGCCAAGGTCAGCAGAACATGGCCCACTGGACACACTAGGACTAAAAAGCATGACCTCAGTCTTGTTATTATTAAAATGTAAAAAATTTGCAGACATCCAGGTTTTAACCTGTAATGGATGATAAAGAATTACATTTTAATTAATGACCAGAGATACTAATGATCCATATCTAGTATGGACCCCATCTCTGGACACTGGGCTTTTTAAATCAGAAGAGTGGTTCTTTTTATTACAGGGAAATTTTATACACTTTGCATGAACTGAGAGACAAGAGAAGAGAGAGAGACCTCTGAGCGTTTAATCAAAATTTATTATCTAAATGATTTTGAACAGTTTAACAGGACTAACTCTCTAGTGATGGATGCGAATGGAATGGAATGTGAGGTGGAGTGTGTGTTGGTGCGATGTCAGTTCAGAACCTCCGTTCTGGAGAAGCGAGTCTGAGTGGGAGATGATGTTTTGCTCCTAACTGATCAACGTTTGAACCGTGGTCAGAAAGCACATGAGACGCTATCTGTGCCGTTCTACATTACCCATCAGTGAGACCTCCGTCTTAGATCAGGCTGCCAGGTTCACGACCTTCCAATGGTACTGGAGCCGATGAAACAGCGTCCTCAGCACGACAAACCAGTCTTTGGATAGTCTCCAGGTAAAAAGCGGCAGGTGTTTCACAGCATCAAAGGGACCCCCCCTTTGGGTCAGCGAGTTCAGCTTTTATTCTGAAGGAACCGTTGTTTTGTTGATAACAATGACAGGATTTCCCAGCTTGGCAGTTCTCAGCTTAAAAGTAAAAAGTACAGATGGCCGGTCCGTACTCCACTTAGCAATGATGAACTTCAGAGGATCTTGAGAGCTGGCTGAATACTGAACTCAAAATGGCGTTGTTCTGGTTTATTAATCTTGATGTTTAGGATTCTGGACGAGTCACAGCTGACAGATTAAATAAACACCACAGAGACTCTGCCACGCTTCAGAGTGAAGGTTCTGATTGGATTTGCGACGGAATGTGTCATGATTATTTATCTTTTGAGTATCAGCTGACTAGTGGCTAAAATAAGTCATTTACTTATTAAAAATTAATCATAACATTGTGATTTCACAGATCAGTCACATGGTTATTGTTGACTAACAGTTGTTTTGATTAGCTTTATTAAAATAGAGATCTTTGATTAATTAAAAGAAAAGAGTTCATTCTTCTTTCTTCTGTCTTCATGCTGGAATGTAAACTGTTTGGAAGCGAATGCATGACCTTGAGGCTGTTTCATGCACACTGACACTGTGCCAAACAGAACAGCTGTTAGAGGGGAGAAATGGTTCCCTCATCACGTTACAAACCTCATCAAGGCAGTTTAGAAGAGGATCTAAAGAACTGGGTAGGCCACGTTTAACGGGAATATAAACCTGGGTGTCGTCTTTATATAAATGAAAAGAACATCCATGTTTCGTAAAAATAGAACCCAGAGGTAGCGAATAAAGAGAGAACAACAACGGGCCCAGCACGATCCTTGAGGAACCCCGCATTCGAGAGGCGAGCGAGATGACGTGTAGCCACCTAACAATACACAAAATGACCTCTCAGCCAAATAGGACTTAAACCAGTCCAAAGCAACTCCTTTAATCCCAACAGACTCTTGTAACCGTGAAATCAGGAGACTGTGATCCACGGTGTCAAAGGCAGCAGACAAATCCAACTGTACCAGAACCACAAAATCACCAGAGTCAGTAGATAAAAGAATATCGTTTAAGACCCTGAGCAGTGCAGTCTCTGTGCTATGTGCCTTCTTAAAACCTGACTGGAATTTTTCACAAATATCATTTGCATGCAAAAACTCTGTCAATTGCAAATACACCACTTTCTCCAGAACCTTTGAAAGGAATGGAAGTTTTGAAATAGGCCTATAATTAGACACAGTAGAGGGGTCAAGACTGGGCTTCTTACGTAGTGGCTGAACAACAGCATGTTTCCAAGATTCTGGAACCACACCAGATGAAAGGCTACAATTAACCATGGTAAGAACCCAAGTACCCACAGAGGAAAAAACCTCCTTAAAGAGGCGGGGAGGAATCACATCAGTAGAAGAACCTGAGGGTTTTAAGGGTTCCACGATCTCCCACAGGCAATCCAGAGTCAGTGGATCAAATTGACAAAAGGTTGAAGAGCAGCATCCTGCAGCAACCTGAAGAGGACTTGCCGGTATCTGAGCTCTAATGCTCACTATTTTATCAATAAAAAATGTCAAAAACGATTCACACAGCCCTCGAGAGATCTCAATTTCTGCAGGTTGGTCGACATTGAGGACGTTATCTAAAAAATAATGTTTTCTTTTATTTATTATTGTTGTAGGTAAATACGCTAGTATTGCGTGATATTCTAGTGCAATTACCGCAGTGTGAAGTGTAATGTGTATTTTATTGATCGATTTGTTGAAATGTTTGTCATATAATGCTTAAGGACTTTATTAAGAATATTCATTTAAGTTTGTATTTCTTTTTAGTTCTGACGGCATTGTATCGGCTGTGGTTTGACATCATTACATGTTAAGGCATGTCGAAGAATCCTCCTGTCCGAAATAAATGTCAGTAAAAGCAAAGAACAAGTTGAGCTTTATTACAGTTTTTCCCAATTGTTTACACACATTTTCTGGTACTTGAGACACAATTACCACAACATGTAACCAAGTAACCAACCCCCCTAACCAATTTTGCGAAACTACAAGCACAATTCCTGCTTTGCACTCAAATTTCAAATCTAAAACACACTTTTCTCAAAACACTACACACAATTCTCTGCTGTTGGCTCAATTTTCGTATAGGAACTATCTTGTTCTCTCAAGGAACACACAGCTATTCAAATGTGCACACTGACCCATCACAAGGGCAAACACCTGTCACACAGTTTTACAATCAGCAAACATAACGTTAGCATAAAAGGGCAACAGGTGAGCTCTTCTGTGTTGGAGCAATGGATGCCAACTTTGGAAACAGAGGCAGAGCTAGAGGAGTGAGAGTAAGAGGAGGAGGACGGGGAGGACGAGGACGAGGAAGACCAAGGACCATAATCTCTGATGAGATCTGAGCCACTTTGGTTGATCATGTGGTCAACCATGGTCTTACAATGAGGGAGGCTGGGCAAAGAGTACAGCCAAATTTGAGCAGGTACACTGTAGCATCCATCATCCGGACCTTCCGAAATGAGAATAGGTAAGATATTTTCTCTCACTAGAAAATGGTAGTACTGCATATCAATACAACCAGTATTCAATGAGTATAGTAGTTTTGCCTGTGGATGGTTTTGTTGGACAGTAAAAATACTGTAAAGTATGTTTCCAGTATGTAGGAAATGTATACCCACTTTGTATTCACATTATTTTACTATTTGCTTGGCAGAACTGAAAGACTACCAACACGAGGAGGTCGGGAACGTCTTCTGTCATCTGAACAGGAAACCGAGATCCTCAACATGGTCCTAGAAAACAATGCCATAACATTACGGCAAATACAAAGAAAAATTATCGAAAACAACGACATGTTTCAAAATATTGATAGGGTCAGCCTATCAACACTGGACCGTGTCTTGCACAGAAATCATCTCAGGATGAAGCAGGTCTACAGGGTGCCATTTGAACGCAATTCAGAAAGAGTCAAAGAACTGCGATATAACTATGTGCAAGTGAGTCCCGCAATTCACTGGCCACCCACGCGTTTTAGTTGTTTATCTCCCTCCATATTCTCCATTCCTCAATCCCATTGAGGAATTGTTTTCTGCATGGAGATGGAAGGTGTATGACCGACAGCCACAAACCCGAATACCTCTTCTCCAAGCTATGGAGGACGCATGTGGAGATATAGCAGCTGATTCTTTTCATGGCTGGAATTGCCATGCTAGGAGATATTTGCCCTGCTGCTTGGCCAGGGACAACATTGCTTGTGATGTGGATGAGGCGCTGTGGCCAGACCGCAACAGAAGAGAGGATGCAGCATAGTTTCATTGTTTTACTGTAACTTTATACGTTACATTTCTGTTGGATGTAGTTTATGTGTGCAACTTTGTGTTGGTTGGGAATGGGATAAACATTGTGTGCAATGTATTGTGGGAAAAATAAAATAATTTCTACCATGTATTTGTGTGTTCAGAGAGTAAAAACTATATTCTGAAATAACAACACATGCATGTATTGAAGTGGAATAAAGGCTTCTAAAATGATGACGGACGACAGCACAAATACATTTTCAGTGCTAACAACAGGACTGTATTTCTTTAGTAACTAAATACTTAAATGACAAATAAGTCACAACACACTCCCGCCCGATGAACAGATGTTCATCAACAGTTAGCCATCCTTAACATACCTCTAAGGAATATAGTAACTGTACAGGTCTTCTCAAAATGGTACCTGTAGAACTGCAAACCTTACAGGAACGAATCAGTCCATCTCTGCCTGGAAAAACCTCTGTTATTCTACCCATTTTCCAGGTCTGTCTGGGTGTGTTGTCCTCTCCTATTAGAACAACATCTCCCACCTTTACTGTAGTGGGTGTTGTGGTCTCAGATGTGTGGGCTGATCTTAAGTCCATCAAATAGTCTCTGTGCCAGCGCTTCCAAAAGCTGTTCAAAAGTCTCTGGCGGTATTCCCATCGTCATCCCAGCTCCTCTTTGTTTACAATGGGGGGTGTGAGGCTGGGAAGACAGATTCTTTGGTGGTAGAGAAGTTAGTCGGTTTCCAACCAGGAAATGAGAAGGGGTTAGCGGCTGAGGTTCTAGAACATCATTATATACATAAGACAATGGTCTAGAGTTCAACACTGCTTCAACCTCTGTCAGCACAGTTGTTAGTTCCTCAAAGTTCAATGAGGCCCTCCCCAGCACTCTTTTCAAACATGTTTTTACAGATCTCACAAGCCTCTCCCAGAAGCCCCCATACCACCCCCCCCCCACCCCCACCCCAACCCCCCACCCCCCACCCACCACCACCACCACCAAGCTGCCCGCTCAGCAATAAACTTCCAGGTGGTTCTTCTCGGTAAAGAACTTAGTGAGTTCTGAGCCTTTAATCACCTGCCACATCTCCTTCAAGTCCTTATCTGCCCTTTTAAATGTTTTAGCACTGTCAGAATATATGATCCTACATAGCCCTCTTCTAGCAATAAATCTTTTTAGGGCTAACAGGAAGTTTTCAGTGGTCTGATCTGATACCAACTCCAAGTTTACTGCCCTTGTTACAGCACAAGTGAACAATACAATGTAAGCCTTTGTCGGTTGACTCTTAGTTTTAACATACAAGGGTCCCGCAAAATCCACCCCAGTAACTTCAAATGCAGCTGATTCTGTTACTCTATCCTGAGGTAAAGGAGCAGTAATCTGCTGCGCCGCTTTAACCTTTAGCTTCCTGCAAATAAAACATCCAGAAACAATGCGTTTAACGAACTGTCTCCCTCTCAAGATCCAGTATTGCTCCCTCACTTGGGTTAAAGTGTCTCTAACACCAGAATGCATCACCCTTTCATGACAAGAATGAACCAATAGCTCAGAGTATTTATGACTGCTTGGTAGCACCCAGGGGTGCTGCTCTCTGAAACTAAGATCAGAGTTCTGAAGTCTCCCTCCAACACATATCAGTCCCTCTTCATCCAAAAATGGTTTCAAATCCTTAATCTTAGAGTCTCTCTTCACATTCTGTTTCAGCTGTAACTGTAGGATTTCTGAGCTAAAGCTACTCTCCTGTGTCTGCTTCACCCAGTACCTTTCGGCAGCCCTGATCTTGTCCGCGGTCAACTCTCCTTTCAGTTTCTGACTGGATCGTGTGTTTGTCACAAATCTTTTAACCCATGCAGTTACTCTTAACACTGTCCTAAGTCTACTGTATTTTTCAATGTCGAACAGTGGTTCAACCTGCTCAGCATGTGTCAGTTGTACTACAACCTGGTGCTTAGTTTTAAGTTCACAGTTCACCTCAGATGACACATAGTTCTCATCCACCTGTTCTCTTTCATTGGCTGCTGGCAATGATTTAGGTCCACTCCACCACAGCTGACTGTCAATGAGGCTCTGGACATGCTGGCCTCTTGTCGGTAGGTCTGCAGGGTTGGTTTTGCCCATACAATGGGACCACAGCTCTGGATTTGTGAGCTCTTGTATCTCGGTCACTCTGTTGGCCACGAATGGTTTCCACCGCTGAGCAGAGCTATGAATCCAGTGAAGCGTGATCATCGAGTCCGTCCACATGTGAAGCTGATTTCTTTCCAGATCAAATGCCTTTAGAAGACTGTGTCCCAATCTGACTCCAATAAGTGCACCCATAAGTTCTAAACGAGGCAAAGTCATTTTTTTTAATGGTGCAACTCGTGACTTGGAAGCAACAAAACTTGTCATGGTCTCTCCTTCTGTTTTTTCCTTTCAGATAGGCCACAGCACTGTAAGCCTTTTCACTTGCATCGCAGTAAACCTGTAAGCTTACGTTCTGTGAATCTGGATGCTCAATGTGATGCCACCTAGGAATGACCACTAGGTCAAATACATTTCAGAGTCCCTAGCCTCAGGAACCATAAGGCCGTCCACGTCCCCCCTGGGTGCTGGGTTCTTCTTCATGTCCAAGAAGGATGGGTCGCTCTGTCTGTGCATCAACTACAGAGGCCTCAACTAGATCACCATAAAAACAAATATCCTCTGCCCTTGATCTCCTCTACTTTTGAACCGGTAAATGATGCAACTATTTTTGCCAAACTAGACCTGCGAAACGCCTACCAACTGGTAAGGATCCATGAAGGGGATGAGTGGAAAACGGCCTTCAGGACACCACTTGGCCACTTCGAATATCTAGTCATGCCTTTTGGACTCATCAACGCCCCTGCAGTTTTTCAATCTTTGGTCAACTCCGTACTTGGTGACTATATCAACAAATTCGTTACAGTTTACCTGGATGATATACTTATCTTTTCCAGGACTCTTCCAGAACACCAACACGTCCGAGCGGTCCTCCAACGCCTCCTCAAGAACCGATTGTATGTTAAGGCAGAAAAGTGTGAGTTCCACGCCTCCTCCGTCAAGTTTTTAGGGTTTGTTCTGGAGAGTGGTCGGCTGAGGACGTACCCTGACAAAGTAGATGCCGTTCAGACATGGCCAACCCTCTCAACACATAAGCAACTACAATGATTTTTAGGCTTTGCCAACTTTTACTGCCGTTTTATTAAGAACTACAGCCAGATCGCCGCACCTCTCACACAGCTAACCTCCATCAAGAAACCCTTTTCATGGTCCCATGAAGCAGACCAGGCTTTTCACTCTCTTAAGAACTGTTTCACCTAAGCACCCATACTCACTCGTCCCGACACTTCATCCCAATTCACCCTGGAAGTCGACGCCTCCGACACTGGGGTAGGAGCCGTCCTCTCTCAAGTATCCCCAACGGATCACTGCCTCCATCCCTGCGCCTTCTTCTCCCGTCGTCTCACTCCTGCTGAACAAAACTATGACGTGGGTGACCGAGAGATATTGGCTATAAAACTAGCATTGGAAGAGTGGCGCCACTGGTTAGAAGGAGCAGAACACCCCATAATCATATGGACCGATCATAAGAACTTGGCTTACCTCAAGGAGGCTAAGAGACTGAGCCCCCATCAATCTCGCTGGTCATTATTATTTTCCCATTTCAACTTTGTCATTTCTTCCAGACCCAGCTCCAAGAGCATTAAACCTGACGCTCTCTCTTGCCAATGCACCTCGGATAGAGAGGTGGAACCCACCACCATCATGCCTGCCTCCTGCGTAGTCGGCTCCATCTCCTGGGACATAACGAACAAGGTTCTGGAGGCTCAATAACACGAACCAGATCCAGGTACCGGTCCACCACACAAAATTTATGTTCCTTCCAGCACTCAAGGGGCTCTTATACATTGGGCACATATGGCGAGATTTTCCATTCATCCTGGCCTTGGCAGAACCATAACCCTTATCAGAAGGACCTTTTGGTGGCCATCCATGTATAGGGACGTA
The DNA here is from genome assembly GCF_043380555.1 of Nothobranchius furzeri. NCBI lineage: Eukaryota > Metazoa > Chordata > Actinopteri > Cyprinodontiformes > Nothobranchiidae > Nothobranchius > Nothobranchius furzeri. The sequence goes on along the minus strand of NC_091747.1, from coordinate 77,756,815 downwards.
AAGGAGTACATCAGCACCTGCCAGGTATGTGCCAGGTACAAGAGCAGTAACCAGTCTCCCCAGGGTCTTCTCCAGCCTCTGCTGGTCCCTCCTCGTCCGTGGTCACACATCGCCCTGGATTTTGTAACTGGTCTCCCCACATCCAGAGGGTTCACTGTCATACTCACCATTGTCGTCCGTTTTTCTAAAGCCTGCCATCTGGTCCCACTGAAGTCACTCCCTTCATAAACCGCTGAACTGCTTGTGAAACATGTTTTACGCCTTCATGGTCTGTAAACCGAAATCCTGTCAGACCGAGGTCCCCAGTTCATATCCCGGGTCTGGACTGAGTTTGCTAAGCACCTGGGGGCTTGGGTCTCCCTCACCTCTGGTTTTCACCCACAGACTAAAGGCCAGGTGGAGCATATGAACCAGGAGCTGGAGGCCACGCTGCGCTGTATCTGCGCCTCTAACCCTGCTGGGTGGAGTTCACAATTGTCATAGGTGGAGTATGCCCATAACTCCCACACCTCTGCCTCCACTGGTCAGTCTCCATTTGAGGTCTCCCTTGGATATTAACCCCCCCCCCCCCACGTTTCCCTCCGACTCCGTTGCCTCCACCACAGCTCCCCAGTTTCTCCGCCAGGCTCGACGCACATGGAATCAGACCCGGGCTGCCCTTCAACGTACAGCTGATCACAATCGCAGGCTTGCGGATCGTCACAGGCACCCGGCGCCTGTTTACACCCCGGGGCAGATGGTTTGGCTCTCCTCCTGGCATATCAAGGTCCGGGGCGCCAACAGGAAGTTTTCTCCCCACTACCTCAGCCCGTTCCCCGTAGCCGAGGTTCTTGGTCCCGTCTCCGTCTGCCTGTCCTTGCCTCCATCTATGAAGGTACATCCAGTATTTCATGTCTCCCTGCTCAAACCTGTAGTTTCCAGTCCTCTGTGCCCCCCTGCCGATCCTCCTCCGCCGGTCCGCCTAGCTGATGGTGGGCTCGGCTACAAGGTTCACCGCATCCTGGATATCCGGCCGAGCGGACTTGGTTGCCAGTTCCTGGTGGACTGGGAGGGGTATGGTCCTGAGCACCGGCAGTGGATCCCTGGGTCCTGGATCAAGGATCCCTCTCTCATCTGGGACTTCGAGGCCTCCCGTTCTGCCTCCTCCTCCTCCTCGGCTGGGTCATCAGGTGGCGTCCCTTGTGGGGGGGGGGGGGGGGGGGGTACGGTCATGGTCTGCCTCTATCAGCAGGTGAGGTAACCTGGCAGTTAGCTGTTTGTGTTGCAGGTGGGCGTGGGACGAGCTCCAGCTGATCCCGATTCCGCTAATCAGAGGGCCAGGGAAGAGCAGTGCGACACAACTCCAGCACTGGTTTATACTCTCACCAGGGTAGCTTCTAGCCCAGTACATTACCTGATCTTCCAATGCACTTGTTCTATGAGATCCTGTATGCTCTTGTTTCTAGTATCGTGCCTCCCATCCTCTAACCATGCCTGGAGTTGTTTTCCTTGTCCCGTCGCTCAGGATCCTCTGACCTTCACTCTCCATCACTCTCCCTGCCTGCCGACCTACACCCTGGACTCGCACAACCTTCTCCTGTCCACCTCCTCAACAACCATCAGACCTGCCGCCTCTCCTCTACTGAACTTCACCCAGTCCACCACGTTAAGAACTGGTTTAAGACCGTAAGAACAATTCAAACACCAAACTTATTATCCTCTTGGTTCTCTGGTTCCACCTTGTATTCACGATTGTTTATTCTTCTGTTTTAGATTTCCGGTCCATTCCTGTTCCTGCTTTTCTGGAGCAGTGCCCTTAGTTTTTCCTTAGCTCCATTCAATAAAATATTTTACTCTTTTACTTACTTGGTTTTCACGTGTGGTTCATGTCCTGGGTTAAGCACCTTGCCCACAACATGACAGTAGCAACATTTGATTTGATGAAAGATATAAGTTGTGATTGTTTAAGCTGCAAAAATGATTGATCTCCTCGTCATAAAACAGCAGCTGATGTTGTCTGACCTAACCACTCACGTTTAAAGTTTTTCTCAGTTGCTTTGGTGCATTTCTCACAACAGAATTGATCTCTGCACCACTACTAAGGCTCTTCTCAAAACAATTAGTGCAAACTGCAAAACATGGTCGATAATTTGCAAAAGTGAGTCACTTCATCAAAAAGAGAAGTCTGTTGTTCAAAATAAGTAGTCAATGCTTCAAAAGCAAGTCCCTTAATCAAAACAGATAATATATTCATCAAAAGCAAGTCCTTGTATCAATCAAAGTGTCAGGGCTATCACAATTACAAGTCATTACACCGCAACCTTTGGTCACAAAATCAAATGGTTTGAACACGTTCTCATTGTGACGGACTTCTTTGTAGGTGTTTCCCAATGACATGTCAAGTCTGGACAGCATGCATGGCATCTTGAAAACTATAAATTGTAAAGGAAAATCAAGACACCTCATATGCACTCTTGATAATATTTAATTGAAACTGTTCACAGCATTGTGCAACTGGGGAAATACAGTAAAACAAACATTTTACAGCAAACATAAACTCACTTAGACAGTAAACCTTACTGCAGTAGTTATGAAAAAAAACTGAACAGACACTGCTGCATAGATATCTAAATGCTCCCGTCTGTCTGCCCACATATTTTCATCAACATTACAGCTAATGTCAGCTCTATCGATGCATTGGGGAAAGTATCTCCTGGAGTGTGGAATCCACCCTCTGCAGGACTTTGCTGTGATGTCACCACAAGCTGCATACATAGCTGCTAGCAGGGTAATTTGGGTATGTGGATGCCTGTCATATACCTTCCACCTCCAGGAAGAGAAAAACCTCAATTGGATTTAGGAATGGTGTGTAAGGAGGAAGAAACTCCATAAGCATCCTGTCGTGTGCTGCAAACCACTGCCTGACTACAGCAGAGTGATGGAAGCTAACATTTTCCCAAACCACTACATACATTGTCCGATTGTCACCAGGACACACACACAGCAATGTTCGTTAGTGTGAGATAAGGTTCACCTGAGAAAAGGAATATATAGAGATTTCCATGGAAACTCCTTAAAAATAAGGTTTTCAAAATGGGTGTACAGATTGTTTGTTTGACAAGATGTTCAACAATTTTGAGTGCAATGACACAAGAAATGAAACAAAGACTATTAGTTGTAAGGACAGTGACTATTCAGCCGGTACAAGTATAAATAATTGTGACGTTCATGATAAAAGCAAGGAGATAGTGATGAATAGCAAGTCAAAAGTGACCATTCTTTAGACATGTGTACTTACTCAACTGCTTCATGTCCAAAGGATGAAATGAACATGAAACCGCCACTAGGTTGTGCCAAAACGACTGCATGTTGTGGAGGTTGAACTAACTGTTGTGCAAAGTTTTATTCTGTTGTGAGAAATGCACCAAAGCAACTGAGAAAAACTGTAACACATTAAAGATGACACTACGAGTGAAACTTTATCTTCTGCTTTGTAACTGCAGGTCATCCTCACACAGGGGGAAGCTGCATGTATTTCATGTTTTTCTGTCCGCAACTTTTCTTGTTAGGACTATTTTCTAAGTTGTGATCATGCATATGGAATTCAGCATCTTGATAGTCAGATGTTTCTTCTAAACACTCCTGACCTCTAGTGGCTGTGACAGAAAAAAACAAATGAATTCGACATCTGAACCCTGAGTAACCCAGCAGACTAAATCACATTTTGATTTTCTTTTCCTTTATTGCTTATCAACATTTCTTCATACACACACCACATAGGCCATTTGCCTTGTAGAAAAGGAAATGTTTTTCTTGTTGCTAAGCAACACAGCCACAGCAAAAGCCTTAAGGAAAAGTCTCTCCTCACACAAGTTCTTTGATTCTTTTGGCAAATAAATTACAACCATAGAATAAAGTGAACAGAATATATACATATATATATATATATATATATATATATAGAGAGAGAGAGAGAGAGAGAGAGAGAGAGAGAGAGAGAGAGAGAGAGAGAGAGAGAGAGAGAGAGAGAGAGAGAGAGAGAGAGATGTAGATAGAGAGATAGATAGATAGATAGATAGATAGATAGATAGATAGATAGATAGATAGATAGATAGATAGATAGATAGATAGACAGATAGATAGATAGATAGATAGATAGATAGATAGATAGATAGATAGATAGATAGATAGATAGATAGATAGATAGATAGATAGATAGATAGATAGATAGATAGATAGATAGATAGATAGATAGATAGATAGATAGATGATAGATGATAGATAGATAGATAGATAATAGATATAGATAGATAGATGATAGATAGATTATAGATAGATAAACTAGACTCTACATGGATTTCCTTTTGGTCTCCTTGTTACCAGTTCTTACCAGAACATTGTGCACAGTTTGTAGGTGTGTGTTCGTCTCCTGGTGTTAAACGTAGCATGCATCACTCTCTACAACTGTATGTAAACAGCTAAAAAATATGCACAACCCTAATTTTTAGTCAGTATGTTTAGATATTTTGCTGAATGTTTCCATAGACCTGTAACCCGTAGACTTTCATTTCTCAGAAAGCTCGTTTAGTTTTTAAATCATGGCTCCGACATTTTCTTCTTTCACTATACCTATTTCTATTCTTGCTATCATTTCTAACAAAAAGTTATGTTATTTTCTAAGACAACTGAAAACATTAACTTGGCAGATAAATAAAAATCCTAAAGCTTTAATTCATTCTGAAATAAAAAATATCTATATTTTTAACCACAAAAAAGAGCTTAGACCGAATCCACGTTATTATAGAATTTCTTCTAATTTGAGCTACTTTACATATAAAAATATTATTCATTAACGTATAAAATTAACACTGAATAGGACAAAGGTTTGATTTTTGTTAAATGTTTTTGTGAAAGACAAAGCAATTTAAAAGTCCTAATTATCTGTTCTAAATCATCCAATTTCCAAGCTATTCTATAAGTCAAAATAAATATACATCTGATAGACAAATGGCTTTCCTACTATGTTTTAACCACCAGAACCATGTAGATTTCTTATAGATAACCTTATTAAGGAACAACTTAACAACTCCAAAATTCTAACTAAACCCCAACTGGCTCATAAAAATACTGTACAGTGGTGTGAAAAACTATTTGCCCCCTTCCTGATTTCTTATTCTTTTGCATGTTTGTCACACAAAATGTTTCTGATCATCAAACACATTTAACCATTAGTCAAAGATAACACAAGTAAACACAAAATGCAGTTTTGAAATGATGGTTTTTATTATTTAGGGAGAGAACAAAATCCAAACCTACATTGCCCCGTGTGAAAAAGTAATTGCCCCCCTTGTTAAAAAATAACCCAACTGTGGTGCTTCACACCTGAGTTCAATTTCTGTAGCCACCACCCCCAAGCCTGATTACTGCCACACATGTTTCCATCAAGAAATCACTTAAATATGAGCTGCCTGACACAGAGAAGTAGATCAAAAGCACCTCAAAAGCTAGACATCATGCCAAGATCCAAAGAAATTCAAGAACAAATGAGAACAAAAGTAATTGAGATCTATCAGTCTGGTAAAGGTTACAAAGCCATTTCTAAAGCTTTGGGACTCCAGCGAACCACAGTGAGAGCCATTATCCACAAATGGCAACAACATGGAACAGTGGTGAACCTTCCCAGGAGAGGGCGGCTGACCAAAATTACCCCAAGAGCGCAGAGACAACTCATCCGAGAGGTCACAGAAGACCCCAGGACAACTTCTAAAGAACTGCAGGCCTCACTTGCCTCAGTTAAGGTCAGTGTTCACGACTCCACCGTAAGAGAGAGACTGGGCAAAAATGGCCTGCATGGCAGATTTCCAAGACGCAAACCTCTGTTAAGCAAAAAGAACATTAGGGCTCATCTCAATTTTGCTAAGAAACATCTCAGTGATTGTCAAGACTTTTGGGAAAATACCTTGTGGACTGATGAGGCAAAAGTTGAACTTTTTGGAAGGCAAATGTCCCGTTACATCTGGTGTAGAAGTAACACAGCATTTCAGACAACGAACATCATACCAGCAGTAAAACATGGTGGTGGTAAAGTGATGGTCTGGGGTTGTTTTGCTGCTTCAGGAACTGGAAGGCTTGCTGTGATAAATGGAACCATGAATTCTACTGTCTACCAAAACATCCTGAAGGAGAATGTCCGGCCATCTGTTGGTCAACTAAAGCTGAAGCGATCTTGGGTGCTGCAACAGGACAATGACCCAAAACACACCAGCAAATCCACCTCTGAATGGCCGAAGAACAACAAAACGAAGACTTTGGAGCGGCCTAGTCCAAGTCCTGACCTGAATCTTATTGAGATGCTATGGCATGACCTTAATAAGGTGGTTCATGCTAGAAACACCTCAAATAAAGCTGAATTACAACAATTCTGCAAAGATGAGTGGGCCCAAATTCCTCCAGAGCGCTGTAAAAGACTCGTAGCAAGTTATCGCAAACGCTTGATTGCAGTTATTGCTGCTAAGGGAGGCCCAACCAGTTATTAGGTTCAGGGGGCAATTTCATTTTCACACGGGGCAATGTAGGTTTGGATTTTGTTCTCTCCCTAAATAATAACCATTTCAAAACTGCATTTTGTGTTTACTTGTGTTATCTTTGACTAATGGTTAAAAGTGAAACATTTTGTTTGACAAACATGGAAAATAAGAAATCAGGAAAGGGGCAAATAGTTTTTCACACCATTGTACATGGCATTTTCCATCTTTCAGATTTGGTGAATTTCTGTTACACAGAAGCAGTCATTTTAATGTCAATCTTTCAGCCTTAGGCAAAGCGTTAGAGAAATGCACAACCTAAAATATTTTAACTGTAAGACTTTTTTACAAAGTAAACCCATCAAGTTAAAAGTGGAAAATGGAACATTTCTATGAAAAGCTATATTTAAAAAAAAAATAATACCCTAAAGGCAGGGCGTTTAGAGGTGTGCAGAATGAACATAGTTTCTTCTATAAAAGCTATATATTTTTTTTAAACTAATCAACTTTTTATTTTGACGGGCAAGACACTGGGTTTATGTTTCCCTGCTAGTGGGGGGCACCTGTGCCGTAAAAAGTCAGCTTGGCAGGACGAGGCTGGGACTGTGTATAACGGCAAACTCGTTAAGTCAAGCAGCTGATTCTGAGCCCTGAAGACGTTCTTCACAGTAAAAACTGTTAAAATAAAGTTATTACTGGAAATTAGTCCTTATCCTGCACGACTGAGCAGGATCCAGCCAGCCGCAGGGTGTGTCTGCTTGGGCTACAAAAATGCCTAGTGGGGGTTACTGTAGCTTCTCACCAACCAATCAGAATGGGCATCAAAATGTGTAATTTTCCCGGCTAGACATTTGTCTAAATAAAAGTCTACACTTCGTGTCACACCGCCACACAAATAAGATACATTTTTTTTGTTTTTTTAAGGATATTTTAATGACTCCAACTTGTGTTGGGTCTTTATTCTGGGTTACTGTTTGCTGCAACCCACGGTTTAACTCCAGGAAAAACGTTTACAATCTCCATTCATACTAGCTCATTTTCGCTTTCTAAACAGCCAAATTGGAACTCTCCACACAACCGGCCAAGAACACCCCTTCAACATAAAAGGCCAACGCTAACAAATCGTAACCCGTTACACTATGGTAAAACAATGTAAAGCATGAGATTTATAGCCTACATTTGCACACGTATACTAACCATAATCATAGTTTGAAATGAATTTAAATATCATGAAATGTTTAAATTTTACTTTATTTTGAAAGCCACTGGCTTCTTCCTGTCTAGCTGTGGTGCTTCAGGTGCGCTTCTCATGAGACAGTCGAAGAGAAGAAAAGTCTGTATCCTGCCTTATTGACAGTCTCCCAATTCAAGTTAATTCCTTGCCTCCCATTTTGAGTTTAATATTTGTATAAACTGTGGATAAAGCAGGAGGCGGGACTTAAAAGCAGGTTCAGGTTCAGAGAGCGTGGAGCACTCTCACATAAAACCAACAACACAAAATAAAAGGGCGGGGTGAGCACAGATGATCAATAACTGGATAAAAAAGACAGATAATAGATAAATGAGCAGAGAAAATATCTTATTTTGAAATATCGGAGGTGAAGTAACTTTTCAAGAGTGAATAAGAATAAGGGGGCATTCCCGTTTACACACCGAAATGCCCCTTTTAGCGGCTGGCTGGATGATATTGGTACGATCTGGACATGGTGCTGGCTGGTCGGTTCATGTATCAGCAGTGAACCAACACCCGACGGCTGGAAAATGTGTTCTTTTGTTTCACTACCACCTCTAAACACTAGATGTCGCTATAGTGCCTGTGTTCCATATTCAACCTTTAAATGAAGCATGTTTTCAATAAGGTGCTGTTTTACTAAGATCATAACTCTGTTTAACCACTGCATTACATCGCGTTTCTAAATTCATACAATTTCTTAGGAGTACAACTGCACATCAGCACCAGTCCTTGTTCTCTGAGGAATTGAGGATGTGGTCTTCAAGCCAAACTTGTCAAACTAATTCACTAGTTCATCAAATCCTAGCAAGCAGCTAAAGCCTGATTTATGCTTCTCCGTCTGCGTCAGTGCGGAGACACGCAATGACATTATCCGTCCTTGCGTAGGGCTCCGGCAGGCACGCAAGTACGTACGGAGTCGAGCCCACTTTTTAAAACATCCGTCGAACGAGACAGATTACGCAAGCTTGTGATTGGTCAGGATGCTGCTGTTGTTTACAGCGCCGCCATTGCAAAGAGAGCCGAGGATAACTAGCGGCAGACACGGAGAAGCTTGAAGAATACCTCGCGAAAAAACTCTAAAAATATGAACATTTAATTCTCCCGTGACTGGAGGAGTGAAAAGATGCGCAGCAAGCGTTTTATTTGTGGACGGAAATGACAGGAAACGTGGGTTTAGAGGTGGGGAGCGCATGAAGCGGTGGAAGAATGAGAGACAAATATGTACATGTTAAAAGTCTCATATATACACAAAAAACACAATATAAACACACGATCTTGGACCGGTACATGACAGGATACCACAGAACAGCGCTACGCCCTCTGTTGTCCTGCCGGGCAATTGCTTTGCAACACTCTCCAGGAGACGGAGAAGTATGAGAGCAAAACGCTTCTGTCAATCCGTGCGTGTGTGTCCCTTGCGGAGCTGACGGAGAAGCATAAACCAGGCTTAAAGCGTTCCTCCTCAGCTCTTATGGCCTAAGCTGAACAACCAGCCAAATCAAAAGGTAAGTACAGGTAAAGGAGTTCCCAAGCTCCAGTTTCTGATTCCATAAGCTCAGAGTTTCTGAAGACCACTTTGAAGCTTCTCTGGAGGAGGCTCATTTTTCTTTTTAAAAAGATTTTTGAGCTTTAATGTTTTTTTGCTTTTATCCCTGTCTTTGTTTTTATCATCTCCACTTTCAGGGGGTGGTGCAAGTGGTGGTAACACATCCTTCAGTGGTGGCACAGGTGATTCAAATTCAGGGTGCAGCCTGCTCTGAGGCAAATTTGGCGTGGAGGCCGATAAGTTGGTTGGGATGGATGCCGTAGGGCTGCATGACTTCTCTAGGATTCCATCATACACAAGCTGGCTAAGAGGGCCAACGGTATGAAGATCAGATGAAGACTTCCATGGCACCTGGGAGGTTAACATGAGGTCTGGCTGTATGAAGCAAGATGGTAAAGAACTTGATTCAACTTGATTTGCTCCCAACTCATCCCTGAGTATTACTTGTTTGGGTGCTTCCATTGGGACGTCAACTCTGTCCCTGTACATTTTTCCTAGGAAAGGATCTGATGAACTGCGGATGTCATCTCTGGGAATCTTTGGTATTCTCCTTCTAAGAGAACCCACAGACCCATCATTTTCATTTCTCGGTAACCCTCGGCTTGTTGGCGGCTCCAGACTAAAATCTTGCATATCTGTGGAGGATGAAATATCCATATGTTCATCTAGCATCTCTCTGGGTAGCATCTTACTGGAAGCAGAGTCTGTACAATATTCCAGCTCATCTCTAGATATCTTCTGTTGTGGTATTATTGCAGTGTCAACTGGTTGGTCTTTTGCTAATGCTCTCATAGATGCTTCATGATGACTTTCACCAGTATTCAGCGGATGCTTCAAAGAACTTGTGTCTTGAAATGTTCCCATTGAATTCTTTCTCACTATTCTTCTGGATTCACGCAAAAGTTCAGCATCATCTCTTGTCATCTTTTTGGAAACACTGTCCATGGATGACCCCATCATATCTCTTGAAATCTTCCTGCTGCCATTTATTGATGCTTCTAATTCATTTCTAAGAATTGTTCTCATGTCCTGTGGTAAATTGCATTTTTCTCTGTGGACATTCCTTAAAGTAAGATCCCTCAAATCCACTCCTGCATCTTTTTCCATTTTGGGGAGTGAAAACTCTTTTTCTAGCTCATCTGAAAATCCTTTTCCACATGAAACTTCCATTGGAGACTCACTTGCATTATTTGATATCTTCTGTGGTACCATGTTTACAAAGGACTCCTCACCAAAGCTCTTCAGCGAAGAAGTTTCCAAAGAAGGATCTAATATTCTCTCTTTTGTAATTTTTCTGCGACAAACATCCAGATCTGAAGAAGTTTCATGCTCCTCTATGTGACGTTTGTGAAGTGGAGATTCTGCAACTGCTTCTATTTTTTCACTCAGATGCTTTGTAACGAAACAGTCTGAGAAGGGCTCTGATTCATCAAGATAGAATCTTCTAGAAGAATGATCAGCTGTAGAAGTATGAAACACTTTGCTGAGAGAAACAGGTGTAACATAATCCGAGTCCAAAAACTTCTCTTGGGAATCTCTGTGAATGAGAGAAAGTAGATGAAAACATGTAAAACACGTGTCAATGAGCTTAAAGTAAGGCCTAGTCCACAAGTAGCCGGGTTTTTTTTTTCAAACGAATATCCGCCCCTCCAAAAACTTGCATCCACACCACCTCGTTTAAAAAAAGAACTCTGTCCACACGTACCCGGATAAATACGTTGTTAAGGACATGCCAGACCTGTAGGCGGCAGTACTTCCCCCGTTCTTAACCTCGTCCTTCGTCTGTGGTCTTCCGCAAGGAGCAGTAATTCCGCTTGCAAAAACAAACAAGCAGAAAGCGCTTGGACAATTGATAAAGCGAGCGCAGCTCTGAGGGCATCCATGCTGTCGGCTAGTGTAAACACAGGTCGCACACGTGATGTCAGCATTTGTTTGTCGCGGAAAGTGACGTTGCGGACCTTAAAACTCCGGTTTTGTCCGTCCACACGCAGACACCCAAAATGGAGAAAACGCAGATCTTCACTTTGGCCGGACTTTTTAAAAAGATCCATTTTTGTGTGGATGACAGGCCAAAACGTAGACAAATATCCACCTTTTGGCAGATCCCCGGCTACGTGTGGACAGGTTCTAAGGCTCAAATGAAAAACAATGGTGTGAAATCACGGTCAGAGAAACATACTGTTTTTTAAGAGCTGTAAGGACCAGTTCCTCTCCTTCATCATAGCGAGGATAGGGGGCTCGAATGGGGATCAGAAGGTCAGGGTCAGGGGAAATCAGGGCAGCCGGTGGCTGAGGGACGACCCCAGGATGACATACTCTACGTATGGTGGAACCTCGCAATCGTGGAGAGCGCTTCAGGGGTGGAACTGGAAATGGAAGAAGGCAAATATTAAACATGTTAAATTTTCTACCCTTATGTCTAACAAAACCAGAAAACACAAGGGATAAATGTGTGTTTTTGGCAAACAAACTTCTATATAAACATATAGGTTTTAGGTAGTCGTGTTGATCAGCTAAACATACTCACATGAGCTAATGATGGTACTAAACAGTCACAGCATTCGGACTGCCTACCAAATATTGTGAAGGTTGCCCAGCTCATACCAATAAAGCTTTGACTCATTCAGGTATTGATGTTATACTTTTAAGGCTGTCTTTGTGGTGTTTATCATAAGACCTCAGAAGCAAAGTTGATTTTAAAGTATGGAGGCCATTTGGATTTTTACATAAATGTGATCTTTAAACTGATCTGGAAAAAATGTCTAGAAAAAGAGAGCAAGCTTCTACAAATGCACTACCTAATACCTTTGTGTAAATAGAAGCATTGACCTCCGAGTTTCCAGAACAAGGGAAAAAAATAAAATACTAAAAGAATGGTGAACTCTTAAAGCTTTCATCAAAGCTTGATTTGATATAAAAATTATACAAATCCTATCGTATGGACCCCCCCAAAAGAAAATCCCAAAATGTCTCAATGCTTGAATCTTTTTGTTTAGGTAAATTAATCAAAATCGCTGCTGGCTATTTTCATAAAAAAAATGACTTTCATATGTAAAACCTCAACAGAAATGCTAAAAACCACAGTAAGCTTAGCTGTCGAAGGCTGAGCAATAGCTAAATGTTTAGAGAAACTGGATGGAAGACAATGGAACTACATTATGCTCTGAACTACTAACTTAAAGTAATTAAATTATTTGTGTTTTGATTTTTAATTCATTGGTCCCATTGGTCCTACCTGACATCTGTGGTAAAATCGGAGAAGTGGGCTCATCTAGAAGATCTTCTACAGATCCATGAATGGAGCTGTGACACGAGCGGGATGACTGGGGCGCTCGGGACAACCCCAGACCCATAGACTCAGAGTAGAGTTGAGCGGTGAGGTTCACTAGTCCAGGATTCCTCAGAAGCGGGAAGCCACAGAGCAGTTCAATCTGCTGCCAGCGATGAAGGCGCTCTCGCAGACAAGCTGTTACCTCTGACAATGCATTCCTGTTGGACGCACAAGGTTTTGTCATAAAATCTTCCCTGTGTTTTGAGATGTAGCAGAATAAATCCTGAACCTTCTGTCTCACTTTGCCTCCATGATCTTGTGGTCAACCTGGTCTAGAGATGAGCTGTGTGCCACATGAAGAGTTCCCAGCACTGAACTCCTCTTCTTCTTAATCTTTTCTGCCTGCAAAGATAAAGCACAAACCAAAGACTAATGTAAAAACTGTAGATAACGGGATTAATAGTATTCCCTTTTGCCTATATGTGTTATGTATTTACACACAGAACACTGCTTTTAAAGATTTAAACAGGGTTTTGTACATTACCTCTTCCTTGGCAATGTTAAGCTGTAGTTCTGCACCATGCTTTTTAACGTTGTAGTACTGAACCTCAATCTCGTGTGTCAGCTGGAGCCACTGTTGAAGAGCACCTGAAACTGTCCAGCTGGCCAGCATCTCCTTCTCTGCCTGCTTCAGTGCTCCACGGACCTAGCCAAATGTCAGAGGTAAGATATGTGTTTTTTTCAGTGACAGTCTAAGGCCCTGTCCACAAGTAGCCGGGGATCTGCCAAAACGTAGATATTTTTCTACGTTTTGGCCTGTCATCCACACGAAAACGGAGTTTTTTCACACGAAAACAGATCTTTTTAAAAACTCCGGCCAAAGTGAAGATCTGCGTTTTCTCCGTTTTGGGTGTCTGCGTGTGGACAGACAAAACCGGAGTTTTAAGGTCCGCAACGTCACTTTCCGCGACAGAAAAATGCTGACATCACGTGTGCGACCTGTGTTTACACTAGCCGGCAGCATGGATGCCCTCAGAGCTGCGCTCGCTTCATCAATTGTCCAAGCGCTTTCTGCTTGTTTGTTTTTGCAAGCGGAATTACTGCTCCTTGCGGAAGACCACAGACGAAGGACGAGGTTAAGAACGGGGGAAGTACTGCCGCCTACAGGTCTGGCGTGTCCTTAACAACGTATTTATCCGGGTACGTGTGGACAGAGTTTTTTTTAAACGAGGTGGTGTGGATGCAAGTTTTTAGAGGGGCGGATACTTGTTTTTAAAAAAAGCGGCTACTTGTGGACTAGGCCTAAAGCTGTCAACACTAAATACTATTGTTTTAACATGTAGTGTACCACAGGGTTCCACTGATATGCTGATGATAACCAGCTGTACTGCTTTTTTTTTTTGGAGACTGAACTGTTTAAATAGTCAGAGCTACTTCCTGTCAAATACCAATAAATAGTTAAAAGATTTTTTTTCAAATAATCCCAAATGTTTCATATTATCTTCTCACAGCAACGATCCACTAAACAAGCAAGATATTGGTCATTTGGAATGAGCTGCTGAATCAGGCCACAGGAACATAGGTATAGCTTTTGACCAAGCACTGTCTCTCCAAACCCTCCAAACGAATGGCTAAAAACTTAAAACATATCTTAAATTTACAAACGATGGTCTCAAAGTGTTAACGCCAGATAGTTGGGATAAGCTTTTGCTCTTTACAATAAAAAAATACTTTCATTGGCTTCCAAAGATCTGAAATGTCATCACAAGCTTTTTAAATCAAACTAATAGTGGCAGCAGTAGCTCAGGTGGTAAAGCGGGTTGCCTCATGATCGGAGGGTCATGGGTTCGATTCCAGCTCCCGCCGGGGGTATTCTGCTGTTGTGTTCTTGGGCAAGACACTTCACCCAACTTTCTTGTGTTGGTGGTGGTCAGAGGGGCCAACAGCAACAAATGGCAGCCTCACCTCTGTCAGACCTCCCCAGGGCGGCTGTGGCTGCAAAGTAGCTTACCATCACTAGCAGTGTGTGAATGTGAGAGTGCACGAAAGCATCTTTGAGTGTCCTAAACAAGAGCTATATAAGTTTGATGATGATTATTATTATTATTATTATAGACAAACACGACTCTTGTTTTGTTTTATTTTACCTGTTATTTTAGATGAAATTTAACTTCTGGGGCTTTTTTCTGTCAGGCTCGTTGGTTTTGCTCTCATCTGTTGAACCCTTACTCCTCATCTCAAGTCCTCAAACCACATAAGCAGAAATGATGAGTTCATTTGACTCATCTGAATAGAGATCATGCCTCCTAAGCAGTCTCAGAAAACTGGTAGGAACTAACAAAATTCAGCCTTAAAATATCTGACGTCTGAATATATTTCATTTTACTAATATTTTTGACTATTTTCGGGTTATTTTTGTTTTTTGTTTTGTATTTTATTGTGAAGTCACTACATACTGAATATATTAATGTTTCTTTTTCCATTCTGATTTTGTAAGTGGCAGATGTATGGTGGTACCATGCTTTAAAACAAACTCATCAATCAAGAGTGCAAAATTCATTATGAATAAAGTTCAGCTTTGTAAAAGTCAAACTGTACACCATAAAGTCGAAATCAAATATGTTTGTCAATAATTAATGTTTCACAAGCTTAAAAATGAAATTTGGAGGTTTGTTTATTTGGGATTTTGGGACCTGAAAGGTTCTTTAGACCAGTTGTTGTTGATGAGATTCTCCTTTTAAATGTGCAACATCTGAAAAGGGGATTACTTAAAAAATCAACTTGTGCTTATAATTTACTGCTAATTGTTTTTTTTATAAAGGTGTTTCAAATTTTCCCCTTGACGCAACTGACAGCTTCTTTAAGACACACGGGTGCTGCTTGGCAACATTTGCCAAAAGGAAGAAAAAGCAACTTTCTGTTGATCCAAATGTACGTTTCCTGCCAGAAGGAGGCATGATCAGAATGACTGCCAGGCCGTGGTATTTTTAACTGACTGGAGGAAACATTAGATGACCTAGATTTTACAGCTGGAGGGAGTCACATTACGCCAAAAGATAATGTTACACTTGTATATTGTAGTAAGTCATACTTGTGCCTGTGCTAATTTGCATTTATAAAAATAATAAATAAATCTGCTTTAGGTTTGCTTGAAAACTTTCCAAAGAACTAAGATTAGCAAACATGTATCCCTGTGATTTCATTTGAAAATTAACATTTCTTACCTGCTCCAGCTCCTCCTCTGCATATCGAAGACGACTGAGCTCACTGACCGCTCCCTGCCTCAGCTCATGAAGGCGATGGGCTTCCTCCTGCGCCCCCATGATCTCATCCCTCATCTTCTCCTCCAGGTTCTGCTTTTCCTCTGCCACATTACGTTTCTCCTCCTGGGCTAGCTCCAGTCTGAAGAAATTCATATTTTTTTGGTTTATTCGCACAAACTAGTCATTGAATAAATTGTAGCAGATAAGATTTGGAAAAATGAAATATAAGTGAAGTAGTTACTGCTCCTGCAGGTCCGTGAGGCTCTGTTCAGCTCTCTGCAGACTTTCTAAATCTTTCATCATTTTGGCAATGTGGACCTTGCTGGCTTTGCTCTGGGCCTGAGCAAACCAACAGCCTCCGACGCCCATCACCACGGAGACAATGAGCAGAAAGTCTTTCATGTAGTTATGAGGGGGGCCTGTGGGAGAAAGGATTTAATTGTGAAACGTGAACAGGGAAGAAATCTGATGTTATATTTGACGTTAAAACAAAAGAGGCATCTAAAGTAAAAGGTGGTGATTTGTTCCTACGTGTAGGTGCTCCAAACAGCACCACATCCAGGGCTTTGATATTGAGCTTCTGTTTGTCTCTCTGGTCCAGAATTTTCAACTGGCCACTCAGGAAGGAAGGCTCATTTGCTGCAATCCTAGAGACAAAAACCTATTCAGCTTTAAAAACACATTAAAACATTGGTGCTTTTCTATGGGGTGCCATTTGTAAAGTAAAACAGTCATAATCTAACAGCAATATTTTTGGTTATTTAGCATATCATAAGAGAAAAAATTGGGAGTTCATTTTTTCAAAGTCATATTTTCACCATGTTATTCATACATTTATAAATGTTAAAGTTTCCAAATAAATATTTCTTTTGCAAACTAAATATTTAGGTCTGATCTAAATATTTAGTTTGTAAAATAAATATTTAATTTACTAATTAAATATTTATTTTGGAACTAAATATGTAATTTGTAAATTAAATATTTATTTTCCAAAAAAAAAATTTTAGATCCCAGCTAAATATTTATTTTGGAGCTAAATATTTAGTTTGCAAAATCAGTATTTGGGAAATAAATATTTAAGTCTGACCCAAAATTATAAAAAATAGTGTGGAGCTTAATAACATCGTGGAAAATAAATATTTAGCTGGTATTTAAACATTTAGCTAACATACAAATTCGCTTGCCAATAAGCGGAAGTTGGCTACCAAAATAAAAGCTGGATCTCGCTAACTTCTTTATAAACTCTTGCTCTGAACCAGAACTTGTTTTATCTCCGGTTCTATTCTTCTTCAGCCAATACGTCGGACATGTTCAGAAGAATAGAACCGGAGATAAAACAAGTTCTGGTTCGGAGCAAGAGTTTATAAAGAAGTTAGCGAGATCCAACTTTTATTTTGGTAACCAACTTCCGCTTATTGGCAAGCAAATTTGCATGTTTGCTAAATGTTTAAGTACCAGCTACATATTAATTTTCCACGACATTATTTAGCTCCACATTATATTTCATATTTTTTGATTCAGACTTAAATATTTATTTCCCAAATACTGATTTTGCTAACTAAATGTTTAGCTCTAAAATAAATATTTAGCTGGGATCTAAATATTTGTTTCGGAAAATAAATATTTAATTTACAAATTAAATATTTAGTTCCAAAATGAATATTTAATTAGTAAATTAAATATTTAGTTAGTGAATTAAATATTTATTTTACAAACTAAATATTTAGATCAGACCTAAATATTTTGCTTGCAAAATAAATAGTTAACTACAAATTAAATATTTAGCTTGCTAACTAAATATTTATTTGGAAACTTTAACATTTATAGATGTATGAATAACATGATGAAAATATGATTTTGAAAAAGTGAACTCCCAATATTTTCTCTTATGATATGCTAAATAACCAAAAACATTGCTGTTAGATTATGACTGTTTGACTTTACAAATGGCACCCCATACTTTTCCTGTGCCATGCTTACACATCCCATTTCCCCGTCTCACCTAGGGAGGGTGTTTCCATTGGCCTTAAAGTCTTTAAAATTCCTTTCATACTGTGGCAGCTCTACAAACTCTTTCAACCACTGTAGGACCTCATCTTGAGTCCAGTTATGTACTGTCAAACAAAAACCCAAAGTTGCATAAAGTAAAACTTTCCACCTTTAGAGACGAATATTAGCTTTAATAAAAATGTCCACCTTCAGATGACTTCCAGCCCCTCCAGAGCTCCTCCACTGTGATGTGCTGGTCTTCTCTGTGCAGTTTGCTGTGCTTTTGGGTCTGCTGCTGCTGCTTCATGTCTTCGATGATAAACTGCAGCAACAACAAAGAGAACAGCATGGTAAAATGTTCAGGCGGGGTTTGCAGAACATTCATGTGAAAAATAAAATGCATGCAGTTGTTCTCTGGAGACTGACTCAGAGTCTAAGAAGGTTTTACTTCTATGTCCTAATGACCTCTTTGGTACCTTTGGTGAGGTGTTTTGTGTATCAAGGATTTAGCACACTTTCAACAATTTATGATTTCACAACAAAGGTTGTGTCTTTTATCTTCACTATTTTTGATTTGCAGCTAAAATGTACAACTCAGCGTGCAGCCTGTTGCAGATCCACTATAAATTTCAAGAGCGACAATTTATGTTAGAACTCTTTCAGAAACGAAGAACCATGAAGCCTAGTTGGTATTTCTCCATCAGCAAGTTTCACGCATGAACACACACACACAGAAACACACACATTCTCATCTAGCATTCGTTGTGAGGTTATTGACTTTCATTCATTTTAGTGACTGAACTGCGCTTAACCCTAACCCTAACCAATCTTTTTCTAACCCTACCCTAAACTAACACTTAACTCACACCATACCTCTAAAACTAACAAGTAGAGCTCTGTAACATTGTACCAAAGTGAGGACCAGGTGAAATGTCCTCACTTTGCAGGTAAAGAGCTTGTCGTTGGTCCTCACTTGAATGTATAAACGAGTACACACACACAGACACACATTGACAGGTATGTTTTCCTTGAATAAGTCTAAGGCCCTGTCCACACTTAGCCGGGGATCTGCCAAAACGTAGATATTTTTCTACGTTTTGGCCTGCCATCCACACAAAAATTGAGTTTTTTCACACGAAAACGGATCTTTTTAAAAACTCCGGCCAAAATGAAGATCTACGTTTTCTCCGTTTTGGGTGTCTGCGTGTGGACAGACAAAACCGGAGTTTTAAGGTCCACAACGTCACTTTCCGCGACAAAAAAATGCTGACATCACGTGTGCGACCTGTGTTTACACTAGCCGGCAGCATGGACGCCCTCAGAGCTGCGCTCGCTTTATCAATCGTCCAAGCGCTTTTTGCTTGTTTGTTTTTGCAAGCGGAATTACTGCTCCTTGCGGAAGACCACAGATGAAGGACGAGGTTAAGAACGGGGGAAGTACTGCCGCCTACAGGTCTGGCATGTCCTTAACAACGTATTTATCCGGGTACGTGTGGACAGAGTTTTTTATTAAAACGAGGTGGTGTGGATGCAAGTTTTTGGAGGGGCAGATATTCGTTTTTAAAAACCCGGCTACGTGTGGACTAGGCCTCAGTTGGTGTGTTGTGAAACAATTCTTCTCCAGGACAGCAGGGGGCACAGACCTTTTCTGGTGGGTCTGCCTACCATTGCCGTGACGTCTCTTGCCGACAACAGATTGTTTACTTCAGCTAGTAAACACAAATAACTTGAGGGAGGTGTGAATTTTTAGTTAATTTTTAGATTATTGTGTTGATGTATAAATTTCTTATTGTTCCTATTTTTTAAAGTTTAACTCACGGAGGCTGCAGCTCTCTCTGAAGTGAAGAGGTTCCCATCCCCTCCGCCTTACTTCTCGGAGACTTGTTTCTGTGAACTGTCAGACGTTTTGTGTTTTATGCTGAGGTGTTTTGTTTGCATGGCAAAGCTACCCCCTGTCAGGGGTAACTCTGGAATGCCTTTTTCTCCCTCCCCCATGTTTTCCTCGTGTTACACGTTTTCACTTCTGCATATGGGAGCACCAGGTATGCGCAGGCCCACAGTTCAGCCTGATTCTGTAAGGTGGTGTGTTACTGTCATGTCAGACCTTGCACAGGTTGTTCTGAAACTGTAATTTTGTACCGGGACGCTGGTACAATGACAAAGATTCTTGATAATGATGCTGCATGTCTCCGCAGACATAGTCATGACATGTAACCAGACCTTTTTCTCACTTATGGTTGAGGATACATCACAACTTAGTTTTTCTCTGGAGAATATGAGATCAGAGGCACATTTTACTTGGTTACCCTAATGAGTCACTGCTATCAGCTTTAACATTTCTGTCATTTTTACATTTGTTTATTTGGTTAGATCCCCATTAGCTTTGCAGCATGCTGCCTTAGCTACTCTTCCTAGAATCATTTAATAGATCATTACATTATATCCTTATATAGTTTTTACAACTAAAACAGTACTAAAGTACTTCCTAAATGACTAACACTGAGGCCCTGTCCACAAGTAGCCGGGGATCTGTCATCCACACGAAAACGGAGTTTTTTCACACGAAAATGGATCTTTTTAAAAACTCCGGCCAAAGTGAAGATCTGCGTTTTCTCCGTTTTGGGTGTCTGCGTGTGGACAGACAAAACCGGAGTTTTAAGGTCCGCAACGTCACTTTCCGCGACAAAAAAATGCTGACATCACGTGTGCGACCTGTGTTTACACTAGCCAACAGCATGGATGCCCTCAGTGCTGCGCTCGCTTTATCAATTGTCCAAGCGCTTTTTGCTTGTTTGTTTTTGCAAGCGGAATTACTGCTCCTTGCGTAAGACCACAGACGAAGGACGAGGTTAAGAACGGGGGAAGTACTGCCGCCTACAGGTCTGGCATGTCCTTAACAACGTATTTATCCGGGTACGTGTGGACAGAGTTTTTTTTAAACGAGGTGGTGTGGATGCAAGTTTTTGGAGGGGCGGATATTCGTTTTTTTTTTTTTTAAACCTGGCTACGTGTGGACTAGGCCTGAATTGCTCTTGTGTGTGAAATGTGCTATACAAATAAAGCTGCCTTGCCTTGCCTAATGAGCTAAATATTTGGATTCTTTAGGTGCAGTGACACCTTTGATAAATGTTTTAATGTTGACCTTGTTGTTTAAATAGACTTAATGGGGGTCTGTGTTTTTATGTCCACTGCAGCATTAAAGTATGTTGCAAATGTAACTGATGCAGTGCGTCAGAGCTGCCTTGGAATGAGTTCTCAGTTGTAAACACAGGCTTCGTGTGATGGCTGATGGCATATCTGGATTTTAATGGGTTCGGTTGACTCGTCTGATGTCAGCCTGTCAACTGTAACCTGAAGCTCTAAATGCTGTAAATGCAAAATATTCTGGGTTTACTGCCAATGGATTTGTTTTGAGGAAAACTGTGGAAAGCACACCCAAATGAACACTTCTTATAAATCCATCTCATGGATGTGTCTTTTTAGGAAAGTTCAGGAACATCTGCAGCATTTTGAAGAAGCATGGCTGCAGAAGCCTTAATTTACAAGTGTTTCTCTGCCTTAGGTTCGTTATGTAAAAGTTCATTATCAACTAAAAAACTAGTCCAGTCAGTTATACTCCAGTCAGGATGACCACAAAGGCCACCAGAGTTCCAGTTTTCTATTAGTGCAAACTGATTTTGTCACTGAGCCAAAAAGCAAACTTATACTCTGTTGCTATCCTTGAAGGAGCACCTGACAACTCCAGGCAGAACACCTGTTGTTGTACTGCTTCACTCTGCAAGAGAAAAGTGAGTAACAGCTTAAATATAAGAGGACTTGTACCTCCATGCTCTCCTCCACCTCAATACCGCCGTCTTGGTCATCGTCCATCATCTGGTGGATGTTCCTCAGAGCCTCCAGGCTGTAGCGATCAGCCTCGTTCATACATGGTGGAAACACAACCATACATGGGTCTACAGACACATAATTATCATTATTTTAGTTCATGCTAATTCTATCTTACAGCCTTTACATTGTCATAAATGTTGCATTTCATGATTCGGGCACACATATTACAAAAAAATCCAACCAGTAAAAAAATAAACAGATAAATTATTATTCCTTAAACTGGGATTTATCCAACCGGTTTCCACTCCACATAAAGTTCTTTGTAATTCTGTAATTTTAAATTTATGTTGTTCTAGGTTATAAAATAGCATTTATACAAACTGCTGATTTTTTTTTTCAGATTTATTTTTAAATGGCAGCAATCCATTTTAAAATTGGCCCTAAAATGAATTAGCTGGTCCGTACAATCAGAACTGATTTCTCTTTCTCCAAACTGAGGTTGTTCAAAATGCTAAAAAGTAAAATATTAGTTGTTAAGACGTTTTTCACACAGACATGATGATATAAACTCGCCCTTTAAAAGGCTAGCAACAAACCCACTAAATAAGTTCAATACATTATGACTAGCTGATTTAAAGAAAAACACATCCTACAAATCCACATGTGGGTGGTCATTTATTCCAGGTGCACTCTAGTTGTTATAAAATCATGAATTTGTCTTTTATATTCCATTTTAGAACAGAAATTCAAATGGGAGCAGCACTTTCACGTTTATTTAATTTAAATCGTATCTAGTTTCTGTTCCTGTTAAAGTGTGATACGCAAGAAAAGAAAGGGATGCAAAAGCGATCTCTTTTACTTAAATATAAAATGCAAGTATATATTATAAGACTGATTACAGATGGTTCCTCACCACACAGCGGTGAAGACTCTGGACTATGTGACTAATGAACTATCATATTTAAGGCTACAGTGTCTTCCAGGATCAAGTGCATGATGGGAACATATGGGATGATTGGTCCAATGAGTCACGGTTCATTTTTTTTCTGTGACACATAAGTTTGGGTGCTTCAATGAGCAATCTGCAGAAGGTCAAAGGTCAGCCAGTAAAATTCACCATCAGCAGACCTCCGTAAAACAAGCTGCTCCCCGCCCACAGTGTGAGATCCATAAACTGTGGCAAAAACAATCTCCGGGTAAATAGGTGGATACTGTTTCCCAATGTATGCAGGTGGGGAAAAAAGTCAAAACAAACAGTAGAAAATGGAATTAATTGGTTAATAGTCCTGTATTTCTAACTGATGAGTTTGTTAACGATTACCTTTTATTGTAAATTTAATTTGGTCAAATTTAGTCAAACTTTATTTAACTTTTTTGAAATCTAAGCAAAATGCTGTGAATCAATTATTTATTAAAACGAGATTATATATATATACATATATATATATATATATATGTGTGTGTGTGTGTGTGTGTGTGTGTGTGTGTGTGTCTGTTCTTGAAATATGTATTGCTACTGTAAAAAAATTAAACACCTAATTTATGTCAACCCATATTGGATCAGAAATGGTGAATTATTATTATGTGAACTATTTTATATATATATATATATATATATATATATATATATATATATATATATATATATATATATATATATATATATATATATACAGTTATCATGTTCTGTGTCCCTTTGTTCCCCAGCCCCTCCAGTTCCCACTCCAGGTTCTCCATGTTATGTGTCCCAGTAGTATCCCCAGCCTTCTGTAGATCTCTCCTCTTGTGTCCTCCTAGTCACTCCTTAGTTTTCATAGTTTTAGTTCTCCTCACTTATCCCTCCAGTTAGTAGTTGGTTGCCCTAAGTCTTTGTTTAATTATCCGGTTTCTAGAGTTATCTGCCCTCCTGCTTGTTTTCCTTTCACCATTTAGATTATTGTTTTCACCTGCCTTCCCTCCAGCTCACCACTCACACCTGCCACCTGTTCCCCTGATCACCTCACTCCTGCTTATAAGCCTTGTCTTGTCACACTGTGTTTGTCGGTCCATTGTTGTTTGTCAGCGGTGTTTTGGTGATTCTTGACAGTCTCGTCTTGTTCCTGTTCCTAGCTTTCAGTGTTTCTAGTTCTCTAGTGTTTTTGATGACTCTGTTTAGATTTTTGGATTTTATTTTTGGTTCCCTGCCTTTGGATTACTACCTTAATAAAGGATTTTTACTTTATCCTCCACCTCTGCCTCGTTCATCTGGTATCTGCATCTTGGGTCCTAAAACATCCTCCTACACCAACTCGTGACAACAGTGGTGTGAAAAACTATTTGCCCCCTTCCTGATTTCTTATTCTTTTGCATGTTTGTCACACAAAATGTTTCTGATCATCAAACACATTTAACAATTAGTCAAAGATAACACAAGTAAACACAAAATGCTGTTTTGAAATGATGGTTTTTATTATTTAGGGAGAGAACAAAATCCAAACCTGTGTGAAAAAATAACCCAACTGTGGTGTTTTACACCTGAGTTCAATTTCTGTAGCCACCCCCAAGCCTGATTACTGCCACACCTGTTTCCATCAAGAAATCACTTAAATATGAGCTGCCTGACAGAGAAGTAGACCAAAAGCACCTCAAAAGCTAGACATCATGCCAAGATCCAAAGAAATTCAAGAACAAATGAGAACAAAAGTAATTGAGATCTATCAGTCTGGTAAAGGTTACAAAGCCATTTCTAAAGCTTTGGGACTCCAGCGAACCACAGTGAGAGCCATTATCCACAAATGGCAACAACATGGAACAATGGTGAACCTTCCCAGGAGAGGGCGGCTGACCAAAATTACCCCAAGAGTGCAGAGACAACTCATCCGAGAGGTCACAAAAGACCCCAGGACAACTTCTAAAGAACTGCAGGCCTCACTTGCCTCAGTTAAGGTCAGTGTTCACGACTCCACCATAAGAAAGAGACTGGGCAAAAATGGCCTGCATGGCAGATTTCCAAGACGCAAACCACTGTTAAGCAAAAAGAACATTAGGGCTCGTCTCAGTTTTGCTACGAAACATCTCAATTGATTGCCAAGACTTGTGGGAAAATACCTCGTGGACTGATGAGACAAAAGTAGAACATTTTGGAAGGCAAATGTCCCGTTACATCTGGCGTAGAAGTAACACAGCATTTCAGACAACGAACGTCATACCAACAGTAAAATATGGTGGTGGTAGTGTGATGGTCTGGGGTTGTTTTGCTGCTTCAGGAACTGGAAGGCTTGCTGTGATAAATGGAACCATGAATTCTACTGTCTACCAAAACATCCTGAAGGAGAATGTCCGGCCATCTGTTCGTCAACTAAAGCTGAAGCGATCTTGGGTGCTGCAGCAGGACAATGACCCAAAACACACCAGCAAATCCACCTCTGAATGGCCGAAGAACAACAAAATGAAGACTTTGGAGTGGCCTAGTCCAAGTCCTGACCTGAATACTATTGAGATGCTATGGGATGACCTTAAAAAGGCGGTTCATGCTAGAAAACCCTCAAATAAAGCTGAAATGCAACAATTCTGCAAAGATGAGTGGGCCAAAATTCCTCCAGAGCGCTGTAAAAGACTCGTAGCAAGTTATCGCAAACGCTTGATTGCAGTTTTTGCGCTAAGGGAGGCCCAAGCAGTTATTAGGTTCAGGGGGCAATTACTTTTTCACACAGGGCAATGTAGGTTTGAATTTTGTTCTCTCCCTAAATAATAAAAACCATCATTTCAAAACTGCATTTTGTGTTTACTTGTGTTATCTTTGACTAATATTTAAATGTGTTTGATGATCAGAAACATTTTGTGTGACAAACATGCAAAAGAATAAGAAATCAGGAAGGGGGCAAATAGTTTTTCACGTGTGTGTGTGACAGTCACTCTGTAGGGAATCTGTGGAGCTAATCATATTGTAAAGTTTTTAGGAAAGTTGTGAATTCAACAGAATGAGTAAATATGTGACGTATGATTTTACTGCAACTCTGCATAGATGAGTGGCCTCTTTTATTCCGTGCAATGAGCTGTGACACAACAGTAAGATAAAAATAAATTTAACCACCACTTAAAGGATATATTGTCTGATGAAACAAAAAAGCTACTTTATAACAACAGCATAAATTATTTCAGAAGCAAATATTAAGGGTGTATAATTAGTCTCTACTTTAAAGGGATACTTCAGAATGTTTGAAGTGAATTCTTCTAGAAACCTGAAACAATCAGGGTCTTCTGGAAAAATCAGTCATCTTAATGAAACTGTTTTTAAAAAGGCAAACAAAACACGTCCCTGAATAAAGAGGGAAATCAATGATTTAATTCGAGTGGTTTTTAATCCACTTTCTGACTTGAACCAGAATTTGTTCGTCAGTCCAGTCGTAACAGTTTGTTTCTTCGAACTGAGGCTGTTCAAGAGAAGGTTTAGTTCACGACCTTTCAACAAACACACACTTTAAAAGATCTACAGTCTTTTTAAATTGTTTTGTTGAAAAAAGTAGCATGCTATTTTAGTAAAATGTTTATGATTTGATCAAAACAAAATTAGACAAGAAATAAACACAAATGAAGAAATGAGTCAACTAAAAAGAGGTTACTGGGCTACATACCTGGTGGGTGGAAAGCTGTGCCCCCTCCATGGGAGGTGAAGCTCTGGAGGTCTCCGACAGTTTGCGCTGCCACAAAAAGCGCAGTGTGAAAAACAAGCAAGAAAAGGATCAGAGGAAGCATTTCAGATGACCGGGTGCCTCAAACTGTTGTCCAAAGTCCAGAAAGTCCTTAACAAATGGATGAAGAAATAACGTGAACAGGACGGAGCCGTGTCCCTGAGGCGGCTGTGTCAGTGGAAGAAAACGATCTGTTTCTATTACGGGCAGAGATGTGCAACTGATGCTCACTTAGGGATCAGGCAAGTCGGATAATGTTTTCAAACCTATAAAAGCACTCACAAATAGAGGATAGATGAACACTTAAAACATGTCCAATTGAAAAGGGGTAATCTCAAGACTTGGAGAAAAATACATCAGAATACATGTTTCTGGTAAGAAATCCACTCTGATCATAGAGCTTTCAGAAAAATACCAACAGACTCAAAATGGGATTGGCATCCATTGTTCCCGTTGTCTGACCAGTCTGTGTTGGATTTAAGTGTTTTATAGTAAACAGATCCAGTTAAACCACACAAACCATCCCATCAAAAGGAGGACGCGTGACCTTTATCCCCAGAACTGACAGCCATCCCCTCCCAGCAGCAGGACCCCTTGTCTTACCCAATCCCAATCTCTCTCTCTCTCTCTCTCTCTCTCTCTCTCTCTCTCTCTCTCTCTCTCTCTCTCTCTCTCTCTCTCTCTCTCTCTCTCTCTCTCTCTCTCTCTCTCTCTCTCTCTCTCTCTCTCTCTCTCTCTCTCTCTCTCTCTCTCTCTCTCTCTCTCTCTCTCTCTCTCTCTCTCTCTCTCTCTCTCTCTCTCTCTCTCTCTCTCTCTCTCTCTCTCTCTCTCTCTCTCTCTCTCTCTCTCTCTCTCTCTCTCTCTCTCTCTCTCTCTCTCTCTCTCTCTCTCTCTCTCTCTCTCTCTCTCTCTCTCTCTCTCTCACACACACACACACACACACACACACACACACACACACGAGGAATACTCCAGTTAAGTTTTATGTGGAATTTCAACCTGATTTTCTTGAGAATCCACCAGAAGATGAACAAGTCAGAGCTTTGACTAACTTGAAGAACCTCAGAACGAAGGATCAACCAGATCCACTCAAACCCGATTTTAGGAAGTATTGTGTGATATCAACACCATCATGCCAGCTAAAACCTCTCATGTTGCATGTCCTTGTTCACAGCTCTCCATGCCACGTGACGAGGCTTTACACGTCTCTACGCTGTCGTTCACAGAGGAACTCTTAAACCCTCAGTTTCAAATACTTTGTCCTGATGAGCAGAAAAAATAACAACTTTAAGGATAAAAAACTAAGAGTGACAGATGCAACTAACCCACTGGTACAGATGCTCGCCTCAGCCGTCACCAAGTGTCCGGTTTCATCCGGTGAGCTCCCGGTTTAAAAATAGTGGGACAAATTTGACCTCTGCCCTGGTGAGCATGCCAAAGTGGCAGCATGTGCAGGGACTGGATGAGGGCATGGTTTCTTTGTGTTTTATCAAATTTAAAATTAGCTACAATTAAGGCAAATAGATCAAAATGTTCAATGTGGATTTTTGCTTCAGAGCAAGGTCTCAAAGACCCTGGAGAAATGTCATCGGTCCAATTCTCTGCAGCTAAAACGTCCACATCTGCATTTCACACACCAGTGTGTGATCACTAATCAAGACTTTCATTTTTCATCTCTAAATGCTTAAATTTACGAATGATTAGATTCGACTGACCGTTAACCTGAGCCACCAGAGCTAGCGCTAGTGGCTAGCTCTGGGGAAGGCCTCAGCCTCACAATCCTCTGCACTTTAGTTGTGTCTGCTGTGTGTTTGTGTTGGGATCATGAAATTATTGAATTATTGGCCAAAGGTGGCAAGCTATGGCATTGATTGAGCTAACAGACCATCTAAGGTTTCAGTTTAATTTTCATCAGCGAGTAAAATTATATTTCTGTACTTTATTTCTCTAATTGAAGGGGGTGAAATGCTGTGCATTAAAACAACACTGCTTAGTCAAAATGGGCTAAAATGTGACGTGTTGGTAGGGCTGGGTACCGAGGCCTGGTCCCGTCTCCCTGGGTCGGAGCCAGACACGGCTCCCGGCGTTTTGAGTAAACTACACTGTAATATGAACTGTAATATGTAACTGTAATATGAACAGCAGCAGAACATCAATAAGGAATTAGGGGACTACTGTAGGAGCTACAATGCTCCAGGATTATATTTAAAGCTTTTTTGAACACATAACCAGAGTTCAAATCTGTTAAAAGAAAAGATCACAAACATAGTTTTTTTAACAAGAGACAGATTATTTTTGCGTTATGTAAAATAAAAATAAAAACAAATTAAAAAAAGAGGCTAAATGATCAGGAAGAACATAACATGTATTCTGAGCTCAACCACAGACATCATGTATTCACTACTAACTGGTCAATCTCTTAAAAGAATAAGACTAATTCACAAAATGTCTCTTTAAAAACAAAAAGACAGTTTTTTCCAACTGCCACAGCACAAGATAATGTTAAAAGCGTGTTAATGACAATAAAAACAGCAAAAGAAAAAGGAACTTACTACAAAAACACCTTAAGACGAGCATCGAAACAGAAACCAAAGACTGGGGAAAAATGAAAGTATGCAGTATAACACAAAAAAAAGTTAAAATGTACCTCAGCAAAAGCTTGCAAAAACATATGAATACAATAATACAGTAACATTTCTTGGTCCCTACAAACTAGGGCTGCACGATATTAGGAAAACCTGCGATATTCGATAACAGTGCTTAATATTGCGATATCGATGTTACTCGCGATAAATGAACAAATACTAAAGTATGCAGTGTTGATGTCGTCTGGCGTGTGACGTCTGCTCTGGGCTCAAAGCAAACAAAAACTAATGCATGAATTCCATTACAACATAACATTTTTATTGCAAAAATATGCAGCTGCACCCGCTACTGTATTAGCAGCTGCACCCGCTACTGTATTAGCAGCTGCACCTGCTACTGTATTAGCAGCTGCACCTGCTACTGTATTAGCAGCTGCACCTGCTACTGTATTAGCAGCTGCACCTGCTACTGTATTAGCAGCTGCACCTGCTACTGTATTAGCAGCTGCACCCGCTACTGTATTAGCAGCTGCACCCGCTACTGTATTAGCAGCTGCACCTGCTACTGTATTAGCAGCTGCACCTGCTACTGCATTAGCAGCTGCACCCGCTACTGTAT
The DNA here is from genome assembly GCF_043380555.1 of Nothobranchius furzeri. NCBI lineage: Eukaryota > Metazoa > Chordata > Actinopteri > Cyprinodontiformes > Nothobranchiidae > Nothobranchius > Nothobranchius furzeri. The sequence goes on along the minus strand of NC_091747.1, from coordinate 77,727,307 downwards.
TAGCAGCTGCACCCGCTACTGTATTAGCATCTGCACCCGCTACTGTATTAGCAGCTGCACCCGCTGCTGTATTAGCAGCTGCACCTGCTACTGTATTAGCAGCTGCACCCGCTACTGTATTAGCAGCTGCACCTGCTACTGTATTAGCAGCTGCACCTGCTACTGTATTAGCAGCTGCACCCGCTACCGTATTAGCAGCTGCACCTGCTACCGTATTAGCAGCTGCACCTGCTACTGTATTAGCAGCTGCACCTGCTACCGTATTAGCAGCTGCACCCGCTACTGTATTAGCAGCTGCACCCGCTACTGTATTAGCAGCTGCACCCGCTACTGTATTAGCAGCTGCACCCGCTACTGTATTAGCAGCTGCACCTGCTGCTGTAATAGCAGCAAAACAACAAACTGCATGCACACAGTTTCTCAGTGACTTTAAAACATCACCAACACCATAAAATTTTTTCTGATGCTCCAAATACAGAAAAACATCCCTTACCAGGGTTTTAGAATAAATAGTTTAAATGTTAAATAATAGTTAACATCACTTAAATGCAACAGCAAATTATCTCATTGCTACTGAACATTTTGTTATGATATAAGGCTGTTGCTGTAACTGGGAAGTGAACTGTGCTGGGCCAAACTAAGAGAATAATAAGATTTTCTGAGGGAAAGAGAAAAACAATTGTCTACCTTTCAGAAGAGGAACTGGCAAAAAACTACATGGAAAATATGTGAAAACATTTGTTTTTAACCCCAAATTGAACAAGTTTACCTAGATCTTAAAAAGCAGCTCAGATGATGAAACAGCAACTATGATTCTGATAACAAGCTAACTAATTGAACTAGCTCCTCTAAGATAACCGGCTAGCAGAGCTTCTGACTGACAGTTTATGTGCAGCAGCGAATCAACTATCCTGATTAACAAGGTTATAAAAGCTCATAAATGAAAATGTGTGGGGGAACTTTTCCAGGCCCTCTTTAGCAGGGTGGGACAGGGAGGAGAGTGCTGTAGCCTTTTAGCTGGAAGCTAACCGGAGCCTGGGGCTAACACTAGCGACATGAAGGTGGGTTGGTTCACTGGCACGTGTCGGAGTCAGCCCGGTTATTATCAGCTGCTTAACGACACCGAGCGGAGTCACGTTCACGTTTGAAAGCAGCGCTGAATCCAGAAACGTCAGCACAAAGTGCGTTCGTTGCTCTGAGCCAGCATGACGAACAAGGGAACGGCGCCGCTAACTCTGTTCGGGTGTTGCTTTCCAAAAGGGTCTACGTAGTGGGCGGGCGTATTACGTGAACGGACCCATCTGATTGGCCGCATATCAGAAGGGCTACATTTGATTGGTCAAATAATACTTCCGCGTAAAAAACAGAGCTGGTTTACAAAAAGCTGATTTATGACACGGATGGAAATGTTTGAACCAAACATTTATCGCTGTTTTTGCCGTGTTTTGCGATGGGCCTATCGCACGTCCTATTATCGCGATGACGATAATTTTTCGATATATTGTGCAGCCCTAATACAAACTATGTTACTCTTAAAATGTTCCCTGTCTTGGAACTAATATTTAAAAGGTTTTTCAGTAAAAAATATGAGCTTAGTGGTGAAAAAGAGGAAGTTAGATTTAAAATTAAAACTCAAGTAAAAAAAAGTATATGAAAGTCAGAAGGCACATTCACCTACTTTCAGGTGAGAAAGGATATGAAGTCCTCTGTAACACGTCCACAACTCACCAGAGGGTGCTAATGTACAGACTCGTATAGATGTGTTTCCTTTGAACCTCCTTTCTCAGTTTTTAAGCGCTTCCTGTCACTTCAGTCTCATGAAGAGGGTTTTGGGGCTTCTGTACAGTTTTCCAGAGGTCCATGAGCCACTTTGGAACCATTGCACCATTTGTTCACTCATAGCCAATGTGCACAAAACCAGATTCACTATGTCAGTGCAGACAGCCCAGATTCACTACTGCTGTACGCCCCATGGCTTTCCCCAAGGCCACCCAAAGATGATGAGGGTGATGATGAAGATTCTGGTGATGATGAAGAAGTGCTGCGTGATCTCAGGATGGCCCCGGTGGCATTGCAGTGGGGCCGAGGCCCCGGCTCTGGTGTGTAGGTGAAAGTCTGGCCGGTGGAGTAGATTATCCCATCATTACGAACCAGTGTGACAGGAACCTGGACCGGCTGCAGCACCCAGCGCCACCCCTCCCTGAAGGCAGAGATGTCTGGTACCACACACAGGATGATCTCTCCACACCTAAAGAATAGTTCAGATTAGTGTTTGTATGGCTAATCTAAAGCAGGGCTTTGAGGGTCACGACCTGCATGTTTTTCTATGTGTTCCATACTAACACACTTAGTCTGAATCAATGAGTGATTAATAGGATTCTGGAGAATTTGAGAAGATGCAGAATGTGATTTAATCATTGAATTGGGTGTTGGAGCAGGAAAACAACACTAAAACATGCAGAGAAGTGGTCCTCCAGCCCCGATCTAATGCCACTCACACACTAAATCGGCACCACTCCACTCTGCTCCGCCCGCCCCAGCCTGGCTGTGTTTGTTCCACACTGCCTTAGGAATGCGGACGTGATTGAGCACACGGGTGGTCTGTGATGTCATAAGCGCATCTCCCAAGCATGCGGGCGGAGCAAAAGTGCGCGGAGAAGTTGGAGGTGTCTCCATTATTAAACAAAAGTGGCCTGAGCGGTCTTGCATTTTGGAGACTTTCTGACTCTGAATTTGCATCCTGCTTTGCTGCGTCTGACAGCACTGTGTGTGTGTGTGTGTGTGTGTGTGTGTGTGTGGGGGGGGGGGGGGGCTTGGTCAGAGGCTTGTTAACTCCACAGCATCCAGAACAATAATGAATCACGCATACGGGAGGCCCCCAAGGGCTGATTCTATCTGCCAATCGCAGGCTCCCCCTAATGGTACTTGTGATTTTGAGCCGGCCAATCAGTCAGCAGTGGGCATGTCGGCCCTGTTTGGCCCCAGGCAGACCGCCTCGGGAAGAGGGCTGAAAAGACGTTTGGTTGCTTGCGGGAGAATCCAATGGGCCATTCCCATCTGTACCGGGTCGGGAAGCCCCAGTCGGCCCCAGCCTGGCCCGGTTGATTCCACTCATCCTTGCCTTAAGCCCATGTGGGCTGATTCTACCCACCAATCAAAGACTTGCTCTAATGGAAGGTGTGAATTTGCTGTCAACAGTGGGTGTGTTGGCCCTGGTCGGCCTGAAGCAGACCCCCTCGAGAAGAGGGTTGAGAATGAGCCTTGGTTGGCCCGGAAAAATACCAAGCCACCCAGATATGTAAACAACCTACGCTACCCGGCCCGGGCCGACCCGGTACAGATGGGAATGGCCCATAAGGCTCCCAACCCGGTCCAGGTGGAGTGGAGCCGATGCTAGAGTGTAAGCGCCATAAAACACACGTGTTAAATATTTACCTGTACATGGTGTCTGCCTCCACGTCTCCAAACCACACCCTCAGGTTTGGGTTGAAATTTTGTCCCGTAAGCTCCAACATGGCTACATCTCCACCACCGTTTAACTTCACGCAATCAAAAATAAAAGAAAACTTTCATTCTAACCTGATGTGAATCAGAAAACGGCTTTGGTCAGACTGTTATAACAGAATCATACCTGGAGACTTTCCACCACTGGAACTGGTGTGACTGGTGAGAGGACAGGGCCCATGCCTTCATAAAACGTGTACTCCGCCTTGTCAGTGCTGATGATAGTCCACGAAGCGCCATCGTTAATACTCTCCCTACGAGTCTCTTTAGAGCACGGTGTTGACTGAAGAATAATAGAAATACTTAAAACAATTTTCACTTTTCATCTGTACATTAATGACTTAACATGAAAAAATGCTTATTCAGCTGTTTTTGTTCAATCCTAAACTTGCACTTAGGGAAGGTCATAGTTAACCGGTTAAAAGCCATTAATATTGTAACCAGGTAAAATAGTTTTTCCAGGTTAACTGTTGCGTGTGGGTTTAATAAAGCTTGTGTCACTAGAGGGCGCACTAGTGAAGCTATCAAAACATGTTTACTGGGCAACTGCAGAAGGAGAAAGGAGCTCAAACGGGAAGAAGTTAGCTAAGGCCTAGTCCACACGTAGCCGGGTTTTTTAAAAACGAATATCCGCCCCTCCAAAAACTTGCATCCACACCACCGCGTTTTAAAAACAAACTCTGTCCACACGTACCCGGATAAATACGTTGTTAAGGACATGCCAGACCTGTAGGCGGCAGTACTTCCCCCGTTCTTAACCTCGTCCTTCGTCTGTGGTCTTCCGCATGGAGCAGTAATTCCACTTGCAAAAACAAACAAGCAAAAAGCGCTTGGACAATTGATAAAGCGAGTGCAGCTCTGAGGGCATCCATGCTGTCGGCTAGTGTAAACACAGGTCGCACACGTGATGTCAGCATTTTTCTGTCGCAGAAAGTGACGTCGCGGACCTTAAAACTCCGGTTTTGTCTGTCCACACGCAGACACCCAAAACGGAGAAAACGCAGATCTTCACTTTGGCCGGAGTTTTTAAAATACTCCGTTTTTGTGTGAAAAAACTCCATTTTCGTGTGGATGACAGGCCAAAACGTAGAAAAATATCTACGTTTTGGCAGATCCCCGGCTACGTGTGGACAGGGCCTAAGAGAGCAGTTCATTCTTGGAACACAATAAGCTTCACAGCAAAGAGCTGAGCCGGGCAGGACACGGCGTGGCAAACTGAACCGAGACCAGCAGCAAGTCAGTCGGTCATGACGCTCCTACTTGCGTCTGACTCTCTAGTGAAATAAAGAAATGTCAGTGTAATTATTTTGTTCTGTGTAAGGAAACTAAAGTGTTTGTTTAAAACCGTGGCCTCCAGAATGCGCTTATAAGCACGCAAACACAAGCAGCGTTGCGTATTTGATGCCAGAAGATCTGCTGCGCAACAAGCTCCGAGTCTGACGGACATTTCAGCTGTCATCCAACTCCCTCTTTACTTCTTGTTCATAAATCTAACGAGCTTAGTTGTGCATCAGAATTATATTAAAAAGGAAAAAGCGTTATTGTTTATAGAGCGGGGGCAGGTGTTTGTGTTAGTGGGGGGGGGGGGGGTCTGGTTAACTGGCTATTGACCGTTAAGGAGGGGCGTCAATAACCGGTTAAAGAAATTTTGGAAAACGTGCATCCCTACTTGTACTGCATCTTAAATGCTTAAAGCATAGCCTTCATTAAGAAAAATCAATTCTCATTGACAGATGCAGAGAGGAGCATGGAGTCTTTAATAGCCCTTTATAGATTGTTGTTCAGGTTGGGATTCTGAGCAGATCTGACATGTTGTGTGACAAGATGCAATATCCTATAAAATGTTCACAATGAGAAAAGTGTCTAAAATGTCAATGTCTACTGGTATACCTCCTATATAGATGGTGACTTCCATCTTCGCTGATCCTGTAACACACATATGTCAGACTCAAGGCCCGCGGAGCATTTTTATGTGGCCCACGAGATAAATATCAAAAATATATTAAAACTGGCCCGCTGGCCGATTTTACCGCAAAGACTTCAACTCCCATGATGCTTTACGGCGTCCGCGCAGAGCCGACGCGCCCCCTCCTTTGTGTTTTTTCCAGCGCCTGCTGCCGGTGCCTGCAGCTCCGCTGTCTCGGACAAACTAAACACTCCTCTCACTCAGTGCCGAGTTCACTCAGCTATTTTCTGACGTTGAAGCCCAGAAATGGAGATTCTAGCCGCTCAGTAAAGTGTTCACGACTGAAAGAGAAAGTTTTCCAACTAACGTCCAGACAGAGCTGATATAACTCCAGCGAGCAGCGACACGCTCAAACCAGCATGACCCTGTGGCTGCTGTCGTGTTTCCTCCCCGACACACAACAACGTGGTCAAGCTGCTCAGACATGTTAATCAGCACAAACCTATGTGAGCACCTGTTGTCATCTAATGTTGTCATTATTATGATGAAGATGAACAAAACAACAGGAGTCTCCTCCTCAGCTCAGATCAACCCCATGATGCAGGTATCTGGCTGGAACAGGTGAGCATCACAGTAAACCAGTGGAGCAAACTGAGCTTTAAATATGTTGGTTTTATGCTCTTTTTCTGCTCCAAAACATGAAAGTTAACAGGTGAGATGTTGCATTTTCATTTAAGATAAAATGATATTTGTATTTTGTTGTAGGCCCATGAGAAAAGATTTAAAAGATTAAAAGATTTTAAAGATTTTAAAAATGCTGATTATACCACAAGTAATGAATACCACTGATGTGTTTTATTTAAAACTGACTTGCTCGTGTGTAATTTGGTTATTCCACATTCAGTGTTAATGCAGAAGTAAGTTTGTTTCCAAATTTAAAGGTTCAAAATTGCATAAATGTTGATAAAGAAAATGTGCAAATTTGCCGTCACTTTTTCAAAAAATATCAAGTTTGGCCCTCGACTCCGTCCCAGAGTTTCATTTCGGCCCCGCGTGAGTTTGAGTTTGACACCCCTGGTCTAACACAACCTAATATTTGTGGAAATGTTCTGGTTTTCTTCAGCCATCTATATATTTTGCATTGGAGACGCACCAAGGTCCATCATCACCTCCTTGTCTAATACCACTTATGATTGGTTACTGAATATTACGGTCATCATAATTCCCCATTAACCCACTCTAACGCTGTCTGGTTTCATTTCCTGTCATGTTAACTCATTCACTGCCAGCCATTTCCATGTTCAGAAAAGTCCCTGGTGCCAGCATTTTTCAGCACTTTTACTGTTTTTTTTAAGAGTCACAGAACGTTGCGCGCTAGGATGATGTTGATGCCAAAACTAATAAAACAAAGAGTAGACTCACCTCTTACGTCAGGAAGAATCCGTGCGTTTCGAGCGTTATTCGTTCTTTCATAATGCGTTGTCGAATTGTGATCGGCAGAAGCTTTTCCGGTTCGCGCCTCACTTTTTTTTTACAGCAGCGGCCCAAAAAGATCTAACACGTGGATGTTCTGCTTCCTGATCACGTGACGTGTGACATACGTGGATGAAGATCAGCTTCAGAGCTGGGACGTTTGTTCTCACAGTGTGGGGGCTCGTCCGACGCCCGCACAGTTAAGTGAGCGGTTGGATTTAAAATGACGACTTTTGCCGTCAACGGCAGTGACTGAGTTAATAAACGTAACCGTACACTGAATACTGTGCTGATGTTTTGAATTAAAATCACAACTTCTGTTTGAGAAATCATGATTTTATCTTTTCCTATAATAATTCAGCCATACGGTTAATGATTGGCTTTTCTGAATGTAACTTTTATTTCATTTATTGGTTTTTATTAAGTTTTAACCGGATGATTCTACCATCATCAGTGCAAGATCTTGGTGAAAAACTAATGCAACACTAGATGGAAATAAATCTTGTGACGTTGCAGAAGTTTATGGAAACGACGACACAGTGACTGCGTATCGTAATCAAAGCTAATGGCAGTCCAACAAAATATTAGTGTGTGACCTTTTTTTGGTGCAGGGTATCTGCAGGTTTAAGGGAGCCAAATTTAAGACTTTTTAAGACCTTTTTTAAGGCCTCTTTGACCAAATTTAAGCTATTTTTCTAATTAAATTTAAGCTATAATTTCTAGCTATTGCCTGATTAGCCATCCAGTTACCATTAAACTTGCACTTCCCCACTAGCTTAACCAGCTAATGTGCTCATCTAAAAATAGTCCCCTTTCACAGCCGACTGAATGTGTACGGTTCCGCTTACGCCAGCGTCATACTTAAAAAATGTTGAACACTAACTAGAAATTCACGAACATTTTTGGGTCTTTGGTCATTTAAGACCTGTGGAAACTGGATTCAAGGATTATTTGCCATTTTTAAGGATTTTTAAGGCCTTAAATTCAGAAAAGCAAATTTAAGACTTTTTAAGGACCCGCGGATACCCTGTGGTGGCGACTCTTTTCACTGGACTGTTTGTGTGTGTGTGTGTGTGTGTGTGTGTGTGTGTGTGTGTGTGTGTGTGTGTGTGTGTGTGTGTGTGTGTGTGTGTGTGTGTGTGTGAGAGACACACAATAAAAAAACACAATCATCTGGGAATAGTAAGTTGCTTTGGACAAAAGCGTCTGCTAAATACATAAACATAAACATAAAAACAGATTAAATGTTTTAAATGCTAAGAAAATAGTTTTACAGCATCTGTAAAATGTGATATTTTACCGGTTCTGTAATGGGAACGTTGTAACTAAATAAACAATCTGAATGAGTGTGGGTGTGAAGGAGCATGCATCTGCTCACCTGGAACTGGATGATCTTGTCCTGTGAAAGACAAAGATACATGTTGTCTGTGTCTTTCAGGTGGAAGGCACACTTGTGAAGCTGCGACACCGGATCATCAGCATCCAATAACGCGGCTTGTTTGTCCACTTTGCGAATAATCTGAGGGAAATAGAGCAAAAATACACAACAAAAATAAACGCAAACTTATTTAGGCCTGCACTCGGACTAAACTAAAGGCACAGGCACTTAACATGATGCATTTGCTCCACCATCTTTTATTTAGTTATAGATGTTTTAGTCAAAAAGTGCAAATGACATTTGCTCTACTAGCTCAGTAAACTCAGCTTAATATCTGTAAAAGTTGTTGCCATGTTTGCGTAGCCTGATCATCTGAGACGGCCACATTGAATGGGGTTGACTGAACGTGGACATCCGGTGATTACTTACACAGTTTCAATAAAATTAATCCAGAGGTGCATGAGACACAAACACAGACATGAGCTTGGGTATGACAGCCAACATACCAGCCTGGGTAAAGCCAATCCAGTCACCGAACAGACCAATTTCACCGTCTGGCCGTAGTGAATGTAACCATCTCTCACAGCAAACTCCTCCCCTTCTGACTCATCATCGTCCACTGAGCAAAATGCAGCAACAATTTAAATGTTGATTTATTTTTAAACTTGCAAACGAGGGAAAAAAAGAGATAAGCCCAATGTTTGACTCACACAGATGAATGTAGAAGGCCCCCCACTGTTGAGAGCTGGCATGAAAGCTGCCCCCCTCTGCATGAAGATATCGTGTACTCACTGTCTGGGAACGCAGGCGGTTGAACAAGGCCACCTTAGTCCCAGAAGCAATGCACACTGAGGAGCGACAAACAGAAAAATCAAACCCAAACTTCTGTTAAACACCAAACCCAAATACCAAGGTATGGTGGAAGACATACAGTCTGCATTCTTTAAGGACTGTTTCTTCTTGGAGGGCTTGGAGATGACCTTGATCCTCTTGCTGAGGAAGACTCCGATGTTGGAGCTGTTTCCATAAATCATCTTCACGGACAGCATGAAGTGCTTCCTCTTGTCTGAGTCACTGATGTACAGCGTCTTAGCTGTGCTGAAGTTCTACAAAGACGAAAAGGATCAAAGGATTTTTTTTGTGAGGGTGCACTTTCAGCAGCAAAGCTGCTCCAGACCATCACACTACCTCCTCCGTGTTTGGTGGTGTGATGTTTTTTTTTATGAAATGCAGTAAGAGTTTTACAGCCGATGTAATGAAATACACACCTTTAAAAAAGGTGCATTTTTGTCTAGTCGGTTTAGAAACTATGTTCCCAGTCTTGGGAATCATCATGTGTGTATTTTACTTTGTATTTTGATGGTTTTATAATCTCTTAAGCATTTTACCTTATTTACTGGACCAGTGTGTCTTTTAAAATCTACTACTACTACATCCTGATGTTGGTAAGACCAGCCTTCATGTTGTTTATTTGTCAAGAGAAGTTTTGACTTTGGATTCTTCCAAGAATGCCCTTTTAACCCCCGTTCCACCTCTCTCTTATTGTTGAATCATGACCTTTGACCTTAACTATAACACCATAGACCCTTTTACTGTTTGTAAACAATATGACGTCAGCGAGAATGCGCGCGCAGCTTGGCAACAGAGAATGGCGTTGTGTCAGGCTTTATCAAGCTACGCTGCGGGGTTATCACCGGCAAATCTTGAATGTTATATTATTAAACTCACTTTAACGAATGGCAACAGACTCCCGGATCCCTGTGGCATTACGGAATGGGTGGAAGATGTAGGTGCGTGGCCAGATATCCTGTGGCCCGATATATATATACGTTTTTAGTGGAGAGGCCCAGTAAGTACACACGTGAGAAGCTACGGGCATACAAGTCGTTAGATGCATACAACTATGTTGTCTGTGGCCACGTACAGAAAGTAAAATATCACGACATAGACTCTGAGTTTTGCATCTTGAAGGCAGAAGTCCTTCCTAGCCAAAGACAAGGACACAAGACTGCTATGTAGGGCTGAAAAGATTCCTCGAGTACCTCGAATAATTCGAGTACAAAAAATCCTCGAGTCAAATTCTCTGCCTCGAGGATTCGTTTAATTCATATTTAATTAATTCATGGCTTTGCAGTCGCCCGTGGTCATGTTTCACCCGGACTGAAATAAGTGACGCACATGCCCACTGGACTGAATCGCACACGCGAGTAGGGAATGTAACTTAACTTTATCTTAAGCTATGGCGGACAACGTGGATCCCGGTGGAGTGCGAAAAAGACAGAAAATGTCAAGATGTGGGACCATTTTTCACGTCGTAAGGTGGAAAACGTAGTCCAGTGAAAATACTGTAAAATGGATTTAGCCTACCACAACACCACATCCTCCGTGCTGCAGCACCTGTAAATGTCACTTCTGCAAGCGGACTCGGAGCCTCTACAAGATAATGCTTTTTAGCCTGTATTTCTATATATTCTGCGGACACTGCGACTTTTTCGTTTGTAGCACAGTTTCAGCTCACACCGTACGTCTGGTAGCAACACGTCGGACTTAAAATGTGCTAAAAAAATAGCATTTTTACACAAAACGTCGGACTTTTTATTGTGTTGTTATTGATATTTGTTGTCCCTCGGGATTGCTGCAGGATTACTGGTATTTATGAGAGGAAAACGAAAGAAAGTAAATAAATGTTTTGTGATCAGTACAATTTGACAAAACCACGGCAAACATGCTTTCTCGACAATCCTTGTTATTGTGTGAGAAAAAAAGTGTTGAAATTAAAACGGACGTGTGTTAATAGGGAAACAGCCGGCGAGCTGTTTGCGCATGCGGTTCTGGTTCTGTTTGGGCCGCAGCCGCCCGCAGCGCTACTTCAACAGTTATCCTCTGGCTTGCAGGCTAGCAGATTCTCGCACGAGGGGAAAATCGGCTCAGGTTGTGTACTTATTTTTTGCACAGGCATTTGTTTACTGTGAAGTAAAGTTGAAGTGCTGAAGTTTTGCAAACTAATTTTGAATAAAACTTGAAGAATAACTGGCAACTGCTTGCTCATTTTAAGAGGTCTTTCATAATTATAACATGCTATTTGATATAATGGTTTACAAACACAAAAGGGTAATTTATTAGAGTACTCGATTAATCGAAAAAAATATTCGATAGAGTACTCGATTACAAAAATATTCGATAGCTGCAGCCCTAGTGCTATGTACGAGGCTTGGGTCATAGTAAACAAACCAGAGAACTACGTCTTCACAGCCAACTGTACCTGCATGGCAGGGTGAGTATAGCATAGGTTTCTTTTTTAGCGTGCTCAGAGTACAGTCGTGTTAATTTTAGAGAAATACAGTTTATACTAATATGCAGTGAGAAAATACAGATGAATTAGAATGAAATGTTAATTTGAAGAATGAAATAAAGCATATAATTTGTTTAATTCTGTCATTTTGATGTTCCAGACTTGGGTCATGCTGCAGCCACGCAGCAGCAATTTTATTCAAAGTTGAGCTTTGTGTTAGGATGGGAAAAACAGAAAACCTCGCCTGTAAATAGACTGCTTAAAAGCAAACCAGCAAACGCAACTTACTTTATTTAATAGAACACACATTAACCAGCTTTCTGGTGTAATCTTAGTACATAATTACCTTACCTGATATAAAATGGCCGCTACAAACTCGAGCATTTTGGATCGTGTTTTCAGTCCAGTTTTCATCAACCCTTTTGATGGCCTGCAGCCACAGACGCCTCCGATTTTGTTGAAATGGATGTGCTCCCTTCGGAATTCTGTAAAGTTTCAGTCCACTGCTTGAAGAGAAGCGATTCTGGCATCCATACACGCAACAACCCGACATTTTTATGTGCTCAGAACTTCAAAACAAAGGGTTTAAAATGCTGTTTTAGTATCGAGTGTGAATGAGGAAGCCTTCACTCTCATTGCCAGGCTGCGCGCGCAACTTTTGATGACGTAGGTAGTAAAAGGGTCTATAAGGCCTGTAATGAGTTAGATGTTGTTCTTTTGTTTTTGTTTAAACTTTTTGTAATACAGAGCACGATTAAATACTTTTAGAGAGCCAACTTCGTGTTGTCAGGCAAGGAACTGGATCTTAATCCTGCAGGTCTAACAGTAAACACTGGACTCAGCATTAATGTGGGATTTTGCTTTGTTAAAAAGTGAATATTACAAACGAGAATGCACCTTTCCCTCCAGATGGAGTTGTTGCATCTCCTGCTCGCTGTTCCCTATCCCAATGAAAGCATAGGGCTGAGATTCCTGCTCAGTACAACCTTCCCTTTCTAGTTGCTCCACTTTCTTCTGCCAGCCGGTGCCCAACAGATACACACATGGTGGAGGACAGAAAAACCTAAATGGAACATAAAATTAGTATAAAATGATAAAGTAGCCTCAGACCACCTGTTCCAATCAGAAAACACAATCCCACACAAACCTTTTCTCGTTGCCATATGACTTTTGAGCAACTTTCGCGTGCTGTATGAGTACAGTTTGATCATTTTTCTCCTTCAGGTAATTCCTCATAGCCTCCCTGGAATGAAGTAATGTGGATTACTTTTATTTCCAACCGTTTAGGAGCTGATAGCTCTGAATCGTTTGTTTTAATGGACCACTGCAGATTTGTATTCACCTTGTTAAGCGCCGAGGCTGATGCTGCTGCTCATCAAACTTCCTGAAAAGCAAAGACACCAAGGTCGAAATAAATTATTAAACATGACAAATAAAATAATTATTTAGTCGCTTCATTTGTTCGTTAAGAAAATAAAAGCAAGTTAATGAAGTTAAGCTAAGGTGGATTTCTAATGCTGATGAATGTTAGCCAAAGTTAACATTATTTCAATAAAACGAGCTTCGGTGATCCATGAGATTTAATTCGGACATAAATGTTAATCTGACCCTAAAGCTTCTGTAATAACTGGTAACAAACTTGAGAGGTGTTTATTATTGGCAGAGAAACAGACTCTGCTGAACTGACCCCACGTTGAGCTACAATACGACAAATTAGTCGGATAAATAAGACGGTAAAGCGAAAACTAAAGTAACTTAACACAAAAACCCTCCTGAACCAAGCAATGCTTGACTACGTCAAAACCTGACATTTTAAACAACCATATGCTTTGAATTTCAGCACTCACCCCGTCACAACGGGCGCCATCTTCCAAAATACTCCACCAGAAAAAAATGGAACAATCGCGAGACTACTCCCTCTAGCCTTGTCTGGAGCGAAGCACCCAACTTAAGCCCTTCAGAGTTAGGGGCATTAGCAGGACAAGGGCAGCTTTGACGGGGCAGAAAATGTGGTAAATGTGAGGTGGAGAAGGGGCACCGGCAGAGGGCACATGCCAAAACAACAAGCGTGGGAAAGTTACAACATCGCGAGAGCGAAAAAGCTCTCACGGTAAAACATGAATGAAACAGATGTGATGATCTCGCGAGATATCCTCTGATTGTTTCCCTTTGCGGGGCAAAACACTTTTCTACGGAAGCCGTTAGGCGGTCATGCGAATAAAGAATTTTAAAGTCAAAAGATTCTGTTCCCTCAACTTATTAAAACCGTGTAAATAAATGTGTCAGGATTTGTCAGAAACTATCAAAATCACCACACATTAAATATTTATACATGTATGACATATTAGTGGTGTTACTTTATCATTCAGTCTGTGAGAGACAACATAAAGTGTTACTTTTACTGCTGAAGAAAAACTAGAAAAACCCAGTTGCTTAATTTTAGTTAACCTCAGTTATCAGGTTAAAGGTAAGGTTAGTCATGACCAGACAATTAAAAAAACAAACATGTTTATCTTGTTAAGAAAAAAAGCCTCGTCTGCCCAAAAAGGACATAAAAGCGTTTTTAAAGTTCACAACTGGAATAAATTGAGCTGAAATAATAAACAACAGACAAAATCAAGTTTGGTCTGTTGTTTGACTCTTAAAAACTCCTTTCCTCACGATTTTACTGCAATTAAAATAATCAGACTAATTCTAGATCTAGGCAAGGACAGGTTGCCTAACGTAACATTTTTCCCTTTAAAAAATGTTCTTCATTCATCAAACGGTTCTTACTGTAAGCTAGCATTGTTTTATAAATCAAATATTGTTAATTTTTTAGAGCCAAAGCTCAGACTTATTTACTCAGTGAAAAAGTTTAACCCAAATCTTAGAAAATAAATAATTTTAAAAGATGTTTTATGAAATATCACTAGATTGCCACCAGAGGGCGACATTTTACGTCATAGTGGTGCTTTTTAAAAAGCTAAAAATCAATTTTCCAAGTTCAAACAAAGTTTATTTTATTTTCATAATTTTTCCATCAAGTAGCAACCACTGTTCTTTTTTATTGTTGCTGTAATGATACTGACTCACCACCAGACGGCGAGAGAACACGGAAGAGGTTTCTGCAAAGGGGTGCTTTTATCTCTCACTTTTAAATTATTTTTAGACATGTTGGTGAATATAATAAATCACAAAACACGGAAACAAATTATGTGTTGTCAGATAAATGCAGCTGAATGATTACATCCAGTGTATAAACAAACCTCTATGCACCGAAACACACACCGAATATTCAAATGAGACATAAAGGGGAATACAAACCAGTGAGCCCGTTTTTCCTGTTCCCGATAAGCTTCAAAAACGTGGTTTTGTTTAATTAAAAATACTTAATTTAATTTATGGTGATTTGTGACATTCGTACTGCGCAAAAGTTCCTCAAACAGTGACTACCATAGAGCTAAATATTTACATTAGCAGCTGAAAGCCATGCACAACAGATGGTGTGAGTGCTAGTTGTTTAACATCTTCAAGGTTGGACCAAATGGATGCAATTCCATCACTTTTCATCATAAGAGGATCTCTGTCTAAATCTCTGACATGTGAGGTCCTGCAAGGAGACTTTGACTTTGATTTCTACAGTGTAGGTTCTGTCACTCTCTAAAAAGTGTTAAAGCTGGATCAGTTGTCTAAAAGTGATTTAAATGGGACTTGAGATTTGTCTGGAGTTAATAGAAATTGAATGTGAGGTTTATATGCTAAAGTTGCCCTCTGCAAAAAATATAACACACTTCAGACACACAACCACGAAGCTGGGAGGCTAATGTGATTTTAAAGAGCCAGTAGACGTGTGTTAAATTGGCAGGAATGAAGAATTTCCTCACCGTCTTGCTAAAGAGAAGCTGGGGCATGGCATTGCTGTTGCTGCTGCTGTGTGGAAACATGATACAAAACTCCTACCAGGCCATGCAGAGGACACAAACACAGGACAACACCTCAGACCGTGTCCTTAAACCTCACACCTTCACCTTTATGTGGCTTTAATCACAACTTCCCGTCAGCGTCAAACAACACAAGGTCCCAGGTATGATGATGATTCAACCCAAACAAGGTAATACCTTCACCCGGTCTCACATCCACCACTGAGCTCTTGGTTTAACTTCCTACCAAATATGGTCAAAGGGAGAAAGTGATGAAGATCTCCAGAAAGAGAAAAGCTTGTATAGGGAGAGAGGTGGAGGAAGGTGGGTCTATTGTTATTGGTCTATTTGTTGTGGTGTTGGATGTCTGTACCAGTCCTGTCATCATCTCCAGTCCCAGTCCCTCCTGTGGGTCACACATCAAAGATGTTCAGACAGACAGCATGTCACTACATGAATCAGAAAGTAACACACTCACCATCACCGTGTTGTTTTCAGTAAAACATGAGCAACACGAAACTCAACAGTTTTAAAGGTCCAGTACAACTGCCTGATAGAAACAATCAAAATAAATGACTTCAGGTTTTAACTTTTCCTTTTGGATCAAAAAGTTAAATCCCATCTGAAGACAAATATGAGCGTCTGAAACGCAAGAGGCTCTGGATCAAACATCCCATGGGCTGATTTTCACCGCCACAGGGCGCATGCTCTTCTCTTGAGTCACACAGTCTTCATGAAGCCACAAGTGAAAGGGTCTTCAGCTGGAGGCTCGGATAAGTCCAAATCTGCACGGATATATATATATATATATATATATATATATATATATATATTATACATATATAGCCAGATATATATAAATATTTATATCAGACGTCACGCTAAACAGTCACTCGACAGACAGGGTTAAAAAATATGATCGACCTTTTTCCCCATCACTTTCATTTTTATGTTTATGTATTAGGTATTTTTTAAATAGTCATCAATAAACATTCGATACCATTACAAATGCCTTTGATTTAATTTTAAATAAATATTTAGAGTGCCCAGGTAGCACATAAACAATGCAATTTAACGGTTTTCTTAAAAAGCAGGAACGTTTAACCAGAGCTCTCTCCTTCCTTCTGCTCTGCGTAAACCTGAGCTGATCACCTACTTGTGCGTAATCAAATGTCTATAGGGGAAAAGATGGAAAAGATATAGACATGAGGTTCACTTTTACCTCAGACCGACTTATTGCTGTTTTATGGTGTGGCTGAATCTGCGATCCGCTGCCACGCAGACTGGAATAACAAATGCTGCAGTAACAGGAGTTGTGGTCAGGTTCATGAGGAGTCACTGGCTGGAGCGGACCCGACTTTTATACGTCATCCCAAAATAGAAGCTAATATCTTAATTTGACCTTGAATGAAAAATGTTATAAAACCTCTTAAAAGTTTTTATCACGGAGGAGTCAGCGCTCATTTCTGCCATCAGTCTGACGGCACAGCGCAGCGTGCGCTTGTTGAATCAGTGTGTGTGTGTGTGTGTGCGCACGCGCGGCACAGCTCCATGAGCCGCTCCAGTCACCGCGTCTCGTTATTGGTGCTATTTAAACTTCTGCCCAGCCCAGATGTGCTCCCGTGAGCCGTGGTTCAGCTGGAACACGTCTGACCTCTGACAGACGCACTCTGAACTTCAGATCTTCAGCGTGCTGTTAATAGCCTGAATGGGAATCATTTCTTGATTTATTTAGTTACATCCACAATGTTCTGTGTGTGAGGTTTACAATGTCAGAACACCTGCATGAGACAGGTGTTAATTACAATCTGCCAGAATGACTCACCTTCAGATTTCTCCGACACCGTTAAAAATGATCAAATACGGAACATATCTTGCTATTGACAGCGTGCGCAGGCCAGAGTGCTGAAGCTCGGAGCGCATCATTATTATGAAGCTAGGGCACATGCGGAGGACACACACACACACACTCACAAAATATACTTGTTTTCAATTGCATTTATTGTACCCACTTACTTTTTCTTAGGCCCACCCACAAATGAGTTTCTGGCTACGCTAATGGTGACATATGACAGACTTCTCTGAGCTCCGCAGCCATTACACTTCTCATCTCGCGCACCCCCTAGCGGCAGCTCGCGTGCCCCCTAGCGGCAGCTCGCGCGCACCACACTCAGGGAATCCCCGATTTAAAACATTCAGGAAATGTGCTGGAAGCAGACTGCAGCTCCAGGTATGTCAGCTCAATATTTTTTAAGTCCCAACAGAGTGAACTGCCAGTCTGAAGTTGAAAGTAGAATATTCTGGCCATAGGGGTGCGATATGGGCTAGGTAGCTGTCCATTAACCCTCTAAAACAGGAGTATTCGATTCCGGTCCTGGAGGGCCGGTATCCAGCACATTTTAGTGGTTTCTCTGCTCCAATATGCTTGATTCAGTTGTTTAAGCACCTGTGCAGCAGTTCAGGCTCTGCAGAAGCTTAACAAATCAATTTCCAGCACAATGGGAATTTGTCCCTCGGCGGCGGGACGCTGGAATGCTAAGGAGTTAATCACCTGCTGGTTGAAATCAGGTGTGTTGAAACAGTTGAAACTAAAACGTGCTCGATACCGGCCCTCCAGGCTGGGAACTTCATACCACTGCTGTTAACGGTCATTTTAGCACATACTGGCTCAAGAAAATTTAAATTAAAAATATGAAAAAATTTCATATCATGGCTTTAAAATGTGTGCAGGACTCCGACATAGGGTTCAGACTTTTTGCTGCAACTATAAACACAAATTTCTGTAATTATTGAATAGGAAGTTGATTAAAATGCAGCTAAACACGACGTACTAGCGGCATGAGCTGCCCTGTAAGACATCTTTTTAGTGACGTATGACAAACAGCTCTTCACTGTTTAGAGGAATTTAGATTTTAACGATGATTTATGACAAAATTCCTTAAAATGAATAACTGAACCTAGTTTATCTTCATGTAGATAGTAAAGTGTAGTGTAACAGCGTTAGTCTCAGTCAGCATAAGCAGCAGGGCCCTGCAGGGAATCGAACCCCGTCTCATTACTGAGAGTTCCGTTACCAGAGCCTTTTGCTTTGGGCGACCGGAGACGGTAAAGAAAAACCTGCATCAACACAGCATTTAATGTTGGAACATAAATTCTGTCTTGAAGCAGGGAAAAAGAAACCGTCAAAATAAAAAAATATTTCTAATCAAATTCATTTTAGTATTTTATAAACGTTTTACAGATTTAGAGCCTCCTTTGACTTTTACGCTTTTCGTTAACTTCTCGTTCTTTTACGATGTTTATCCGTTCTTTAGTCGCGGTCAAACGCATCGTAATTTTGTTCTGCGGTGAATCTTAAAGTTATGTTGAATGTAAATAATCTCAGTCTTTATTGCTTTAGTTTAACAGCACAGTAACTTGTTAAAATATTCAAGTTAATTTGAATCATTTACATGTTTAGACTATATTTTATTAGCCTTTAATATTTTAGTATTTATTGTTTAACTTTTGTAAAGAGCTATTTTCAAACGTGTGCACATTTAAACACTAAAACCTTTGTTTGCTCCGTCTGTGTCAGAGCTCTGCTGTTCAGCTCCTTCCTGGTTCCTGCAGGACCACAAAGCCCAGAGAAGCTCAGTCCAGCAGGACGTGAGGACACAAACAGACGCGGAGAGCTCCTGCTAAACCTGGAATCAAACGTTTCTACACATTATTTAGAACAGTTTCTTGTGACAGAACAGTTAGTGAAACAGAAAGGACATGATGAAGATGATGTTATCGTCCTCGTCTTTCATACGGATCAAAGATCACCCCAGCTTATGCTCATGTCACCAAGTAAACGTCCCATTTCTCACTAAGACCTGCTCTATCTGCTCTACCAGATTATCAGAAGCATCACTGTAGTTGTAGTTTTGCCTCGATCTTCCTGCCCTCCTTGTAGTTTTGCCTCCATCTTCCTGCCCTCCTTGGTCTCTTGTTTATCTTCTACCACCTCTCACCATCCATCTCAGGTGGGATCTTGTTTGCTCCGATGGCCTCTTGTGTTCCAGGCTTACATCTTTTAGTGAACGTTAGAATATCATGTACTAATATATATGCATGTGTGTGTGTGTGTGTGTGTGTGTGTGTGTGTGTGTGTGTGTGTGTGTGTGTGTGTGTGTGTGTGTGTGTGTGTGTGTTATGATGCTAAGCCAGACTGCCTGCTCCATCAGATGAAAGGAAATCCTCTCAGGACCCAAATAAAATAGAAGATTTAGCAACCAGACACAGAAGCCCAGGTGAAACGTCCACATCAGCATCTCCAGTTCTACCAGCTCTAAAAACACACGTCTTAAATAATAAAACACTAAACTCAGCCAACGGATGAAGACGTCCTGGTGCCAGACGCTACCTAAGACATCACCAGTTCAGCTGACTTGATAAAACACTTGGTGACTAAAACAAACATCTGGTGACCTGGTAAAAAACAGTCCTGGTGCAACAAGCTACCTGAGACAAATGTTTCCAGTCGACCAGTTCAATAAAGAAAGAAAGAAAGAAATTATCTTCACTGCACTGGAAAAAAAAAAGCTATCTCTAGTCTGAGTCGGAGTCGTCCGAGTCGTCCCATCTTGGTCTCTTCGGTGGGATGTACGGGAAGCGCTCTCCAGTCCTCTTCTGGCTGGATCCAAGGACCGAGGTAGAAGGAGTGGGTTCTTCTACATCCTGGACCTCTTCAGCGCTCCCGTGGGCAGGCCTGGGATCTTCTGGAAGCTCTCCCGGCGGGGCCGGAGGAGCTACCGCCAGCCAGAAGTCTGGTGGTGGAAGCTGCTGGTCTTCATCGCTATCCAGAACTGAGCTACCATAACCAGAGTCCTCACTAGAAGCCATTACAACATCTAAAGCTGACCAATCTGAGCTAATGTCCGTCTCCTCTGACTCCTCATCGCTACTCAGACCCTCAAAAGCAAACTCTGCCTCTACTGGAGGAGCCTGACCATGACCCACAAACACCACATCATCATCAGGAATGTGAAGGGCTGGGTACCTACCTTCATCTTCATCGAGAATCCGGATGACCTCAGGGGCCCCTGCAGTCACGGGACGCTCCACGATGAAGATGCCTGTGAGGACAAAACAAGACACATTGAATCCACTTGTGTCATAAAACAGTTATGAAAAAGCTACAATGACTTGTTTACAATACAAGAGATGTGTGTCTGCATCTGCATGTGTGCACAAGACACACTTTACTAATCTGGTTGTTTTTGGGGTTTAACAGGTTAAAACAGAGTTCTGCTTTTACTGAAAAAGTTTCCATTTTTAATTTATGTGATTGTTTATTATTTATGTTTCATGTTTATAGCTGATGTATTTCTAAAAAGATGTAATGTTTTACAGCTTGTAGACACAACAGTGCTCAAATAAAGTTGTTTTAAAATGGGCTCTATAAAAATAAACAGAAGACTCATTAAACTGGTGAAAGTGTTTAAAATATATTCAAACGGACAGAAATGCATTTATAAACCTGAGAACCAACTCAGAGAACACATCAAACTTTCTACTTGGATAAAACAGATGAAGTCCTTAAAGATCAAAGGTCTCTAGTTCACTCAGATTTATGGAAACAACTCATGTTCACCGATGCTAACAGGCCGAAGCTAAAGCTAGCTGTACGTTCTAGCATGTTCTACGTCATGACGTTTCATACCTGGTTCATCGTTGCTATGGTCACAAAAACAACATGTTTATGTTTGAATCATTCTTCTTTAGAATCGTACATGTCATTTTATTAGTTTTAAAATTTTCGATGTAAAATTGAACTAAATGGGTTTACTGAAACCAAATAGGTGGTTTTCTTTTAACGGTTCTCTCTAGTCTGATATCGTCATCCCACCGACCTGCTGGGACCCTCGAGATGCTGAGGCTGTGTGATGAGGTTGAGCCACAGGTCGGTGCTAATGTGAGAAACATTTTGTCTCTATCCCGCTAAAAGAACCACATATTCAGCTTTTATTTTGCTTGCCCAGCTGACAAAAACCAACAGGCGCTCCTCGCGCTCACTCTCACCTCGCGGCTGTCCATCCTCTTTTATATCAATAATACTAAAGAAACCGACATGCCAGAACAAAACTAGTAAAAACATTTGATGTTCAAACTGTTCCAGGGGGATTTGAGCCTCACTTGTCCACAGAAAACATGTTTCACCTCTATAAAACACCAAATCTCGTCTCGTCTTCTTCCGCCTATCCGTGTCCAGGTCGCGAGGGCAGCATCCCAACTAGGGAGCTCCACACCGTCCTCTCTCCGGCCACCTCCACCAGCTCCTCCGGCAGGACCCCAAGGCGTTCCTGGGCCAGTTCGAATATGTACTTTCTCCAACGTGTCCTGGGTCGTCCAGGGGGACTCCTGCCAGCAGGACATGCCCAAAACACCTCACCAGGGAGGCGTCCAGGAGGCCTTCTAACAAGATGCCCAAAACACCTCAACCGACTCCTCGATATGGAGGAGCAGCGGCTCTACCCTATCCCTAAGGCTGACCCAGCCACCCCGCGGAGAAAACTCATTTCGGACGCTTGTATCCGCGATCGTGTCCTTTCGGTCCTTACACAAAGCTCATGACCACAGGGGAGGACTGGCCGGTAAACCGAGAGCCTTGCTCTCCGGCTCAGCTCCTTCTTCCCCACAACTGACCAGTTCAGCGGCCGCATCACTGCAGACGCTGCCCCAATCCGCCTGTCGATCTCGCACCCTCATCTCTGCTTTATGCGGACGATGTGGTCCTCCCAGCTTCATCAGGCTCCGACCTACAGCTCTTGCTGGGGAGGTTCGCAGCCGAGTGTGAGGAGGCTGGGATGAGGATCAGCACCTCCAAGTCTGACCATGGTTCTCGATCGGAAAAGAGCGTTTGTCAACTCAAGGTCGGTGGAGAGGTCCTGCCTCAAGTGGAAGAGATCAAGTATCTCGGGGTCTTGTTCACGAGTAAAACACCAAATGTGATTTTAAACACACATTCGGTCTCTCAAATACACGAATTTAACATCATAATAATGTTTCAGTAGCTTGTCCTTTAGGAAACATGAAATAAGTCAGACGGAGAGTTTAACTGATGTTAGCTTACCGTGCTCCTCCCGGAAGACAAACATCTCTCTGGTAAGTTGGTTCTCGGGTCTTCTTCAGCTAGCCACAAACTTCTTCAGCGATTTCTGCTCTGCAGAGGCTCTCCAAGCTCGTCCAAGGTCTGCTTTTGAAACAAATCTCCAGAGGCTCTCTCGACCAAGTGCTGCTCTAGCTCAAGTTCGAAAGAAAAGAAAGACTTTCGAAAATTCTACGAGCTTTTATAGACGAGCAACGTTCTAATTCTATGACGTATACACGCACATGCGTGCAACAGATTCCTAACCTGTCTCTTTGCAGCAGGTGCACCCGAGGGGTCTCTCAGCCCTCTGGTGGACAGAAGCTATTACTGCAGCTGTTTTGAACCGTCACTTAGCTAATTATGCAATACCAGTGAGGATTTTAGTGCCTTTGTGCTTTTGTAATCTCCAGTTTGAATACATCAGATGTTTTGTATTCAAACATAAACATGTTGTTTTTGTGACCATAGCAACGATGAACCAGGTATGAAACGTCATGACGTAGAACATGCTAGAACGTACAGCTAGCTTTAGCTTCGGCCTGTTAGCATCGGTGAACATGAGTTGTTTCCATAAATCTGAGTGAACTAGAGACCTTTGATCTTTAAGGACTTCATCTGTTTTATCCAAGTAGAAAGTTTGATGTGTTCTCTGAGTTGGTTCTCAGGTTTATAAATGCATTTCTGTCAGTTTGAATATATTTTAAACACTTTCACCAGTTTAATGAGTCTTCTGTTTATTTTTATAGAGCCCATTTTAAAACAACTTTATTTGAGCAGTGTTGTGTCTACAAGCTGTAAAACATGACATCTTTTTAGAAATACATCAGCTATAAACATGAAGCATAAATAATAAACAATCACATAAATTAAAAATGGAAACTTTTTCAGTAAAAGCAGAACTCGGTTTTAACCTGTTAAACCCCAAAAACAACCAGATTAGTAAAGTGTGTCTTGTGCACACATGCAGATGCAGACACACATCTCTTGTATTGTAAACAAGTCATTGTAGCTTTTTCATAACTGTTTTATGACACAAGTGGATTTAATGTGTCTTGTTTTGTCCTCACAGGCATCTTCATCGTGGAGCGTCCCGTGACTGCAGGGGCCCCTGAGGTCATCCGGATTCTCGATGAAGATGAAGGTAGGTACCCAGCCCTTCACATTCCTGATGATGATGTGGTGTTTGTGGGTCATGGTCAGGCTCCTCCAGTAGAGGCAGAGTTTGCTTTTTGAGGGTCTGAGTAGCGATGAGGAGTCGGAGGAGACGGACATTAGCTCAGTTTGGTCAGCTTTAGATGTTGTTATGGCTTCTAGTGAGGACTCTGGTTATGGTAGTTCAGTTCTGGATAGAGATGAAGACCAGCAGCTTCCACCACCAGACTTCTGGCTGGCGGTAGCTCCTCCGGCCCCGCCGGGAGAGCTTCCAGAAGATCCCAGGCCTGCCCACGGGAGCGCTGAAGAGGTCGAGGATGTAGAAGAACCCACTCCTTCTACCTCGGTCCTTGGATCCAGCCAGAAGAGGACTGGAGAGCGCTTCCCGTACATCCCACCGAAGAGACCAAGATGGGACGACTCGGACGACTCCGACTCAGTCTAGAGATTTTTTTTTTCCAGTGCAGCACGACTGATTATCATTTCTGTCTTTCTTTCTTGAACTGGTCGACTGGAAACGTTTGTCTCAGGTAGCTTGTTGCACCAGGACTGTTTTTTACCAGGTCACCAGATGTTTGTTTTAGTCACCAAGTGTTTTATCAAGTCAGCTGAACTGGTGATGTCTTAGGTAGCGTCTGGCACCAGGAAGAGCTGGTAGAACTGGAGATGCTGATGTGGACGTTTCACCTGGGCTTCTGTGTCTGGTTGCTAAATCTTCTATTTTATTTGGGTCCTGAGAGGATTTCCTTTCATCTGATGGAGCAGGCAGTCTGGTTTAGCATCACACATACACACACACACACACACACACACACACACACACAGACACACACATGCATATATATTAGTATATGATATTCTAACGTTCACTAAAAGATGTAAGCCTGGAACACAAGAGGCCATCGGAGCAAACAAGATCCCACCTGAGATGGATGGTGAGAGGTGGTAGAAGATAAACAAGAGACCAAGGAGGGCAGGAAGATGGAGGCAAAACTACAACTACAGTGGTGCTTCTGATAATCTGGTAGAGCAGATAGAGCAGGTCTTAGTGAGAAATGGGACGTTTACTTGGTGACATGAGCATAAGCTGGGGTGATCTTTGATCCGTATGAAAGACGAGGACGATAACATCATCTTCATCATGTCCTTTCTGTTTCACTAACTGTTCTGTCACAAGAAACTGTTCTAAATAATGTGTAGAAAAGTTTGATTCCAGGTTTAGGAGGAGCTCTCCGTGTCTGTTTGTGTCCTCACGTCCTGCTGGACTGAGCTTCTCTGGGCTTTGTGGTCCTGCAGGAACCAGGAAGGAGCTGAACAGCAGAGCTCTGACACAGACGGAGCAAACAAAGGTTTTAGTGTTTAAATGTGCACGCGTTTGAAAATAGCTCTTTACAAAAGTTAAACAATAAATACTAAAATATTAAAGGCTAATAAAATATAGTCTAAACATGTAAATGATTCAAATTAACTTGAATATTTTAACAAGTTACTGTGCTGTTAAACTAAAGTAATAAAGACTCAGATTATTTACATTCAACATAACTTTAAGATTCACCGCAGAATAAAATTACGATGCGTTTGACCGCGACTAAAGAACGGATAAACATCGTAAAAGAACGAGAAGTTAATGAAAAGCGTAAAAGTCAAAGGAGGCTCTAAATCTGTAAAACGTTTATAAAATACTAAAATTAATTTAATTAGAAATATTTTTTTATTTTGACGGTTTCTTTTTTCCTGCTTCAAGACAGAATTTATGTTCCAACATTAAATGCTGTGTTGATGCAGGTTTTGCTTTACCGTCTCCGGTCGCCCAAAGCAAAAGGCTCTGGTAACGGAACTCTCAGTAATGAGACGGGGTTCGATTCCCTGCAGGGCCCTGCTGCTTATGCTGACTGAGACTAACGCTGTTTCACTACACTTTACCATCTACATAAAGATAAACTAGGTTCAGTTATTCATTTTAAGGAATTTTGTCATAAATCATCATAAAAATCTAACTTCCTCTAAACAGTGAAGAGCTGTTTGTCATACGTCACTAAAAAGATGTCTTACAGGGCAGCTCATGCCGCTAGTACGTCGCGATTAGCTGTATTTTAATCAACTTCGTATTCAATAATTACAGAAATTTGTGTTTACAGTTGCAGCAAAACGTCTGAACCCTATGTCGGAGTCGTACACACATTGTAACAAATGGTTTGACCTAAAATAATAACCTAAATCTATCTGGAACCGCTACCGGTCCTTCTGCACTCCAGACGAGTCCCGTTAGCATGACTGCAGCAACACAGCTAACTGTGTTAGCAAGGGGAAAAGTGATTTGGAAAGCCACGACACACTCACACGGATAAGATCTAAAAGAGGATCCACTTATTTCAACAATAGATCCTCCAGAGACCGACCTCAGAACTATCCTGGATTACTACAAACACAAGCTAGCGTGCTACTGCAGCATCCCATTCAGGAGGAATTATTCTGCTGATCTATCGATTAAATTTGTTCTGGAGTTATTTCAATATAAACACGCAGCGGTTCAACTGGCAGCACGTTGTTTTATCTATAGATTAGTGAATTATATTGGGACGGTATGATGGGGCTAATGGTCAGCTAACAACTCGTCAGCTGAGGGCTACAAGCTTAGAAATGAAATATTCATCTAAAGTAAACAAACTGAACTGATTCTGGTTCTGAAGATGTTCAGCATCCTCCCTGGAGTCCAGATCTGGCTCACTGGTCTTCTCGCCGTATCCCAGATCTGACCGATCTTGTCATGTTCAAGAAGCCAATGTGAAATGATTTGAACTTTATGACATGGTGCATCATCCTGCTGGAAGTAGCCATCAGAGGATGGGTACATGGTGGTCATGAAGGAATGGACATGGTCAGAAACAATGCTCAGGTAGCCCAAGGCATTTAAACCATGCCCAGTTGGCACTAAGGGGCATAAAGTGTGCCAAGAAAGCATCCCCCACACCATTACACCACCACCTCCACCACCAGCCTGCACAGTGGTAACAAGGCATGATGGATCCATGTTCTCATTCTGTTTACGCCAAATTCTGACTCTACCGTTTGAATTTTCTCAACAGAAATCGAGACTCGTCAGATCAGGCAACATTTCTCCAGTCTTCAACTGTCCAGTTTTGGTGAGCTGGTGCAAGCTGTAGCATATTTTTCCTATTAGTAGTGCAGATGAGTGGTACCCGGTGGGGTCTTCTGCTTGTTGTAGCCCATCCGCCTCAAAGTTGTGCGTGTTGGCTTCACAAATGCCTTGCTGCATTCCTCTGTTGTAACGAGTGGTTATTTCAGTCAAAGTTGCTCTTCTATCACCTTGAACCAGTCGGCCCCTTCGCTGACCTCTAGCATCAACAAGGCATTTTCACCCACAGGACTGCCGCATACTGGATGTTTTTCCCTTTTCACACCATTCTTTGTAAACCCTAGAAATGGTTGTGGGTGAAAATCCCAGTAACTGAGCAGATAGTGAAATACTCAGACCGGCCCGTCTGGCACCAACAACCATGCCACGCTGAAAATAGCTTAAATCACCTTTCTTTCTCATTCTGACATTCAGTTTGGAGTTCAGGAGATTGTCTTGACCAGGACCACACCCCTAAATGCATTGAAGCAACTGTCATGTGATTGGTTGATTAGATAATTGCATTAAGGAGAAGTTGAACAGGTGTTCCTAATAATCCTTTAGGTGAGTGTATAAAAATCTCGTTTACTGATCTGTAGATCCCCCACTAGTGTGCAGTATGCATGTGCAGCACAGGTTGGTGTTGAGTTACAGTGGCATAATTTGATAGGTACAACTCCACAGCAATGACACACACACACACACACACACACACACACACACACACACACACACACACACACAGTCATTTACATTTTTATTAGGGCTGCACGATAAAAGGAACACCTGCAATATTCGATAACAGTGATTAATATTGCGATGATGATATTACTTGCGATAAATAAAAACTTAACTCAGGAACAAAAATAATCAAAATCAAAGAAATAAAAAAATTGTAAAAATGAGAAAATTGTAGCAAAAGATGTGAGGAAAGGGAAAAATAAAATGAAGAAGAAAAGGCGATCAGTGGATCCCAGGAAAAGTAGAATCAGCAAAAAGAGCAGAACAAAGCTAACTCAGGTGTTTGCTAACCATCAAAATGAAGTGCTGCCTGCCTCGGGGGCGGGCATCTAACCTGTGAGAACCCACCAATTTGGCCAAATGGATGAAGAGCTCTATTTGATTTGTTAAAAAAACATAATACTTCCGTTTGATTGACAGAATGCGTTATGTTTAGCAAACATTTGAGCTGACCATTTGTTGCGATATTTATCTGTTCTTTGCGATATGCTGACATCACAATAACGATATATTTACGATATTAATCAATTAATCAATTTCCCTCTGGGATTAATAAAGTATTTTTGAATTGAATTGAATTGAATATATTGTGCAGCCCTAATTTTTATCAACATGTGTGTTTTAAACAGGAAAAACATTACTGTGTTTTGATGTAACAATAAATGTATAAATTATTTTAATAAAAAATAAACGCACCAGGAGTTTATTTCCTGACATTTTTGTTACATTGTGATGTCAGTGGAGTAAGAGTGGTGCTGCATCCGTCCATCTCAAACCACCTACAGGTGCTGTAAACTCCACCTTTCTCCTACAGGGGGCGCTGTAACACCAACACAACAGCTGTGAGAAGCAGGGGTGCCTCATTTTAGTCACAGATTTGTAGGAATAAAATCTGAATTTTCTGCCATTTTACTCTTTATAATCAGTTCTATGTAACCTTGCATAATAATCACTGGATTTTCTAGTTTTATACATTTCTCCTCACATAAAAAAGAACATGTTGGTTGTCCTGAGTAACCGGATGTCACGATGTAGGAGGTGGAGATGATGGACCATGTGTGGTGGGCTGAGCAGGAGGTAAAAATGCAGGCTTCAGTAAAGTAAAAATGGTTTAATGGCAGGATGGGACGAACAGGAACACCAGCAGACAACAACAATGAACTGACACAGGACAGGAGCAAACAGGTGGTTTAAATACAGAGGGCTAATCAGGGGAACATGGGCAGGTAAACGAGGGACAGGTGACAACAATAAGGGCAATCACGGCAGGAGAGGAACACAGTCAGGCAGGCAGGGGCAGATCGTGACACCGGATCAATCATGTGCCTTTATTTTTCTTTGAATAAAACTAAAATCAGGGCATCAGACGTTTGTTCTTTAACAGTAAGACATCAATGACGAGGCCTCCTAACACACTTTGTTTTGTAGAGATGCAGGATTGTTTATGGTTGTGTAATTACGCTCCTTGTGTTGTCTCTGTCCTACGTTTGCCTTTCTGACTGAATGAACGACTTCCTTTTCCTCTGAAACTTAAAGTGAGGGTCAAGCATCGACATGGGTGGAGACGTATTTCATCCACACTTCCTGTTAGGAAAACGCTTCTGAAAGAAGCGTCTCCTGGCGGACCGAGAGAGCAGCACTGAGGCAGTGATAAACCGCACATGTGTACAGCACCATTAGACACTCATCTATACAGGTTATCAGCAATAATAAGTTAATTTGGGTGTTACTTGCTCTCTTAAAATATCTTTTAAATGGGATTTTGCAGTATTTTACAGTGATCTGGAGTCCTGTCTGTTTAATTACATTGTTACTGTTTCTGTATAAACGTATTCTTTTAATTGTATTGTTCGCATTGAAAGGTGTTTAATGATATGAATCAAACCCCAATCTCCTGCTGGAGCCTGTGGCGGGGTGCTGCACCCTGGATCTGACCCAGGTTTAAGCTCTCCCCGCTCATTGGGAGGGCTGCCATTATCGATATACCGTAAATCCTTCACCGCTCTATAGTGACTTGTTAAGCCTGTCATCGACTAGTTGCTGTCACGTGATAATGACCGGCAAGATGCAGTCCACGGAAAAGACAGCAGCCTGCTGTCAGCAGGTGACAAGCTCCTGCGCGTCGGGAGGCAACGCGCTGTGCCAGAGCGTCGGTACCGACACCCGCCGTAAAACAGACATTTAACCAAATTGTGACGTTTACCCTCTTGCAATTTAACCTTCCCCTCACCCCCATCCTAACCTTAACCAGCTTGCGCATGCAAAGCTCTGATTGTTGACGCGCTCCAGACATCTGTGTCCTGAGCACGGCCACAGTAACATTATCAAATCAGGTGTCGCCACTTCAAAAACTAATTTAACACGCGATCGTTCATGTCGGCTCATTTCCTTTTATGTTTTCTGTCTTTTATTCTTTTATTTGTGTCTGATGCCTTTCGCTGCTGTGGAGCGGGGCGCATCACCTTGTCCTCTGGTGACGCACCTCACTGATGCGGCCGCCAAGCAGCGAACACTCCGCTGTTTTTGCGGTCGGTAGATCTTTTAGAACTGCAGTTCAAAGGAAACTCATAAGGTCAATATAAATAAGATAAGATAACCTTTATTAGTCCCACAAGTGGGAAATTTGTTTCGTTTACAGTCAAAGTAAAAGTAAAGTAAACGTTATGCAGCAGAGGGAGAAAACACTAAAATACAATAAGTTCGATCTTAATGAGATAAAATAAACTCAATACAATAGATAATATATACCTTAAGAATGGAGTAAAAAATAACCATACTATATACAGCTTAGAAATACAGAGCACACTTCATCCAACAGATTTGTTGTAGAGTCTGACAGCAGTGGGGAGGAAAGACCTCCGGAATCTCTCTGTCCCACACCTTGGGTGCCGCAGTCTCCCACTAAAGGAGCTGCTCATAGCTGTCAAAGTCACCTGCATGGGATGGGAGATATTATCCAACAGGGAAGACAGTTTAGCTGTCATTCTCCTGTCACTAACCACCTCCACAGGGTCCAGGGGGCATCCTAGAACAGAACTGACCCTGCAGATCAGCCTGTTCAGCCTCTTCCTATCCCCCGCAGAGATGCTGCTGCCCCAGCAGACCACACCATAAAAGATGGCCGAGGCCACCACAGAGTCATAAAAGGTCTTCAGGAGAGGGCCCACAACTCCAAATGACCTCAGTCTCCGTAGTAGGTAAAGCCTACTCTGCCCTTTTCTGTACAGGGCATCTGAATTATGAGTCCAGTCCAGTTTATTGTTCAAATGGACCCCAAGATACCTGTAACTGTCCACAGTCTTAATATCCATGCCCTGTATGCTCAATGGTTGAAGCGAGCAATGCTTATGCCTACGAAAGTCTACCACCAGCTCCTTAGTTTTGCTGGCATTAATCTGTAGATAGTTCAACTGGCACCAGTCCACAAAATCCTGAGTCAGTCTCCTGTACTCCTTGTCATCCCTATCCTTGATGAGACCTACAATCGCAGAGTCATCCGAGAACTTCTGCAAGAAGCACTGAGTAGAGTTATAGGAGAAGTCCGCAGTATAGATGGTAAAAAGGAACGGAGCCAGAACCGTTCCCTGGGGGGGGGCCCGTGCTGCAGACGACACTATCCGACACACATCCCTGAGTCCTCACATACTGTGGTCGGTCAGAAAGGTAGTCCAGAATCCAGGTAGCGAAGTGATGATCCACTCCAGCGTTCACCAGTTTGTCCTTCAGAACCGAGGGAAGAATGGTATTGAAGGCACTGGAGAAGTCAAAAAACATGATCCTCACAGTACTCCCAACAGTCTGCAGGTGAGCGAGCGAGCAATGCAGGAGGTGGATGACCACATCATCAGCACCAATGCCAGTTTGATAGGCAAAATGAACCCAGGTAGCAGTTTTTCTTTAGGATTGAGAGGAGATGCAGGAAGATAATAAACAGGCAGGACAGAAAAATAGTCAAATGAAAACAAGTTACATGCTTTCGTTCTTTTTAAACACAGAAACAGTTTAGTTTACCTGTTTTGTAGCTACAGAAAAACAGAAAGCAAAGAACAACCCAAAAAAAAGAACCAGAAACCCAGAAAGACAAGAACCAAAACCAGTGATAACCCTACCATACCTCAGAGGCATAACGGAAAAAATAAGAGCAACAATGAAAAAACAACATAAACACACCATCAAAGCCATACACAACAGTTAGAAACAAACTAGTGCACCCAAAAGACAAAATATCAGCTGGACAAAAATGTGGAGTCATTTACGAAATCCCATGCAAACTCTGCAATAAAACATACATAGGAGAAACCGGACGCCAAATCATCACACGAACAATAGAACATAGAAAGGAGTGCGAGAAAGAGGCGAGTAGAAAACACACAAGAGCAGCAAAAGAAGAAGCAGAAAGTACAATAAAGAAGTCAGCCGTAACAGATCATTGCGTAAGAGAAAACCATATAATGGACTGGGACAACACACGGATCATAACCACTGAACAACAAAAATACAAAAGATGGATCAAGGAAGCAATCGAGATAAGGAGACGTGGATGTGGGACCATGAACAAGGACGACGGAGTTTACACGCTGGACCACGTATGGGACTGCATCGTCGGAGAGGGGAGAGCGGGCAGTAGAGGGCGACAACGTCCTCTGCTGCCCGCAGATAAACGGAGAAGGAAGTGACGCGCCACCATCAGCGTCAGCCTGAAGAAGCTGGCAGCCGTCGGCGAAACTGTAGCGTCAATAACAGGTAAACAAAACTGTTTCTGTGTTTAAAAAGAACGAAAGCATGGAATTAGAACCACGAAACAGCAAGAACACACCTAAGATGTTCAGAGGAAAACAAGTTAGTTTTTGTACCTGGTGGTTGCAACAAACAGACACCATTGAAGGTAATCAGAAGTGAGGAACAGAAAATGAAATAATTATTTTAATGTTTAGAGCAGCAGGAACTCTGAGAGGCTGCAGGCGCATCAGTGAGTTTGTGGCCGCTGCGCAGGGGGAGGGGGGAGAGGGCTGAAGCAGAAACTACCGTTGTTAAAAGAAATGTGTTTCCTCCGAGGCCTCCGAGGGCCCGTCGCCCCCTCTTCTGCCGCAGGCGCCGGCCTCCCAGGGCCCGTCGCCTCCTCTGCCGGCCTCCAGGGGCCTGTCGCCTCCTCCGCAGGCCTCCAAGGGCCCGTTGCCTCATCTGCCGCAGGCGCCGGACTCCACGGGACCGCCGCCTCCTCTGCCGGCCTCCAGGGGCCTGTCGCCTCCTCCGCCAGCCTCCAAGGGCCCGTCGCCTCATCTGCCGCAGGCGCCGGCCCCCGGACTCTGCTGTTCCCTGCCACCTCTCCATCGTCCTCTTGGCCCTCCCTCTGGGTCCCCCTCCCCCCGCCCTGCTCCTGGTTCCTGTGGGCATCTGCGATCCGTCCTTTAGGAGGGGGGGGGGGGGGGGGTACTGTCACACCCTGTCCTGTCTTCTCCTAGGTTGTAGTCTGTGTCTCCGTTAATTGCTCCCACCTGCCTCTTGTTTCCCAATCACCATAGCTCCCGTTCCTCATGTATTTGAACCCCTTCTGTTCTGTGTTCCTTGTGGTGTCATTGTTCCAGTGTCAGCGTGCGTCCTAATAAACCTGTGGAATTAATCCTACCTGTCTGCCTGCTTCCTCCCCGGTCTGGATCCTCGCCTTAGCTCCGCTTCACTCCGCGCACGTCGCGATATACATAACCCAAACCAATATTACTCAAGGGGAACCTCGTACACATTAAGGCTCCTTGTCATGAGCCGGGGTGAGTACTCCTGTTCTCTTAACCATCTGTGAGTCTCTTGCCAGGAGAGGGAGAGGCCCAGCTGTTCCTGATCAGCAATCAGCGGGGTGCTTTCCTATTTAAGGTGGATGGTGGACACAATTCGACGCCGGAAGATTGCCTCAGTTTTGGTAGTAACCAGCCACTCGTGTTACCTCTAGTGTTCCTAGGATTAATGTTATTTCGTTGTGTTTTTGCTCTTATATTGGATTTACCATTCTTCAGGATTCCTGTCGACCTCATTGGATACTGACCTCTACTCCAGGATTCTGATATTCAACACACGGACCAGGATTTGGATATTCAGCACACGGACCTTATCACCACCCTCCATAACCCACCTCTCATCTCACCCAGTGCCCCATCCACCAGGACGCCCTGCTTCTCTCCACCTCTGCTCCCTCTCCTGCGCTTCCCCCGGCTCTCTACCTCTCCCTCCTCCAGCCAACACATACACCCACCACAGGAAGTCTGCTGAACACCTCTGCCTGCCTACAATGGATTTTGAAACCAGAACCTATGCTCACCTGTGTTCTCCCTCCTCCAGACGCTGAGCTGTTGTTGCAGGTCCAACCACAGACTTATCTGTGCACCTTAAGTTCCTCCTTATAAATAAATAATTTTTTCCATCAGTTTTCGGTCAGTGTTGTATTCTGCATGTCTTGGGTTAAGTACCTTCCTCCAAACATGACACTCTTCTTCAAAGAGCAAATCTGTTCAGCACATTCTGACAGACAGACCACCATTCTTCTGTCATGTTGCTGTACAGGACATTTTTAGAGTTTTTCTTTTTAAAGATAAATAGGATTACATTTACAGTGGGGCAAAAAAGTATTTAGTCAGCCACCGATTGTGCAAGTTCTCCCACTTAAAATGATGACAGAGGTCAGTAATTTACATCATAGGTACACTTCAACTGTGAGAGACAGAATGTGAAAAAAAATCCATGAATTCACATGGCAGGATTTTTAAATAATTTATTTGTAAATCAGGGTGGAAAATAAGTATTTGGTCAATAACAAAAATTCAACTCAATACTTTGTAACATAACCTTTGTTGGCAATAACAGAGGTCAAACGATTACTATAGGTCTTTACCAGGTTTGCACACACACAGTAGCTGGTACTTTGGCTCATTCCTCCATGCAGATCTTCTCAAGAGCAGTGATGTTTTGGGGCTGTCGCCGAGCAACACAGACTTTCAACTCCCTCCACAGATTTTCTATGGTGTTGAGGTCTGGAGACTGGCTAGGCCACTCCAGGTCTTTTGACTGCTTCTTACGGAGCCACTCCTTTGCTGCCTGGGCGGTGTGTTTGGGATCATTGTTGTGTTGGAAGGACCAGCCATGTTTCATCTTCAAAGCTCTCACTGATGGAAGGAGGTTTTGGCTCAGAATCTCACGATACATGGCCCCATTCATTCTTTCCTTAACACGGATCAGTCGTCCTGTCCCCTTAGCAGAAAAACAGCTCCAAAGCATGATGTTCCCACCCCTATGCTTCACAGTAGGTATGGTGTTCTTGGGATGCAACTGAGTATTCTTCTTCCTCCAAACACGACGAGTTGAGTTTATACCAAAAAGTTCTACTTTGGTTTCATCTGACCACATGACATTCTCCCAATCCTCTGCTGTATCATCCATGTGCTCTCTGGCAAACTTCAGACGGGCCTGGACATGCACTGGCTTCAGCAGCAGAACACGTCTGGCACTGCAGGATTTGATTCCCTGCCGTTGTAGTGTGTTACTGATGGTGACCTTTGTTACTGTGGTCCCAGCTCTCTACAGGTCATTCATCAGGTCCCCCCGTGTGGTTCTGGGATTCTTGCTCACCGTTCTCATGATCATTTTGACCCCACAGGATGAGATCTTGCGTGGAGCCCCAGATCGAGGGAGATTATCAGTGGTCTTGTATGTCTTCCATTTTCTGATAATTGCTCCCACAGTTGATTTTTTCACACCAAGCTGCTTGCCTATTGTAGATTCACTCTTCCCAGTCTGGTGCAGGTCTACAATTCTTTTCCTGGTGTCCTTCGAAAGCTCTTTGGTCTTGGCCATAGTGGAGTTTGGAGTCTGACTGTTTGAGGCTGTGGACAGGTGTCTTTTATAAAGATAATGTGTTCAAACAGGTGCCATTAATACAGGTAACGAGTGGAGGACAGAAAAGCTTCTTAAAGAAGACGTTACAGGTCTGTGAGAGCCAGAGATTTTCCTTGTTTGAAGTGACCAAATACTTATTTTCCACCCTGATTTACAAATAAATTATTTAAAAATCCTGCCATGTGAATTCATGGATTTTTTTTCACGTTCTGTCTCTCACAGTTGAAGTGTACCTATGATGTAAATTACTGA
This sequence comes from Nothobranchius furzeri, assembly GCF_043380555.1. Lineage (NCBI taxonomy): Eukaryota > Metazoa > Chordata > Actinopteri > Cyprinodontiformes > Nothobranchiidae > Nothobranchius > Nothobranchius furzeri. The sequence goes on along the minus strand of NC_091747.1, from coordinate 77,691,573 downwards.
CCTCTGTCATCATTTTAAGTGGGAGAACTTGCACAATCGGTGGCTGACTAAATACTTTTTTGCCCCACTGTTTAGTGCAATACTTTCACATTATCATTTTCCCACACTTCTGTATACCTGTATTTTGTTGTTTTTCAATAAAGAATGACAAATTATTTAAGTTTGGTTTTTGTTGCACACAAATATATATCTGTAAAAAAATATCTACAAAGCTAATGTTTTCATAACAAGTATGATTGGGTTTTGCAATACGGCACTCTGTTTATTTTAGTAAGATTTTTAAACCAAGTAAAGTTAGTAAAGAACACATTTCTATTGTCTGCTAAGAAACTGTTGGGATTTAAAATGGGCCTGTTGCACAAATAACTTGTAAATGAGTATTCCTCACTTTGTAGTCTTAACCAAAGAAATTCCAGTAATTGAGCAAAAACATTTATTTTTAACACTACATTTTATAAAACAGGGCGCAAAGTGTCGGCACATGTATGTATGTCGATGGTCCGCCCCAACCAAACCAGGAGACACAGACGTCAGGGAGGCCAAGGTTGTCTCCGACGGTCTCTGCAGCTCTCTGGGCACCACGCCTCACGTAGCTGTCACCAATGATCCAAATGGCTATGGAGAAAAAATAACAGGTTTGTCATAATTGTTTAAAGTACAAAACCATACATGAAGTGGTCAAGACAGGTATTTGGAACTTACACGCTGCGTTGTGTAGCTGATGTTGGAGACACACAGGCTGCCATGGTGACATTTAAACAGATCTAAGAAAAAAATGTAATGAAAGAATGAAACTTAAAAACTCCCAGACCTCATGTCATATTTACTAATCAGCTATGGCTGATTTATTGTTTGGATCACAGTGAGTTACACTAATTCTAATATATTTTTATTTCTATTACACATACATACTTTTTAACTGTTATTTTCACATGACTGTTATCAGGCTCTCTTGTTCTGGTTCTCATGATAATTCCGTGTCTTCCAGTAAGTTATCTTGTGCTTACTTCATCTGTATAATGTCTCTTTACTTTTGGTAAATTGTACTGAGTCCAGAATAAAGGCTAGTTGGCTGTACAAGATACAAACAAGTATTACGTTTTGGAAATATATGAAATGTATTTAGGCTGCTAATTTAGCTCGAATACTAATAACTGCCATATTTTCCGGACTATAACTCACACTTTTTTTTACATATTCTGGCTGGTCCTGCTACTTATACTCCGGAGAGACTTAAATACAAAATATGTAGGCTACGGCTACACCGCGCTGCTGCAGGCTGACTCCGACCTGCCCAAGAATGAGTTCCCCTGTCCCGCTGCGAGGGTTTCAAAAACAGCCTTCCTCGACTGGAGAACGTGGCGCGCTGCTGCGAGCCGACTCCGACCCAAGAATGACTTCCCCTGTCCCGCTGGGAGGGTTTCAAACACCGCCAGCATCTGTTGGAGCCTGTGGCAGGGTGCTGAGGGCCGGCTCCAGCCCAGGAATGACTTCCCCTGTCCCGCTGGGAGGGTATCAAACACCGCCAGCATCTGTTGGAGCCTGTGGCGGGGTGCTGAGGGCCGGCTCCAGCCCAGGAATGAGCTGTCCTCGCCGGCCGGGAGGGTTTGAAAAACCGCCATCCTCTCCTCTGCTGGCTGGAGACCATGGCGCGCTGTTGTTCATTCTGTTATGGTTAAATTATAAATTATAAACTTACCGATTTAATACTTTTTAAATCCAGGTACTTTTCACGAACAGGCGCCGAAAACCTCCGCCTAAACTTCGTGTGAGATTCAGGTCGATGGGTGTTCCACAGTTAGCTCCGGTTGGGTTGAAGCTAGGTGGCTACATCCGTTAGCTTGGCTCCCACCTCCGCGTTAGCTTTGGGTTAGCCAGGGTTAGCTTCAGCTTAGCTTGTAGCTAGTTCGTCCGTCGATCCCTGCCTTACAGCCCCACCCTCAGCTCCACCTCTCTACCCTTTTGTGGAATTATCTGGGCTTGACGGAACCTGTGACACGGTCAAAATGGCGGTGGTGGCCACCTCCCATTCTGGCACAAAAATGTGTTATTGGAGCCTATGGAAATGAATTGTCCAGTATATATGTTGATGGTCGGTACTGTTGGCCCAAAAAGAATGTCCGCCAACCACGGTACGCCTGATAGAGAGCCCAGCAGCGGCACTGATGCACATTAATAGTTATTAATGAAATATCTCACTAAAGAGCCTTCAGAAGCTTTCAAGTTGGAGGATGAAGAGTGATTGTCTTCTTTTTCTTCTTCTTCAACGTAACTGGCTGTTCAAGTTGACAACTTCAAAAATGTGCTTCAGAGGAAATACTGTATTAGACCAGATCGGTTTTTTGCAGTAATTTTCCAGCTGTCGTTATTCAACAGAAAAAACATCAGATTTAACATTATGCTACCGTAATGTGGAAAAACGGTATGTTACTGTTGGAATTCTGCAGTAAATTTACAGAAATTTCTGAGTGTACGAGTTGACAAGAGATCCCCGAATCTACTCATCCTTCCAGCTAAGCTTAGCTGACTGACTGACAAACGGGTTCTAGCGCCCTATTTATAGGCTGGCAGGATGACGTAACAAAGCGACGTAATAAAGCGTAAACAGGCAGCGTCACGTGCAGCTCCACGTACGTTTTCAGCTTTTGTGAGATCATCATAAAGGTGTGTGTGTGTGTGTGTGTGTGTGCGCGCACACTCATTGACTCATAAATATAATGTGAAAAAATAAGTCACGCAACATTTTCCACAAATGCACACGCTAATTCTGAAGTTCACACTCTGTGGTTCACAAATATAATTTGTAAGAACACTTGTAATATAAACTCACAGATCATACGAATTGCTGAACGTGCATTTACGAACAGCTTCTCATTTGTGAACCTTCCTGCATCCTTTTGGAGGGGCAAAACACTTTTCTACGGAAGCCGTTAGGCGGTCATGTGGGTAAAGAATTTTAAAGTCAAAAGATTCTGTTCCCTCAACTTATTAAAACCGTGTAAATAAATTTGTCAGGATTTGTCAGAAACTATCCAAATCACCACACATTAAATATTTATACATTTATGACATATTAGTGGTGTTACTTTATCATTCAGTCTGTGAGAGACAACATAAAGTGTTACTTTTACTGCTGAAGAAAAACTAGAAAAACCCAATTGCTTAATTTTAGTTAACCTCAGTTATCAGGTTAAAGGTAAGGTTAGTCATGACCAGACAATTAAAAAAACAAACATGTTTATCTTGTTAAGCAGGCTAGTAGGGAAAAGCCTCGTCTGCCCAAAAAGGACATAAACGCGTTTTTAAAGTTCACAACTGGAATACACTGAGCTGAAATAATAAACAACAGACAAAATCAAGTTTGGTCTGTTGTTTGACTCTTAAAAACTCCTTTCCTCACGATTTTACTGCAATTAAAATAATCAGACTAATTCTAAGGTAATATGGTGATCTAGGCGAGGACAGGTTGCCTAACGTAACATTTTTCCCTTTAAAAAATGTTCTTCATTCATCAAACAGTTCTTACTGTAAGCTAGCATTGTTTTATAAATCAAATATTGTCAATTGTTTAGAGCCAAAGCTCAGACTTATTTACTCAGTGAAAAAGTTTAACCCAAATCTTAGAAAATAAATAATTTTAAAAGATGATTTGTGAAATATCACTAGATTGCCACCAGAGGGCGACATTTTCTGTCATAGTGGTGCTTTTTAAAAAGCTAAAAATCAATTTTCCAAGTTCAAACAAAGTTTATTTTATTTTCATAATTTTTCCATCAAGTAGCAACCACTGTTCTTTTTTTATTGTTGCTGTAATGATACTGAATCACCACCAGACGGCGAGAGAACACGGAAGAGGTTTCTGCAAAGGGGTGCTTTTATCTCTCACTTTTAAATTATTTTTAGACATGTTGGTGAATATAATAAATCACAAAACACGGAAACAAATTATGTGTTGTCAGATAAATGCAGCTGAATGATTACATCCAGTGTATAAACAAACCTCTATGCACCGAAACACACACCGAATATTCAAATGAGACATAAAGGGGAATACAAACCAGTGAGCCCGTTTTTCCTGTTCCCGATAAGCTTCAAAAACGTGGTTTTGTTTAATTAAAAATACTTAATTTAATTTATGGTGATTTGTGACATTCGTACTGCGCAAAAGTTCCTCAAACAGTGACTACCATAGAGCTAAATATTCACATTAGCAGCTGAAAGCCATGCACAACAGATGGTGTGAGTGCTAGTTGTTTAACATCTTCAAGGTTGGACCAAATGGATGCAATTCCATCACTTTTCATCATAAGAGGATCTCTGTCTAAATCTCTGACATGTGAGGTCCTGCAAGGAGACTTTGACTTTGATTTCTACAGTGTAGGTTCTGTCACTCTCTAAAAAGTGTTAAAGCTGGATCAGTTGTCTAAAAGTGATTTAAATGGGACTTGAGATTTGTCTGGAGTTAATAGAAATTGAATGTGAGGTTTATATGCTAAAGTTGCCCTCTGCAAAAAATATAACACACTTCAGACACACAACCACGAAGCTGGGAGGCTAATGTGATTTTAAAGAGCCAGTAGACGTGTGTTAAATTGGCAGGAATGAAGAATTTCCTCACCGTCTTGCTAAAGAGAAGCTGGGGCATGGCATTGCTGTTGCTGCTGCTGTGTGGAAACATGATACAAAACTCCTACCAGGCCATGCAGAGGACACAAACACAGGACAACACCTCAGACCGTGTCCTTAAACCTCACACCTTCACCTTTATGTGGCTTTAATCACAACTTCCCGTCAGCGTCAAACAACACAAGGTCCCAGGTATGATGATTCAACCCAAACAAGGTAATACCTTCACCCGGTCTCACATCCACCACTGAGCTCTTGGTTTAACTTCCTACCAAATATGGTCAAAGGGAGAAAGTGATGAAGATCTCCAGAAAGAGAAAAGCTTGTATAGGGAGAGAGGTGGAGGAAGGTGGGTCTATTGTTATTGGTCTATTTGTCTGTGGTGTTGGATGTCTGTACCAGTCCTGTCATCAGCTCCAGTCCCAGTCCCTCCTGTGGGTCACACATCAAAGATGTTCAGACAGACAGCATGTCACTACACGAATCAGAAAGTAACACACTCACCATCACCGTGTTGTTTTCAGTAAAACATGAGCAACACGAAACTCAACAGTTTTAAAGGTCCAGTACAGCTGCCTGATAGAAACAATCAAAATAAATGACTTCAGGTTTTAACTTTTCCTTTTGGATCAAAAAGTTAAATCCCATCTGAAGACAAATATGAGCGTCTGAAAGGCAAGAGGCTCTGGATCAAACATCCCATGGGCTGATTTTCACCGCCACAGGGCGCATGCTCTTCTCTTGAGTCACACAGTCTTCATGAAGCCACAAGTGAAAGGGTCTTCAGCTGGAGGCTCGGATAAGTCCAAATCTGCACGGATTCTTGCTGTGCAACATAGAACTACAGCGGGTCACGTTGTGTCATGTTTCAAAGGAAATGCATTTCAGGGAGGGAAAGTGCTGTTCACCTGACAAATCCTTGAATCTTTTCTGCCAGAATATCAGAGGCAGATGTGAAGGATGGCGTTAAGATGGGTCGCTGAAAAACTGGCTTCTTCTTCATGTCATCTGTTACAGAATCGACGCGTGGAATCGTGCATCCGTTTTCTAGCCCTAAACTATAAAGACAAGTTTTGTTACCATGGAAACCAAATTTCTGTTGACACGTGCATAGGACAACATTTATTTCATGAGCATGGATGTAATGCAGTACATTTAGCTACACTCAAGTTAAATTCATCACTAATCACATTTTGCCGCAACATAAAATTTAATTTTGGTGTGTCATAGTAATACAACATCAACAACAATAACAACAACAAGAACTTAGTGCATGCATTTGTAGTGTGTTGTAATTTTGTGTGAGGGTCAGGGTGTTTCTGCTGAGCTGACACATATTTTCTCTAACGGTTCTCTGTATTTAGCAGCTGGACGTGTGGTATGGTGGTACATTTTCTATAGAAAATGTCAGTTTTCAAATCCATTACCAGGGGCGGATTTAGGACTGAAGAAGATCCGGGGCTTAACACACACACGTGCGCGCACACACACGTGACACGCACTAGTCATCATATTTATTTGTCTTGTACCACATAATTTTTAATCTGAAGCTACATATTTAGCATTTTCAGGGCAGAGTATTGTTCCTGTTAGTGTTTAGTGTGAGATGATAGTAAATATTCCCTTTCTTTCTCCAACAACTTTACCTGATAAGCTAACTTTAGGCGAACCAGCAGCACAACAAATATTTTCAAATAAGACTCACAAACCTGAGTCAACACCAGTCTCATCAAAGCTGGGGTTCTGTCGCCGTACTTTTGGTCTAAAAAACGTTCTTATGTCCATCTTCACTCATGCGTTTCAGGCAGAGAGTGTAGAAGAAGCCGGCTGCTGAAGGGCTTCTTCTTCAGTGGTGGAGGCTCAGGCAGGCTGTATGCACACTACTGCCAGCTGCTCCCTCTCTGTTGGACTTTGGTACTGCATGTTACTTCCACGATTTAGATCCGGGGCTTTTCATAAAACATCCGGGGCTTCAGCCCAAGTAGCCGGGCCTAACGCCGCCCCTGTCCATTACAAGCCATTCTATTCTATTCTATTTTACTCTCTTGAAACAGTTCTAGTTTAGCTCTTTGAAAGTGAATATGTTTCGCCCTGTGACCGCCAGAGGGAGTATGATCTAATATCTGTAGCACAGGTCTGTAGTGCTGCGCCCTTGCTGTGTGTGTGTGTGTGTATGTGTGTGCACGCGTGTGGAAACAATCTCGTAAACAACTGCAGCAGCTTAATGATGACGTGTGAATCTCATTACCCGGCAGAGCTGATTGTTTGTGGCGATCGTCCGACTAAATTGTGAAATGTATTTCCAGAATGCACCAGACATCTGTATTAAGGTCCATGTTAGAACTTCCTGGTGGTGAATCCACAACACGAGGTTCACATGCCTCAGCATGGCTTGGTTGTTGAAAACATGAACCAGACTTAGTGGAGGTCATGACCCTTGCTAGAGAATTACACAACTACCAATGCTGAATTTGGGTTCTACCTGTGCAGAGGTCCTACGTTTGCCAATCGAGGTGATGTGTAAACCCAGCAGACCACCTTTGAATGCATTCCTGCAGCAGCTCTCACAGACTAAACACTTCCTGGTTTTCACTCAAAGTTGTGCCCACAGCGCATTCATTATCAGGCTCTTTACTGTCCCCTGAGTACAAAGTATTTACCCAGTACTAACTTGGTCCATTTCAGGTAATGATTGAGTATTTGTTAATTAATTGCAGAGTAATTGCAATCAAACGGCATTAATTCTGAGTAAAACAGGTTGTTGTTTTTCCACAGACGGACTTGAGTAACATTCCTTCTATAATCAGCTCTGGGCGTCCAGAGAGGTCTTCTGACCACCCGTTATTTTCAGGAGTCGATGAGTCTGTGGGTGCAGTCTCAGATATTGTATATATATATAGCCAGATATATATAAATATTTATATCAGACGTCACGCTAAACAGTCACTCGACAGACAGGGTTAAAAGAATATGATCGACCTTTTTCCCCATCACTTTCATTTTTATGTTTATGTAATAGGTATTTTTTAAATAGTCATTAATAAACATTCGATACCATTACAATTTCCTTTGATTTAATTTTAAACAAATATTTAGAGTGCCCAGGTAGCACATAAACAATGCAATTTAACGGTTTTCTTAAAGCAGGAACGTTTAACCAGAGCTCTCTCCTTCCTTCTGCTCTACGTAAACCTGAGCTGATCACCTACTTGTGCGTAATCAAATGTCTATAGGGGAAAAGATGGAAAAGATATAGACATGAGGTTCACTTTTGCCTCAGACCGACTTATTGCTGTTTTATGGTGGCTGAATCTGCGATCCGCTGCCACGCGGACTGGAATAACAAATGCTGCAGTAACAGGAGTTGTGGTCAGGTTCATGAGGAGTCACTGGCTGGAGCGGACCCGACTTTAATACGTCATCCCAAAATAGAAGCTAATATCTTAATTTGACCTTGAATGAAAAATGTTATAAAACCTCTTAAAAGTTTTTATTACGGAGGAGTCAGCGCTCATTTCTGCCATCAGTCTGACGGCACAGCGCAGCGTGCGCTTGTTGAATCAGTGTGTGTGTGTGTGTGTGTGCGCACGCGCGGCACAGCTCCATGAGCCGCTCCAGTCACCGCGTCTCGTTATTGGTGCTATTTAAACTTCTGCCCAGCCCAGATGTGCTCCCGTGAGCCGTGGTTCAGCTGGAACACGTCTGACCTCTGACAGACGCACTCTGAACTTCAGATCTTCAGCGTGCTGTTAATAGCCTGAATGGGAATCATTTCTTGATTTATTTAGTTACATCCACAATGTTCTGTGTGTGAGGTTTACAATGTCAGAACACCTGCATGAGACAGGTGTTAATTACAATCTGCCAGAATGACTCACCTTCAGATTCCTCCGACACCGTTAAAAATGATCAAGTACGCAACATATCTTGCTATTGACAGCGTGCGCAGGCCAGAGTGCTGAAGCTCGGAGCGCATTGTTATTATGAAGCTAGGGCACATGCGGAGGACACACACACACACACACTCACAAAATATACTTGTTTTCAATTGCATTTATTGTACCCACTTACTTTTTCTTAGGCCCACCCACAAATGAGTTTCTGGCTACGCTAATGGTGACATATGACAGACTTCTCTGAGCTCCGCAGCCATTACACTTCTCATCTCGCGCACCCCCTAGCGGCAGCTCGCGTGCCCCCTAGCGGCAGCTCGCGTGCACCACACTCAGGGAATCCCTGATTTAAAACATGCAGGAAATGTGCTGGAAGCAGACTGCAGCTCCAGGTATGTCAGCTCAATATTTTTTAAGTCCCAACAGAGTGAACTGCCAGTCTGAAGTTGAAAGTAGAATATTCTGGCCATAGGGGTGCGATATGGGCTAGGTAGCTGTCCATTAACCCTCTAAAACAGGAGTATTCGATTCCGGTCCTGGAGGGCCGGTATCCAGCACGTTTTAGTGGTTTCTCTGCTCCAATATGCTTGATTCAGTTGTTTAAGCACCTGTGCAGCAGTTCAGGCTCTGCAGAAGCTTAACCCCGTAAATTTCCAGCGCAATGGGAATTTGTCCCTCGGCGGCGGGACGCTGGAATGCTAAGGAGTTAATCACCTGCTGGTTGAAATCAGGTGAGTTGAAACAGTTTAAACTAAAACGTGCTCGATACCGGCCCTCCAGGCTGGGAACTTCATACCACTGCTGTTAACGGTCATTTTAGCACATACTGGCTCAAGAAAATTTAAATTAAAAATATGAAAAAATTTCATATCATGGCTTTAAAATGTGTGCAGGACTCCGACAGGGTTCAGACTTTTTGCTTCAACTATAAACACAAATTTCTGTAATTATTGAATAGGAAGTTGATTAAAATACAGCTAAACACGACGTACTAGCGGCATGAGCTGCCCTGTAAGACATCTTTTTAGTGACGTATGACAAACAGCTCTTCACTGTTTAGAGGAAGTTAGATTTTTATGATGATTTATGACAAAATTCCTTAAAATGAATAACTGAACCTAGTTTATCTTTATGTAGATGGTAAAGTGTAGTGAAACAGCGTTAGTCTCAGTCAGCATAAGCAGCAGGGCCCTGCAGGGAATCGAACCCCGTCTCATTACTGAGAGTTCCGTTACCAGAGCCTTTTGCTTTGGGCGACCGGAGACGGTAAAGAAAAACCTGCATCAACACAGCATTTAATGTTGGAACATAAATTCTGTCTTGAAGCAGGGAAAAAGAAACCGTCAGAATAAAAAATTATTTCTAATTAAATTCATTTTAGTATTTTATAAATGTTTTACAGATTTAGAGCCTCCTTTGACTTTTACGCTTTTCGTTAACTTCTCGTTCTTTTACGATGTTTATCCATTCTTTAGTCGCGGTCAAACGCATCGTAATTTTGTTCTGCGGTGAATCTTAAAGTTATGTTGAATGTAAATAATCTGAGTCTTTATTGCTTTAGTTTAACAGCACAGTAACTTGTTAAAATATTCAAGTTAATTTGAATCATTTACATGTTTAGACTATATTTTATTAGCCTTTAATATTTTACTATTTATTGTTTAACTTTTGTAAAGAGCTATTTTCAAACGCGTGCACATTTAAACACTAAAACCTTTGTTTGCTCCGTCTGTGTCAGAGCTCTGCTGTTCAGCTCCTTCCTGGTTCCTGCAGGACCACAAAGCCCAGAGAAGCTCAGTCCAGCAGGACGTGAGGACACAAACAGACACGGAGAGCTCCTCCTAAACCTGGAATCAAACTTTTCTACACATTATTTAGAACAGTTTCTTGTGACAGAACAGTTAGTGAAACAGAAAGGACATGATGAAGATGATGTTATCGTCCTCGTCTTTCATACGGATCAAAGATCATCCCAGCTTATGCTCATGTCACCAAGTAAACGTCCCATTTCTCACTAAGACCTGCTCTATCTGCTCTACCAGATTATCAGAAGCATCACTGTAGTTGTAGTTTTGCCTCCATCTTCCTGCCCTCCTTGGTCTCTTGTTTATCTTCTACCACCTCTCACCATCCATCTCAGGTGGGATCTTGTTTGCTCCGATGGCCTCTTGTGTTTTAGGCTTACATCTTTTAGTGAACGTTAGAATATCATGTACTAATATATATGCATGTGTGTGTGTGTGTGTGTGTGTATGTGTGTGATGCTAAACCAGACTGCCTGCTCCATCAGATGAAAAAAAATCCTCTCAGGACCCAAATAAAATAGAAGATTTAGCAACCAGACACAGAAGCCCAGGTGAAACGTCCACATCAGCATCTCCAGTTCTACCAGCTCTAAAAACACACGTCTTAAATAATAAAACACTAAACTCAGCCAACGGATGAAGACGTCCTGGTGCCAGACGCTACCTAAGACATCACCAGTTCAGCTGACTTGATAAAACACTTGGTGACTAAAACAAACATCTGGTGACCTGGTAAAAAAACAGTCCTGGTGCAACAAGCTACCTGAGACAAACGTTTCCAGTCAAACAGTTCAATAAAGAAAGAAAGAAAGAAATTATCTTCACTGCACTGGAAAAAAAAAAGCTATCTCTAGTCTGAGTCGGAGTCGTCCGAGTCGTCCCATCTTGGTCTCTTCGGTGGGATGTACGGGAAGCGCTCTCCAGTCCTCTTCTGGCTGGATCCAAGGACCGAGGTAGAAGGAGTGGGTTCTTCATCCTGGACCTCTTCAGCGCTCCCGTGGGCAGGCCTGGGATCTTCTGGAAGCTCTCCCGGCGGGGCCGGAGGAGCTACCGCCAGCCAGAAGTCTGGTGGTGGAAGCTGCTGGTCTTCATCGCTATCCAGAACTGAGCTACCATAACCAGAGTCCTCACTAGAAGCCATAACAACATCTAAAGCTGACCAATCTGAGCTAATGTCCGTCTCCTCTGACTCCTCATCGCTACTCAGACCCTCAAAAGCAAACTCTGCCTCTACTGGAGGAGCCTGACCATGACCCACAAACACCACATCATCATCAGGAATGTGAAGGGCTGGGTACCTACCTTCATCTTCATCGAGAATCCGGATGACCTCAGGGGCCCCTGCAGTCACGGGACGCTCCACGATGAAGATGCCTGTGAGGACAAAACAAGACACATTAAATCCACTTGTGTCATAAAACAGTTATGAAAAAGCTACAATGACTTGTTTACAATACAAGAGATGTGTGTCTGCATCTGCATGTGTGCACAAGACACACTTTACTAATCTGGTTGTTTTTGGGGTTTAACAGGTTAAAACCGGTTTCTGCTTTTACTGAAAAAGTTTCCATTTTTAATTTATGTGATTGTTTATTATTTATGTTTCATGTTTATAGCTGATATATTTCTAAAAAAGATGTCATGTTTTACAGCTTGTAGACACAACACTGCTCAAATAAAGTTGTTTTAAAATGGGCTCTATAAAAATAAACAGAAGACTCATTAAACTGGTGAAAGTGTTTAAAATATATTCAAACGGACAGAAATGCATTTATAAACCTGAGAACCAACTCAGAGAACACATCAAACTTTCTACTTGGATAAAACAGGTGAAGTCCTTAAAGATCAAAGGTCTCTAGTTCACTCAGATTTATGGAAACAACTCATGTTCACCGATGCTAACAGGCTGAAGCTAAAGCTAGCTGTACGTTCTAGCATGTTCTACGTCATGACGTTTCATACCTGGTTCATCGTTGCTATGGTCACAAAAACAACATGTTTATGTTTGAATCATTCTTCTTTAGAATCGTACATGCCATTTTATTAGTTTTAAAATTTTCGATGTAAAATTGAACTAAATGGGTTTGCTGAAACCAAATAGGTGGTTTTCTTTTAACGGTTCTCTCTAGTCTGATACAGTCATCCCACCGACCTGCTGGGACCCTCGAGATGCTGAGGCTGTGTGATGAGGTTGAGTCACAGGTCGGTGCTAATGTGAGAAACATTTTGTCTCTATCCCGCTAAAAGAACCACATATTCAGCTTTTATTTTGCTTGCCCAGCTGACAAAAACCAACAGGCGCTCCTCGCGCTCACTCTCACCTCGCGGCTGTCCATCCTCTTTTATATCAATAATACTAAAGAAACCGACATGCCAGAACAAAACTAGTAAAAACATTTGATGTTCAAACTGTTCCAGGGGGATTTGAGCCTCACTTGTCCACAGAAAACATGTTTCACCTCTATAAAACACCAAATCTCGTCTAGTCTTCTTCCGCCTATCCGTGTCCGGGTCGCGAGGGCAGCATCCCAACTAGGGAGCTCCACACCGTCCTCTCTCCGGCCACCTCCACCAGCTCCTCCGGCAGGACCCCAAGGCGTTCCTGGGCCAGTTCGAATATGTACTTTCTCCAACGTGTCCTGGGTCGTCCAGGGGGACTCCTGCCAGCAGGACATGCCCAAAACACCTCACCAGGGAGGCGTCCAGGAGGCCTTCTAACAAGATGCCCAAAACACCTCAACCGACTCCTCGACATGGAGGAGCAGCGGCTCTACCCTATCCCTAAGGCTGACCCAGCCACCCCGCGGAGAAAACTCATTTCGGACGCTTGTATCCGCGATCGTGTCCTTTCGGTCCTTACACAAAGCTCATGACCACAGGGGAGGACTGGCCGGTAAACCGAGAGCCTTGCTCTCCGGCTCAGCTCCTTCTTCCCCACAACTGACCAGTTCAGCGGCCGCATCACTGCAGACGCTGCCCCAATCCGCCTGTCGATCTCGCACCCTCATCTCTGCTTTATGCGGACGATGTGGTCCTCCCAGCTTCATCAGGCTCCGACCTACAGCTCTTGCTGGGGAGGTTCGCAGCCGAGTGTGAGGAGGCTGGGATGAGGATCAGCACCTCCAAGTCTGACCATGGTTCTCGATCGGAAAAGAGCGTTTGTCAACTCAAGGTCGGTGGAGAGGTCCTGCCTCAAGTGGAAGAGATCAAGTATCTCGGGGTCTTGTTCACGAGTAAAACACCAAATGTGATTTTAAACACACATTCGGTCTCTCAAATACACGAATTTAACATCATAATAATGTTTCAGTAGTTTGTCCTTTAGGAAACATGAAATAAGTCAGATGGAGAGTTTAACTGATGTTAGCTTACCGTGCTCCTCCCGGAAGACAAACATCTCTCTGGTAAGTTGGTTCTCGGGTCTTCTTCAGCTAGCCACAAACTTCTTCAGCGATTTCTGCTCTGCAGAGGCTCTCCAAGCTCGTCCAAGGTCTGCTTTTGAAACAAATCTCCAGAGGCTCTCTCGACCAAGTGCTGCTCTAGCTCAAGTTCGAAAGAAAAGAAAGACTTTCGAAAATTCTACGAGCTTTTATAGACGAGCAACGTTCTAATTCTATGACGTATACACGCACATGCGTGCAACAGATTCCTAACCTGTCTCTTTGCAGCAGGTGCACCCGAGGGGTCTCTCAGCCCTCTGGTGGACAGAAGCTATTACTGCAGCTGTTTTGAACCGTCACTTAGCTAATTATGTAATAGCAGTGAGGATTTTAGTGCCTTTGTGCTTTTGTAATCTCCAGTTTGAATACATCAGATGTTTTGTATTCAAACATAAACATGTTGTTTTTGTGACCATAGCAACGATGAACCAGGTATGAAACGTCATGACGTAGAACATGCTAGAACGTACAGCTAGCTTTAGCTTCGGCCTGTTAGCATCGGTGAACATGAGTTGTTTCCATAAATCTGAGTGAACTAGAGACCTTTGATCTTTAAGGACTTCATCTGTTTTATCCAAGTAGAAAGTTTGATGTGTTCTCTGAGTTGGTTCTCAGGTTTATAAATGCATTTCTGTCAGTTTGAATATATTTTAAACACTTTCACCAGTTTAATGAGTCTTCTGTTTATTTTTATAGAGCCCATTTTAAAACAACTTTATTTGAGCAGTGTTGTGTCTACAAGCTGTAAAACATGACATCTTTTTAGAAATACATCAGCTATAAACATGAAGCATAAATAATAAACAATCACATAAATTAAAAATGGAAACTTTTTCAGTAAAAGCAGAACTCGGTTTTAACCTGTTAAACCCCAAAAACAACCAGATTAGTAAAGTGTGTCTTGTGCACACATGCAGATGCAGACTCACATCTCTTGTATTGTAAACAAGTCATTGTAGCTTTTTCATAACTGTTTTATGACACAAGTGGATTTAATGTGTCTTGTTTTGTCCTCACAGGCATCTTCATCGTGGAGCGTCCCGTGACTGCAGGGGCCCCTGAGGTCATCCGGATTCTCGATGAAGATGAAGGTAGGTACCCAGCCCTTCACATTCCTGATGATGATGTGGTGTTTGTGGGTCATGGTCAGGCTCCTCCAGTAGAGGCAGAGTTTGCTTTTTGAGGGTCTGAGTAGCGATGAGGAGTCGGAGGAGACGGACATTAGCTCAGTTTGGTCAGCTTTAGATGTTGTTATGGCTTCTAGTGAGGACTCTGGTTATGGTAGTTCAGTTCTGGATAGAGATGAAGTCCAGCAGCTTCCACCACCAGACTTCTGGCTGGCGGTAGCTCCTCCGGCCCCGCCGGGAGAGCTTCCAGAAGATCCCAGGCCTGCCCACGGGAGCGCTGAAGAGGTCGAGGATGTAGAAGAACCCACTCCTTCTACCTCGGTCCTTGGATCCAGCCAGAAGTGGACTGGAGAGCGCTTCCCGTACATCCCACCGAAGAGACCAAGATGGGACGACTCGGACGACTCCGACTCAGACTAGAGATTTTTTTTTTTCCAGTGCAGCACGACTGATTATCATTTCTGTCTTTCTTTCTTGAACTGGTCGACTGGAAACGTTTGTCTCAGGTAGCTTGTTGCACCAGGACTGTTTTTTACCAGGTCACCAGATGTTTGTTTTAGTCACCAAGTGTTTTATCAAGTCAGCTGAACTGGTGATGTCTTAGGTAGCGTCTGGCACCAGGAAGAGCTGGTAGAACTGGAGATGCTGATGTGGACGTTTCACCTGGGCTTCTGTGTCTGGTTGATAAATCTTCTATTTTATTTGGGTCCTGAGAGGATTTCCTTTCATCTGATGGAGCAGGCAGTCTGGTTTAGCATCACACATACACACACACACACACACACACACACACACACACAGACACACACATGCATATATATTAGTATATGATATTCTAACGTTCACTAAAAGATGTAAGCCTGGAACACAAGAGGCCATCGGAGCAAACAAGATCCCACCTGAGATGGATGGTGAGAGGTGGTAGAAGATAAACAAGAGACCAAGGAGGGCAGGAAGATGGAGGCTAAACTACAACTACAGTGGTGCTTCTGATAATCTGGTAGAGCAGATAGAGCAGGTCTTAGTGAGAAATGGGACGTTTACTTGGTGACATGAGCATAAGCTGGGGTTATCTTTGATCCGTATGAAAGACGAGGACGATAACATCATCTTCGTCATGTCCTTTCTGTTTCACTAACTGTTCTGTCACAAGAAACTGTTCTAAATAATGTGTAGAAAAGTTTGATTCCAGGTTTAGGAGGAGCTCTCCGTGTCTGTTTGTGTCCTCACGTCCTGCTGGACTGAGCTTCTCTGGGCTTTGTGGTCCTGCAGGAACCAGGAAGGAGCTGAACAGCAGAGCTCTGACACAGACGGAGCAAACAAAGGTTTTAGTGTTTAAATGTGCACGCGTTTGAAAATAGCTCTTTACAAAAGTTAAACAATAAATACTAAAATATTAAAGGCTAATAAAATATAGTCTAAACATGTAAATGATTCAAATTAACTTGAATATTTTAACAAGTTACTGTGCTGTTAAACTAAAGTAATAAAGACTCAGATTATTTACATTCAACATAACTTTAAGATTCACGGCAGAATAAAATTACGATGCGTTTGACCGCGACTAAAGAACAGATAAACATCGTAAAAGAACGAGAAGTTAATGAAAAGCGTAAAAGTCAAAGGAGGCTCTAAATCTGTAAAACGTTTATAAAATACTAAAATTAATTTAATTAGAAATATTTTTTTATTTTGACGGTTTCTTTTTTCCTGCTTCAAGACAGAATTTATGTTCCAACATTAAATGCTGTGTTGATGCAGGTTTTGCTTTACCGTCTCCGGTCGCCCAAAGCAAAAGGCTCTGGTAACGGAACTCTCAGTTATGAGACGGGGTTCGATTCCCTGCAGGGCCCTGCTGCTTATGCCGACTGAGACTAACGCTGTTTCACTACACTTTACCATCTACATAAAGATAAACTAGGTTCAGTTATTCATTTTAAGGAATTTTGTCATAAATCATCATAAAAATCTAACTTCCTCTAAACAGTGAAGAGCTGTTTGTCATATGTCACTAAAAAGATGTCTTACAGGGCAGCTCATGCCGCTAGTACGTCGCGATTAGCTGTATTTTAATCAACTTCGTATTCAATAATTACAGAAATTTGTGTTTACAGTTGCAGCAAAACGTCTGAACCCTATGTCGGAGTCGTACACACATTGTAACAAACGGTTTGACCTAAAATAATAACCTAAATCTATCTGGAACCGCTACCGGTCCTTCTGCACTCCAGACGAGTCCCGTTAGCATGACTGCAGCAACACAGCTAACTGTGTTAGCAAGGGGAAAAGTAATTTGGAAAGCTACGACACACTCACACGGATAAGATCTAAAAGAGGATCCACTTATTTCAACAATAGATCCTCCAGAGACCGGTAGAACCTCAGAACCATCCTGGATTACTACAAACACAAGCTAGCGTGCTACTGCAGCATCCCATTCAGGAGGAATTATTCTGCTGATCTATCGATTAAATTTGTTCTGGAGTTATTTCAATATAAACACGCAGCGGTTCAACTGGCAGCACGTTGTTTTATCTATAGATTAGTGAATTATATTGGGACGGTATGAGAGGGCTAATGGTCAGCTAACAACTCGTCAGCTGAGGGCTACAAGCTTAGAAATGAAATATTCATCTAAAGTAAACAAACTGAACTGATTTTGGTTCTGAAGATGTTCAGCATCCTCCCTGGAGTCCAGATCAGGCTCACGGGTCTTCTCGCCGTATCCCAGATCTGACCGATCTTGTCATGTTCAAGAAGCCAATGTGAAATGATTTGAACTTTATGACATGGTGCATCATCCTGCTGGAAGTAGCCATCAGAGGATGGGTACATGGTGGTCCTGAAGGAATGGACATGGTCAGAAACAATGCTCAGGTAGCCCAAGGCATTTAAACCATACCCAGTTGGCACTAAGGGGCATAAAGTGTGCCAAGAAAGCATCCCCCACACCATTACACCACCACCTCCACCACCAGCCTGCACAGTGGTAACAAGGCATGATGGATCCATGTTCTCATTCTGTTTACGCCAAATTCTGACTCTACCGTTTGAATTTTCTCAACAGAAATCGAGACTCGTCAGATCAGGCAACATTTCTCCAGTCTTCAACTGTCCAGTTTTGGTGAGCTGGTGCAAGCTGTAGCATATTTTTCCTATTAGTAGTGCAGATGAGTGGTACCCGGTGGGGTCTTCTGCTGTTGTAGCCCATCCGCCTCAAGGTTGTGCGTGTTGGCTTCACAAATGCCTTGCTGCATTCCTCTGTTGTAACGAGTGGTTATTTCAGTCAAAGTTGCTCTTCTATCACCTTGAACCAGTCGGCCCCTTCGCTGACCTCTAGCATCAACAAGGCATTTTCACCCACAGGACTGCCGCATACTGGATGTTTTTCCCTTTTCACACCATTCTTTGTAAACCCTAGAAATGGTTGTGGGTGAAAATCCCAGTAACTGAGCAGATAGTGAAATACTCAGACCGGCCCGTCTGGCACCAACAACCATGCCACGCTGAAAATAGCTTAAATCACCTTTCTTTCTCATTCTGACATTCAGTTTGGAGTTCAGGAGATTGTCTTGACCAGGACCACACCCCTAAATGCATTGAAGCAACTGTCATGTGATTGGTTGATTAGATAATTGCACGCACACACACACACACACACACACACACAGTCATTTACATTTTTATTAGGGCTGCACGATAAAAGGAACACCTGCAATATTCGATAACAGTGATTAATATTGCGATGATGATATTACTTGCGATAAATAAAAACTTAACTCAGGAACAAAAATAATCAAAATCAAAGAAATAAAAAAATTGTAAAAATGAGAAAATTGTAGCAAAAGATGTGAGGAAAGGGAAAAATAAAATGAAGAAGAAAAGGCGATCAGTGGATCCCAGGAAAAGAAGAATCAGCAAAAAGAGCAGAACAAAGCTAACTCAGGTGTTTGCTAACCATCAAAATGAAGTGCTGCCTGCCTCGGGGGCGGGCATCTAACCTGTGAGAACCCACCAATTTGGCCAAATGGATGAAGAGCTCTATTTGATTTGTTAAAAAAACATAATACTTCCGTTTGATTGACAGAATGCATTATGTTTAGCAAACATTTGAGCTGACCATTTGTTGCGATATTTATCTGTTCTTTGCGATATGCTGACATCACAATAACGATATATTTACGATATTAATCAATTAATCAATTTCCCTTCGGGATTAATAAAGTATTTTTGAATTTAATTGAATTGAATATATTGTGCAGCCCTAATTTTTATCAACATGTGTGTTTTAAACAGGAAAAACATTACTGTGTTTTGATGTAACAATAAATGTATAAATTATTTTAATAAAAAATAAACGCACCAGGAGTTTATTTCCTGACATTTTTGTTACATTGTGATGTCAGTGGAGTAAGAGTGGTGCTGCATCCGTCCATCTCAAACCACCTACAGGTGCTGTAAGCTCCACCTTTCTCCTACAGGGGGCGCTGTAACACCAACACAACAGCTGTGAGAAGCAGGGGTGCCTCATTTTAGTCGCAGATTTGTAGGAATAAAATCTGAATTTTCTGCCATTTTCCTCTTTATCATCAGTTCTGTGTAACCTTGCATAATAATCACTGGATTTTCTAGTTTTGTACATTTCTCCTCACATAAAAAAGAACATGTTGGTTGTCCTGAGTAACCGGATCAATCATGTGCCTTTATTTTTCTTTGAATAAAACTAAAATCAGGGCATCAGATGTTTGTTCTTTAACAGTAAGACATCAGTGACGAGGCCTCCTAACACACTTTGTTTTGTAGAGATGCAGGATTGTTTATGGTTGTGTAATTACGCTCCTTGCCTTGTCTCTGTCCTACGTTTGCCTTTCTGACTGAATGAACGACTTCCTTTTCCTCTGAAACTTAAAGTGAGGGTCAAGCATCGACATGGGTGGAGACGTATTTCATCCACACTTCCTGTTAGGAAAACGCTTCTGAAAGAAGCGTCTCCTGGCGGAGCGAGAGAGCAGCACTGAGGCAGTGATAAACCGCACATGTGTTTAGCACCATTAGACACTCATGTATACAGGTTATCAGCAAAAATAAGTTAATTTGGGCGTTACTTGCTCTCTAAAAATGTCTTTTTAATGGGATTTTGCAGTATTTTACAGTGATCTGAGTCCTGTCTGTTTAATTACATTGTTACTATTTCTGTATAAACGTTTTCTTTTAATTGTATTGTTCGCATTGAAAGGCATTTAATGGTATGAGTAAAACCCCCAATCTCCTGCTGGAGCCTGTGGCGGGGTGCTGCACCCTGAAATCTATGGCGCGGTATGGGGGCCAAAATTAAGACTACTGCCCAGCAGCAGGAGGCTATATAAATTCTGAAGCAAACTACCAACCTGATTAATGATAAGCTGGCGCCGGTAACTGAGAGGCTGGCGCTGCTTACTGAGGAATAGCACCTTTACTGGCGTTACTAATAGATACGCTAGGGACTAGCAGCCCTCGGCTGGTCATTGACTGATTCACACACTCCCTCTGCTGTCTATTAGCATGGATAGGCTAACGTTAGCCTGGACAGGCTGGTGTTAGCATTGGAGAGGCTTGCCATTAGCGTGCCTAGGCTGGCCACTAGATGGATTTCCTACCTCCTCGATGGACCATTAGCATGGATAGGCTGGCATTAGCATCGGAGAGGCTAGCCATTAGTGTGCCTAGGCATGCCACTAGCTGGATTTCCTATGCCCTTGACGGACCTTAAGCATGGATAGGCTGGCATTAGCATCGGAGAGGCTAGCCATTAGCGTGCCTAGGCATGCCACTAGCTGGATTTCCTATGCCCTTGACGGACCTTGCATGGATAGGCTGGCATTAGCATAGGAGAGGCTAGCCATTAGCATGTCTCGGAGAGTCACTAGTCAGCTAGTAGCCAGCCTAGGCACGCTAATTGCTAGCCTCTCCAATGCTATTGTCAGCCTATCCATGCTAATGGTCCGTCGAGGGGGTAGGAAATCCAGCTAGTAGCTCATCCCCACCAGTGTGTGAATGTGTGTGTGAATGGGTGAATGACTGATTGTGTTGTAAAGCGCCTTGGGGGGTTCCAGGACTCTAGAAGGCGCTATATCAAATACAGGCCATTTACCATTTACCATTTAGGCACGCTAATGGCTAGCCTCTCCAATGCTAACACCAGCCCGTCCAGGCTAACGCTAGCCTATCCATGCTAGTAGACAGCAGAGGGAGTGTGTGAACCAGTCAATGACCAGCCGAGGGCTGCTAGTCCCTAGCGTATCTATTAGTAACGCCAGTAAAGGTGCTATTCCTCAGTAAGCAGCGCCAGCCTCTCAGTTACCGGCGCCAACTTATCATTAATCAGGTTGGTAGTTTGCTTCAGAATTTATATAGCCTCCTGCTGCTGGGCAGTAGTCTTAATTTTGGCCCCCATACCGCGCCACAGAATCTGACCCAGGTTTAAGCTCTCCCCGCTCGTTGGGAGGGCTGCCAGTGTTGATATATTTCCCTTTTCTGACCACCAGGGGAGCTGAACAAGCACATGGGGCCGTGTTTTGTAGTGACTGCGGCTGCAGCAAGGTAAGATGAAACCTTAGCATGTTCACATTCACGACAGTTTTCATTTGGAAAATTGTTTTCATTCATCAGATAGTATTTACTATAGATCAGAATAAAACAATAAACGTTGTTAATTATACAGAGCAAAAGTTAAGACTTCTATATTTACAGGTGGTGTGTTCATGCTTGTGGCAGTTTTTTGTCTTCATTACGCATTTATAAACCAGAACCATTCTTGCAAAATTAAACACTGTTAATTATTTAAAAACAAAGTTGAACCTTGTTCTCTTGGTGAAAACGTTTAACCAAAAATTAATTATGAGTTTTTGAAAACGTTTGTGTAATACCCCTTAATTTGACAAAAGGGGCGAAGTTTGTCCAGCATTGTATGAGAACATAAACGTAGCATTTTGTTATCAAGCACAGTGTGCACAATACATTTTTACCCTCAAAATTAAAACATAAAATTCCAAGTCTAATTAATCAGAAGAGTCCACTTTAAGGCTGGGTGATATAGCCTAAGATCAATATCACGATATATTGAGGATTTCACCTCGATAACGATAAATGGACGTTAACTACAGGTATGCGCACAAACAAAAGTTGTCCACTAGATGGGGCTGTCACATGTGTTACATTGAGTCACATTTTTACGTGACTCAAGGTGGTACAGATTCTTAAAAATACATGAACTTGGCCAGCCTACACACATCTTTTCTTCGTCTTCGTCTTCGTCTTCCTCCGCTTATCCGGGTCCGGGTCGCGGGGGCAGCATCCCAATTAGGGAGCTCCAGGCCGTCCTCTCCCCGGCCTTGTCCACCAGCTCCTCCGGCAGGACCCCAAGGCATTCCCGGACCAGATTGGAGATGTAACCTCTCCAACGTGTCCTGGGTCGACCCGGGGGCCTTCTGCCGGCAGGACATGCCCGAAACACCTCCCCAGGGAGGCGTCCAGGAGGCATCCTGACCAGATGCCCAAACCACCTCAACTGGCTCCTTTCGATCCGGAGGAGCAGCGGTTCTACTCCGAGTCCCTCCCGAATGTCCGAGCTCCTCACCCTATCTCTAAGGCTGAGCCCGGCCACCCTACGGAGGAAACTCATTTCGGCCGCTTGTATCCGCGATCTCGTTCTTTCGGTCATTACCCAGAGCTCATGACCATAGGTGAGGATTGGGACGTAGATCGACCGGTAAATCGAGAGCCTGGCTTTCTGGCTCAGCTCCCTCTTCCCCACGACAGATCGGCTCAGCGTCCGCATCACTGCAGATGCCGAACCAATCCGCCTGTCGATCTCCCGATCCCTCCTACCCTCACTCGTGAACAAGACCCCGAGATACTTAAACTCCTCCACTTGAGGTAGGACCTCTCCCCCGACCCGGAGGTGGCAAGCCACCCTTTTCCGGTCGAGAACCATGGTCTCAGATTTGGAGGTGCTGATCCTCATCCCAGCCGCTTCACATTCGGCCGCGAACCTACCCAGCAAGAGCTGAAGGTCAGAGCTGGATGAAGCTAGGAGGACCACATCATCCGCAAAAAGCAGAGACGAGATTCTCCTGCCACCAAACTCGACACACTCCACACCACGGCTGCGTCTAGAAATTCTGTCCATAAAAGTGATGAACAGAACCGGTGACAAAGGGCAGCCCTGGCGGAGTCCAACCCTCACTGGGAACAGGTCCGACTTACTACCGGCTATGCGGACCAAACTCACGCTCCTCTGGTAAAGGGACTGAATGGCCCTTAACAGAAAGCCACCCACCCCATACTCCTGGAGCGTCCCCCACAGGGTGCCCCTGGGGACACGGTCATAAGCCTTCTCCAAATCCACAAAGCACATGTGGATTGGTTGGGCAAACTCCCATGCCCCCTCCATCACCCTTGCAAGGGTATAGAGCTGGTCCACAGTTCCACGGCCAGGACGAAAACCACATTGCTCCTCCTCTATCTGAGATTCAACTATCGATCGGACCCTCCTCTCCAGTACCTTGGCGTAGACCTTTCCAGGGAGGCTGAGGAGTGTGATCCCCCTATAGTTGGAACACACCCTCAGGTCACCCTTCTTAAAGATGGGGACCACCACCCCGGTCTGCCACTCCCTAGGAACTGCCCCCGATGACCACGCAATGTTGTAGAGACGTGTCAACCATGACAGCCCTACAACATCCATAGCCTTGAGATACCCAGGACGAACCTCATCCGCCCCCGGGGCTCCGCCGCTGTGTAGTTGTTTGACTACCTCAGCAACTTCTGCCCCCGAGATCGGACAGTCCATCCCCAGGCCTCCCAGCTCTGGTTCCTCCTCGGAATGCGCATTGGTGGGATTGAGGAGCTCCTCAAAGTATTCCTTCCACCGTCCGACTATAGCCTCAGTTGACGTCAGCAGCTCCCCATCCCCACTGTAAACAGTGTGAGCGAGTTGCTGCCTTCCTCTCCTGAGGCGCCGGACAGTTTGCCAGAACCTCTTTGGAGCCGATTGATAGTCTTTCTCCATGGCCTCACCAAACTCCTCCCACGCCCGAGATTTTGCCTCGGCAACTGCCACTGCTGCACCCCGCTTGGCTATCCGGTACCTGTCTGCTGCCTCCGGAGACCCACAGACCAGCCACGCCCTGTAGGCCTCCTTCTTCAGCCTGACGGCTCCCCGAACCTCTGGTGTCCACCAGCGGGTACGGGGGTTGCCACCACGACTGGCACCGGCCACCTTACGACCACAGCTAGCAACAGCCGCCTCGACAATCGCAGAGTGGAACAAGGCCCACTCGGACTCAATGTCCCCCACTGCTCTCGGGACGTGGTCAAAGCTCTGCCGGAGGTGGGAGTTGAAGACCGTCTTGACAGGTTCTTCTGCCAGGCGTTCCCAGCAGACCCTCACTATGCGTTTGGGTCTGCCAGGTCTACGCGGCATGTTCCCTTGCCATCTGATCCAACTCACCACCAGGTGGTGATCAGTTGACAGCTCCGCCCCTCTCTTCACTCGGGTGTCCAAAACATACGGCCGCAGGTCAGATGATACGACTACAAAATCTATCAT
The DNA here is from genome assembly GCF_043380555.1 of Nothobranchius furzeri. Taxonomy (NCBI): domain Eukaryota; kingdom Metazoa; phylum Chordata; class Actinopteri; order Cyprinodontiformes; family Nothobranchiidae; genus Nothobranchius; species Nothobranchius furzeri. Next base: position 77,667,093 of record NC_091747.1, on the reverse strand, counting down.
CGACCTGTGACCTAGGCTGCCCTGGTACCAAGTGTACCGGTGGGCATCCTTATGTTCGAACATGGTGTTCGTTATGGCCAAACTGCGGCTTGCACAGAAGTCCAATAACAAAACACCGCTCGAGTTCAGATTAGGTGGGCCGTTCCTCCCAATCACACCCCTCCAGGTCAAGCTGTCATTGCCCACGTGAGCATTGAAGTCCCCCAGCAGGACAATGGAGTCCCCTGATGGAGCACTATCTAGCACTCGTCCCAGGGACTCCAAAAAGGGTGGGTACTCTGAACTGATATTTGGCCCATAAGCACAAACAACAGTCAGGACCCGTTCCCCGACCCGAAGGCGCAAGGAAGCTACCCTCTTGTCCCCCGGGGTAAACCCCAACACACAGGCAGAGAGTCTCGGGGCTAACAAAAAGCCAACCCCAGCCCTCCGCCTCTCACCCGGAGCAACTCCAGCAAAGTAGAGTGTCCAACCCCTCTCCAGGTCTCGGGTTCCAGAGCCAATGCAATGTGTCGAGGTGAGTCCGACTATATCTAGCCGGTACCGCTCAACCTCTGCCACAAGCTCCGGCTCCTTCCCCGCCAGCGAGGTGACGTTCCATGTCCCAAAAACTAGTTTTCTTGTCCGGGGATTGGACCGCCAAGGCTCCCGCCTTGGTCTGCCACCCGATTCGCATTGCACCGGACCCTTCATGTTCCTCCTGCGGGTGGTGGGTCCACAGTTGGACGAGCCCATGTATCCGGTTCGGGCTGGGCCCAGCCGGGCCCCATGGGCAAAAGCCCGGCCACCAGGCGCTCGCTCACGGGCCCCAACCCCAGGCCTGGCTCCAGGGTGGGACCCCGGTAACCCTCCGGGCCGGGTACTCCGACTCTTCGTTTTAACCGCCATGAAAGATCCTTCGAACCGTTCTTTGTCTCACCCTTCACCTAAGACCAATTTGTCATGGGAGACCCTACCAGGGGCACAAAGTGCCCCAGACAACATAGCTCCTAGGATCATTAGGGCACTCAAACTCCTCCACCACGATAAGGTGACGGTTCAAGGAGGAGACACATCTTTTCATTTTTTTTTATTTATTATTGACACGGGAAAGATTATCTCGATAAGAGATGATACATTTTTGATTACCCAGCCACTGGAATGGCACCACCTGACCAGTGCTCACTCCTGGAGCAGAGGAAACAGCATCTGTCAAATTATTATTGTCAAATATGTTAAACAACAAACATAAGAACCCATTCCAAATGAACTCAACAACAGATTTAATACTTCTCAATCACCTTTATTAAATAATCTTGTTTTCCAATAATGAATTTAGAAAATGGACATATAAAAGTTTGACAAAATATATTATGAAACAAGGCAGTACAATATCTGACAGCATTTGAATAATCTACATATTTGACAAATGATTCTCCCAAAAAACAAATATAAAGTCATCATCATAAGAGGATGTGCATGTATAAAGTGTCAGCAGTGGGCGGTCATGCTGAGAAAAGACTCCATCAAAAATAAGCTTTAAAAATATGTCAACCAAAGGCTGGTCAACGTTTGGCAAAACAAAAGTTCATCATTTTACAATTACAGACAAAACTGAAGAAAAGACACATCTGGATTTAAAAAGGGCAATTCAGCGACTAAATTTGTGATTTGAAAAAATTAAACAAAAAGAAATACTTGCAGTTTCAACATTCACCAGAAATGCTAAACTAGCACCTTAATGCAGATTTTAATCCATCTGAAATGCCCTTTCTCACTGCAACCCTTTCACCTCCGGACACGAAAGGGAGCAGGGTCAGTTACAAAGACAACACGCTTGGACTCGAGCAGTAACAGGAAAAAATGACTGACACACAAAATGAAGGGAGGATCCTGCAGGTGTTTGACAGAGCTCATAAACCCTCCTGCTCCAGCTTTCAGAATAACAGCGTTAGGAAGACAAAGGGCCGTGTTAGAAAATCCATGTTATACTCCAGGAGTTCTGGAACAAATGTAATAAAGAGGTTACTGACAGAAAAAAAAAAACCCGGAATACTAATTTACGTTATTTCCAGCAGTTCTGAGGTAAACAATGTCTGCGTTGTTCTTTTAGAGAATCGGCCCTTAAATCTTCCAGAAAATTTTCTTTTTGTAGAGAACGTAGGAGATAAGAACCCAACAGGATGTGGCAACAAGGTTCTGGGTGAGGTGCTCGGTGTGCGACTGGCTGTTGGCCATTTTCCAGCGGAAAGGGAAGTACTCCTCAAACACCTCGTGGCCCACGTAGACTAGGATGGAGTTCATACCTGAGTCAGAGAGACGTGAATAAGAGCGACACAAAAGTTAGAGGAGTAGAATCCAGCCTTAAAAAGTGCTAGCTAAAAAGAAAGTCCATCCCATCATGTCTGATAAAGTCTCACCCGGGTAGCAGAAAGGAGCTCCAGACCACCACCTCTTCACATCCACGGTGTAGTAGAGCAGCACCAAGAGCACAAAGGCGAAACAAGCCAGTGTGGTCACATAGGACAGAGACCTGGAAGAGACAACAACAGAAATCTCTGCTGAATGTAGAGTGACTCCAGCCACAAGACCATAACATACATATTAAAATAGACTTGTATGAATGTGGAAACGAGACATTAGGAAAACATGCAAGTGTGATCCTCTTGTTGATGATGTCATCAGTTGCTTTGCACCCACATTTGTCTCCTTTTCTTCCATCAGGAGAACATGCACGCCCATCTGACTGTCTAATGAATGCCAATGCCAAGCTCACATTAATAACATAATTCGGTCAGCGTACTTCCATCTACGTTCCATAAACCGTCTTCGCCCCTCCCTTACCCCTCACACTGCCGCCATTCTCGTCCACAGCCTCGTCACCTCCCGTCTCGACTATTGCAGTTCACTTCTTTATGGTCTCCCCAACAAACTCCTTCATAAACTGCAACTGGTCCAGAATTCAGCAGCCCGTATTATCACCAGAACCCCTTCCTTTCACCACATCACCCCGGTTCTCCAGCAGCTTCACTGGCTCCCAGTTAAATTCAGGTCCATCTTCAAAATTCTCCTCCATACCTTCAAAGCAATCCACAACCTCTCTCCTCCATATATCTCAGACCTTATAAGTATTCACACCCCATCCCGTTCACTCAGATCTTCTTCTTCCATCCATCTTGCGGTTCCTTCTGCCCGTCTCGCTACCATGGGGAGCAGAGCTTTCAGTCGCTCTGCTCCTCGACTCTGGACTCACTTCCCCCAGACATCAGGAACATCGACAGTTTTACCCTTTTCAAAACAAAACTCAAAACACTCATGTTTAAATCTGCCTACAACCTCTGATTGTATTGAACTGTTTCTCTCTTTGTTTTTTCTTGTTTGGGTTTTATTGTTGTTTTATTGTATTTTATGAAGTATTTTCTGTCAAGTGACCTTGGGTGTTCTGAAAGGCGTTTTTAAATAAAATGTATTATTATAATGCACTGATGCCATGGAGTTCTGGATTTGTTGCTATTCTTTTCTGCTATATTGAGTTTACACACACACACACACACACACACACACACACACACACGCACGCGCGCACGCGCACGCGCACACGCACACGCACACGCACACACACACACACACACACACACACTAGTATTTCTGCAATTCAGTCATTTAAATGACTGAAAGCCTAAGCTACATATACTGATGATTTAGTGGCATGTGTTTACTGTCCAGCATGCTTTCAGACCCAGGAAGTTAATAATCACCCGATAAAACATTATGTTAATAAATACTAAAAAGAAAGCATTAGAGAAACTTGATCTTCTTAAGTTACTTCTAAGCAAAACAACGTACCACAAGTTCTTGTTTACAGGAATGAAACCTTCATCTGTGGAACATTTGGTCAAAAGTGCTGATATGGCTCCCTGTGTGACAAAAGAAGCCATCATTAGAGCAGAAAGAGAAAACACGACTGGATTGACGAGTCTTTATCTGGGGACTTTGGCTGATTTCTAAATGGACAACAGGCCGACTTACCAGAAAAAGGCCCCACATGAGAAACCTTGACATGATGCTTCTAGGGAGTTCTCTGTAGTGTAAGATTATCTTTCCAGCCTGAGGAGGATTAAAGAGTACAGCAGTTACTGTCCAGTGGTTTCATTTATCAAATCAGGGTATCTGCAGGTCCTTAAAAAGTCTTAAATTTGCTTTTCCAAATTTAAGGCCTTAAAATTCCTTAAAAATGACAAATAATCCTTAAATAGTTTACAAAGGTCTTAAATTACCAAAGACCCAATAAACGATTCTTTTATTTCTATAAAATTTTCGTGAATTTCTAGTTAGTTCAGCATTTTTTGTGTATGATACTGGCGTAAGTGGAACCGTACACATTCGGTTGGTTGTGAAAGGGGGCTACTTTTAGATGAGCACGCTAGTGGGAGTTTGCGCCATGGGGAAGTGCAACATTAATGGTAACTGGATGGCTAATCCCACGTTCACGACGTGGTTAGCACCGGATCCAGGCAATAGCTGGAAATTACAGGTTAAATTTAATTTAAAAAAATAGCTTGAATTTGGTCAAAGTGGCCTTAAAAAAGGTCTTAAAAAGTCTTAAATTTGGCTCCCGTAAAGCTGCAGATACCCTGTCCAATCTGATATGGAGACAAACCTGCAATCCAAGAAAAGCCATGAGGATGGAGTTGATGCTGCCCAGAATGCCTTCTGGATCGTACGGCACGTGAGTGGCATAAATCACCTGAAGGTTACCATGGAAACCACCGGAAATAACATGAGCAAAACGGTGGTGGAGCGAGTCAAACAGGAAGTTGACATGGAAACTAAATATTCCACAAACCCGTGATGACGGTGTCTGATAGATGTGGTTCTCTCCCAGCAGCCAACGGTCGATGAAAGCAGCCGCTCCACCGGTGCAGTCAGAGTACCGGCCCATGTCGCCGATCCCGCCCGGACCCAAATATCCTCTGGACCGAAACAAGAGACGATCAGAAGAATGATCCGTGTTGATGACAGCTGTCAGCTCTAAGATCTGCAGCACACTGCCGTGTTCGCCCAGACTGACTGGCTGTGGTTGAATCATAAATCACGCCGACTCTAAAAGGGAATCAGTAGCAGATTTACCTCCGACAATTATTTTCCTTAATGTCCATCCTGTGACTCATGAGATTTTATTACTGCTACACACACAAAAACCTTCTGGTGGCAGAGCACAGAAAGAAGGACCTCTTTACAGTTTTTACAAATCAGACGCGTTCCACTCACGTCGGACAACCCGGCACAGGAAGCAGAAAAGTCAGGAACAGCCACAGGGCTTCCAGAAGAAGCACACACACCCAGGCAGGCCAGTACAGCAAGACCTCAAGGCCTGGAGACCACCAAGAGTCCTGGAAAACACAAGCCGCATTTATTAACAATAAACTAACACAGCAAAACAACATATTTAGAAATGGGAAACCGAGCTGCTGACTGACTGTGGTGAGGACGTCGAGATGTCCTCTGGCCACAGTTAGGTCCAGACTGGCAACCACCAGGTAGGACCAGGAGAGGCGCTGCAGCACACCCGGGATCCGCAGGTTGTTCCAGGATACTGGAAGCATGAGCACAAACACCAGCCTCTAGTTAGAGCTCCACCAAAGACTCGTTCACTCAGTTTGCCCGTACGTACGTGGTCCTTGGCAGTAGTTTGGGTTAATGATGAAGACGCCAATAATGAAGAGCTGAACGCTCCTCCACACGACTTTCCTGAGCAGGGAGCAGCGGGTTGAGCCGGAGCGCAGCAGGGAGCTGACCGAGAGCGAGATGGATGTCCCCATGATGAAGACAAACCTGGTGGAGCACAACAAGACTCGAGCCTTTTAGAGCAGGCCGGGTTTGTTCAGATAACAACAACATCTGATTACATTTTACTAGGGATGCACCGATCAGGTTTTTTGCTGCCGATCACCGATACCGATCACCGATACCAATATCAAAGAATGCTAATCACTGATACCGATCACGTGGATTGGCCAGAAATTTTCTACAACATTATAATGAGTGCTACAAACTACATAATCTGGGAATAAAGGAAATGTAACCTAATCTAAAATGGTCTGGATTAGGGTTGTCACGGTGTGAAAATTTAACCTCACGGTTATTGTGACCAAAATTACCACGGTTTTCGGTATTATCGTGGTATTTTTTTTAAACGTGCTACATTTTCACACAATTAAATAAACCCTGTATGTCAGGAAATATTGTCCTCAGTTTGTGTCTAAATTTTGCCTAAAATGTGTTATTTTGTAATTATGTTGTTTATTTGTTTACATTTTTCCCCTTTAGTCTTTAAAATACCAATATTTGCCCATAACTTCTTATTTTATGTCTGTTTGATGTCATCATTTAAAAAAATATTAGATCAGATGATACTCAGTACTCAAGTAGCCTTCTAATCAGATACTTTTTTACCCTTACTTGAGTAATAAACCCTATATCAGGAAAATATTGTCCTCGGTTTGTGTCCTTCCAGTGAGCTTTGCAGATGTGGGAAAATGTCATCAGGCAGTAATCATTGTTAAATTCATAATTATTCTCGGAGAGAGACCAACTCTTATCTGCCCCTGGGAGCCCCGTAATGCATAGCGTCATTTCAACATGGGGGTGTCCGCGACACGGTTTATATGCAGGTAGCGGCGCTGCGGCTGCTTTATATAGCTACTCGTTGCATTCTCCCTCAACCCAAATCCTCGGATCACGCATTTTAGCTAAAACGCTAACGTTAGCTTGCCTTGCGTTGACTGTAGAGTTGTGGGTGATGGTCACGCAGATGTGTCATGAGATCTGAAGCGTTGCTGCCTTTCACAGACACTTTTTCTGCACGTGCTGCAAACAGGATAGCTGTCTTCTATCAGCTGTCCCTCGGCATTCTTCAAATATCCAAAAGATGCCCGTACTTCCCACTTTGTCTTCTTTGAGGGATAATAAATGTCCTCCTGAGCGCTGCCGTCTCCTCCTTTGGCCATTATTTCACCTTTAGCTTCAACAAAGTTTTGGTTGCAAACAACAAAGTGCGCATGTGCCACCGGCAACTTCAGCAGATGATACGGTGGCTGGTAAGGGTCACCGCGCCTACACCGCAGCCACGGTAAACCCACCCAGATAATATAGTTTTTTAAAAAACAAGACGGTTAATATTATTGTCAACTTTTTTTTTTTACCGGGGTTTACCGCTACACTGGTTACCGTGACAGCCCTACCTGATCGGTCTGCTTTGATCTATTTTGAAAACTCCGATCAAAACCGATAGGGGCGCTATCGGCCGATTACGATCAAATGCCGATCCATCGGTGCATCCCTACATTTTACTCGTAGACAAAAGGCAGAAAAATACATTCAGGTTGATAATTACTGCAGTTTTTTAGATAAACACGAAAGCACGGTTAGAGATGCTAAGGAGTCTAAATCGGTCTCACCAAGGGAAAACAAGATCTGCCACCGTAAGACCTGTGAAGAGACACACGGCGAATAAAGAAGGAGTTGTGACTCGGATCTAAAAACTGGAAATGAGGAAAGGCGAGGCTCACCGTTCCAGCTCTCATGTCTGAAGAACCAGTATCGACCCCCTCCATAGTTCACAAACACCATAATAACCAGGGAGATCCTGAACCAAAACAATAAGAACCAAATTACGACACCATTAAAGATAAATCTATGAGTCGGTTAAGAAAATCCACGATTTTGTTAAAAGTGTGGTTCACCTGCAGCGGTCTCTAGTAGGAACGAATACCTTTTGTGTCGTACTCTGGGGAAACAAAACACCGACGCACCATTTTCAGGAACTAGCAGAATGCCACATTAGAGCCGAGCATCAGACAGCAGAACTCGTTTCTGATTGGCTAACAGGCTAACAGTCATGACTCTGTTTGCTCTGCAACGTTGATGTTTAATAACACAAGCATGGAGGAGTTCTGCCATGTGGTGGAGTTGCTAATGCTAGCAGTTAGCTTCTACTAGCTAAAAGTTCTCTGCTGTTTCCTGGATGCTTCCAGCCCCGTTGTGAGTTAAAATAAGCGAGTCCATAAACGTTAAGTGGCAGTGTGACGTAGATCTGTCCGGTTTTTCTAATCCTAGAGTTTCACCGTCTATTTTCTATTAGAAGCTAAAGCAGGAGATAGGTGTAGGAGACTATTTTCATGTTCAGTCTGCATGAAAAACTCAGAGTGACTGAATATAATCAGAAATAATCATTAAAAAGTGTTCTTTCAGTGAACCACACCTTTAACAGGAGCACTAATATGTGACTCCATCGTCTCGCTTTTGTAAATCGGACTGATGAGGACAGACAGAAAGGAGCAGGTCTCACCCTCTAAACGTGTCGACAGAACGAAGCCTTTTGCTGGTGCTGGCTGGGACTGGGGAGATGCTGTCAGTAACTGGTGACTCTATCCGAGGGTAACCCAGCTCCTGGAAGTAGACGGGAACGTTGTTCTGTTAGAATTTAATGCACTGGATAAAAATCAGACGTTAAACACGGAAAATCCTTCAATGATGTTTCTGTTTGGCATCAGGAAAATAGCTTAATGACTAATGAGTTTGCAGGTTCATTCTAACGATCTCCAGCTCTGAAACACTTACAGAATTAATAAGTCTCTCCGTCTCCATGGAACCACTAAATCTGAAGACCAGACCCCTCACAGCACTGAGCCTGGGTGAGAAACGACACCACCACTCATGAGACACCGCGGACAAGGGACACATCTCTCATGACTCAGTTCTACGTCTGCATGGCAGGAAGGAAACTCATCCATCCGTTTTACATTTTATATTTTTATTCATTTCTAAATGACGACATTTCTACGGAGGCTGTTTCTATACAGGGAGTGCAGAATTATTAGGCAAATGGGTATTTTGTCCACATCATCCTCTTCATGCATGTTGTCTTACTCCAAGCTGTATAGGCTCGAAAGCCTACTACCAATTAAGCATATTAGGTGATGTGCATCTCTGTAATGAGAAGGGGTGTGGTCTAATGACATCAACACCCTATATCAGGTGTGCATAATTATTAGGCAACTTCCTTTCCTTTGGCAAAATGGGTCAAAAGAAGGACTTGACAGGCTCAGAAAGGTCTAAAATAGTGAGATATCTTGCAGAGGGATGCAGCAGTCTTAAAATCGCAAAGCTTCTGAAGCGTGATCATCGAACAATCAAGCGTTTCATTCAAGATAGTCAACAGGGTCGCAAGAAGCGTGTGGACAAACCAAGGTGCAAACTAACTGCCCATGAACTGAGAAAAGTCAAGCGTGCAGCTGCCAAGATGCCACTTGCCACCAGTTTGGCCATATTTCAGAGCTGCAACATCACTGGAGTGCCCAAAAGCACAAGGTGTGCAATACTCCGAGACATGGCCAAGGTAAGAAAGGCTGAAAGACGACCACCACTGAACAAGACACACAAGCTGAAACGTCAAGACTGGGCCAAGAAATATCTCAAGACTGATTTTTCTAAGGTTTTATGGACTGATGAAAGGAGAGTGAGTCTTGACGGGCCAGATGGATGGGCCCGTGGCTGGATTGGTAAAGGGCAGAGAGCTCCAGTCCGACTCAGACGCCAGCAAGGTGGAGGTGGAGTACTGGTTTGGGCTGGTATCATCAAAGATGAGCTTGTGGGGCCTTTTCGGGTTGAGGATGGAGTCGAGCTCAACTCCCAGTCCTACTGCCAGTTTCTGGAAGACACCTTCTTCAAGCAGTGGTACAGGAAGAAGTCTGCATCCTTCAAGAAAAACATGATTTTCATGCAGGACAATGCTCCATCACACGCGTCCAAGTACTCCACAGCGTGGCTGGCAAGAAAGGGTATAAAAGAAGAAAAACTAATGACATGGCCTCCTTGTTCACCTGATCTGAACCCCATTGAGAACCTGTGGTCCATCATCAAATGTGAGATTTACAAGGAGGGAAAACGGTACACCTCTCTGAACAGTGTCTGGGAGGCTGTGGTTGCTGCTGCACGCAATGTTGATGGTGAACAGATCAAAACACTGACAGAATCCATGGATGGCAGGCTTTTGAGTTCCTTGCAAAGAAAGGTGGCTATATTGGTCGCTGATTTGTTTTTGTATTGTTTTTGAATGTCAGAAATGTACATTTGGGAATGTGGAGATGTTATATTGGCTTCACTGGTAAAAATAAATAACTGAAATGGGTAAATATTTGTTTTTTGTTAAGTTGCTTAATAATTATAGCCTGGAAAGCCAGACTAAATAAATGTATTATTTAGTCTGGCCACGCTCCATTGACGGCTCTCGGTTGTGGGGCGGGTTCTACCGTTGTCTTTCAAATGATCTCCACATTCCACTGGACAATGAATGTGACAGAGGCCTTGTTCGAGATGAGCCAGTTCTGCGCAGATTAGATCACCGGTGATCGGCAAGCAGTGCATGCCGGTTAGATTTGTGTCCGACTTGATGCCGACTTGCTCTGACGTCATGACTACATAGGCAACGATAACCTTGTGAGATCAAGGCGGCCGCAGATTTTGGAGCAAGGCGCTGCAGTTGCTCTACACCGCCTGCAAAACCTAGGGGATGACGGGAAACGCCTGGCTCTCACCTGATCTAAGATCTGATTGGTTCATATTTTGATCTAAACATCCGGTGGTAGAACATGAGATGTTAGTTGGTCACACGTATTTGTAAATCATGTTATGTTGATGATGACAACTATATAGGCCACAAAGAGAAATGTGTTTTGTGTTATTTTGTCATGTTTCCTATGAGCACACTAAACCTACAGCTGATAACCTTTACTTATTAATAATAATTATTACAGTCATGTCTTCATATGCAATATATATCCACAAGCACGTGAGGATGTGTTTCAGCTGCTAACAGGCACCAGAATTACAACTGAAAATTAAACAAGTATGAACTCTAACGCGATATCTTCAGCCATCGTCACCCCCAAGCTACACATGTAGGGAAATCTGTCCGACTTAAACGCTGACTTTCAGCCCCTCCCCCTGCTGCGTCCGTCTGCTCTCGTCTGTTTTCCAGGCGAGGTGCAGCTCAACTCGAACACGGCCATACTCTTGTTTCACTCTGTTGCATCATCCCACCCACCAGGCATATAGAGTGCCCTGATTGGCCCACAAAACGGATAAAGCTCTGTGATTTGTTCACTAAGCAGATAGAGCACTATGATTGGCCCACCATTATGGACCAATCACAGCTCTTTATGTGTTTGAAACCCCTCTAGAGAGCTGTGATTGGCTAGCCAGAGTCCTGGTAGGAGCTGCGGAGGTTCCAATGGAGCGTGCCTTGACCATTCTTTGCAAAGCAAGAATTTGGTCTAGTTCACTAGGCTGTAATAATTATGCACAGTAATAGTCACCTGCACACACAGATATCCCCCTAAAATAGCTAAAACTAAAAACTACTTCCAAAAACATTCAGCTTTGATATTAATTTGTTTTTTGGGTTCACTGAGAACATGGTTGTTGTTCAATAATAAAATTATTCGGAGGCAGCAGTAGCTCAACAGGTTGAGCGGGTTGTCCAGTAATCGGAAGGTTGCAGGTTCGATCCCGGCTCCGGACAGAGAATTCTGCTGTTGTGTCCTTGGGCAAAACACTTAACCCACCTTGCCTGCTGGTGGTGGTCTGAGGGACCGGTGGCACCTGCGCTCGGCAGCCTCGCCTCTGTCAGTGCGCCCCAGGGCAGCTGTGGCTACATTGTAGCTCATCACCACCAGTGTGTGAATGTGTGTGAATGGATGAATGATACACTGTAGTGTAAAGTACTTTGGAGTCCTTACTCTGAGAGGCGCTATACAAGTGCGGGTCATTTATCATATTCCTCAAAAATACAACTTGCCTAATAATTCTGCACTCCCTGTAACTGGGTCAGTCTTTTTTCTATGACCTGCCAGTTTCTGCTGAGGTGGCTGATGATTACATTATGTACATGACTTATTACTTAATTACTGATATCTTTCAGTTTGACTTCATGCAGCACAATCTTTGAAGAAAAACTGGATAAAGGAACAAAAGACTTGCACTTTAAGCTAATACATTGTGATAGAGCAGCCAGGTGCAACTGTACATGTGGAAGAAAACCCATGGAACGTGTGGAACGTGTTAACCAGCCAAAAACAAACAAAAAAAAAAACTTTAACATACCATCAAAAGTTTGAAGAAAGTGGTCAACTCTAAAATATTACAGGAAAGTCAGAGAAAGAAAAGTATAAAGAAAATCTGGGCTCCAACTTTGGGAAATTTAAAAATAATTATTTTCTTTTCCATTTTACATGAAGCTGTTTTAGTTCTGATTCATCTGGAAGTTAGACGTCAGAGGGCGTGGAGGGTTAATCAGAGACCACCATGAGCCCGTGTTTGGTTATCCTGTTATTAAAACCAGACTAAACATGGCAGCGCTGTTGTTCTGGTCATCGGTCAGGAAAAACTAACCTAACAACAGCCTCATCCAACACGGTGAATTCCTATCCACAACAACAGGAAAAGCTGACATCAAAGGATCAAAAACTTTAAAATCAACTTACCCTAGTATTTTTCTTCCAATAAGAAACATCAAGGCTAATCCAACATAGATGGCAAAAGCAACCAAGATTGCTGTGTTAAAAAGAACAAGTGATTAAAACACAACAGCGTTCAAAACATCTGGCGTGTGATCATGTGACTCAAATGTATATTATTTATACACGCATTTGTGTTGTAAACGCTCACGTATGTAGCTGTTCACAGGGTCAGCATCCGTCACTATGGAGCAGCGTGAAGAATTGGTCAAATTTTTCATCCACAGAGAGTAGTTCCCATGCTCCCCAAAGTGGAACCGCAGCCTGGGAAGCAATACATTTGGTCAAAGCACGAGACAAACAGAAGAGAAATGCTCATTTAGATCATGTAGATCATTAGAACATTCAGCTGGTTTTGCAAGAAAACATCCACTTGGCACACAATAGCATTCATTAAGTTGTGATCTATCAGATAAAACAAACATTTCATTTACTACAAAGAAAAGTACAAAGTCTGCACAACTCAGCCTTTGTTTATCATAGAAGCCTCATGCTGGTGCATACAAATGAAACGATTGTGTTCATAAACATACTTGCAGAGCTCCAGGGTATCAGGTGTGCTGTTGAGCTGCAGCGTTATGGCATGCTGGGTGCTAACGGTGAAGTCAACCGAGCTGGACTGACCAGGGCTGGGCCGGGCTGGTATCACTCCAAGCTGCTGGTAGGAACACTAAAATGGAGGGAAATCAAAATCAAGATCAGACACACACACACACACACACACACACACACACACACACACACACACACACACTCAGGAGAGTATCTGCTGAGCTTCAGCCAACCTGGTAGCAACGCTCTGACCTCCAGGTCACCAGAACATCAGAATCCAGCTCATTGTTGACTCTCAGAAGTGCTTCATCCATCTTCAGGTCTAAACGCCTCTGATGACTGAAATCAGCTGCAGTTAAGACACAACGAGACGGGGCAGATCAGCTGAAATCCATAAACAAATCGATTGATGCGTGAAAACCGTGACTGTGTAGATGTTTGTGCAGCCTCCAATCCTCTACTCTGTAACTAATCAAATCCGAGCCACAGAATAACTCAGATGATCAAAAATCTAATTGTTGTTGTTATCCGGGTCCAAAAATAGAATCCAATGCACATGCGCAGAACGTCAAACCTCTTGATTTAGTGTTTACGAAGATCCTAAAAAGGTTCTGGATCATATTTAAGTTTTTATTTTGAGTTTAACGATTTAAATATTGTAATTCATACCGATGATTGGTGGCTAACTCACAGCCTCTAACCCGTCCGGATGAGGAAAGCATGTGAGAAGGGCTGCTGAGCTAGAAGATCACATGCTGGGATAATCCATAAAACATCCCTAGAGGGAAGTTTAAATGCCTGTTTTGTGCTAAAGGCTGATTTAGCTACAAGCTAACAGCTTTAATTTTAACCCGAGCATTTAGTCGTTTTTACACAGTGCTGCAGTGATACAAACATGAGGGAAAAGGTCGTTTATTTTTAGGCAGCTTTATTTATTTAGTCGGCATTAGCAAGCTGCTAAACAACCAGCTAAAACATGTTGACATTTATTTACTCACGAGTTAAAACGTCTGCTGTCAGGGGTACGACGCAAACAGCTACTAGTAAAGCGATAACAGCACGGAAACTATTATTAATCCCCTCGAAATGTGCCATGTTTTTCGGGTTTTTCGGTTCCCCAATGACGACTCCTGTGTTTTTCTTTGGTTTCTTTTTTTCCATTATACATTCTACTTCCTTGTTTTCACTATGTAGTGGAAGCGCGGAGGGACAAACTACCTATTCGAAATTTATTTTTCTGCAACGCCTCACAAAACAGATCAGATGTGGCTTATACAGTATACAATACAGGTTTTGTGTAAATAACATACTACTTTTTAACAAAGGGACAGCTTAGAGCAAACGTGAACAAAATCTTCAGGATGAGGACCAAAATCATCTAGTTTAAACTCCTCATGGGCCACACAATATGAAATAATAATAATAATAATAATAATAATAATAATAATAATAATAATAATAATAATAATAATTTAAAGTAAAAGCTACCTTGTGATTGGTTTATTTTTGTGTTGTGGGACATACCAATCAACATAGACAGCGAAATCATGGCCAACAGACCAGACATAATCATCAAAAACAAAGAAGAGAAGACCTGCCTCATGATTGATAAGACCATCCCATCTGAAAAAAATGTCACCACCAAGGAGCTTGAAAAGCTATCAAAGTACAAGGACTTGGAAATAGAAGTCACAAGAATGTGGGGGATGAAGACAGCAGCAATACCTGTCGTAGTGGGTGCACTTGGCCTCATCAAGAAGGGACTGGAAAAGAGAACAAAACAGATTCCTGGAAACCCAACTGTCCAAGAAATCCAGAAGATTGTTCTTCTCGGAAGTGCCCACATCATCAGAAGGATGCTTTCCACAAACTAACCCTGAAACTGCCTTAGAAGCATTGATTGATTCTGGCACTTCAGTGAAAGCATACAAATATACAAAAAATATAATAATAATAATAATAATAATAATAATAATAATAATAATAATAATAATTTAAAGTAAAAGCTACCTTGTTATTGGTTTATTTGCACTTCTCCAAAATAGGCAAATTATTAAATTTTGGTATTATTAAATACCAGATCACTAAAAATAGTTTAAAAAACTGTCTGCTTGAGAGGCGAACTTCCACCATTCTAGAAATTAGCCACACAAAATCACTCCGAGGGCCGCAAATGGACCCTGGGCCACATTTTGGACATACCAGGTTGGCTTAGAGTAAAGTATGGAGCCAGTCAGGGATCAGGTGGGGAAAATATGCTGAGGTAGTAAGTGTAATAAACCATGCACACAGATTTGTAATCGGTAGCTGTGCCAAGATCGTTGTCCCCTAGAACCAGTTTCTTCTAGCCTGGCAAGCCAGACTAAATAAATGTATTATTTATTTATGCAAAGCAAGAAATTGGTCTAGTTCACTAGGCTAAGTTTCTTCTGCTCAGGAGCACAGCTGGGCAGGCAGCGAGGGTCCAGAGGACTGTGCCTCAATTCCAACTAACTAAAAGTAGAAATATATCTTAATTTTATGAAAAATAAAAGATGAGTATCATTATGATATCATTGTCTGTGGGTGAACACAAAGTGCCATGTGAGTTGTTCATATGCATCACGGCGAAGCTGCGGGGGAAATATCGCCCTCTTGTGGTAATTTATTGGTATTACACAAAACTTGTTTTCAAAACTTGTGTTAGTTTTTTTTAATATTTGGGTAAGAATTTTCATTTAATAATGTAAGTCTGGCGATGATTTTTTGACAAACGAGTGTTGTTAATTTATCTTCAATATGTGGGTGACACCAGAAGGAGCTACAATGATTGTTCTCATGTGATATTAGTGCATTTCCTATAAGGAGTTCACCTCAAAGTCAAAGATCAATTCTCAGAAAACCTGCAGAACACTCAAGTGCTCCATTTCAGCCTCTACAGGCCTCACTTTGCAGGCTAAAGGTTGATTGTTGGTCATGACCAGAACATTAGAAAGCAGCTGAACAGGTCTTGTTCGACAGGCTAGTGGGAAAAAGCAGTGCTGAAAACTACAAATTAACAAGAAACAAATAACATTTTGGTCTGTTTGACTTTGCTAAAATATTTTCATTAGGATTTCCTGATGATTTCGTAGAAAAACATTATTTTAAGATATTATATTAGTTTAGGCTAAAAGTGGGCTATTTAGGGGACTTACAGGTGATCTAAAGTTAGTTTGAATATGGAACAAGTTAATAAAAAGAATACTTCTACGAGACAGTTAAAGGTGTGCAGAATGAAGGTACGGTATTTATTTTAAAAGCTTTATTTTAATGAAAAAAATATCAAATGTTTATTTTGACAGTCACATCACACCACTGTTTTCATCTACCAACTCCTCCCAGTTGGATGCGCCTGGAGAACCTCACCAGGGAGGCGTCCAGGACACATCCTAACTAGATGCCCGAGCCACCTGAACTGGTTCCTTTGGATGTGTAGGAGCAGCGGATCTACTCTGAGTAGATCCTTCACTCGTGAATGACTCACGTAAACTCCACTTGAAGGCATACCCTTTTCCGATTTAAGACCATCTTGGACTTAGAAAATAATAAAACTTATTTTCTAATTGTGAAACATCACTAAATTGCCTCAAGAGAACGGCATTTGTCCCTCAAGGGGTTGTTTTTAAAGAAGCTTAAAATAATTTTTGCTAATTCAAAGGTCAGCAATGTTAAATAAAATGGTTTATTGTAGTGATGTGTCATTCGCGAACGAACCGGCTCTAAGAGTCGGCTCTTTGAAGTGAACGACGGGAGCCGGCTCGTCACTGGGAGCCGTCCCCTCCCCTCTTGCTTTGGTGAAAGCTACAGGCGATTGGTCAACCTGTGTAACTGCGTGTCCAGACCGTCCACACACAGAGCAGTAGGGGCGGGGAAGAGGGAGGAGCAGACTCAGACAGACAGCAGAGCACATGCGGGTGGAGGGAGACGAGAGGGAATGAGGAGGAGGAAAAAGGCGAGCGAGAGGAGAGTGCGATGAAGACGGTGAGAAAATGAGCGCCAGCAGTCGGAAAGTGGAAATTTCTTAAAGTGTTCAGATATTAAATCCATAGAAATGATAAAAATTTGATATATTGCATGTTTTTATATTAGTAAATCGTTTTACATATAGTTTAGCATTATTTTGGTTATAAATGTACTCTACGCAACAGAAAATCTGAGGAGCCACTTGGGAGCCAAAAGAGCCGGCGCTCTCTAAAAAGAGCCGAAATTCCCATCACTGGTTTATTGTGCTTTACTAGATTCGATTACGGCATTATAATAAAGATCAACGGGAAGTGTAACCATTATTGTTTTTGGGTTGTTGATGTTGTAATGTTACTAAGTCACCAGGCAGTGAGAGATGTCCAGAAAGAGGAAAAGAAGTATAAATGGTAGCCTTGAAAGCGGTTTTCTTTCACCAGGAACACTATAAGCCATACTTCTGTTTAAATAAACAAAGTTTAAACATATTCAATGAGTGAAAATTTTAACCCAAATATAAAAAAAAACAAATTGATTTTTGAAAAAACGTTTGGTGAAAGACCACTAAATCGCCACAAGAGGGCGACATTTATCCAGCAGTGTCACCGTATATAAACGTTGTATCTCATTAAGCGTAGAATGTCAGACTCAGGTTTTATAATAACTTTATTCATAAACAAATTCAAATAAAATAAAGTACATGTGTCTCATAATGGCTGGACAATTTGGCTTTCTACTGTCACCTCATTCGAAACTCCTTCAGTGACGCATGCGCACATATGGCTTGGGCCACAAGGACGCATAATCGACAACCGAGTGTATCAACGCATCCTCCCATCGAACTCATTTACTCGCAATGGCAGACAAATCAACTGCTCAAAAAAGGTAAAACAAACAGAACGTATGTCATTGTCACTCATTTAAATAATTGTAAGTACTGCACAATAACGAAAATGTAGCCACACTGCTTTTTAGACAAGTGTTGTTAGAAGGCTAAGCTAGCAGTTGATGTTTTCTTCTGTGCTCTTTTTCAGCGTCAAAATAGCCGCTGGAGCTGTAGTTTGTGTTGAAAGTGAAATCAGAGGAGATGTTACCATTGGTAAAATGTTTTACATTTATCTTTAATCCGCAGCAGTTGTAAATTTCCGCTTACTGCTAATCTTGTGTTTACACAGGCCCGAGGACAGTAGTCCATCCCAAAGCTCGTATAATAGCAGACGCAGGACCCATTGTCATCGGTGAAGGAAACTTAATCGAAGAGCAAGCGCTGATCATTAACAGGTGATTGTTTTCTTTTGTGGTGTTTTATTTAATTCGGAATAGTGTCTGTTTCTGTGGTTCTCCGTGTCGCGCTGAAATCATCGTAACAAATACAAGTTTTTACTTTTTAGTTACCCAGAAAACATCACACCAGACTCTGAATCGGAGCCGAAAACAATGACTATTGGCACAAACAACGTGTTTGAAGTGGGCTGTGGTATCCTTGGGACTACTTTGTGCAGTGATTTCAGGCTCATTGTTAATTATAAGATACATTTTTATCTTAACTGAGAGCACCCAGTATCTCAAGCTCTGAAAATTGGTGACAACAATGTAATCGAGTCTAAAGGTGAGTGTTTGGTCAGATAGACATGTTCTTTTAGCGGAAACCACTGACTGTATCAAGTGTCCTTTTCCAGCTGACGTTGGTAGGAATGTGATCCTCACCAGTGGGTGTATCATCGGAGCCTTCTGTCAGGTTAACACCTGTGAGGTCATACCTGAGAACACGGTCATCTTTGGTTCTGGATGCATGAGGAGGGTTCAGACGGAGCGACCACAGGTATGGCTGCACATGCCGAGTAGGGCAAAGTAACAGCCTTGTTTTAACTTAGATTTCGGAAAAAAGAAAATTAAATTGTCCTTTAGTTTTTTTTAAGCATGATAGGGCTGGGCGATAAATCAAAAAGTTATCGTAATCGAAATGACTGATTAACCAATATAATTTGTGTGTGTGTGTGTGTGTGTGTCTTGGCACATTTGACCCTTTAAGCTGTACCACCTCGAGTCACATGACAACTTGACTAAACGCTATACACGTGACAGCTCCATCTAGTGGACAACTATTTTTTTTCGCACACATGTATTTATCGTCCATTTATTGTTATTGCGGTGAACTTCTCAATGTATTGTGATATTGACTTTAGGCCATATCGCCCAACCCTAGTAGATCACAACCTTTCCAAAGTCTAAACTCAAGTTTCATATTGTGTTTGTTGGAGCAAGATGGCAGAATGAGTACAAAACACAGATGAAAATATACAAATGTAAAGTAGAAGATACATTTCCCACATGTGATTTAAGCTAATGATATATACAGTTAGTTTGCTATGGTAGTCCATACAGATTCTACTAGGAAAAGGTGTCTCAAAGTGTACAGTCATAAGTTTTTTTCACTACTCTAGTGCCCGGGGTCTCATTGAAGTTTTAAATCTATAGATTATTTCATTCTTAACTGAACATTATGTAATGTTACATAACTTCTAGTATATTAACTCATTCACTGCCAGCGTTTTAAAATGTTTTCACTGTTTTTTTAAGAGTCACAGAACGTTACGCTCTATGATAACGCAAAAACTAACAAAACAAAGAGTATTCACCTCTTACATCAGGAAGAATCTGCATGTTTCGAGCATTATCCGTTCTGTCATAATCCGTCGTCGAATTGTGATCGGCAGAAGCTTTTCCGGTTCGCGTTGCAGCGGCCCAAAACGATCCAACACATGGATTTGCTGCTTCTTGATCACGTGACGTGTGACGTACGCAGATGAAGATCAGCTTTAGAGCTGAGGTGTTTGTTCTCACGGTGCGGGCGCTCTTTCAGACGCCCACACTGTAGAAAAAAAAAAAGAAAATGACGACTAAAGTCGTCAATGGCAGTGAATGAGTTAAACCACGTCAGGTTTTACCTTTTCATTTTTGGAGTTTCTAAAATGGATAAATTTGTTGAAACCGAGTGCAACAAGGTGGGAACTTGATATTGTTTCAGATCTGATCAAGCCTTATGTTTTATATGATCTCTATAAAACGAGTGTTAAACAGAGTACTGTATTCTATACCATAACATTTCTGTTCTTTTGTCCTTCCAGCCCCAGACTCTCCAGCTAGACTTTCTGATGAAGATTTTGCCGAACTACCATCATTTGAAAAAAACGGTTAAAGCGAGCCACACGACTAGCTAATAAGTTCATCCTAGCAAAACTGCTAAATTATGCTTAATTATGTTGCGATATAGAATAAATGTACATAAATAAGTCTTGTCTCTACTTGTTCCACTGATATTTTTTACTATAAACTACAACACAAGTGAAGCATTTCCTCTTCCTGCACATCACGGTTGTGTTTATGGAAAGTAAATCATTTCCATGCTGCAGATGAACTTGATGTATGGAAAGTATTATTTAAGACATCTGACACAGCCTTGTGTAACCATGTAATTTAATAAAATAATTCCAAAAAGCCTATTATTTTAAACTGCTATGTCATGATATTTCAAAGTAAAAGCACTAACTCTTGAAATTCCACAACATAGGGCTGAAGAGGTTTGATGCTGGGTGAGTAGTCAGTATTCACCTCAAATCTGCTTATAAGAAAATCAGGGATCCTCACAACTCATAAAATAAATAAAATGATGAAGAAAGTACCGACACATTTCAGCCTCCTTTCATTTGAACAGTTAAGGATGTGCTGCATGTTGTAACAGTTGTGGTTTTCTTGAGTCATCAGCACCAGTACAGAACACTACTCTCTTCCTCCAGAGTCCCCAAGTTGTTTCTGATCAATAAATCTGAAATGGATCCCACAACTCTGCTGCTACTGGCTCCATTTAATGAAAGACCACTGATCACTGGAGGGAATGTAAATAAGAGATTCTTTGACATGACAGCCAAGAAAAAAATCCGTATTAATGGTGGCCAGTGACTCCACCTCTGAAGTTTAGACTCCAGCAAACTGTCACTTCTTTCCAGGCACGCCATCTGAGTAGTCCTCCAGCACTCCTTCCAGGTGGTTGTTATGGGTTTTGAATTGTCTCTTCCTCTGCCCAGCCTGCTTCTTTCTCTTCTGAACTGGCATCTGAAAAAGGGCAGAAACTTAAAGTACTTATAAATATGCTGGCTTTATAACAAAAGGAACTACCATCAGGGTATCTGCAGGTTTATGGGTGCCGAATTTAAGACTTAAGACCTTTTTAAGGCCACTTTGACCAAATTTAAGCTATTTTCAAAAATAAATTTAAGCTATAATTTCCAGCTATTGCCTGGAACTGGTAGCCTAGTGAACTAGACCAAATTCTTGCTTTGCAAAGTTTGGTCTAGGCATGCTCCATTGGAACCTCCGCAACTCCTACCAGGACTCTGGCTGGCCAATCACAGCCCTCTAGAGCGGTTTCAAACACATGAAGAGCTGTGATTGGTCCATAATGTTGGGCCAATCATAGTGCTCTATCTGCTTAGTGAACAAATCACAGAGCTTTATCCGCTTTGTGGGCCAATCAGGGCACTCTATATGCCTGGTGGGTGGGATGATGCAACAGAGTGAAACAAGAGTATGTCACATTCTTTGTCCAGTGGAATGCGGAGATCATTTGAAAGACAACGGTAGAACCCGCCCCACAACCGAGAGCCGTCAATGGAGCGTTGCCAGACTAAATAATATATTTATTTAGTCTGGCTTTCCAGGCTATGGAACTGGTTCTAACCACGTTGCGAATGTGGGATAAGCTATCCAGGTACCATTACACTTGCACTTCCCCATGGCGCAAGCTCCCACTAGCTTAATCAGCTAACGTGCTCATCTAAAATAGCCCCTTTCACAACCAACTGCATGTGTACAGTTCCGCTTACGCCAATGTCATACACAGAAAAAAGCTGAACACTAACTAGAAATTCACAAAATTTTTATAGAAATAAAAGAATCTTTTTTATTGGGTCTTTGGTAATTTAAGACCTTTGGAAACTGGATTTAAGGATTATTTGTCATTTTTAAGGCCTTAAATTTGGAAAAGCAAATTTAAGACTTTTTAAGGATCCGCGGATACCCTGTACCATATTTTCCGGAGTATAAGTCGCACCAGCCATAAAATGTATAATGAAGAAGAAAAAATCATAAGTCGCACTGGACTATAAGTTGAATTTTGGGGGAAATTTTTTATAATTTTTCTTACAAAATCTGAGACCAAGCATTTCCCATTGGAAGACAAGTACCGGTAACAATAACAGAATAAACAATCGGGGCGCATCACCCCGCCACAGGCTGCAGCAGGTGATGGTGATGTTTGAAACCCTACCAGCGGGGCAGAGGAGCTGAAACCTGGACCGGAGCCGGCCCGCATCAGCGCGCAACGGTCTCCAGCAGGTGATGGCAGGGCAGGGGAGCTCATTCCTGGTCCGGAGCCGGCCCGCAGCAGCGCGGTATACATAATTTGGTATATAAGTCACTTAGGTATATAAGTCGCAGGACCAGCCAGACTATGAAAAAAGGTGCGACTTATAGTCCGGAAAATGCGGTATGTAAAGAATGTAAAAGTTAATGTGTAATAGAGGGATTTATTATTATTTTTTTTTTACTTTTTTGAATTAATTTGAAGAAATGTGAGATGAAGACACTGACCACTTTCTTTGGTCCTGTTTCCTGCATGGAGGAGATGCCTTGTTTCTTTAGGTACTCCTCAATTTTCTCTTCATCAATGGAGTCGACTGGAACGCTCCTCCACAGCTTCTGAAATTCTACAGATAAAAGACAACTAAAATTATATGTAGTCAAAGCTCAATTCTGGATGGAATGGACTGAAATCAGGACAGAAACAGCAGATTTTATAAATAACGGAAAGATAAGAGGTGTTTTATCATGTTCTTATTAGGGTAGGATGCCTTCTCTGTGTCAGTGATGAGGTCCTGTCTCAAGTGGAGGAGTTTAAGTATCTTGTTCACGAGTGAGGGAAAGATGGAGCGTGAGATCGATAGGCGGATTGGTGCTGCATCTGCAGTGATGCGGGCGTTGTACCGATCTGTTTTATCGATCAATCTACATTCCTACCCCCACCTATGGTCACGAGCTTTGGGTAGTGACCCTAAAAGAACGAGATTGCGGATACAAGCGGCCGAAATGAGTTTTCTCTGCAGGGTGGCTGGGCTCTCCCTTAAGCCCCCTTCAGACAGGCCATGAAAAACGGAAATGTTCCGGAATCTGTCCGTAAGACCTTTCTGTCTGAATACAAACATCCGGATAACGTGTTCCGGAATTTAACCGGACGAAGCCCCTAGTAACAGGTCCGGACTTGTTACGGACAGGGTGGCTGCTTCAGACTGGTGAGGTAAAGTTCCGGACAAGGGGGAGGGGGAGGAGGAGGGGACCGGGGGACGCTGTCTAGATAGCCTGCTGCTGTAGCATGCGGTGAACCATGGCAGCTCGCCTCCTACGGTACCGTCTAGATGCGCGACGGAGCGCTTCACACCGCTTCAGTGATTCCTTTAACCATTGAGCTTCATTATCCAGGTCTCTTATGTGTCTTCGTGTGCGCAGAATTATGCTTAAGCGCCTCGTGATTTTTATCTTATATATATCGCTATAGAAATGATATTTTCTTCTTCTTAACATGAGTCCGATCCCTCCCCCGACGCCGCTGTCAGACATCTGGAACTTTTCCCTGCTGTGTGAACGCAGCCGAAAGGACAAGTTCCGGTACAAAAGTGGTGTGTCTGAAAACACAGTTCCGGTTAAAAACCGGATTGAATTGTCCGCAAATGTTCCAGAATGTCTGTCTGAAAAGGGCTTTAGAGATGGGGTGAAGCTCGGTCATTCGGGGTGGGTTCAGAGTAGACCCGTTGCTCCTCCACATCGAGAGGAGCCAGTTGAGGTGGTTTGGGCATCTAGTTAGGATGCGTCCTGGACGCCTTCATATGCTCTGATTAGCTTTATAACGAATAAAGTACTTTGATTAATTAATGGAAAGCGTTCTTCTTCTCTTCTTCTGTCTCTTCTCCTGGAATGTAAACATACTGAAACCAGCATCCGACCTTGGCGATGTTACTGTGTGAAGGGGCAGCTGTTAAGGGCAGACAATAGGATCTTAATAACGCTACACTGGTGAGGTTTTCCAGGCTCGTCCAACTGGAACTCTGGAAGGAGACGTAAAGGAAGAACCAGGACACACTGGAGGGACTATGTCTCGTTTAGCCAGGGATCGTCTGAAAAGAGAATCTAAATTTAAAATTGCAATAGGAGTTTAGTTTACTCCAGCTAGCCTGGCAAGCCATCCTTTATATGTAAATATATAGTCTGACAGCTCGGTCACTGGGCAGAGTCTACGGTTAACTTTCAAACTGTCTCTGACCTAGACAGACCTAGCATCTAGACAGTGCTAGGAACAATTAAAGCAACAAAACGTGACATTGCTACGCAAATCAGTCAACAGGGCAGTCATAGTCAAAAAAGAAAAAGCAAGTAGATTATTTTTCAAAATAACCATACTTCATAAAGATCAACAGATTTCACCATTTGGAGAAAAGCTGAAGCAGAGGCTACAGGGGCTGATCAGTGACCTGATTAATCCAAGCTCTCAAAGATGGTTTCACCTTCCTGGCTATCCGATATTTGTTCTCTTTGTCTGAATTATATTCCGGGGAAGAAAATTATGACCATCTAGCAGAGGTTTCAGATGCTACAACTGACTCTGATGAAACGTCATCTGCCATAATGCTTACGCAGAAAAATCAAAGCCATGGATTGTTTACAATGTATTTCTGAGGGAATGCCGCGATATGATGTAACCAGCTGGGTAGCGTCAGAAAGATCAGAAACTATCTTGTGTTTTTGCAGCGGAAGTCAGATCTTTTTTCAGCAGAGGTTTTTAGACTTTCTACCCGTCACTGAAAGGAAATTACCTCTGGCCAGAAGCTTTAAGTACCTCCATCTGCTCATGTCTCATTGAGCTCTGTGATATGCCAGACCTAAAATAGTTTGGGCCAATGGTGAACCTGCTGAGACTACAACAAAGTGTGGCTAGATCGACCTTCGGAGCAAAACCTTTTGCTGCGGCTACGGTTTGGGCAGCAGTAGCTCAACAGGTTGAGCGGGTTGTCCAGTAATCGGAAGGTTGCAGGTTCGATCCCGGCTCCGGACAGAGAATTCTGCTGTTGTGTCCTTGGGCAAGACACTTAACCCACCTTGCCTGCTGGTGGTGGTCGGAGGGACCGGTGGCGCCTGTGCTCGGCAGCCTCGCCTCTGTCAGTGCGCCCCAGGGCAGCTGTGGCTACATCGTAGCTCATCACCACCAGCGTGTGAATGTGTGTGTGAATGGATGAATGATACACTGTAGTGTAAAGCGCTTTGGAGTCCTTACTCTGAGAGGCGCTATACAAGTGCGGGTCATTTATCATTTGACTAGGCTATAAAGAAGCTAAGTAAATTAAGATGTCCCGATTAAACTGTTGTCCACATTTCTGCCCCATTCTGAGCAAACTCGGGTATCGGTGTTGCGTTATTCTCTGATCTCTGTAGAGAGACAGAGTGGGACATACAGTCAACAACATCACCCACCTTCGTCAACTGAAAACTGACAATTCTTGTCATTGTAGAACAGAACCTTCTTCTTGTCTGGTCTTGTAACAAAGATGATCTGATCTCCCAAAGCCTACAGAGATACAAACATCTATAATTCCATGTTTGATTCTCGTATTTAAACACATCTTCATGTAAATTTGGGTCACCTTGATGGCTTTGGCAGCATTAGGGAGCCCCTCCTCCACATCGTCCAGTAGCACTCCACCCAGGCCAAGTTGGTCATGTTTGTCCAGCAGCCTCACTAAGGCCTTCTTGTCCTTCAGGTTGTACTTGGGCTTGAAGCCATAAGTCCCATCACGAACCTCAATTTTTGGGTTGTTGACCAATGCCTGAAAATAATAGCAGATATAACTACTGAGTCATAGATTTAATGGTACTAATAATGGTAATAGATGAAACGTAAAGTAAAAGTAAGATATGCAGAGGCTTTTTAACAAAAACATATGTTTGTCTATATAAACCAAATCATGTCAGATTCTATCGATCTGCTCTGTGGGGTACCCCAAGGCTCTGTTTTGAGTTCACTCTTTTTCTACTGTATATAAACCCTCTTGGACAGATTATTATCCTTTTCATAATGTCTCTTATCTATATGCAGATGATATTCAGCTGTAGGGATTCTGAGTTCTATAAACTGTCTGAATTACTAGTCTATCAGCCATCACCAGCTGGCTAGAAGAAAACATCCTTCAGTTCACTTCTGAATAACTCAACTCAACTCAGCCTTTATTTATAAAGCACCTTACAGGCATGAGCATGCCACCAAGGTGCTGTACAACAAAATAGTAAAACAATAAAACATATCGCTACAGACATATTTAAAACCACAAATGAGACTTGCAAAATATAAAACATTAACAACTGCTAACCCACAGAATTAAAAGCCAGATCATAAAAGTACGTTTTCAGCCTCATTTTAAAAACTGCTACTGATGGAGAGTCCCTAATAGTTAGGGGCATTGCTTTCCTCAGTTTCAGACCCGCAACAGAGAACGTCCTGTCCCCTCTTAACTTCAGCCTAGCCTTAGGAGCCACAAGCAGCAGCTGGTTCTCAGAGCGGAGTGACTGGGCCAGAGCATATGGCTGCAGCAACTAAGCCAAATAGGTTCCTGACTGGGACCAGGAAACGGGACCACATCAGTACGGTTCTGGCCTCCCTGCACTGGCTTCCGGTTTGCTATCGCTCACAATTCAAAATCCTCGTCTTTGTTTATCATTTCTTCCAGGGTGGTGGTCCCCCCTATCTAGCCACTCTCCTGAACAAACACTCCCCATCACGCGCTCTGCGCTCCTCTGACCAAGGCCTGCTCGCTGTCCCTCGTTCTAGGTGTCGTATTCGCGGGGACCGGGCTTTCTCAGTCCTAGCACCGTCACACTGGAACCAGTTGCCACCCTCAGTTAGGCTGTCCCCATCTCTGCCAGCCTTTAAGAGTCACCTAAAAACACACCTCCTCCGCTTGGCGTTTCCTGAACATGTTTGATTCGGCCCTCTATTATGTTGAATTTATTTCACAGTTTTCATTGGTTCACTCTATCCATTGTTTTACACATCTGTCCTGTACCAGAATGTTTCACCTTTTTTTGTAATTTGTATTTAGTAATTTAATTTGCTTTTATTTTTGAATTGCTTTTATTTTTGATTTATTCACTATATTTGTACTTCTACTGTACCATGTTCAGTGCCTTGGGCTTCCTGACAGGGTTGCGGAAGGCGCTTTATAAATAAAGCTTTGATTGATTGATTGATTGAAATAGGCTGGAGCCACACCATTCAGCGCCTTTAACACCATTAAATGAACTTTAAAACGAATTCTAAAATCAACAGGTAAACAGTGGAGAGCAGCCAAAATTGGTGTCACGTGCTCATGCTTCCTTTTGCAGTCCAAGAATCTAGCTGCAGCATTCTGGACAAGCTGCAATCGGGCTACAGTACCCTTACACCAAATAAAACGGAATCGCAATAGTCGAGTCGTGAGGTAATAAAAGCATGAACAACAGTCTCAAGGTCACGTCTAGATAAAAATGGCTTTACTTTAGCCAAACGTCTTAAATGATAAAATGAAGAGGATACTACAGTACCCACATGAGCATCCATGCAGAATGCACTGTCCATCTTCACGCCAAGGTTGACTGCTGAAACACCCATACAGGAGTTCAGTTTACCGCAGTCTACGTTGGAAAAATCTAAATGTTCACTCAGTCCAAACAACAGTGCCTCTGTTTTTTTTCCCATTGAGACACAGGAAGTTTTCTGCCAACCATATCTTAATTTCTGCCAAACAATCTCAAAAATCTTTATCGTGTGATCACCGGCGCCATCTAGAGGTAAGTACAATTGGCAGTTGTCGGCAAAGAGATGGAATCCAATTCCAAACTTTTGTAGAATGTCCCCCAATGGGAGAATATAAATGGGAAACAGCAACGGTCCCAGTATAGAACCCTGCGGTATCCCCCAAGGCAGAAGTGAGAGGGCCGATGAGGATAAACCAAATGTCTGCTCATTGTCCCCAAGAGCATGGTTCCCCTGACTAGTGAGAGCATGGTTCCCCTGACTAGTAAACAACTTGGTCATTTAACCTCTGATGTCAAGTTAAACTTGAGGAATTTGGGTGTTGTTTCTTCTCTTCAAGGCCACTCAAACCACTCAAAAACATTGGTCCGAAACATTTTCACCACTTAAGAAATATCTCCAAACTGTGAAGGTTGGTGTCAAAACATGAACTTGAATTAGTTATCCATGCCTTTATCTCCTCTCGTCTAGATTACTGTAACACACTCTTCACATGTTTTAACAAAAAAAACCTTGACCACCTTGCTTCAACCCCACCGCTCAGGTCCACAAACCAGAACCTTCTAGAAGTACCAAAGACCAGTCGAGGTGATCGCTCCTTCCAGGCTGTCACCCCCCGACTTTGGAATGATCTTCCTTTATCCTTCCATAGTATTCAGTCTGGTAAACTTTTAAAAAACAGCTGAAGACTATTTTATTTTAAGCTGCTTTAACCTAAAACTTTTGTCTTCTTTTTAAATTCAGACTTATAATCATATTTCATTTGTTTTATGATATTTATGATCATTTTATAACTTTATAACTTAGTTTTTTCTGGTTTTAATTTATTTCTGTTTTGATTAAAATCATTATGATTTGATCATTATGATTTTATGACCATATGACTCATTTTCTTTCTTATCTACGTGAAGCACTTTGTGATTCTCTTTCTGTGATGAGTGCTATATAAATAAAATGTACTTACTTTGATGTTTAAAAGACAAAAAATAATAAGAGGTAGTAGCTCAACTTTTTACTGAGTGAACAAAGCTGTATACTTACAATACATATCTATTATCGGAACAACTATTTAGTTGCAAATATGCCCTGTGTTACCCAGCCATTTTTAAAATTTAACATGAATGTATTTTTTTCTCACAAATTAAATATGATTTCACAAAAAAATTGCATTTTTATAGCAAATAAGTGTTGCCCCCAGTGGCACCCCAGTGAGATACAAGCTTTAGTCTCTTTTCCTAGTTCATCTTTTCAGTTTTAAACATATTTAACAAAAGTGGAAGAGATCATGTCAGGAGCTCACCTCGGTCATAAGCCACTGTTTCTGCTTCATACTGATGTCAAGAAGTTTGGTCTCATCCAGGATCTCTTCTAGAGTCAGGAAGTGTGTGTCCCCATTTTGGTGCCTCGTCTGTGAGAGAAAGGCAGAATTTCAAATATGGTTATCAGCTTTATGATATCCATGATGGAAATTGAGAGATGGGTTTATTCCTCTTTACCTAACACTGACAGCTGAAAAATTTGTTAAGCCTTCAATTGCACTTTTAAAATGTCGTGTGCAATTTAAAACTTTCAGCAGATGGCACAAAAAGTGCCCACAATCACAGAAGAGTGGTAAGTGGAGTGTGTGTCAGATAGCGATTTGATAGAGCCACAGCAAGATAAACAAGCTGTTTATGTACCCAAAGAAAGCCTCGAGACCAAATGTTAACACAGCGAACACGACTGACTCATTCAGCTGATACAATACACAACAAATCACGTTTTGGTGGAGCTTTGAAGGTCACGACGACAGTCTAATAGCTCTGCAGAAGGTGTTTTCCGAGTCTATGAGACAAAAACACTCCCATTGTCTCATTTGTGAATGCATACAATACATTCAATTGGATGCTAGTGTCAACAGAGATTTCTGTCCCTAAAATTGTCTTCAAATGTTGGTTACCTTCATGTAATTAACAATTTTGGCCAGGCAGCCAAACTTGTACCCAGAGCTTGCTTTAATGTTGATGTTTCCATTACTGGATTCTGCAGAGAAAAGGAAGGAAAATGTGTTTATTACATGAGAATTTACTGTGGTGAACATAAAGCATTCGGCATGAACACAGAAACCACAGAGCTGCTGAATATTTTCATGCTTCCCTCCTCCGTTGGCCAGGTCTGGACTGAGCATTCACCAATAAAAGCTGGAAACAGACACTGAATCATGAATGATTCATGCTGTGGGCGTGGGGGCTCTGTGGCTGTTCGCTGCACAGTGGGCTGGGTGCTGAAACCTGACAGGGCCACTAGCGAATGGCGCTGGGGTGGGGTAAAAGTAGAGAGCCAATGATCAGCTCAATGTGTTCAGTGGAGACATGAAGAGCTGCAAGAGTGATGGTGATGGAGGAGAAGGGAGGAGAAGAAGGGGAGCGGACGCACGGATGACGACTGGAAGTGCGCGAGTGCACCAAGAACAGGTCGATGCGTGACTGTGGGCGAGGGAGAGAGGAAGACAGAGAGCCAGAAGCAGGGGAGTGATCCGTTAACCTGCATCTTCAAAAGACAGAGCCAGGCACGCAGGTGAGTGGCTTTATTTTTCAGGGATGGATGAACCAAATGTTGATTAAATTATGTATAAAAATCCAAGGAAATAATCTTGGCTTCAGTCTGGAGCTACGGCAGTGTGTTTTCCAGCATTTAGTAGATGAATCTTAACAAATGCTTACATGCAAAAAACATGTTTTACTAACCCAACCCCTCTGATTGGATCTCTTGAACCAAATCCTCATATTTAGCAAAAAAAAAAAAAAAAAAAAGGGTTGAATTTGTCAGGTCAGATCCTGAGGCCTAGAACTGCATAAAAAACATCTGGATTAAATAAACATGGACCTGTCTGCACTCTTCCCTGCTCGAATAACAAACATCAGAATGTGTGTGTTTTCATGAGCATCACTGCTTTATCTGTTAGAGCAGCTGTAAGAAATTCTCAACACAAACCTAAAATATGTTTCTATCTAGACTCTGATTTTACTATACGAGTAGTTTACGTTCTAACAGTTCCTAAATAGAAGTACTTCCTTTGTATTTGTCTTTAATGAAAGAAACTAAAACCACACACAGTTCTGTCTAATAACTGCCATCATGTTAATGTTTTCAGTTAGGCTGGATGATTCGCTAGAACTGCACAGATTTTAGTTTTGAAACCCATTTTCAATTTTCATTATTGCCATTTAAATTCTGATTACCCTAAAAACATATGATTCTAGAAAAATAAGTTTTAAAAAGATAAAAATCTTTTGCGTAAATTGGTACTTCCTCATACAGAACAAGAAAAGTGTCTCAATTCTTTACTTCTGCTTGGTTCATGGACCAAATAAAGGAAAAAAGGTTCATTTTTTAAATTGGCCAGTAAGTGAATTTGGGCTGATTCTGACAACCGGACTTCTTTTAGACGTGTATCTAAATGATACCAGATTGTTAACAGTTAGAACATGTTACCGATCTGTCAGAGTAAAGGAAGGGCAGCATCATTTATGACAGCGGTTGTGAAAGTTAGAAATAAGATGTACAACTTGACCTTGAATAACAAAATAAAATAAACAGACGAGGATGGAAATAATAGGACCCTGCTGTGGGTCACGAAACGCCAAGTTTGGCATCTAAAATTAAAAACTGTCACAACATATATTGTGACATATGTTTTTGCCCAATCACTCACTCCTAATGCAAAAAAATATGTTTATGTATTTAGCAGACGCTTTTGTCCAAAGCGACTTACAAGTGATAATCAGCATGTTGCCCTTGAGGCTAACAACAACAATAACAACAACAACATTGACATCAGTCATGGAGAGGAGGGAACAAGGAGTGGACGGTAGAGAGGGGGGACGGGTGCAGGGAGGGTGCTAGTTTAGAAGATGCTCTCTGAAGAGCAGGGTCTTCAGGAGTTTCTTGAAAATTGAAAAGGAAGCCGCAGTTCTGGTAGTGCTTGGAAGGTCATTCCACATTTGTGGAACGATGCATGAGAAGAGTCTGGATTGTCCTGAGCGTGGTGTAGGCACTGCTAGCCGACCATCCTGTGATGACCGGAGCGGCCGGGCCGAGACATAAGCCTTTGCAAGAGGATTCAGGTAGATGGGAGCCGTACCGTAAATAATACGAGTGAAGATGGCTTTCATCTAGAAATGGGCAATGCCTAATTTAAGCATTGATATTCTTCAAAAATACTTCCTCTGTGGGGGCCCTCTGCCCCGGGAGCGGTGGTCGACTGTAGCTTCCTGGCCGCTCTATAGGTGGGGGGCTATGCTCCCCCTCCACTGAGCGCCCTGACTTAGTGTGGAACACCTGATGCTGCCGGGACAGACGGCTCCTCTGATGGCGTTTCCTTGCGTTACCTTACTTGGCTCATCTGGACTCAGCCTAATATAATTTTTACTTGTGTGCGTGTGTGTGTGTGAGTCTGTGTGTGTGTGTGTGTGTGTGCGTGTGCTTGCATATGTCTGTTAATGTTTTTAACCTGTTATGGGAATCTGGGGTCATTTTGTAAAGCACTTTGTTTGAAAAGCGCTTTATAAATAATCTGATTGATTCACATGACAGTTTTAGGATCTTAAGCAAGAGCAACAAGACTTGTAACCCAAGAAGACAGGTTCATTATCAGCAGCAACACTTGAGCTCCTCATCCTGAAGTAATCTGGGTCAGCTACCGAGGTCTCTGCACACAAGTGTGTGTTTGGAGCATGCATGTTCACACACACACACGTATATGGGAATAGACACAGTTCAGAGACAGAAAGATCTTTTACAAGACAGCAAATTACTATCTAAACTAGGGATGTAAGAAAATATCGATATGGCAATATATTGTGATATTTTTCCCCAGCAATATTATATCGATATTCAAAAGCCGTGTATCGGAAATATTGATTTGGCAATATATCGTGATATTTTTTCCTGCGATTATTAAATCGATATTCAAAAGCCGTGTATCTAATTCCTGAAAGAATTTACATGTAGGGCTGTCGCGGTAACCTCAAAAATGAAATATCGTGATATGAAGAAGCCCACCGCGCTGCATCATGCGCCACCGCGATTACCGAACTTCATTCAACTCAATGATGCATGTTGAGAAGGATGGCTGCACTGGTATCAAAACGAAACGTTACTTCGCTCCTTTGGGAGCACTTTGGTTTTCAGTACGTCAGCTGCTGTGCAGCCAGAGTCCTTGGCCGAGACAGAGCTGCCACCAGCGGCAAAAATAAATAAATAAATGCTCGGAGACCTGCTGAAGTCCCGGACAAGCACTGCTTCTGCAGCCGTCCCGAAGAGAGTTTGAGCCGAGCTGGAGCTCACTCGCTACCTGCAGGAGGAATGCATCCACCCTAAAGAAAACCCCCGTGACACGGTGGAGCAACAACCGGGAGAGATTCCCTTTGCTCGTCAGAGTCGCACGCAGGTACGTGTGCGTTAGTGCAACGAGCGCACCATCCGAGAGGGTTTTCAGTGTTGCTGCAAATGTTGCCACCCCTCTCAGATCCTCTCTCAAACCGTAGTTAACATGCTGGTTTTCCTTGTAGGTAACAAGGACGTGACCGAGCTATAAATCACCGTCATTCGTGTGTGTGAAAGTGAAATGATAGTGCGCCCGCCCCCCGGCGCGCGCGCGCCCGGTACATGCAATTTTTTATGCTTGATTTTAAACAACTAAACAAAATGGGGACTTGTTTCTTATTTGTTAGATGCTGCAGCCAAATTTGCATTTAAAAGTTTAACCTTCTCCTGAATTTTGTTGTTTTTAAGTTCAGTCGGACTCCGACTGTCGGAGAAACAAGCGTTACTGCGATTTGTGTTGTTACTGCCCTTTGATCTGCATTCAGTAAAGTGTTATAAAAGAAGGCACGGCAATTTTTAACCTTTTTTAAATGTGTAAACATTATGTTTAGATAGTACTGCAATAAAAAAGGGCTGCAATAATATCGCACACCGCAATATTAAGCCACCCTGAATCACCGCAGGGGGAATTCCTCAACCGTGACAGCCCTATTTACATGCAAACATTTGTGTATTTTCTTTTCGTTTTGCGCAATTCAATCGCCACCCGCTAGTTGGCAGCAGGGTTTTGTTTCCACCACTGAAATGTAAATCCCTCCATCATGGTTCAGATACCTCATGTTAAACATGTTACGTATCAGTTTGGACTGTTTATTGAACATTCTTAAAATAAACTCAGTAAAAAAATTGCTTGTAACGTCTGACTGAATGTATCGCAATATATCGTGATGTATCGTATCATCTCCCCTATATCGTGATATGTATCGTATCGCCAGAATTTCATAAATACATATCCCTAATCTAAACATAAAAATAAATGTTTTATTCAGACACCAGAACTCAAACGGCAGAAACATTTCTTGATGTTTTCTCTGTTTTCTCCAACCAGATATCATGGCCAACGCCACAACCATCATTCACTCAAGTAGCCTCCCATCGCACCCCGAGGTCGTCCCTCTGTCCCGCGTCTCCCTGCAGGTCCAAGAAGTCTACCCCTTCCACGACAGCTGGAACATAGCCTGTTTCATCATCCTGCTGCTGTTTATCCTCGCCGTCCTGTCCCTGACTGCTTTGGCCGTTCTCTATGAGCTGCTGGACTGTGGGTGCTGTGCTAAAGGGAAAACACACCACCAGCTAGAGGAGGAAGGGCCTGGAAACTGCAGCAAGCTCATGACCAACATCTGCAAGGAGCCAGAATCCCACACTGAGGTGGTGTAAAGGCAGGGATGAGGGAAAATCACAAATTTGGGTTTTGGATTGCTCCAAATCACAGCCACGACTCCATTTCCCAGAAAAATAAGACAATCTGAGGCTGGACACTTAAGAGATTAAACATGGCAAAATATAGAAAATTCAAAGGTAGAGCTTGAGTTTTTATTTCTGTCAAGAATATTCGCCAAGTATTTACAAGATTTTACAAAGTATATATGTAAAGAAAGGTGAAAATACTAGTGACTGGGCAACACTAGTGTACAAAAACAGACAAATGCTGTATTTATCATAGGAACTGTGGAAAAAACATGTTGCATTTAGTGGGATGATGAAGGCTTTCTGTTTTCCTTTTTTAAAGTAAAAGGTTTCATGCTTAAAATCTGGCAGAGGTAGCCGCTGCTTAGGATAAAACTAGCACTTCCTATTATTTGCTAAACTGAAGCCAGTGGTGTCAACATGTTTAACACAAGTTTGATGAGTTTATTATTTGCACAGTGACATACTTTGTGTAATGCTCAGTAGTGTAAAACACCATAAGCGTTGTGTGTTTTATATTTTAGCTCAAATAAAGATGGCAGAATGACAGCAAAACACATAGGTGGTTTTTAATGTGTAAATTATATCTCGATTATTACATTTTTTCCCAATTGTGTCCTACATAGATTCTGTGGTGCTGCGTTCAGCCATTTTCTCCCATGTGGGTTAACATAGTATGTCTGTTACAAAAATACACATTTGATACTTGTCACATTAAATACGCCAATGCATTTCTTATAGTACCATATTTTAATTTTGTTGTGATAAAAGTAACTTTTAATAGTTGTAATCACTAATAAACAGAACAAATTCGTCACTTGTTTGCATATGCAAACTTTGGAAATAAATTTGATGGGTAAATGTATTAAAGCAACTCTAAAGAGATCTAACACTGTAAGTTATTGTTTTGAAACTGGTTTCAGCGTTTCTTGGGCCAGAAACTTGAGCAATTTCACATTGAACAGCACTGTGGCCCTCTGCTGGCAGATCCACTCCATGACGACAGTGTTTGACAGGGAGGGGGTGTCATCAATACAGTTGACAATAATATTTTTTGTTCTAAAGTGTGGATCTGTTTACTTTGTGGCTAATTCAGTATCAGCTGGCACGTGTTAGCATTAGGTCGTTGTCAATGTTAGCTACAGCAGGTTGCAACAGGTTTGCTTATGAAAGTTGTAATTCTGCTTTCAACCAGTAGGAGGGAAAATGAGAAACTTAGGCCTAGTCCACACGTAGCCGGGTTTTTAAAAAAACAAATATCCGCCCCTCCAAAAACTTGCATTTACACCACCTCGTTTTAAAAAAAACTCTGTCCACTCGTACCAGGATAAATACGTTGTTAAGGACACGCCAGACCTGTAGGCGGCAGTACTTCTCCCGTTCTTAACCTCGTCCTTCGTCTGTGGTCTTCCGCAAGGAGCAGTAATTCCGCTTGCAAAAACAAACAAGCAAAAAGCGCTTGGACAATTGATAAAGCGAGTGCAGCTCTGAGGGCATTCATGCTGTCGGCTAGTGTAAACACAGGTCGCACACGTGATGTCAGCGTTTTTTTGTCGCGGAAAGTGACGTTGCGGACCTTAAAACTCCGGTTTTGTCTGTCCACACGCAGACACCCAAAACGGAGAAAACGCAGATCTTCACTTTGGCCGGAGTTTTTAAAAAGATCCGTTTTTGTGTGAAAAAAACTCAGTTTTCGTGTGGATGACAGGCCAAAACGTAGAAAAATATCTACGTTTTGGCAAATCCCCGGCTACGTGTGGACAGGGCCTTAAGTGTTGCTGTAAATATTGAGAATCATGACTTCCACAATCAGGCACCCTAGGTTTTTGCCATTTATTTATTAAATTCCTGGGTGTAATTGTGCACACGGATAGTGCAATATCAAAAATAAATATTGTTTGCAGCCCTAGAAATCCTAATGACATTGTTAATATTAAGGACCAACTCATTGTGGCCAGACAAGTACGACGACAGAGTTCTGCTACTGAGACATCAGGATCCACCAGCAGTGTGTTGGTTAGAAACTGCTGCTATGTGACATCTTGCAAGCTAAAAAGCCCAACTGTTACCAAGACAACAGGAGAAATTAGAAAGTGAGCACACACAGAAACAAGTTATACTCAGAATTACACACCAAACTTGGACTACATTAGACGACAAACTGATGTCAGTGTAAAACCACTGATTGTTTTGAGCTCATTCAGATATTTCATGGATGTGTCAGATAATCATGATTACTACAAATCCTGCAGTGAATAAGTCTAGACTCAACATCCTTGTCACATTTTAGGTCCAGACACATATTCTCTTCTAATCCTCAGCCTAAATGATAACTGTAGGTTACTATCAAATGTAACTTTTAAAATGTACATGTGATAACTTTAAGTTATTTAAGGCAGATGCTAGCAAACACAGATTTTTAAAAAGTATCTGATTTTCTAGATGTAAATGGCAGCAAATAAGGTGACAATAGAGATATGCAGCTACTGAGATCATGGCAGAAGCAGCAAGATCTGGAGTGGGGAATACGGTTTTCAAGACTCTCAAATCAGGTGTAACACTTTAAGTCACACTTGCTCTGTTTGTCACCTACATAATCTCAAAGCAGTAGTCCACTAGTCTGGCAAGCCAGACTAAATAAATATATTATTTAAATATATTAACTAAATCTGCAAAGCAGGAATTTGTTCTTGTTCACTTGGCTAGTAGTCCACATGCTTTAAGACTGACAGCAAACCAGCAACAAACATGGGATTCATAAACTTGCAACAACGGCAAAATAATGTTTACTGTGAGAATCATGAACCATGTTAAGAGCAAGTGCTTCACCTACCAGTGCTGTGTTTGGAGCCAGATGAGCTCTCCTTGTCTAGTTTTGGTTTCTTCTTCTTGTGTGATCCAGAATCGGACGTAGTCTGTCTTTTCTCTACAGCTGGAGTAGACAGGGCTCTCTTTTTGAACAGCTCCCTCTCTCTAAGTAGAGCCGGATCCATCCTGGCTGACAGGAGCAGAATATATTAGACACTTGCAGTCTGCGAGTAATATACCACAAACAAATGGATTCACATGTTTCTGATCTAACACTCATTTTTTAAAAATATTTAAAATAACTAATTGTTTTGTTTACATACCAGTGCTGTCATTTTTACACGGTGAATTGTCTCCCAGCTGTTTGTATTTCTCTTGAAAATATGGAAAGTTTTAATAAACTATTTTAAAGTTTTATTAAATCTTTTTCAGGTGTAGGAAGCTTAGGGGAATTAAAATAGTGCGTGTACCTTAACTAGACACCACCTTGTAGTTTTAAAATGAACCAGACCGTAACGAACACTGGTCAGTAAACCCCTATTACCGTTATCAAACTAACGTTATTGACTTATCTAACACAATCATGTTTAATTACGAAAAGTGCTAAATTACTGAGCAAACGAAACACAATTATACACTATTCTGGTGGCTAACGTAGCGTTAGCATGTTCAGTTAGTGAACGTTACCTGACACTTTGTTTCTCTTCACTCAGAACAAAAACTAGTTAGTCCAAAAGGACTAACTAATGACGAACGATACAAAATATATTACTCTCCAAATCGTGTTTTCCGTTGTTTCTGCGACTAAACAAATTACAGTTAGCAAAAAACTTCTCACTGATTTCTTCTATGTAACACTTCCGTTTCTTCTGTTCGACTACTCCCACATCGATAGGTAATCCTTGAACGTCATTGCGTCATTTCACACATGCGTGGAAAACATTTCAGTGATGCTTTTTTCGGACTCTTAAACACACATTTTATGATATATTGAAATATATTTTCCGGCATTTAAAAAAATGTATCATTTTTGTATGGAAGCCCATTCCTGCCACTCAGATAAAAAAACATTATTTCATAATTATGATTCAGCTATAGTGTTTATATACATATCTATATCTATGATGGCAATCATATGCGACTGGAGGTGAGCTCAAGTCGCCATTTTGCTGCTGCCAGGTCCTCTTGTGTGATAATATCCCAATTAAACCATATACCTTGGTATTACAATTCAATCAGAAAGGTGTATAAGCCAGATAAATACAGGGAATAAGATTGCTCAAACTGATAAATCCTTAAATCATTGGTTAATCAGCAACCAAATTAATTTAGGACAAAAATGGCAGAAGTAATAGTTCAGAAAATTATCAGCCTATAGCTCTGGCTAATGTTTTGTCTAAAGTGCTTGAACATGTTCTTTTGGACAAACTGATGCCATTTGCTAGAACTACAGACTCTCAGTTTTGGTTTAAAGTGGTGTGTTT
Organism: Nothobranchius furzeri; assembly: GCF_043380555.1. Classification (NCBI taxonomy): domain Eukaryota; kingdom Metazoa; phylum Chordata; class Actinopteri; order Cyprinodontiformes; family Nothobranchiidae; genus Nothobranchius; species Nothobranchius furzeri. The sequence goes on along the minus strand of NC_091747.1, from coordinate 77,628,046 downwards.
ACATGCAGCCAGTAACCCTTTAAAACCCCGAATATTCACAATAACCCGGTTCCGCAATGTAAACACCGCCAAAAACCCAGATATGCTCATAATATATATATATATATATATATATATATATATATATATATATATATATATATATATATATATATATATATATATATATATATATATATATATATATATATATGTATGAACTGTTAAATTAAAAGAGTGCAGGACTGGTTGCTTGGTGGGAAATCAGTTATTCAATCACCTCATGTATGCTGATGATTTGGTGGTATTTTCCCCATACAGTGCTGGTCTGCAGCAGCTGCTTGAGGTACTTAAAAGAAACATTGTCGTTGTTGTCTTCCTCCGCTTATCCGGGTATGCAGAGGTCACCACTGGCCACTAGGGTGTGTGGTGATCAAACCTCGAGAGAAAAAGGTGTATTCAGGGATGTGCCTGAAGTCACGTACATGTGACTATCCCCTGCAGGGACGTGCCTGAAGTCACGTACATGTGACTATCCCTGACTGTACATACTGCTGCTTCTCATTTGTATTGCTGCTGCTCCACCATCACGCTGCTGTCTATCCATGCTACTGTTCGACTTGTATCTGTAAGTCTTCACCTGCTTGTTAAGCTAATGTAAAGGTCACATTGATTTTCTCCAAAATGACTGTGCTTAAATTGCTCTGAAAAGCAAATAATCACATCAGCACCAAGAAACTTCATTTCCCATGATGCTTTGCACACGGAAGCATTGGGATGATGTCACCGCCTAATACCAGAAACACGTTCTGCGCATGTGCGGGAGGCCGTGGAGCTTTTCCCGCGAACTAAGACCATAAATCTTCAGCAGAGACAAAGAAACCTCGTTCTTTTGCCCAGGATACCTGGCGGTAAGGACACGCTTGTCGAACGCTCCGACTCCCTTGAGCACGCGGAAGCTCTAAGTGCCCAAGTTGAGCCACGCAACCGCTACAAAGCCACTCCAACTCCATCAGGACCTGACTGGGAACGAGCGGAGCTCCATCCAGCTCTCAGAGACGCTGTAAGTTGTCAAACTCAGCACAAAAGAAACTTCGTTCTCTTTGTGTCCAGCCCGTGGAGAAACACTCACGGAGAACGCCAAACAACGGAGAAAGCGACAACTCCATCAAACCGACGGACGACGCCAAACTGCGGAGAAACACGGAGAACCGTCAAATCAAACAGTGAGGGATGCTTCACTGTTCTGGTGATCAGAAACTCATCTCTTTCTCTCATTCTTTCCTTCTCCCGTTTCCTCTATAGTCCAGAATAAGCAATAAACCGCGTCTATTGCTTAAAAGTAGCTTCGTGTTTTCCTCTTTCGTTCCCAAACACGTCCGTCGGGTCATTTTGAAAGAATAAACTGCTTATTAATCATTGTTTGGTATCTTTAAATGTTTCCTACTATGGCCAAGTGGTTAAACTAAAAGATATTAATTCGTGATTAATCTTTGGTGAAGCTTCATGATCTTTTGAAATGTTTTGAGTGATTTAAGGTTAAGTTACTACTGATTCTAAGTGCTTTGGAAGTTAAAGTGCAAGTTGCCACCCACACTTTAGCCAGACAAAGGGGTCAGCCATCTTGTATTCAAGACTCCATTTTGAATCCATACACACGCACACACACACACACTCACCACTCCTTTGTGAGAACGGAGGACCTCATTCATACATCCTCCATCACACGCAAACACATCCATCTTCAATCATATCACATGGTTATTATTCATTTATGCCACTGTTTATTCATTTGACAAATTGTTCAATTAAATGTTATAAAATTCAGATTTTCGTCTCCAGTAGCTTTGTTGTGTCGAAGAGAAGTCTCTGCTCCAAGGATTCTACGAACTTCAAGAAAGACTGATAAGAGTTTTGGATTAAATTTTTCCCCGGTTGAAGGGGAATGGTGCCCCGTATATCTAAGATTAGCTTAATTAATTAATAAATCAGTAAATATTCCCATATTTACAGAATTTATTGAAGAATCCAAAAGTAAGTTAAAACTTACTAATTATTCGCTCCTAATAACCCCTACACATGGAAGGTCCACCCATAGAAATACACGTTGACCCGGCGGCAACGCCAAAGACGTACCTCACCGCGGCGGCTTTGCCTTTGCATTGGCAACAGAGGGTGCATGACGACCAACTTCGGGACGAGTCCCTGGGCGTCATTGAACGTGTCCCATATGGCGAACCAGTGACCTGGTGCCACCGGATGGTGGTCACCCGGAAGCATGACGGAACCCCCCGCAGGACCGTCAACATCTCACCTCTTAACAAGTTCTTCAAACGTGAGACTTTCGCAACCGAGTCCCCATTCCACCTGGCGTGCCGGATCCCGAAAGGGACCTGGAAGACTGTCACTGATGCCTGGAATGGGTATCACAGCGTACCCCTGCACGAGTCAGACCGTCATCTCACTACCTTCATCACTCCCTTCGGCCGCTGGCTTTACACCAGAGCCCCACAGGGCTTTCAGCCGTCTGGCGATGGCTACAATCGCCGCTTTGATGCGATCCTCTCCGACTTTGAACGGACGGAAAGGTGCATGGATGACACCATCCACTATGACACCGACCTTAAAACGCATTGGTGGAGAACAATCGACTTCCTGACGCACGTTGGCCGATCCGGCATTGTGTTGAACCCATCTAAGTTTCAATTTGCCAAGAGGGATGTTGATTTTGCCAGTTTCAGGGTCTCCGATGCTACCATCGAGCCCCTCCCAAAGTACCTGACGGCCATCAGGGACTTCCCCATGCCTACCTCGACCACGGACATCAGGAGCTGGTTTGGTCTGGTTAATCAGGTGGCCAACTACGCACAGCTGCGTGATATAATGGCGCCATTTAAGCCCTTTCTGAGCCCTTTCTGAACCCTCGATGCAAATTTGTGTGGTCACCCGAGTTAGAGGCAGCATTTCAGGCATCCAAGCTGGCCATCGTGGACACTATCCGGGCAGGCATAGAGATCTACAACATGGAGAGGCGCACTTGTCTCCGCCCAGACTGGTCCAGGCGTGGCATTGGATACTTCCTCCTCCAGCAGCACTGCACCTGCAGCTCCGGTGTCCCCGGCTGCTGTCCTGATGGATGGAAAATTACTCTGGCCGGCTCACGCTTTCTCTCCTCCGCTGAGCAGCAATACGCTGCTATTGAGGGGGAGGCCTTGGCTGTAGCATGGGGTCTGGAGCAGACCAGATACTTCACGCAGGGGTGCGACAACTTGGTTGTGGTCACCGACCATAAGCTACTGGTAAAGATCCTTGAGGACCGGACATTGGATGAGATAACTAACTCTTGCCTGTTCAGGCTCAAACAGTGCACACTCCCATGGCGTTTTGATATTGTGCACTTGCCTGGCAAGAGCAACTGCGCTGCCGACGCAGCCTCCAGGTATCCCTCGCCCTGTGGCTCTGATGAGGGCCGCTGCATGGGCGCATGGAACGTGACCGATAGCGAGGAGTCAGTGCATATGGCGTCCATTTGCAGCAACGCACTGGAGTCTGCTGCCATTGCATGGCCACTCCTTGCACAGGAGACGGCCACGGACGCATGCCTCTCCCACCTCCTGCACCTCATTGAAGATGGGGGCAGCATTGACCCAAAGGACCTGGCGCTGGCCGACCTGTCTAAGGTCTGTGAGTCCGTGTATGTGCAAGATGGGGTCCTGCAGTACTGTGACCGCGTCATTGTCCCCACATCCCTTCGTCGTGCGGTACTTCATTACCTCAACGCCGCCCATCAGGGCAAGTCGGCAATGGAACGACGGGCCTGCTCCATCATTTACTGACCTGGTATGTCAAATGACATCCAGTTGACCAGGGAGCGATGCGCAGACTGTAACCGCAATGCCCCCTCACAGGCGGCCCCACCCCCCATGTCTGCATCCCCGCCATCCACGCCATTTGAGGAGGTGTTCACAGACTTCTTCGACTACAGGGGTCACCACTACCTGGTCGTTGGTGATCGCCTCTCCGGCTGGGTGGAAGTCATGAGCTCTCCCGCAGGTAGCAATCTTGGGGGCTCCAATGGGCTTATCCATCACTTAAGGGCTTTCTTCGCCACGTTCAGTGTGCCCAAGGAGTTGTCAAATGACGGAGGCCCAGAGTTCTCGGCGGGGCGCACAGCGGACTTCCCCCGCTTATGGCAGGTCAGGCACTGAGTGTCCTCGGTTGGGTTCCCCCAGTCTAATGGAAGGGCGGAGGTGGCTGTCAAGACGGCGAAGCGCCTACTAGTCTCAAACACCGGCCCGACCGAGAGCCTCGACCATGACTGCTTTCTGCGTAAGATGTTGCAACTTCAGGGACGTGCCTGAAGTCACGTACATGTGACTATATAAATGATATTTTCTTCTTCTTGTTCTTCTACTATCCCTGACTGTACATACTGCTGCTTCTCATTTGTATTGCTGCTGCTCAACTATCACACTGCTGTCTATCCATGCTACTGTTCAACTTGTATCCGTAAGTCTTCACCTGCTTGTTAAGCTAATGTAATGGTCACATTGTCAGTATGCACGCTAAGCCGCACCACATTTGTTTACCTATTTTACCGCATTGCTTAGCTTTGGCCTTCAGCCCATGCTGCTGCTTCACGCTGCCGTTAGCGTCTGCTCACTCAGCTTTGTACGTCGCAGCAGGGCTCCTTCATCCTTGTCAATTAAGCCATTAGACATCGAGGAGTGTATTTCTTCAGGGTACGGGTTGCGGGGGCAGCATTCCAACTAGGGAGTTCCAGACCGTCCTCTCCCCAGCCACCTCCACCAGTTTCTCCGGCAGGACCCCAAGGAGTTCCCGGACCAGATTGGAGACGTAACCTCTCCAACGTGCCCTAGGTCGACCCGGGGGCCTCCTGCCGGCAGGACATGCCCGAAACACCTCCCCAGGGAGGCGTTCAGGAGGCATCCTGACCAGATGCCCACATCACCTCAACTGACTCCTTTCGATCCGGAGGAGCAGCGGTTCTACTACGAGTCCCTCTCGAATGTCCGAGCTCCTCACCCTATCTCTAAGGCTTAGCCCGGCCACCCTACGGAGGAAACTCATTTCGGCCGCTTGTATTCACGATTTCGTTCTTTCGATCATTACCCAAATGACCAAAGGTGAGGACTGGGACATAGATCGACCGGTAAATCGAGAGCCTGGCTTTCTGGCTCAGCTCCCTCTTCATCACAACAGATCGGCTTAGCGTCCGCATCACTGCAGACGCAAAACCAATCCGCCTGCCAATCTCCCGATCCCTCCTATCCTCACTCGTGAACAAGACCCCGAGATACTTAAACTCCTCCACTTGAGGTAGGACTTCTCTCCCGACCCGGAGTTGGCAAGCCACCCTTTCCCGGTCGAGAACCATGGTCTCTTGGAGGTGCTGATCCTCATCCCAGCCGCTTCACACTCGGCCGCGAACCTACCCAGCAAGAGCTGAAGGTCAGAGCTGGATGAAGCTAGGAGGACCACATCATACAAAAAAAGCAGAGACGAGATTCTCCTGCCACCAAACTCGACACACTCCACACCACGGCTGCTCCTAGAAATTCTGTTGGACAGAACCAGTGACAAAGGGCAGCCCTGGCGGTGTCCAACCCTCACCAGGAACAGGTCCGACTTACTACCGGCTATGCGGCCCAAACTCACGCTCCTCTGGTAAAGGGACTGAATGGCCCTGAACAAAAGGCCATCCACCCCATACTCCTGGAGCGTGCCCCTGGGGACACAGTCATAAGCCTTCTCCAAATCCACAAAACACATGTGGATTGGTTGGGCAAACTCCCATGCCCCCTCCATCACCCTTGCAAGGGTATAGAGCTGGCCCACAGTTCCACGGCCAGGATGAGAACCACATTGCTCCTCCTCAATCTGAGATTCAATTATCGATCGGACCCTCCACACCAGTACCTTTGAGTAGACCTTTCCAGGGAGGCTGAGGAGTATGATCCCCTTATAGTTGGAACACACCCTCCAGTCACACTTCTTGAAGATGGGGACCACAACCCCGGTCTGCCACTCCACAGGAACTGGCCCCGATGACCACGCAATGTTGCAGAGACATGTCAACCACGACAGCCCTACCACATCCATAGCCTTGAGATACCCAGGATGAATATCATCCAGCCCCGGGGCTCTGTTGTTTGACTACCTCAGCAACTTCTGCCCCAGAGATTGGACAGTCCATCCCCAGGTCTCCTGGCTCTGGCTCCTCCTCGGAATGCGCATAGGTGAGATTGAGGAGCTCCTCATAGTATTCCTTCCACCACCCGACTATAGCCCCCAGATGATGTCAGCAGCTCCCCATCCCCACTGTAAACAGTGTGAGCGAGTTGCTGCCTCCCTCTCCTGAGGCGTCGTACAGTTTGCCAGAACCTCTTTGGCGCCGATCGATAGTTTTTCTCCATGGCCTCACCAAACTCCTAATAAATAAAAAATACACCCATGTCAAGTTTTAAATGTAGAACTATAAAGACAAACCAAAAAATCTCAAATTTCAAATGGAGAAATAAGACTCAGTATGTTCAAACCATACCATACCAGTTTATTTATAAAGCACATTTAAAATAGCATGGCAGCTAACCAAAGTGCTATACAGGAGAGTCAAAGACTCAAACACAAGAACAAAGACAGCATAGAAATAAAATATAAAGCTAAAACATATACCACACATATTAAGGCATAAAAATACAATGAAATTTAACTAACCATAAGAGTAAAAGCGTTAAGAGATAAAAGAAAAGTAAAAAACTAACTGAGCAATGTTAGAGAGCTAAAAAGTACAGAGGAATGGCACAAGCTGCTGCTAATAAGCGTCATACTACTGACGTATGAAGACAGTAAAAAAAAAGGAAAAAAAAACTCGATTAAGAATTATCAACAAGGTGGCTTTGAATCAGTTGGTATGTTGAGAATAAACTGGATAAAACAAATTTTTGTCTGACCCCGATAACTATAGTTTCCATGTGGCAAGTGGTAGTCGTAACATAAATAAATTAAGGATAAAAAAGTTGCAACAACGCCAGCCTGGGTTGTATCTTGTATCTGAAACTTTAAAGAAACGGTTTACATCTGAATCGGAACCATGTGTGATTTGTGCAGAAAATGAGGAAACAATACCACACTTTCTTTTCTTGTCGTTTCCCCTCAGCTTTCTGGAGAAAAATTAGCACTTGGTTTAGAATTGGCCAAAGAGTTGTATAAGATCCCCTACAAACACTGCTTTATGTAGAAAATATACCTAAAAAATGCCAGAAGCTTATAAATATAATCTTGAGTTTGGGTAAATGCTACATTCATTATAAAACATGTCTGCCCTCTCCTGCTGGTTTAAAAAATGAATTGAGAATATATTTCCAAAGCTTTAAACGGTTGGACAAAAACCCATCTGTGGAAGATCTGCTCAAATGCTCTGGTGACTGGCTCCTACCAGTTAGATGCTGTATTCCCTACTGGATGCTGTAAATTGTTTTGATTGTTAATAAAGTTCGATATTTAAAAAACAATATCCTCTTGTGTGTTGCAGTGATATTAGGCCCGACACTGCCTCCTAGCGGTTTAGTAGAGTTTCTGCTTCACATAAACATATTTATCCACATTTACAAATTGTATCAAAAAGATCACAATAATGTGCAGAGTGCTGATTTAAAAACAATTTGACCTCCAAAAATTGTCCAAGTAATTTAGACAACATGCCATTATATCAACACTCAGTTTAGAGTAATAAAGCTCCCTATGTAAAGAAACAAGGTACGGGCTTTTTATGATCAGAAGAATTTTGGCTTTAGTCTGCTGTTGATTATGACTGTCTTTGTTTCAAGTAGTCATTGATGACGTTTTTTTTATTTGGAATAAACAAAAAATAAATGAACAGAATAAAATTTTCTGAATTTTAAATGTGTTTCAAAATCTGTCATTGACAAAGAACATGACACTATAACAAAGCAATTAAAAAGTATCTTACTGATGTATTTTCAAAGCATTTTATAACAGCATTTCTTTAGAAAGGAAATGTAGTTTTGTTTAAAAAAAGGAATCAGTGGTGATTTATCTAATGTTTCATCTTCTCATGCTGACACCATTTGATTGCATTACAGTGTGATTGGAAACAACTGAAAGCTATTTATCGATTGTACCTTTTCTCATGCACACACCATTTTTTTGTAAACAGTTTTGCTCAGATATTAACTGAATTGGTAATTCTGATCTAACGCTGACCTTTTAGGCTCTCCGCCATCTACTAATGGAAGATTTCCTGTCATGTGATAGAATAGAATTAGAATTCAACTTTATTGTCATTGCACATGTACAGGTACAGGGCAACGAAATGCAGTTTGCATCCATCCAGAAGTGCTTTAGCCGTGATATAGATGTATTACAATATATATTAGCAATAATATAGATGTGTAAGTATATTACAGAAATGGATCTATTACGTATGTTATAATGTACACGGTATGAATTATTTTATGAGTATTCTATGACTATAAGTATGTACAGGCTGTAGTTAATACAAGCAGTCCATGAGTTTAACGTGGGTCATATGTCAGGAGGCAGAGTTCAGGAGTCTGACAGCTGTTGGGAAGAAGCTGTTCCGGTACCTGGTGGTCTTAGTCCGGAGGCTCCTGTAGCGCCTCCCAGAGGGCAGTAGGGTGATTATTTAACTCTCAGTATTCTGAGTGCACACAACATATTTAATGACTAGCTAATGCTTAGGAAAGGGAAGGGAAAGTTCACTTTGTTTTCAGGCCATATTGATATTTGGCTCCAGTTTAAAATCAAGGTTCTCATCTGGATGGAAGTCAGAGAGGACCTAGAACAAGTAACCAGTACCAAACAAAAATGATCAGTTTAAAATGTTTGCAAAAAACAACAACCCTACATTTTCTTCCCTCTAAGAGGACAAGGACGGGCATTTTGTTAAAGTTTAATATTTTTATTTATGAGTTTGGACTTCTACTTTTTTGTGTAGCTGCCTTTTTTGCCCTTGAGGTTTTCAGCCACCGCTGTCTCCTAATCACCAACCACTCATCTGTTCAAGTTGGCTCGTTTTTCTTCCTCTGCTCATCGTCCTCTTCTACCTTCTGTTCATTTGTAGATCATCATTGTTGGTTCTGTCCTGCTCCTGGTGTTTCATCCCTTTTGCTCTTTCTGATTTTGGTGTTCCTATTTCAGCAGCATCTTTTGCTTTTGTCAGCATCTCAGACTGAAGCCAGGTTTCACTGACTGTCGAGACCATCAGCGGAGAGGAGAGGTAAGATGAGGTCACACATAAAGAGAAAAACACGTCAAAGCGGCAGATGGATGAATACAAGTCACATAACAGAGCTGGTGTCAGATCAAGCTGAATGAAAGACAGACACTTTTCTTTATTACTCATCTGCTTTAAATGAACAAGTTCTTGCACCAAAACAAGAAGACACAAGATTTAAAATGTAAGAAGCTTTTATGTTCTTGTGCATTGTGAAGGAACTTATCTCAACCTCAAAGCTCCTTAGATCTTAACTTTCAGTGCTTCATAGCTTTTTTCTCAGTTTGGTTAGCTTGACATGATGTCAGAGTGTTTTCTTTGTGAATTCCGTTGTTTTCTGAGACAAACTACATCAAAACTTTTGTGTCAAACAATCTCCGTCAGCTGTGTGTCTCATTTGGTAGTTTGTCAGATTAAAGCACCTCTGAAATAGCTTTTCACAACGTGTGTGTGTGTGTTTTTCCTGTGTCCTGTCCGGTTGTGAAGCAAACAGAATTAATGTCTGAATGCTGGTGACAAGTCCTACAGATTTACTCTCAGGTGGAGCGTCAAAGCCTCTGCTTTTAATGTTCACGCCCAGGGCCAGATTAAGACTTTGTTGTACCCTGGGCAACAATATTCAAGGGCCCCATCATCACGACCCAAGGATCACTATAGTCACATACAGAATATTTTACTGTAATATACAGTAAATATACTCAATACTTGAATGCCTGACATCACGTAACCCGCTCAGGGTAACCTTTGACCCACCTCGTGGACTGACCAATGAGGAGAGGGTCTTAACTTGAGACCCTCTCCTCATTGGTCAGTCTGCATGAGACTGACTCTCAACTGACGTTCAAAGTCATAGGCAGCGAAGCGTCTCTGTGCAGCGCAAAAGCCCGGGTGGACAGTTTGTCTAATATAGGGTGATCATATTTCCATTTCCAAACAAGAGGACAGGGGATCTGTGCCTATGACGTCACACTATGGCAACGCCACACAAACCACGTTGGGACCTATTTTTTGTAAGAACTAAATATCAGATTCTGCCAATAAAAGGGCTCTAAAAAATTCGTATGTAAATAATTTGCATATTTATTTCAAAATCTCATTTTTCTGCTTTAGTGCTGAAACAAGGTTTTATTAATAATAAGTTATTATACCTTTTGTTTTACTACAGCATCGGTACTCTTCCTGTGCACAGATTATTAAGGATGCTTGTTTCAGCTGTGAGATTAGACGATAGGATCAATGAAAAAATAAGTTGTCACACACTCACATGGTTTTGTTACTTTTTGCAAGTTTATAAAAGCAGCAGATGAGACAGCATGTCTGATAATTTAGTTTTTCATCTGATAATATTAGAACATGTCAGTAATGTCTGAGGGGCTTTTACAAACACTGTATAACTAATACTCCTGGAGAGGGTATGGATTACACAGGGGCTTCTGGAGAGCCCAGTTATTGGGGGGGCGGGGGGGGGGGGGTATTTTGCCGTGGCCCCCAAAATGTCTTGAAACGGCCCTGGGTGTGTGACTGAGTTTTGAAGTGACCTGAATTGTATCAGATATATAATTATTACATGTGTATAACTTATTGCTTTATATGTCACGATGGTCGACTGGGTACGGGAGTTGAACTCGGTAAGGATGTTTGACGTCTGGATTATTCGGTAGAGAACTCTGATCAGGGGTTTCAATGAAACGATGACTGAGTGAAGAGCCGGTGCAGCGTCTTCCATATATAGGCTTGGGTGTGACTGGGAGAATGCCGGGAGTTCCCGCGAGGAGCTTGCTGGGAAATGTGGTCCAAGATGGAGGCCGGTTAGCTGGGAGAGGCCGGTTTGGGGGCTTGGGTTCTGACAGGACCCCCCGGTCCTGGGACGGCTCCAGAAGTCCCAGGGCGACCTCGGCGGTCCAAGAAGTCAGAGACAAGGGCAGGGTCCAAGATGGAGCGGGCCGGCTCCCAGGAGCGTTCCTCAGGGCCGTAGTCCGCCCAATCGACCAGATACTGCCAGCCCCGTCCCCTGCGGCGAGCGTCCAGGATGCGCCGGACGGTGTAGATGGGCTCACCGTCGAGGAAGCGGGCAGGCGGAGGTGCCGGAGCCGGAAGCGGAAGGAGGGAGGATTCCACGTAGGGCTTGAGCCGGGAGATATGGAAGGTGGGATGGATGCGGAGACTCGCAGGCAGCCGCAGCCGGTACGTGACCGGGTTGATGACCCTTTGCACGGGGTAAGGCCCAAGGAACCGGGGAGCGAGCTTCCTGGACCCGGCACGGACACGGAGGTCTGCCGTGGACACCCAGACCTTATCCCCTGGAGCATATGAGGGACCAGGACGGTGTCGGCGGAGGTGTTGGTGAGAGTAACGGGCGTTAGCTCGGGTTATGGAGGCCCGCGCCTTTATCCAGGCGTTCCTGCAGCGCCTCACCAGGGATTGAGCGGCCGGCACCGCAACTTCGGGTTCCTGGTGGGCAAAGACCGGGGGCTGGTAGCCATAGAAGACTTCGAACGGGGACATCAGAGTGGCTGAGGAGGTGTGGAGATTGTGGGATAACTCAGCCCAGAGGAGGTACTTAGGCCACTGCGAGGGTTGGGCCGAGACAAAGCAGCGGAGGTACCGACCCAGTTGTTGGTTTGCCCGCTCCGTTTGGCCGTTGGTCTGCGGGTGATAGCCCGAAGATAGGCTGACTGATGCTCCCAACAGATGACAAAAAGCCCTCCAGAACCGGGCCGTGAACTGGGGACCACGATCCGAGACCACGTCGACAGGAAATCCATGGAGACGCACCACATTCTCCAGGAACAACTCAGCTGTGCGTCGGGCCGAGGGGAGGCCCGGAAGGGTGATGAAGTGAACAGCCTTAGAAAACCGGTCAGTGACCGTCATGATGGTATTAAGGTCGTTGACTGGTGGGAGCCCTGTGACGAAGTCCAACCCCACATGGGACCAGGGGCGGCTGGGTACCGGAAGAGGTCTGAGGGTACCAACCGAGGCCTGGTTGGATGTCTTGGAGCGGACGCAGATGTCACAGGCACTCGTATAGTCCTTTACATCTCTCTCCATACGTGGCCACCAGAGAGCTCGTTTGAGGAACCTAAGAGTCCGTGAGAAGCCCGCGTGGCCAGACAGGCGTGATGAGTGGGCCCAGGACAATGCCTCGCTGCGACAGGCCGTGGGGACGTAGAGCTGACCCGCGGGGGTCTCTGGAGGTGCTGGATCGTCTCGGAGGGCGTTTTGGATAGCCTCCTCCAGTGGCCACCTCAGGTGGGCCAAGAAAAGGTGCCCGGGGAGGATAGGTGCCGGCTCGGACGTGGGCGTTGGATGTGTGAACTGGCAGGAAAGGGCGTCCGCCTTCTGGTTCTTTGTCCCTGGGCGGTAGGCGAGATGGAATTCATAGGGCTCAAAGAAGAGGGCCCAGCGGGCCTGGCGAGGATTGAGCTGCTTGGCTGATCTGATGTGGGTCAGGTTCTGGTGGTCCGTCCAGATGGTGAACGGCTGAGTGGTGCCCAGTAGCCACTGCCTCCATTCCTCCAATGCCCACTTTATGGCCAGCAGCTCGCGATCCCCTACGCCGTACTTCTGCTGGGTGGTGGAAAACTTCCTGGAGAAGTAGGCGCAGGGATGAAGCCTGTCGTCGGGCCCGGCTTGGGACAAGATGGCACCGGCGCCAACATCCGAGGCGTCGACCTCGACCACAAAGGGGACTGCATGATCCGGATGGCGGAGGATAGGAGCCGACGTGAAACGGGCGACTAGGTGTTGGAAGGCCCGAACGGCGTCAGGAGTCAGCCGGAACGGTTGGCTCGGAGGGCTTGGTCAGGTGAGAGAAGTGAGAGGTGCCACAATGGTGCTAAAGTCCTTAATAAAACGGCGGTAAAAGTTGCAGAAACCCAGAAAACTCTGCAGTTGTTTCAGGCTCGTCGGGAGGGGCCAGTCTCTCACCACCTGGACTTTCTGAGGGTCCATGGTTAGTCCTTTATCTGAAATCATGTAGCCCAGGAATGATACGGACCGCTGGTGGAAGGAGCACTTCTCGGGCTTACAGAACAGGTTATTGTCCAGGAGCCGGGTTAGAACAGCGCGAACATGGTGGAGGTGTTCGGCCTCGGACTTGGAGTAGATCAGGATGTCATCCAGGTAGGCAAACACCCACCGTCCCAACATGTCGCGGAGGACATCGTTTATGAGGCGTTGAAAAACGGCGGGGCTATTGCACAGCCCGAAGGGCATTACCTGGTACTCCCAGTGACCGGTGGGTGTGATGAAAGCGGTCTTCCACTCATCTCCAGCTTTAATACGGACCAGACTGTAGGCGCTCCGGAGGTCCAGCTTGGTGAAGATCCGCGCCTGGGAGATGGCGTCCAGGGCAGATGTGAGGAGCGGCAGAGGATGACGGTCTTTGACTGTGATTTTGTTCAGACCTCGGTAATCGATACAGGGGCGGAGATCACCCTCCTTTTTCCTGACAAAGAAGAAGCCTGCGGCACCCGGGGAGGAGGAAGGTCGAATGAAACCCTGCTGGAGGGCCTGGTCAATATATTCCTCCATGGCTCTGGACTCGGCGGGAGAGAGAGAAAAAAGGCGCCCCCGGGGTGGACTGGTTCCTGGTTGCAGCTTGATTTCCATGTCGTACGGGCGGTGAGGCGGCAGGGTGGTGGCGCGCCGCTTGTCGAACACCGCAGCCAGGTCCCGGTAGGGCAGTGGCAGATTGGGCGGTGTTTGGCCAGTGTCACCGTCCGGGCGGTCTGGCATGGATGTAGGAGGAGAGAGGTGGGCCTGGCACTGGGTCCCCCATTCCAAAATGCGGCCCTGGGACCAGGAAATCCGGGGGTCGTGGAGACGGAGCCAGGGAAATCCCAGGATTAGAGGAGAGGAGGGAGCACATATGATCAGGAACTGGAGGGTCTCTCGGTGGCCTTGGACAATCATCTGGAGTGGCTGGGTTCGGTTTTGGATCGGATAGGGTTGGAGGGGCCTACCGTCCACCGAGGTCACAGGCACAACTCTCTCCAAGGGGGTCATGGGGATCCGTAGGCGCTTAGCCAGATCCATGTCCATAAAATTGTCAGCGGCCCCCGAGTCCAACAGCGCGTGCATCTGAAGTGAGGTCTCACCATGAAGGAGGGTAACATGAAGAAGGAGTCGATTTGAAGAGGCGGGGGCTGAAGGTGACCCAGGCTGAGCGACCCCGATACTCAGTGGGTTCCTTCGTTTCCCAAACGTAATGGACAGTTCAGGCGTCTGTGGTGGGAGGAGCCACAATAGGCACAGAGACCCTCGCGCCACCGTCGCTGTCTCTCCTCTGGAGGAAGGTGGCCTGATTGCATGGGCTCATCAGTAGAAGCGGGTCCGGGAGCAGGCGTGGGGGAACGAGGAAGAGGGCCAGGTGCCCTGGATGGGCGAGTGAAGGGCTTGGGCCGAACCAGAACCCGCTGATCCATGCGCAGCGCCAAATCGACCACTTCATCCAGGGTCTGGGGCAGTTCCTTTCCCGCCATCTCATCACGGATGTAGGTCGCCAGTCCCTCCAAGAAGACGGCTCGGAGGGCAGAGTCATCCCACCGCAGCTTAGCGGAGATGGTGCGGTTCTCCGACGCATAAGCTCACACCGTGCACTCCCGCTGGCGGAGCTTTAGGAGTTGTGTTTCTGCTCCCACTTCGCTGCTGGGTGGAACAAAAGTCTTTCTGAGGGCGGACACAAAAGCAGCATAGTCATTGCAAGCCGGTGATTTGGAATTATAAAGCGCAGCGGCCCACTCAGCCGCGCGTCCGGAGAGCAGGGAGGTGAGATGCGCCACCCGAGAGCGCGCAGTGGGGAAGCGCCCTGGCTGGCACTCAAACTGCATGTTGAGGGTGGCGAGTAGACCGTCTGGGCTCCCCGTCTCTCCTTTCCACCTCTCTGGGAGACTAAAGTGCAGCCCCTCTGTTGGTGGAGCGAGGGCTTGCTGCTGGAGAGCATGGAGGGCTGTGGATAATTGTAGGATGAGATCGGTCTGGGAGTTTTGTTTGGTGTGGAGCTGATCGATCAGGGCGTGGAGCTGAATGAGTTCATTTTCCATTTGCTCCGTCTTTCTTTTCATGCGCTCGAACTCCGCTGGATCTACGGACTCAGTCATCCTGTCACGATGGTCGACTGGGTACGGGAGTTGAACTCGGTAAGGATGTTTGACGTCTGGATTATTCGGTAGAGAACTCTGATCAGGGGTTTCAATGAAACGATGACTGAGTGAAGAGCCGGTGCGGCGTCTTCCATATATAGGCTTGGGTGTGACTGGGAGAATGCCGGGAGTTCCCGCGAGGAGCTTGCTGGGAAATGTGGTCCAAGATGGAGGCCGGTTAGCTGGGAGAGGCCGGTTTGGGGGCTTGGGTTCTGACATTATACAGGTAAAAACGTGTAGTGGAGATGAATCTACCTACATTTTACTTTTTGTTTTGTTTTCTTGTTTTTATTTAACTATTTCCTGTCCTGTCTGTCTCTCATCTTCCTGCATCTCCTCTAAAAACTCTCCAGGAAAACTGCTGCCTGGATTCTTACTTTTTCACCTCATCAGTTACTTTTGAGCAGATCAAAGGGATCTCCTCACCGCAAAGCGGAGAGCGCGTTTCGATGCTGCGCCAGTGAGGGGAAATCATCGCAGCACAGGTGATGAGCTCCGCAGTAGCAGAGTGCTTCAGGCACAAATAAGACAGAAAATAGAGAACATGAACGGACATGAACGATCGTGTGCTAATTATAGTTTTTTGGTTGCGCCACTTTGAGAATGGACCGTGCGCTGGACGCAGCAGCCTGGAGCGCTGTGCAACAACGCAGCGCTGTGCCGCTCTCTGTACTCTCTGCTCAAAAGAGTCCATAAATGATGTAATATAGGTAGAAAACTTTTTTCCAGCTCCCCTGGATGTGTAGGATATCCAGCTCCCCCATAATTCGATCCCTGCTCCTGGATGAAAAGCCGGACATTTTCATCAATACAAGAAACCCCAGTCCGCACGCCCCAGGCAGAGAGTGAAAAGTGGACATGTCCGGGGAAAACCGGACGTATGGTCACCTTAGTTTAATATAAAGCCGGAGATTACAGATACCGTATTTTGCTCGTGCCCTTGCTGCCCTGGGCCCTTTAGAGTTCGTGGGCCCTGGGCAATTGCCCAGTTGCCCATATGGTTAATCCGGCCTTGGTCACGCCTGATACTTAAAACTTTATTGTTATTGTTTTTTGAGTGCTTTGTAATTCCGACCAGACACGGAGACAGAGGTGAAAGATTCCACAAAAATAAACAATCAATGATGAACAAGAGTCTGCTTCTAGACCTGCAGAAGGAGAAAAAAAAGACAAACAACACACAACAATACAACAGGAGCAAACAATCACTGCGTCAACCTGATGAGGAAATATTAAATCAACATTGTTTTATTGAACAATCACACGATAATAAATCGCAGTGCATTAAGTGCCAGCCACAGCCTCAAGGGATGTGTTGAACGTGCCCAAGTCCATACTTATGAGAGCACCATGTGAGCACCTGTGTGTGTACACGCGCTTGTATATGTAAGGTTTCTCTAGGAGCGTCCAATGGAGAGCGTGAGGGGCCACAGATCTGCCCCCCAAAGATGTGTAGGAGAAGGAAGGAGCTCCAAGTCTCAGAGATCCAGGAGCTGCCCCAGAGCGCAGGGACCCCAGGGAGACTGCAACCAGAAAAGTCCCTGCATCCCTCGAGAGGCGCAGAGGATCGTCCCGGGGGGCCACAACCAGCAGCCGGCAGAGTCCCGGGAGATATCAGCGGCAAGCCCACAGGCCCGCCCGCAGCCTCCCACCCCCAGCCGGCCAAGCCCAGGACCCAGCAACCGGGGACCCAGGGGCGACCACCCCCGTCGGGGACCCAGCAGAGCCCAGGTACCCAGGTCACACCAGGCAGCCACCGGGATTGATCAGGCAGACGCCAAAAATCTTAAACCCCCTGACCCGGGAGCCACGAACACTCAGGCAGACCAAGGCACCACACTTCACACCAGGTGTTACAGGGAGAGGGGAGGCGAAGATAGCAGCAAAAGAAATCCCAGGAGAGGGGAGGAGTCAAAGGCCCCACCTGACATACACAATCATACACAAACACAGTCACACACTCCCTCCCTCACGCTCACACATGCACATACAACCTAAGACTCACAAAAATGCACGCCGGACCCACACTCATGCTCCCCATACACACCCTATTCACTCTGGTCCCGGTGCACATGGGGTACAACCATTACCGGTTCCCAGAGTTCGACCCTTTCTGCTGGGCTGCTGATGAGCAGTCTCTCCCGCCCAACGCCAAGCAAAGCAACCCACCACCCAGACCCCAGCAAGACGGCCGGATACCCCTCCTAGCCTCCAGCCCCAGGAAGCCAAGCGACAACAAAGGTGTGTTAAGACCCCTAGTTACCCTCCACCTGCTCCAATACAGTGTTGCTGTGTGTTGATGAGGTGTATTCGTGGCTGTGGTGAGCAGGCAGTGCAGGCATCGTCTGGCCTACGCCAGCTGATGCCACCACACCACCCCTCTTCCCCCCACAGCCCTCTGTGTCTAAGTGCAGTTTAAAATTGGAAGTGGGCACTGGCACCTGGGATGAGGCTGAAAGATCCCCTTGCCAACTTCCGTTGAATGTGCTTGCTCTCAAGGCCCTAAGTATGTGTTTGCGTGGAATGTCGTTGGTGGAAATGTTTAATGTGCAAATAAAATTGGGTGGCAGGCAGCCACAGGAATGCGGAAATGGGGTCCATACCCGCATCCACTGACTTGTCCACCCCCCAAAGTCCTATGTGCATGTTTGTGTGAAGATGTGAGGGAGCAGGAGGAGAAAAATGTGTGGGGATGGGGAGGAATGGCTGGTTGGCCTAAGCCCTCTTCCGTGGCTTTTAACAAGATCCTGTCATGTGCCGGGGTGAGTGCTCCTCTCATTTTTGTTCCATCTTTGAGCTGCTGTGTTTCAGGAGAGGGAGGCTCCAGCTGCCGCTCATTAACCATCAGCGGGTCCAGCTATAAGAGGAGGAGGAGAACACATTTCAACGCCGGATGATTAACTACAACTTGGTAGTTCCAGCTTTTTGTGTCTCCAGGTTAACTCTAGTGATTTTTGGATTTTAGAACCCTTGTGGGTATGCCTGTTCCCAGGATTCTTGGATTGTTTGTGGACCATACCTTGACTCATCAGGATCTCCTTGGACTTCTGAAGCTTCTGGAGCTTCTCTGGTTTTCCTGTGGCTCCTCTGATTGACTATTTGGACATTTCCATGATCCCGCTGGATTACTCACCTGTGCCCCATAAATCTCCTGGATGCAGCATTCACCGTTCTCCTCTCCTCCCTGCCGGCCCGCTCTCCTGCTCTCCTCGCGCCCCCTCTCCTGGACACCCCCTCTTGGATTCACCTCGGCACTCCACCTACCCTCCCAAATTCCTCAGCCCCCAGCTTCCCGTAAGTCTTTACTCTGCACCTTCCTAGTTTAGACTTAGCTCCCTGGACTCACCTGTTCCTCTGCTCTCCCCTCCTCAGATGCTGCGGTTCCGTTGCAATCCCCACTGGACCTTATCCAGTGCGCCCTCAGTTCCCGATTAAAAAAATAAATGAATTATTTAATTTTTCTAATTGACTCATGAGTGGTGAATTCTGCATGTCTTTGGTTAAACTTGTCCCCCAAACCATGTCAGATCCTTCTGTTTAAAATGTTCAAATTTAGCCACGATGGGACAAGGTCTTCTGCTGTCCAATCGTCTAGCTCCAAGGCGATGTACCCGGTGCAGCGTGATCTTTTGTACCGTTTCTTCAGGTATCTTTATTTGGGTATGGAGACAGTTCTTGATTGCTCGCAGTTCTCCGCCCCTCCCGTCTGCTCTGGCAGGCCTGCAACCACCAAATCATCTCTCATGCTACGGGCTTGAAGGTCCAAAACCGTCTCTTTGAGAATCGTGTTGTCCTGGGTGATCCTGTGTGTGTGTGGTTTGATCAGATTTGACTGAAACACTGAAAAAAGGCGGGTTGATTAATATCTCTTGTAACACCGTTGCATCGCTGCTCTAAATATTTGCACTTGATTTTAAGACATTTGATTCACATACATTGATTTAATGCTGAAAAACATAAAAACACAGTAAAGTAAACGAAATATCTCACTAGTATGATCTACAGAAAGCAACTGGATAAATCAGGTTTGCTGTGATTAGTCAGAACTGCAGGCTTTGGACATTTGTGGATTTGGTATTCAGATGAATTTGAAATGCAAACAGAATGCTGTATTTTCACTGTGTTTAATATCTATATTGTGATTAGCTCCTACTGTGGGGTGCTGATTTTAAAGGTGTGGTTTACTCATTTTTTGTAATACATTTGCAGTGTTCTCTAGTGTGACTCAGTGCCTTATGAATCATTTAAAAAACAAAAACGAAGATGCTGAAGTTTGCTGGTGCAGATGTGGGCTGAAAACACAAGCTTATTTTTGATATGTACACACCCCGCTTCTGATTGGCTAACAGAATGCGTTCATTCATGTTGCAAGTTCAGTGTCACCAGGATACTCTCCATTCTCTCCTTGCTGTGAAAAAAAAGCCTTCCTGTGAGCGGGCGCGAGCCAAGATGGGTGAGGCCATCAATGCAAATTCACAATTGTGACATAGATATGTGAGGATTTTCAAATCCTAGCATTTCACTGTATGTTCTATCAGGAGCTAACACAGGAGATAGGTGTAGAAAACAGTTTTCATGTTCAGTCTGCATGAAGAACTCAGAGTGACCGATTATGATCAGAAATAATAAATGTTTTTCAGTCAACCACACTTTAAAAGCATTACATTTAAAAACTAGCAGCTGCGTTTCATCACCTTTATCTTCAAATATCACAAAAATAATACATTAAATCAGCTCTAATGTTTCATCTAAGTGTTAAAGTCTGAATGTAAGAGTGACAGTTTTCAAATAAATATTTAATTTACATGCAAATTCAGACAGCTGTGAAACAAGGAGCCTATCAAAATAAAAGCTGAATGAAGAGATTGCCTGTATACATTCCTCTTGACTGTCTGTTTAACCGTGGATCGTTTATCAGCGTGCAGGAAAACCCCATTGATTCTGTAACCACAGATCTCCTGTGAATGTCGGCTGGATCAAATCTGCCTTTTAGAGTGATCCAGGACACGTGAGTCTGTGTCGAGGCATGGAGTCAGGATGTTAAAGTCTGTGTGGCTCTGTCACGAACTCCTCCAGCTGACTGCATTCCATTCATTCCTGCCACTAAAGTGGCGACTGACGTCATCACGCCGACACTACTTAAGGGAGTGCCGGCGTTTCATTCATTGCTCAGTCATCGTTCTCACCAGACTTTGCATCGAGTCTCCAGGCTTACCAGCCCTCTAAACCCTCAAGCTACACCGACAGGAAATAACCACGCCGGTTATCTCCGTCTCTCCGCGTCTGGGCAACAGAACTCTCAGTCACGCTTCAGATCTGCCAACGAACCTGACAGGCTCACACTATCCCTCCCAGTTCTCTATGATGGTGTAGATTCAAGCATCCAGGATGTGGTAATCCTAGCAAGATGAAGAAAACCTCAGTTTGATCCTAACAGAGAAAACCTCCAAGAACCGTACAAATCTGTACTATTTAAGTGAGAAATAAAACATCTTCAGGAATGTTTTAAAAAGTCCAGTTTGTTTTGTTTAGTTTGTTTGAACTTCTCATTGTTCTGAATGTTAAAGCCAGCTCTTAGAGACATTGGTCATAGGTTTGGGGGCTTTTCCCTGCTGCTGCAGAGTAGACCAGACGTCCTTCTGATGGCGTTGCATGGTAGTTGTGCAACTGCTTGTGTTTTAGCACCAAGAACATCTTTAATCTTGTCCAAATCCATCTGCAGAAATGCAACCATAGACATAATTCATGTGCATCCTGTCTGTAGACACTCATTAGCGTTGCACTCTCCAGGTTTTCAGCAAACAAACCACCTTCTGCTACGGCCAAATATTTGACTCATCAGTTCAGAGCACCTGGTACCATTCTATGTACCGTACTTCTTCTGTTTTCCTGCATAATTCAGCCTCTTAAGTTTGCACATGAGGGGGTTTTGCTTCTGGCTTCATTCTTCCCAAGAACACATCTGGAAAAACTCCTCTGGACAGCACAGGGTTCTGTCGTTTTGGAGCTGATACTGCTGGACGCCGTCTGATTTAGAAGGGAAGTAAGAATGATGCCTCTTTCATCTGGTGCACTAAGTTTCTGGAGCCAACCACCATGTCTTTGTGCTTCTTCAAAAGCACACCTTGAAACCCCAGAATGCTTTGAAATCTTTGCCTGGGAGAGACTTTGTTGATTTTGTGTGTACTTTAGTGCCTAAATCGTGTTTGTTGCTGCTGCGCTCAGCCTTGCCACGAAGTCAGCAACTCGTGACCTGAAACTGTCTCACTCTGGCAGCAAAGTTTGACTTTTCCTCGCCAAGTTTGAAGTCTCCCAGAGCCCTTTCTGTTTCCGTTAATGACTGTTTCAGTATGAACAAGTGGCCCATTAGCACCCATTTGGCACACTTGATTAATTATGTCTGACTTCTACAAAATCCCTGATTTTGTGCAAGTACCTAGAATCACACAATATCCACCTGGTTCAGAAACCTTTTGTTTGGTCTCTTTGCATCTGATACATTATTGACAAATAAGTAATTTATATTTATTAAATAATTCAGATTTTGCAGGATTTTTCCTGCACCTGCCCAAACCATTTCTATAGCTGCATATTTCAGTCAAGTGAGATTAATCTCAGCATCATAACTAATTAAACTCTAATCTATAATTTACCACATAAATGACGGCATTTAATCATGGAGGACAGAAAATGGACCAGCGTGGGTTAACGCGGTGATTTATGAGACTCAATGTTACAAAAATAGATTCTATTTTATGCCTCAGCTGCACCGTTATTTCAACTGCAGTTGCTTTTAAGCGGCACAAGTCAGCATATTACATCTGCCAATTAGGCTGCAGCTGTCAGTTTGGAGTGAGCTGAACTAGAGACTGAAATATTTACTCCAGGAGTCATTCATGCTTTCTTTATTAATCTGCAGAGGTTCGGCATTTATTTGTTTTTCACAGCCGAAGGATTTCTTTCCAGGCGTGTGCCGCGTACACGTACAGGCATCAAGACGGGGTGTGTGTTACAGTTCGACAGAAACAGAGTCTAGAGGTGAGGGATATTGTCAAAGAGCCAAGACGAATGAAGTCCCGGAGCTGTCGCTGAGTGCAAATCCCCGTGGAAGGAGAAAATCGCATTCATTAAGTCTACGAGAAAGTAAAAGTGTGTGTGAGTGTTTCCTGTGTGTTCGAACTTCTCTGGCAGTTCAATATTTTGGAACTTAAAGGACCTGATGCTCCCTTTCAATCAAAAGCTTGATTGATATGATATGGTAAATTCTTGAAAAGTAAAAGGAACCTGTTCAGGAAAACCTAGTTCTGCGATTCACATTAGATTTGTGGATCATATGGAGACAAACGTAAAGCTGATTCCATGCTTTCGTTCTTTTTTATACACAGAAACAGTTTTGTTTACCTGTTTTGTAGCTACAGTTTCGCCGACGGCTGCCGGCTTCTTCAGGCTGACGCTGACCGAAGAAGCCGGCAGCCGTCGGCGAAACTGTAGCTACAAAACAGGTAAACAAAACTGTTTCTGTGTTTAAAAAAGAACGAAAGCATGGAATTAGAACCACGACACAGCAAGAACACACCTAAGATGTAAAGCTGATTGCTTTGGTCTATGCCTTTGATGTTAATATCTGACATTTTTATATTTCAGAAAGGTTTAAATGGACCTGAGACCAAAGCCCTCAACTGCCCCAAGTGAAAGAGTTTAATCTGAGTTTAATACAGCATCTTGGTGAGTGAGGATTGAATGGAGCAGGAGGCCTGTAGGTGGATCGGTATACCAACCTGTCAGGGGCAAAGAAAGAACTGAGCCAATAGGCAAAACTGTTGATGTAACAATATAGACATGGCAACCCTCACCGGTGGTCATGAGCTGCAGGAAATGATCAAGAGTGAGAAAACAATGAGTTTGCAGTAAGCTGGACTCACCCTCAGCAATCGGGCGAGGATCTTTGCTGTTTTGGGAGGTGTTCAAAGTAGAACCGTGGTTCATTCACACTGAAAGGATCCAGTTAGTGTGGTTAGAGACCAGGGGTCTCCTTTATCAAACATTGAGTAGAACCCTTACTAAAACCGTACTTAAGCTCAGCAAAAAAAAAAAGAAAAAAAAAGTATTTACGCCAAGTAGGTTTGTGATCTATCAAACATGGAGTACGCACAACTGCACGCAATCTCCGCTTCATAAATCAGAGTGTTTCTCAGCTGCTTTTTAGTCACATCCCACCCTCACCACACCCACTTACTGCCATAAATAGTCAATGCAAAGTGCCTTGTGGATCTCATGCATGTACATAAGCCGGCTTGTTGCAGCATTTCGATCACAACCGCAGATGAAGGAAACACTATTTCACATGCAGAAATTCAGGTACTTGTGGGTGAGGTGGAGAAATGAAAGGAAGTGCTTTTGCAAAACAAATAAGAGAAAATCCACGCAGTGGCACAGCATTGCTGAAGCCGTCAATGCTGAGTTCTTCAGAGAGATCTGTGGCGGATATTAAAAAATGATCCGATCAGGATTTGATCCCCAGACTCCTGGGCGAGAGTCACGCACGCTAACCAGTCAGCCAAATGTAAAACCTCCCTTATCCATGTAGCCAGGACGCGTGATCAATCGGGTCACAGTGACAGGACACACACTGTCACAGACGCATGACGTTCTGTTTCAATCTGTCCCCCTGCTGATTTTTTGCATTCCGTATTCTGCGCTTCAGGCTGTGTGTGTGTGTGTGAGTGTGCGCGTATGTGTGTGTGCACGTGCGCATGTGTGTGTGCACGCACGCGTGTGTATGCGTGTGGAGGGTCTTGTTCTGTATGAAAACGAAGCAGTACAAGTGATAATGCTGCAGGATTTCATGTGATCTCCATGTCCAACATGTGTGTAAGCCAGGTCCTTAGTCAACTTAAAGTTGCGCACATTTTTCCACTAAGTTTTCTTTCATAAATCCCAAAGTTTGCGTGGAAAGTTGCTTACGCAGTTTTCTGACCCCGTTTTGTGCATAAGCAAGCTTGATAAATGAGGGCCCTGAGAAAGATGCTTTCTGGACAACTGTTACAGATATGTCTCTAACTGGACACATGAAGGTCTCCATCCATCCAGTTTATGCTTTTGCTACTTATTTTCAGTTAGGTTCAAAGTTTATATACATCAGACTCATTATTATTATTATTATTACTACTACTACTACTACTACTATTAATGGATTCAATTTACAAAGTGCTTTTCTAGGCACTCAAAGCACCTTCCATTATTCACACAATCTCACACAGCGATGGTAAGCTACTAGTAAGCCACAGCCACTGTTGAACAGAGGTGAGGCTGCTTTTTTGTTCCATCATTCCCTCTGACACAACCAACACAGGCAAGTCGAGTGAAGTGTCTTGCCTAAGGACACAACAGCTGAACACCTCTGGCGGGAGCTGGAATCGAACCCTCAATCATCCGATCATGAGGAAATCCGCTCCTCCTCCTGAGCCACCGCTGCTCCAAATCTCCTTGACTCTCATTAGTGTTTGTTTTAAATAAAACATTTACCATCACTCTTCTATGCATTAGATGATTCTGTGGCAGAGATTTGAAGGAACAGAACTTGTCGGCCTTCTTCCAATTTTATTAGATGTTTTCAACAAACTAGGAGACAAAATTTGCATCTGGAGAGAAGACGGAGTCTGAGGTCTCTTACTGGTCTGCCTGTCAGTTAATGTTCTGGTTCTCTGTTGGGTAAAGTTGTGCTCGGTGTTATAAGGAGCTACACATAAAATATTACCAGCTCTGTTTGACCACACCACTTACTAGTGTTTAAACTGAACTTTTTCAGTTATTAATAATAATAATAATAATAATAATAATAATAATGCATTGAACTTATATAGCGCTTTTCTGGACACCCAAAGATGCTTTCACACACTCTCACATTCACACACTGCTAGTGATGGTAAGCTACTTGTAGCCACAGCCGCCCTGGGGAGGTCTGACAGAGGCGAGGCTGCCATTTGGCGCCGTCGGCCCCTCTGACCACCACTAACACATTAAGATTTAGATTTCAACAATGACTTGTAATCTGATACAGTTAAGTCTTATCACAACTGCATTACCCGGTTCTTTTTCCAAAACAGCAGAAGAGCTGTTTGACCATGTTTTTGCTGACGTTTCGGCTAACTCTGTAGCCTTCTGTGGCTAACGCTGTAGCCAACCCGGGTTGGCTACGTGTTGGAAAAAGAACCAAGCAATGTAGTTAGAAAAAAAATCACAGAATGAACGCACAAGAGACGTTTCATTGTAAATGTTTGTTTTTAACATGTTAGCTTATTTATATTTAAAAAAGACAAAATTTAAACTTTCTGAAAACATTGTGAAAAGTGACTTCACACCATTTTACTTAATGTGAGGAGCTCAATGTGACAAAATGTAGCTGTAAATTGCTAAATATGCTTTTAGCTCTTAAATCTTTTATGTATTAACAGTCCAAGCTCCATGTGATGTGAAAGCAAGTTTATGTTTATGTTGACATCCATTTTCATTGTTATGCGGATGACACCCAGCTCTATGTATCCTCCAAACCCTCCTCATCACTCCCTCCTTCCTCCCTCACCAACTGTTTATCTGAAATCAAAGACTGGTTCACCTCAAACTTTCTCAAACTTAACAGTGATAAAACAGAAATGTTACTTGTCAGGACTAAATCCTTACTATCCAAAATCCACAGCTTTACACTTCCTGTCGACAACTCCTTAGTTCCCCCCTCCCCTCTGTTCAAGAGTCTGGGTGTCATCCTCGACTCCTCACTATCCTTCCAGTCCCACATAAACAATATTACCCGGTCTGCCTACTTCCATCTACGTAACATTAACCGCCTACGCCCCTCCCTCACTACTCACTCACTCGCCTTCCTTGTCCACAGCCTCATCACTTCCCGTGCTGACTACTGCAACTCTCTTCTCTTCGGTCTTCCTCACAAATCCCTCCATAAACTCCAACTTCTCCAGAACTCGGCAGCCCGCATATTTACCAGAACTCCCTCCTTCCACCACATCACCCCTGTTCTTCAGCAGCTCCGCTGGCTCCCAGTCACTTCCAGAATCCAATTCAAATTTCTCCAATATACATTCAAAGCCATCCATAACCTAGCTCCCCCGTACCTCTCAGACCTCCTTCATCCCTCAACCTCCACCCGTTCCCTCAGGTCCTCCTCCTCCATCCACCTCTCTGTCCCACCTCTCCCTCTGGTCACCATGGGGAGCAGGACCTTGAGTTGCTCTGCTCCCCAGCTCTGGAACTCCCTCCCTCCTGACCTCTGTAACATTGATTCCCTCACTCTCTTTAAAACCAGACTCAAAACCCACCTGTTCAGTCTAGCATTCCAATAGTTACTCTCTTTGCTCCAATCTGTCTGTTCGTTTTATGCTGTTCTGTCTTTTATTGTTGTGTATTTTATCTCTGTCTGTAAAGTGTCCTTGAGTGTTTAGAAAGGTGCTGTTGAAATAAAATGTATTATTATTATTTATGTTTTATCTCTGAAGACTTTTCTGTGTGTACAGAGACACAGTCAACAATAAAACTTTATGTTTAGGCATTAAGCCAATTTCAAAACGATTTCAGTTAAACATCTGTATGAAGGTTAAACATCATTGTTTTCTGTTGATTCAACTTTGAAGTCAGCTGCTAAAACGTCAGCAGCCACAGTGTGGCAGTAGAAAAGCGTAATTTCCTGCTGCAGCCCAGCGAGTGACTCATCCAGGCAGAGGAGCTGCAGCCTCTCAGACAGGCAGAGGAGATAAAAACAGCCAAACCTGCTGTGCTGGTGTCCGTCTCTGAACCACGGCTCGGCTGCTAACCTTTCAGAATGAAAAGCGAGCCACGGCTGCAGAAGCATCCACATTTCCTCGTTAAAAATAAACAGGGGAGATCATGGGACAAAGCATCATCTAATGCAGGAAACATAAAGGTCTGACTCGCTGGCATCCTCCAGACTAGTGGAGTAGCCCGTGGCTTTGTGCACACACTTTTTAGTTTGCCCTTTCTTCTAACCTCACATTAGAAATAAAATCAATGATCTGACTTGGGCATCAGTCAAGTCAGCTATCCTTCACTGAATCTGACGATCTAAAAGTCTGAAGCAACGTCTCAATGATACTAAACAAGTTCACTTGCTGTGAGGTGGCTCAAGAGACATTATGTAAGAGACTGCACAGGCAGTCATGGATGGATTTGTTGCTGAGGCAATTTCTCCACCATCCTGTAATCCGTAAGTGATATAATTCAGCATGTTTAAGGGACAGCAATTATATAGAGTAGCCATGAGCTTTAAGTATCATACCTGCAGCAGAAAGCTGCTAGAGCGATCTTAGAAAAACAAGGGAGAGCGTCTCACAGCTGATCAGATCAAAGAAGATCAAGAAAACGGCAGAGCATCGAGAAATAATCAGACCTTGACAGTTCAAGCGAATTTAAAACATTTAAATCTTGTTATATTATGTGAAAAAGCCATTTTCTCAGCTGAATGTTTGTCATGCTGTGTGTAAATGCTTTCGTGGTGGCTGTTAAAATATGCTGCTGCTGCTGATTGCACAGCCGAAGGACTATCCTAGAAAACGGCAAATTATTTTTCCCAAAATCACAAACTTTACAGTTTCATGGCATTTCTTATCATTATGCGGACAGAATAACAAGTTCCAGCTGATTCGGTGGGATGTGATTAGCAGCTTTGACACAGGCAGTGATGAGTGGCAAAGCGGGTGTTGTTAAAAGGAATCTCTCGACTAAGTTCTTTCAGAAGGTAGAAAGGTTGGACACAAAACCAACGACAGGCCTGACATTTCTGAAGACTGAGGTGTAGTTGTCGTTCATCAACAGTCAGTGCGTTTACATGCAGCCAGTAACCCTTTTAAAACCCGAATATTCACAATAACCCAGTTCCGCAGGTCCATGTAAACACCGCCAAAAACCCGGATATGCTCATAACCGGGTTTTTAAAAACCCGGTTACTACACCTGGGGTAACCCTTTTCTGACCCGAATGTTTGGTCGTGTAAACGCATATCGGGATATCCCCATCAAAGCGTGTGTTCTGTGCATGCTCTGTTCGCAAGGAATCTTGGTCTTTTGAGTAGCGAGACGTCTTGTATGCGCCAGAACACCGGAAGTAAACAACAAGTTGGGGGCAAAATGGCGAGTTGCAGCACAGCACCACACTTTTGGAGTGACGAGGAAACTAAAGCGCAAACAAACGCGGTCGCTATCTCTTCCGAACTGGGAAAAAAGTTGTTGTTTTCACGGATACCGGAACAAGAAGAACCGGAAATGAGGCATATTGCGTCTGGACGTAGTCCATACGTCCTGACGCTACCCCAACGTCCGCATTTAAATCGGGTTATGCAAGTTAGGGGTAACTCTTTCTATTTATGCTTGTAAACGGGTTATTCTGATCAACTCAGAAACCCGAATACCGACCTTAACCCGATCATAACCCGGATATTGCCTGCATGTAAATGTACTCAGTAAGCTCCTGATGGACATTTTCTCACAGATGCAAAGATAACTAATTGGGGTGATGGTGACATTCATCCAACGTGTTTTCAAGTAAATACTATGGAGGAGATGTCCATCACACATTCTTCAAGTCAACATCCCAGAGTTCCACTTCAAAGCTCCTTTGGTTACACAATACTGGCTTAATGATAAAAGCTGGCATCCTTGTGGAACGTGGCCGGCACCATTGGTGATTTATGAACGGCGAGGGCCAGCCTAAAGGCTGCTCGTCTTTATGGCATAATCACGGAGCAGCAAACTCCCAGTTTACTGGTGCTTCTATGTTACAACCAACACTTATGGTCATGAGAAGGGGCAAAAAAGATGCCCCAGATACAAGCAGCTTCTTCTGCAGTGTCTCAGTTTTAGAGATTAGGGAAGTAGTTTCAGCGGAAGCTCGGAGCAACCGGGACGTCCTCCTGAGATGAAGGACCCTCTCTGGAGGGATTATACTGCGTATCATAACGGGCCCGGGAGTGTCCAGGGAGACCTCAGGAGCTAGAGAAAGTTGCTGGGTCTCGTTTCCTTCCTGGGTCTGCTACCTTCACAACTCACCTTTGAATAAGTAAAAAATACTCTAAAGAAAGTCGACCCACTGGCTGAGAGTACGACTTTGATGAATAGACACTAATAGTCAATGACACACGCTTGTCTGAACGAACACATGCATTTACCTTTGATCGTCTTTGTTGTCTAAATTTATATCCATCAACTGAGCAGGCAGTTTAAATGCACCTCATCAAGTCACATTTTTTTCTGTCGATACACCAGCACACACACGTGGTGTGTTGTCGTGTGGGCATCTCCCGTGAGCTGCAGGAAAGCCAGGTGAGATGAGTGGGTGCTGTCCAAGTCCTTCGGGGTGAGCTAATCCTTATTCCTGATGTTGATCTGAGTATTGAACTGATGAGTGGAAAGGTACCTCACTGTGTGGAGGTCAAAGCTCTGTGTGTGTGTGTGTGTGTGTGTGTGTGTGCATGCAGTGCTGCTCTTGCCCTTTCTAAATGTCATAGAGGGTCCAGTTCCTAAGGAGTGGGCCCATTTTATGCACCGACTTGTGTGTTATTATCTATTTGTATGTAATTAGATTCTCTATTATTAAAGGATCTTAATGCGGATAGCTTAATGAATGGCTTTTGTTCAGAGAAACAAAGGGAAAAAAGCCCAATATACAACTCTTGAGCCAATATGTGCTAAAATGAGGGTTAACGAAATGTCATAAAGACCCTACCACCCTCTGTGGACAGAATATCGCACTTGCAAGTTCAGAGTGGCGAGCCACCTCCTGTTGGACTTCAAAAAAATTGAGCTGACATACCTGGTGCTGCAGTCTGCTTCCACAACACATTCTCACTCCCAGCGCGTCAAAAACAAACGCTTGGTCAGCCACCCTCCACCTCAGACCCCTGACGCCAAAAGTGCCCTTTTTCGTTACGTGCGAAAAGGGTTTTTTCCCTTATTTGACTGCAGATCCCAATGCAGCGTAAAACTGACGTGATGGGATGTCCGCAGCCAGGGCACCAAACAAGCTCATTGTACCTCACCTTAACCGTATCCTCTTATTTAACCTTCCCCTCACCCCTATCCTAACCTCAACCATCTTGCTAGCTAACACGTTAGTGATGTGTCGATCGCTCTAAAAGCCGGCTCTATGAAGTGAACGGCGGGAGCCGCCTCGTCGTTGGTCGAGTTTGGACCGAGCCAACGCGAGTGGGAGGTTTCAACTACCACGGTGGAGGTTAAAAGTAGAGAGTATTTGTAACCTCCCCCTCGCCAGATGGTATGTTCTAACGTTCCCCTTGAGCGGCAAATACGAAAATTCACAGTCAGAATCTGACTGTCAGAGTCAGAATGCATGAGAAACAACCGCTTGATCACAGTGAGAGTAACGTTTTAGGTAGCAAGAGGGTTAAGGTTAGGATGAGGGAGAGGGGAAGGTTATAAATAGTGAAACGTTAAGGTTTAGGTGCGGTTAAATGAGCTGGTTCGGTGCCGCATCAGCGGATATCTAATCACGTCAGTTTTACGCTGCATTGGGATCTGCAGTTACAAAAGGGAAAAACCCCTTTTCGCACGTAAGTAACGAAAAAGGGCACTTTTGGCGTCTGGGGTCTGACGTGGAGGGTGGCTGACCAGGCGTTTGTTTTTGACGCTTAGGGTGTGAGAATGTGTTGGCTTCCAGCACATTTCCTGCACGTTTTAGATCGTGAATTCAGCCGAGTTGTTTAATTTAGTGACGAAAACTGCCTGTAGAAACTAATGAAGGCTGCAGAGACATGTCAGCTGTTAGATCAAGGTATTAAAAAAACGAACACACAGCGTTTCCCTTTTGGTTCTACTAATTGGTTACTTGGGGGTGTTAAAAGCAAGCCAAAACTGTCTAGTGTGGCTTTAGTGACTAGTACGAGCACAGACAACAGCAAAGTGTCATGCTACTATCTTAAAACAATTCCAGTCTCCTAAATTGGGGCAGCAGTAGCTCAGGTGGTAGAGCGGGTTGCCTCATGATCGGAGGGTCATGGGTTTGATTCCAGCTCCCACCAGGGGTATCCTGCTGTTGTGTCCTTGGGCAAGACACTTCACCCAACTCCCCTGTGTTAGTGGTGGTCAGAGGGGCCGACGGCGCCAAATGGCAGCCTCGCCTCTGTCAGACCTCCCCAGGGCGGCTGTGGCTACAAGTAGCTTACCATCACTAGCAGTGTGTGAACGTGAGAGTGTGTGGAAAGCGTCTTTGGGTGTCTAGAAAAGCTCTATATAAGTTCAATGCATTATTATTAAATGTCATACATATTTGATCATTTTCAGACTTATGGAATATTTTCTGCAGGCCTGTGCAGCAGTAAAGAAAAATAACTTCAAATCATGTTGTATGTTACATGTAACCGAGATTAAGTATCAGCAGATGCTGAATCTGATTAAAAAAAAACTCTGCAAAAGTACAGAAGGTGGTTTCTTTTTCATAATTTTCCTTGATGACAATAATACAAGAAGTCCCAACTAAGTAGCTATGACTCAGATCCATTGTAAAGACATTAAAGCAACAACCCCGCACCCCCTTCCCCAGCCTGCTTTCCTAATTTCTATTTCCAAAAATTGGCAGCTGTTTTTCATTTCCAGTCTCTTTCTCGTCACCCTCGGAATCATTCTGTTTTCAAAGCCTTTAAAAAGCATCCATTCATAATGAAAATGGTAGTTTAGGGTTAAGTCTTCATTTGTGTTTTTCAAACAGCTTCTTAAAGTTTGATGAACATCAAAAGAAAAGTTTGTGCCGCGGTCAAGTCGGCGGCCTAGTTTCTCTAATACTGCTGCAATTAACGCATTGCATTTTTCATGGCTTTGTGAAGCAGAGATGATCCTGTTATAAAATCATTAATCGGCACATGTATACAACACGGTCAAAATTGTCTGTCTAAGCTTCACGCTTCCACACTTATGTCTTTAATCAAATGTATTCCTCTCCCATGTGACGAATGTGGGTGAAAACAAAACGGAGTGCTTCATGGTGGCAAGCATTGTCCGCCTACAGTCTGTCACCAGTTGGTTCTAATCTAGTCCTTACAGCACTGGGGGGAAAATACAGAATATTATAACAAAACAATTACCAGAGCAACGGAGCGGGCTTAAATATTGTCCACCGTCGCTGCCAATGACAAACATACTGTGTAAGTTTCAAACATGGCTTTATAATGCTAATTTTGGTTCCTAGACTGTACAAGTTTACACCAGTTTTGTCATTTAGAACCAGAAAAACAACAACAGCCACATGTAAAATAAGGAAAAAACTAAAATCTAAAACAAAAGAATCTCTTCATCTCTGCTCTTTGCCACTTTTTTTATTTCTTCCCTTGCTGTTTGGGTTGCTTTCAACCGAGTGAACAGCTCTTGTTACAAACACTCATTATGTCGTCAGGAATTACAACTATAATACAAAATTGATTTTCCCTTTCTGGTCGATTCAAAAAAAACACGGGTTTTGCTAAATTTCGGCCAGAAGTATAAAAAGATTGAAGTCGTGCAGCGGTTCAGGCTCTGTGTCAAACAGAGAAGCGCCCGAGGTGTGTTTATGAGGTATCACTCGCAGCAGCACATAGCAGTGTTTTACAATCCTACAACCTCATGAAAACCTGCATATTTACAGCTTTTAGACTCAAACGCTGTGGGAGACTGCGAGTGCTGGTGGCACTGCTGGTGGGGGGTCGCAAAAATAAAGCCAAAGAGCAGTTTATTAAATGGTTTCTGTGATAATAATAGCTCAACGGGTCACCTTACTCATAGGCTGAGGCCACACAGCAGTGTTTGAATTCTCACAAACAGGAAAAAAGCCAATTATTACAGCAGCACAACTTCCCCAGATACCAAAATGGCGTTAGAAATCATACGTTTTTCTTTGAAGTAGGTAATATATATATATATGTATATATATATATATATATATATATATATATATATATATATATATATATATATATATACAAATAAAACAAAATTACATCAATATATTTTCCCCTTTAAAACTATTAATCAAATCAATCAAAACACTGTGTCTGTTTTTTCAGCTTTGTATCAAGGTCCTTTTAAGCTGTCAACAAACAAACAACAAATACACAAACAAACACTTGCCAAAGGCTATCTTGACAAGCCCTCTTCTCGCACATGTAAATATATAGTCTGACCACAAACTGTCTCAGCACACAGCTAGACAGCACTTGGACCAATCAGAACAATGAGCAATATCATTTATCATCACTGCGGACAGTCGACAGGGCAGTCCTAACTGTATACAATGTCTAAGAAGCAAATACATCATTTTTATAAATAAAGGACTTAAGTACCTCTATTTGCTCACATCTCAAATAAAAGTACAAGTCTACTGTGGACGCAAACAAGCATTCCAGCTACTGTTGTGACCTGGAGACATCTAAAGACTGGACAAGTCGTATCGGAGTTAATCGAACTCCAGTTGTCGTGAGGTCCACTCAACTTCTGACAATCCGGATCTGCTGGGGGCTCTCTGTCATGTTGGGAGGCAGTTTATTGACCCACGGCATGCAGAATCACACACGGGAAACAGGTAAGTGTAAAAAAAGGATTTATTGTAAATGAGGATCTAAAGGAGTAGCAACGGGAACTGAAGATGCAGGATTCCAAGGTGGGGTTCTGAGGAGGGAGACCGAGTGAGTTTCCAGAGAGATTTTTGGAGATACTGGCTTAGATTGGTCTGATAATCCTGGAAGCTAAGGAATCTGATATGTAGGTGGCCATGCTTGTTTGTTCAGGATTGGAGAGACTATACAACCTGCTTGATGTTAGAGTGGTGCCTGGCAGGAGGTCGATAGCACAGTCATATGGTCGGTGGGGAGGTAGAGAGGAGGCTCGGTCCTTGCTGAACACCGTGTTCCTCCGGTATTTCTGACAGGTCGGGAGGAGCCGGTGGTTCGGAGGTTGGAACTGAAACGGTTATAGAGGCTGATCGAAGACAGTGAGACAGACAAAAAGAACTCCAGACTGTGACTTGGGACCTCTTCCAGTCGATCTGGGGGTTGTGGGTTACCAGCCAGTCATGCCCCAGCACAACTGGGGAGTGGAGAGAAGGAAACACAAAAAACAAAATACTTTCATGATGGTTATTGGTGGGTTATTGCGGTAAGGGAGTTCCCATCCAAAGATGATGCTCTCAACAGGGTTGGGAGAGGAATAGTGTGGATGTCCAGTTTCCGAATGACTGATTGGTCCAACATGTTACGCTCGCAGCCAGAATCCAGCAGAGCCTTCAAAACACACATAGTTTTGGTTAAAAACAACAGAGAAAGGAAGAGAATGTCGGGAGTTGGAATCACCTTTACCCCCCATCAGTAATCCCGGAACTACTGGTGGGCTTGACCTTTTAAACGAAGCTCACAGATGGTGACTCTGTGACCGGGCTGACCATAATAAAGGCAGAGATTAGCAGCAAACCGGCCTTGTCGTTCCTCTTGGGTTAACCGGGTTCTACCGATCTGCATTGGTTCGTCCCCAGAGGGTGGTGTGACAGGTAACTGTAATATCCTGGTATGGTTTGGCAGAGTGTTGGGCATGTGAGAACCTCTGGAACGTTCCTTGAGCCTTTTCTCTATCTTTATAGCCAGAGGTACGAGTTCCTCCAGATCATCGGGCTCTTGACATAACGCCAACTGATCCTTGAGGCGATCGTTTAAAGCTTGGGTGAAGGCTCCTTGAAGAGAATTATGATCTAGCGTTGAGGTGGAAGCCAGCATGTGGAACTTGATGGCAAACTAAGCCACAGATTGTTTGCCTTGTTGGAGAATCCACAACCGTTTGGCTATCTCAACTGAAGACTCAGAACTGACGAATGTTTGATTGAATTCAGATAGGAAACGTGAGAGGGGACCTTGCAGGAAACTAGCGTCATGTAATGGGCCATATCCATCTGTACCGGATCGGCCTGGGCCGGGTAGCCCCAGTCGGCTCCAGCCTGGCCCTGTTGATTCCACACATCCTTGTCTTAAGCCCATGTGGGCTGATTCTACCCACCAATCAGAGGCTTGCTCTAATGGAAGGTGTGAATTTGCTGTCAGCAGTGGGTGTGTTGGCCCTGGTCGGCCTGAAGCAGACCCCCTCGAGAAGAGGGCTGAAAATGAGCCTTGGTTGGCCCGGAAAATTACCAGGCCACCCAGATATGTAAACAACCTATGCTACCCGGCCCGGGCCGACCCGGTACAGATGGGAATGGCCCAATAGCTTCTTCCCAATCCAAGGCCTTGTCTCTGAGCAGGCCAATAATGTACGAGATCTTTACAGCATCTAGAACGAATGATTTGGGCGATCTTTCAAATGCTAATTTACATTGAAGTAAAAAACCGTGGCATTTGCCAAACTCACCAGAGAAGGTCCCCTGGGCCTTGATGACAGGATCAGCTGTAGCTGGTTGCTCTCAGACACGCCCACTTGCAGACAAGACTCAGAGGACAAACATGACTACTGGCAGGCAGCTCACTATGGACCATGACAGTCTCCACCAGGGTTTGTTGACACAACAGATTGCATCTGATGCTGTTTTATTAACAATCAACTCTCTAGTTTATAGCAGACAACACATTTTTTTACACCTAGATTGCACAATTTATTTCAGGCACAACAATTCTGAACAACATCTAGCTTACATCACACCACCTCACTCATCACATTCCATCACCGCATATCCACTGCATCACATCTCATTGTTCATATCTTGTCATGTATAAATCATTAGTTTGGAAAAGAATAGAATTCCTTTTTAACTATACCTGACTCTGTCTGAAGTAATACGAAGTGTGTTTATGGTCCCTGAACAAGTAAATGTATCTATAATCTTCTGATTAAACTTCAATGACCAATCAGGCTGATATTTCATATTTTTATGAAATTATCACACCTTATCGGTCATAATTACTTTGCAGTTGTCACGCTATAAAGTGTAACCCCCCCCCCCCTCTCTCTCTCTCTCTCTCTCTCTCTCTCTCTCTCTCTCTCTATATATATATATATATATATATATATATATATATATATATATATATATATATATATATGAGAACAAAGAACTTCAAACTAGTTCGTTTTTGGAACAGTGAACTTAGTTCAAAATTTTTTAAATTATGAACTAAAAAATGAACTAGTTCGTGTTAAAATGCATGAACTGAGCTTTGAACTAGTTCGTTTTTTAAACAAACTTTCCCAACACTGCATATATATATATATATATATATATATATGTATAGGAGAACAAAGAACTTCGAACTAGTTCGTTTTTGGAACAGTGAACTTAGTTCAAAATTTTTTAAATTATGAACTAAGAAATGAACTAGTTCGTGTTAAAATGCATGAACTGAGCTTTGAACTAGTTCGTTTTTTAAACAAACTTTCCCAACACTGCATATATATACACACACACACACACACACACACACACACACACACATATATATATATATATATATATATATATATATATATATATATATATATATATATATATATTAAAAAAAATTGAACTATGAACTATAGTTCGTTTTTGGAACAGTGAATATAGTTCAGTTTTAAAATGTGTGAACTAGTTTGTTTTTAAAACAAACTTTCCCAGCACTGGTGTTGTATACATGAGCGCACAGCGAGGGGGACAGTACAGTAATTTGTTTTTACAACAGTTTTTAAAATGGACACTAGGGGGTATTATAGTACCTCAAAACTTAGTGTGCCTGTAAACCCCCTTGTACAGGTAAAACTATGCTTGAAGTTTTATGTATGCATGCATATATCACATAAAAATATGATATAACTGAACTAAGACAAGATATAATAGTTGGGTCAACATTGTGGAAATCAAGAGCCCTCAAAAATTTCTGAAGAGATTTTGAAAATCTCCTGCCAGACTCGCAATCACTTAGCCTGTCAGGCCATCCATTCTGTCTGTCTGGATGTCTAGGCTAACAATCACTGTCACGAGAGACACTTCCAACATGTTTGGTAAAATGCAATAAGGGTTCCTTTATTAACTTTGCTTCATGCATTATTAAGCATTAATGAACTAAGGATGTCTTCATTAATGTTATTGTTAACTATTGAGTGACCTTAATGTTGGGACAGCGTACATTACATTACATAATATGTTTAAGCTGTTGTTGTTTCTTTATCTAATATTTTATTAATGCTTAATAATGCACTAAGTAACATCAATAAAGGGACCCTAATTGTAAAATTTTACCAATTGCTCACATGAACCAGATCACATTTTATGCATAAAAATTATATTTTGCAGCGTAACACTTATCCACTGTGGTTTTCACTACATTAGGACTAACTGTTAGCTGGTCAATCCAATCCAAACAACCCTGTTTTCTTAATCTGTAGTTGTTAAAAAGAGCCATCTACAACAGCTAAGACACTTATTATTCACAAACCTCATTCAAAAGACATGAAGTATCCATTTAAGGGTATTGGAAAATATTCACACTGAGTTGTTCAGTGAGGGTTAGGGCAGGGGTGGATTTAGCAGTTTGGGGGCCCAAGGCAAGCAAAGACATGAGGCCCTCCACAGCTGTTGTTCAGATTTTTTTTTATTCTTACTACAAAAAGGTTGTATAACTTCTTCACTGGTCCAGTCTTGGATGGCACTGATGTCAAGAATCTCTGGAACTGCATCTGAATGGAAAAAAGAATGTGTTTAACAAATGTAATTAGCATGAAATCATTTGATTTGTACAAAAAAAAATGATATTCATGTTTGTATTATTTTATTGCCCACCCACTTATTCTCTTCGTTTTCATTTTCTCTGGTGAAACACCTCTATCTCGTGCCTTAGTTGGTCTGCTTTCACTAAAGGAAGCAATAAAACATAAGACAAAATGGTTAAATATGGAGATACAGAAAAAAAATGACATAATCATGTCAAAGTTACCATTTTCTACCTTTGCTTTTATTTTCCTTCTCTCTCTCTTCTGAGTCTTGCCTTGAATGCTTTGTTTCTTTCTCTCCTCCTCCTCTGCTCCTTTAGTCATCTTGTTTCTCTCCTTTCCCTGTTTCTTGAGCTTTGTAGATTGTTTCTTCTCTTCTCCTCCTGCATCACTGCAACTTGAGCTTCCAGCAACAGACTCCTCCACTTCGCTAAAAGCGTTAGCATTGCTAGCTCTAATGCTAGAGTCAGCTTGTTTATTTGCCGCATTAAATTTGTGACTTTCATTAGTGTTACTCTGCTGTAGCACCGTAAAAAAATCTGTGACCTTTGGCAGGGTTGACACAAACTTTTTGCTTTCTTCCTGCTTCTTAAGTTTTTCAGACCCACTTGGATAACTTTGCTTCATTTTCTTCTCAGACAACAAACGTCCTCTTCTATTCTTCGCTTCCGCAGCTTCGCTGATACGTAGCACGTTGTGGATGGAATAGTCCATGGTAGCTGGGCAACGAGGGACATTGAAACACTCACAGAAAGCAGTCCCATGCCAATTCATTACAATGCTTTTTACAATGACAGGGTTCACTCGTTTCAGAGCGAAAAATACCTTAAACATATTAGTTAAGTGTTCATCATGGGGCCCTTAAAGTTTTTGAGGCCCAAGGCAATCGCCTACCTTTGCCTAATTGTAACGCCGCCTCTGGGTTAGGGTTACTTTATGCGACATAAAAAGTAGCCCTAACTTTCTGCATATTACGATAGAAAACAAGGCACCATTCTCAAAGGCCACTCGTGTGTACACAAATATTTCTCTCATAACAAGCCAGTAATGTTTGTGTGAATTACTCTTATGCTCAAGTTTGGCTCCATGTGGATTGTGTATTGCACCAACTGGACACCGTAGTAACAGATGTCAGGGGAACACTGTGGGTCGGCCATTTGTCTGCTTGATTGTGAGCATGCTCACTTGTGTACACATCTCTGTTAGTCTGTGTTTGTAATTGTGTGCTTAATTTATTCAGGAATTCCCCAGATATCAGCTGGCACGCATTACTTTCCCAACCGCTCTCATAATCCTCTTTTTCATAAGTGTTTACCAGACCAAAGTGGAAAACCAATTGAATAATGATGTTTAATCTGATACAAATACGTCATGTGTTTTCAGCTACACTAATGAGCAAGCAGGAGAGCTTAACAGGCCGCATTATGGATAACAAAGGGCATCCTTTGGAAAAATAGACAAAAAAGATGGAGTAGGCACATTCATATCTACTTATCTCACTTTCAAGCTCCTGAATTAGGAAGAAATGCTCACGGGTGGGACAAAAGAAACTACCACAAAAACACTTGTTTACCCTCCAGAGTTTTAGTTTTTTAGTTCTCGCCGCTGAAATCCCTGATTTGCTTTGCTGCACACACTTTTCCATCATCATCAGCAGATCATCAAAAGCTTTGTCAAACAACAAGAGGCTTTGATTATTTGATGCACTGAATCAAAAACAAAAACCTACAGTGCACTGAATATTGCTGGATCGATTCCTACAACTGAGCATTCCTCCTCAAGGGACAATGTGAGGTTTATATTTCAGAAAAGCAATAACAAACATTTGTGTGTGTGTGTGTATATATATATATATATATATATATATATATATGACTGTCAAGGCTGGTACTTGTGATCTGGATGTCTCTTGCTGTTTATGGAAACATTTGCATTTGTATTACTGGTCTTGTTATTCTTGTTTTATCAGATCTATTTTGTTGCATTATCACACACACACACACACACACACACACACACACACACACACACACACACACACACACACACACACACACACACACACACACACACACACACACACACACACACACACACAAATAATGTTCATACATTATTTATAGTCTTCTTTCAGCTGAACTGACTGATATTCTGGGGCAAACTAGCAGCAGAAGAAAGTGTAAACATAATTTGACACCATTACCCAAAGGTCATTAGGGCGTCTTAGCAACATTAATGTTTATGTGAATATTCTTTGTCGTGTACTCAGTGGCGTGTCCAGATCTTTTAAAATGGGGTGGCCCAGGTGAGGCACAACTTTGTGCATGGGTGGCACCAATGGTTATGCTTTTTTTGTTTTACCCCCAAGCCTTTTGTGGACAATGAAAAGCCCATTTAAAGGTAAATTAGTGTGGTGGCACCTGGGGTGGCCAATCAGATTCCAAGGGTGGCATGTGCCACCCCAGGCCACTCCTTGGACACGCCCCTGTGTGTACTAAACACATTTAAGCCCAAAATGCAAACTTCAGCCAATTTCCTCCATGTGTTAAGAAAGATATTGCTGTCATGATGCAGTCATGTTCTGCTCCTGTCTGCACCTCTCCCCTGGCCCCGTCCACTTATGCTTTTTCTCCACTCCTGATTGGCAGTTCCCTCCACCTATTTCTGATCTAAACTGCATGCCTCTACCTGTTCCTGTAGCTCTCCGGCCTCACGTCCAGCTCTGATTCAGACATTGATATGTTCCACAACTACTGAGTTTTGCCTCACAGACCTTCATTTTACTGAGGCCCTGTAAACATGTAACTGGGTGTCTCACACAGCAAATATATTTTTCTACGGTTTGGCTTGTCATTCGCATGAAAGTTCCCTTGGAAGTGAAGGTAAACTAGTCTGGCAAGCCAGACTAAATAAATATAGTATTTACTTTGCAAAGCAAGACTTTGGTTTAGTTCACTAGGCTAAAGGTAAACATGATCAGAAACGATTCTTTCAAAAACTCAGACCAAGGTGGAGATTTGCAAATTCTCCCTAGTCAGCATTTGTTGTGGATGTACATAACTGGGGTTTTTAGGTTTTGAAACGTCATTGCCCACGACAAAAAAGAATCTGACATCACATTTGTGACTGATGTTTACACTCGCTTGTTTTAACAAGCTCGGTAACGGCTCCATGTAGAAGACCACAGGGGGAAGGATGACATTAAGCACGGTTAATGTCTGCCACCTGGTCATTCCATGTCCAAGGCTGACGATTTGGAGAAGTACAGCTCCCCGTAGGCTTGGCATCCCTATGAATGTGCTTTACATTGCACTGGATCTTTTGTTGAAAACAAGGTGGAGTGTCCCCAAGTTTGTTTTCTAGATTATCAGGGGAAGGTATTAGGTTTTACAAAAACCCAACTACATGTGTAGATGGCCTGAGTTTCAGTCACCTGCATTCATTGGATCTCAGTGATAAGCTCTTAACTTGAGATAATCCTTGTGGAGGCCATTCCTGAGGAGAACATGAACCACCTGGAGAGGGTAACTTCACTAAACAATGTTTAACAATTGTCCTGAACCTTTGCCTCTTGTCTGAGTCTAAGACCGATGATCCCTTTCAACAAGGATAATTCAAATTATATTATACAATATGAATATTCTCAACATCCTTGCTCAAGTCTCAAGGCTTTGTTCTTGTGTGCCTGGAGTTTTCAACACGTTTGAAAGATTTGCAACATGATTTTTCTCTCGAAATTGTCATGATCTGTGTCCCTTTGTTCCCCAGCTCCTCCAGTTCCCACTCCAGGTTCTCCTTTTGTGTTCGCTTAGCGCCCTCATGTGTCCTTTGTCTGCATCTCTGTTGTGTGTCTTAAGTTGTAGCCCCAGCCTCTTGTTCCCCAGTTCATTGTATGTGTGTATGAGTTTGTGTGTGTCTGTATGTGTTTGTGTTTGTGAGTCCTTCCCTTAGTCTTTAGGTTCAGTTTAGTGTTTTATATAGTGTTAGGTTCATCTGCCCTCCTCTGGTTCTCCTCCCCATCCAGATAATTGTTGTCACCTGCCTTCCCTCCAGCCTCACTCCACACACCTGCTTCCTGTTTCCCTAATTGCTCCTCCCTGTCTTTATAAGCCCTCCTTGTCTCATTGTTCTTGTCGGTCCATTGTTGTTTGTCAGCGTTGTTCTTTGGTGCTCTGTGTGAGTTTCCTGTGTAGTCCCCAGTTTGTGCTCTAATTGAGCTTTGTTCTCCTGCGTTTGGATTTCTGGATTTTGGGCTCCATGCCTCTGGATTTATTTTTGTTCACCCTCCTTAATAAAAGGATTTTACTTTTAAACGTTCCTGCCTCGTGTCATCTGGGGTATCTGCATCTTGGGTCCTAACCTCCTCCCAACACGCAACGTGACAAAAATAGTTTTTCAGGAATCTGGA
Source organism: Nothobranchius furzeri (assembly GCF_043380555.1). Taxonomy (NCBI): domain Eukaryota; kingdom Metazoa; phylum Chordata; class Actinopteri; order Cyprinodontiformes; family Nothobranchiidae; genus Nothobranchius; species Nothobranchius furzeri. Next base: position 77,585,506 of record NC_091747.1, on the reverse strand, counting down.
ACCCACCCCAAGTTTAGTTTCCATGAATGCAAAAGCGCAAGGACAGGTTAGCTACCTTAAACTGTCATGATCGACTGGAAACAAAGAAGATTTATTCAACACTGTGGGCCTAAAATAGGTGCAACATAATTGTGAACAAGTTAGGATGTAATTAAAAGAAGTGACACAATTAGGACAAGAAAATTTGACACACACACACACACACACACACACACACACACACACACACACACACACACACACACACACACACACACACACACACACACACACACACACACACACACACACACACACACACACACACACACACACACACACACACACACACACACACACACACACACACACACACACACACACACACACACACACACACACACACACACACACACACACACACACACACACACACACACACACACACACACACACACACACACACACACACACACACACACACACACACACACACACACACACACACACACACACACACACACACACACACACACACACACACACACACACACACACACACACACACACACACACACAAACAACATTTGTATGAATAATACAATATAAATTATTCAATGCTTTGACATATGCAAGAGGATTGTAACATCTTTGGTGTGATTTCAATTAGAAATTAGCATTTTTTTCTTGCAATTTTGTGTTTCAAAAGTCACAAATAAATCACAAACGAGAGACTCCATTATGTGTTTATTCTGCACAAAGACTGTTTTCACACACTTATTTCTCAGTGAAATGATGCTAACTGATGCATATTTGATTTGCTAAAATTACATAATGAATTATTTAACTTTGTAGCGTACATCAGTGCTCATGTTCAAACTAAAAAATGTCATGCATATATTTATTTCCAATAAGTTCATAATGGATGCAAAAGGTGTGAAAAGAAAAAACACAAAGTCGATGTTTTGTTCCTGCAGACTGAGGCCCTGTCCACACGTAGCCGGGGATCTGCCAAAACGTAGATATTTTTCTACGTTTTGGCCTGTCATCCACACGAAAACGGAGTTTTTTCACACGAAAACGGATCTTTTCAAAAACTCCGGCCAAAGTGAAGATCTGCGTTTTCTCCGTTTTGGGTGACTGCGTGTGGACGGACAAAACCGGAGTTTTAAGGTCCGCAACGTCACTTTCCGCGACAAAAAAATGCTGACATCACGTGTGCGACCTGTGTTTACATTAGCCGGCATCATGGATGCCCTCAGAGCTGCGCTCGCTTTATCAATTGTCCAAGCGCTTTCTGCTTGTTTGTTTTTGCAAGCGGAATTACTGCTCCTTGCGGAAGACCACAGACGAAGGACGAGGTTAAGAACGGGGGAAGTACTGCCGCCTACAGGTCTGGCATGTCCTTAACAACGTATTTATCCGGGTACATGTGGACAGAGTTTGTTTTTAAAACGCGGTGGTGTGGATGCAAGTTTTTGGAGGGGCGGGTATTCGTTTTTAAAAAACCCCGGCTACGTGTGGACTAGGCCTGAGTGGAAGTCATCAACTTGCCAGGATGGCTTCACTGGAAAAGGAGTTTTGCTCAAGCCTCTCTGGTTGCAACCGTTTTTTTTTTTCATCAACAAGGTCCAACAGCGCTTGGACAAATAATCACCATGGAGTCTGTCTGTCCTAAATTAAACTGATCAGTTACAGTTCTCGCTTTAACCAGTTTACATGTCCCTAAATGTCTATAGTACCGTGTGAAGAGCTTCATATTAAGATTTTAGGGACTACAGGTGATCCCTGGTTTATCGCGGTAGATGCGTTCCAGACCTGTCCGCGATAGGTGAAAATCCGTGAAGTAGGGACACCATTTATATTTACAGTATTTATTTAACAGGTACGTATTCAGTATTCACTTTTAAAACCCGCCCTTTACATAGTACTGTATTTTTACTTGTTTTTTTTTAATAGTTTTATTACAAAAAGTGCATTTTACGATGAGATTGATGAAAAAAAAAACAGGAATTTATTGATATTCCGCATAGAAAAATACCACAAATTGGTGAAAAATACTGCGAATCGGCAAATTTCCCTTGAATAAGGCTCCAAAGAAAAAATCCGCAAAGTCGTGAATCCGCGATAAACGAACCGCGAAGTAGCGAGGGATCACTGTACAGTTAAAATCTAAAGTACCACTAAAGGTGGATCTCAGAAAACACACTAGCCTGAATGAGAACGTTTCAAACACATAAGATTCCTAAATTGTTAAAATGAGCAGGAGACAGGAGATTCGAAGTGTGGATCCTGTTGCATAATGAAGACCGTCATCATGAAGATGGAATTTCAACTCAAAGGAGGAAAACGTGGGAAACCACAATTTCTCCATCATTATGTGTGCGATTTAATAGTGATATGGGGAGATGATTGTCTTTGTCCAGCATTCCTGCTCCTTTTCATCCACTTTCACTGCAGCTTCTGCAAAGAGACTTGAGTGCATGCAGCCGCAGATCCTTCAGAAGACACTGCAATAACTACTCATTCACTTGTGTGGATTTGAAGTGTGTGTGCATATTCAGAGGCTGTAAGTGCATGTGTATAAGCCACTGAAAATCACATCAACACTAAGATAGAAAGGCACACACACACACACACACACATGCACGCACGTCTAAAATATCAACTCAGCAATCACCAAGCACTTTAGCATCAATGACATGGCTCTGTGTAAAAGAAGTGTTTGTGCAAAGGAAGAAAAAAACATTAGAAGAAATGTTTTTCTATTGTTTGTTTGAGCATCTTGTTCCCTTCTTTTCACTTCCGAACCACATGTGATGTTGCGTAAATGATTGAATCTATCAGCAAATTTAAATAATTAGCATTTTCTTAAGACGTGTCATGTTTTTTTAATTGTGTCACCTGCTAAATGTTTATTAAAGCACATTTTTGACAACAAAACAGACAAATTCTTGCAGTCCTCGCTCTGTGTCAAACTGTGTTCCTGTCTCTTGTTGCTAACTTGAAACCACAAATGCTATTCTTTTTGTCTGCTCCTTGCTTTCTCTGTCACTTTCCTTGCCTGTGTGTGGTGAAGGCAGGTGTGATATCTCAGCCGTGGGTTGTATTATTATTAGTCTTTCTGAGGTGTGAAGAAAGTCGTTCTACTGTCAGAGGAGGAGGTTAAACAAGCTGTGAGACTCGGGCAACTCAGCCCAAACCCTTACCTGACTCTCAGTAATTTGTAGTATGGAAAATGAGGATGTGTCTGATTTGTTACGATTTTATTAACCCTCTAGAGGCAGGGATTCCTAAAGTGGGGTGCGCGAGCTGCTGCTAGGGGGTGCGCGAGGTGAAAAGTGTAATGGCTGCGGAGCTCAGAGAAGTCTGTCATATGTCACCATTAGCGTAGTCAGAAACTCATTTGAAGAAAAAGTAAGTGGGCACAATAAATGTAATTGAAAACAAGTATATTTTTGCGCGTTTCCTCCGCATGTGCCCTAGCTTCATAATAATGCGCCGTGCTTCAGCGCTCTGGCCTGGCGCACGCCGATATGTTCAGTATTTGATCATTTTTAACGGTGTTGGAGGAATCTGACGGTGGTGAGTCATTCTGGCAGATTGTAATTAACACCTGTCTCATGCAGGTGTTCTGACATTGTAAACCTCACACACAGAACATTGTGGATGTAACAAAATAACAAGAAATGATTCCCATTCAGGCTATTAACAGCGCGCTGAAGATCTGAAGTTCAGAGTGCGTCTGTCAGAGGTCAGACGCGTTCCAGCGGAACCACGGCTCATGAGTGCACAAGTGAGCACATCTGGGCTGGGCAGAAGTAATTTTACAATGTTGGTTTAAATAGCGCCAATAACGAGACGCGGTGACTGGAGCGGCTCATGGAGCTGTGCCGCGCGCGCGCACACACACACACACACACACACACACACACACACACACACACACACACACACACACACACACACAGATTCAATAAGCGCGCACGCTGCGCAAACTCCGGCGCGCCGTCAGACTGAAGGCAGAAATGAGCGCTGACTCCTCCGTGATAAAAACTTTTAAGAGGTTTTATAACATTTTTCATTCCAGGTCAAATTAAGATATTAGCTTCTATTTTGGGATGACGTATTAAAGTCGGGTCCGCTCCAGCCAGTGACTCCGAACCTGACCACAACTCCTGTTACTGCAGCATTTGTTATTCCAGTCCGCGTGGCAGCGGATCGCAGATTCAGCCACCATAAAACAGCAATAAGTCGGTCTGAGGTAAAAGTGAACCTCATGGCTTTTCCATATTTTCCCCTATAGACATTTGATTACCTCAAGTAGGTGATCAGCTCAGGTTTACGCAGAGCAGAAGGAAGGAGAGAGCTCTGGTTAAACGTTTCTGCATTAAGAAAACCGTTAAATTGCATTTTTTTATGTATGTATGTACAGTCTATGGGAAAAACACACGTTCACCTCGTGATTTGTAGGCCATCCGGGGAATGCAAAGCAGTAGACGGTCAGCTGACCTCAACATACGAGTAGGTACATAGGGAGTCAGCAGGTCGTACAGATAAGGAGGAGCTAGGTCATTATAATCAGGCACAGATTATAATCCAAAATATATTTATTTTTATTTAATAACCCAAAAACTGTATAAAACAGAGCTATGCAGTTATATAAATAAATTATAAACTAACAGAAGATCGTTTACTTTAAATTAAAGCCTATGAATAAGAAAACAAAATTCAAACGCAATGGCATTAGCCCTTAGTGTAACAGTATGACATCTCATCATTGCCTAAAATGTGTGCCACCGTAGTGCAACACTGGCTAAATTTAAATGTTATTTTGTTATTCAGTTTATATTCTGGTTAAAATGTCTCTTATATATTTTGCTAATATTCACAAAAGGCAGCAAGATTTTTAAACAATGCATTGTCGTAAAAACAACATACTTTCTGGTTTCTTTTGAGCTGAAGATTATTCTGCAAAATGAAATCAACAAATAAAACAACAGCAGATTTTATTCTAATTTGTGTGTTCTTCCAAGCAGTAAATTGAGATTTGCTGCTAGTAAATTAACAGAGTAATCATGTAATATTAGTTTTTATAATAACATTATTTCGTACAAAGATTTCTGTTATTTAATTGCTCAAAAATCCTTTAGTTATTCTGTTGTTTGCAACCCTCTGAATGACAATTATGCTGCACATTTATAAATAAACCAAATTTGGGATCTAATTAAACATTTTGTTAGTTCGCTCTCCCAGCAGCTGTTGTGTCTTTGAAACTCACGACTTCTTCCAGCCATCATTCTCTCTTGAAACTTTATTTCTTTTAATATCACTTTTGCTATCTTCATGCATCTCTTAACGCAACCATCGCTCTCACTCTGCGGCTGACTCTCTCACAGTCTCATTTCCTCACACACCCCGCAATCTTTTCAGAATCACTTCCTTGATTCACATCTTTGCCCTCCCCATTTATAAGCACTTTATTGAGAAGCGGGGAGGTGGCAGAGAAACAGACGTAATTGCCTGGGGTGGTAAGTTATTGGAAAATGGATGAATTGCTTTCTTCAGGGATGAACCGTGAGAGTGTCAGGAATAGAGAAGGCTTCTTAATAACACTGAAGGTCAGGTGCAGAAACGAGGGGGGGCGGAGGACGAGTAGACGCATATAGAATCATCTATGACATTGCTGCATATGCAATTTATCTGTGTGTTTTTAAAGGGTGTGTGCATCTGTGTGGGCCATGTGGGTTTAGATGATTGTTAGAATAGAGTATTGAGACAACTGACTTAGTTATTGCTGACTTGGCTGACTCAGGTGACCTAGGTTAATCCCCATGGTTTCAAACAGACCAGCTTCAGGTCTTCCGGCTGTAACAGTATAATGATTCTTTATTTTTAGTGTTTATCATACATCATTTGACTCTAACATGCTTAATCCCTGACTGCTGGAATACTTTAACAGGTGCTGCCTGCTGTAAAAGGAAATAAATACAAAACGGGTTAGGGTCATTATATAAAGGAAGAAAACATGATGCACCCATTATTAATCCCATTGGGGTTTTTACTAGTTTAGGACTGACTGACTCAATTTATATTTAAGATGATTTCTGACTGAATTGCAACACCAAAGTTTGCATGACTGTTGCAATTTGTTTGCAGTCACTTCATCAACCTCACATGACCCGACTGTACACAAATTTATTTTGAAAGAACACTAAGTACGAATCTAGAGTGATTCAAATTTCAAATTTGCATTTTTTTTTATCCCGACCTAGTTGCCAGCAGTTGCAGCCTAGGTAGAGGCTGCCTTAATTATGTCGAGGATTTTCTTGTGGCTCTTATTTTGAAAGGATTGAAAGAAGTTCGGTCTCATTTAGAGAACAGGGTCGAGAAAATAAACAGCATATCATACCATAGACATGCATGCATAGACGCCCCATTGTGCAATGGAGAGCGTAACAGCATTGCTGCCTTACTGGGTGGGTTCCTCACTCTCCAAACCCAACTGGAGTCAACGTAGAGTGAGCAATTGTGTCCTTTTTTGTGCAGCCTACAATTTCAAGAACCGGCGTACAATTAAAAACAGATCAGATGGGATTATTTTTGATTTTTCTAGCCTACCAGTTAGGATTTGTTTAATTATATTTATATTTTGGTCCTGGGTTCAGATCCCAGCCTGGGTTCTTTCTGCAAGGGGTCTGCATGTTCTTCCTGTGGACGCGTGGGTACTCTCCGGGTAGTCCAGCTTCCTCCTACAGTCCAAAAACATGACTATCAGTTTGATTGGTCTCTCTAAAATTGTCCTTAGGTGTGTGTGTGTGTGTGTGTGTGTGTGTGTGTGTGTGTGTGTGTGTGTGCGTGCGTGCATGGTTGATGGTCCTGTGTGTCTCTGTGTTTCCCTGCGATGGACTTGCAGCCTGTCCAAGCTGTACCCCACCTGCTAGCCTTAAGACTGCTGGAGATAGGCTCCAGCTCCCCACGACCCTGTGTGGATAAGAGTGTAAGGACAATGCATGCATATTTATTTTTTAATAATTATATCATACCATTTTGTGAAAAAGCAGAATAAAATGTGTTTTTCAACTGAATCAACATCTTTCTCAGAAGAAATACACGTACTGGGGGTGAATGGAGACCCATCCAAGATGGCAACATGTCACTCCCACAGCTCCCATAGGCAGCTCCGCTCCATGGGGCGTCTACTTATGTGATGTCTGTGCATCAAACTCCTTCAATTAAATGCAAGTCTATCTAGTATATGAAATTATGAATCCAGGGTACAAAAGAATATTTGTAAAGCATGTCATAATTTACACTAATATAAACAAATTATAGCCAACAAAAGTAAAGATTGAAAAAAACAATGACAACCCAACCTCATTTGTAAACGTTGCATTTGCTGTAACGTAGACAACTTTAGATTCCAGTTTCACATCAGTATTTTGTAGACATGTCTTTAGATTTTATTAATTTTTTTGTATTTAGAATTTTTTGTTCTTGTGAAGCACTTTGTGATTTTTATCTTGAGCACCGCTATACAAAAGATCACTTTCTTTCTTTTTCTTTATAAACACCCCTACAGCTTAAAATACAAACGCACGACGCAATAATGTCTAAAGCTTATGTTGCACTTTTCTGACATCATCATTTAGAACCACAGGAGATTTTGCTGAAATTAAATTAACTAATTTTTCATATCATAAATACTGTTTGTTTAACAAAAAACACTGGATGCTTGATCCTTTAATTCACCTATTTTCCAAAAGATGAACTGAAAGATCATGCAGATCATGACGGTCTCTTAGACAGTTTTCTGTACAGAAAAATGCCGCCGAGTGAGTAGAAAGTTTCTGACTGTGTGATTGTTCCAGTTTGTTTGGTTAAAATACACATACATGTTGTTTACACCATTAAACTCAGTGTGAGAGCTAAACTAAATAGGTTTTTATGTACTCACATTTTCTTTATTTGGCTCTAATTGCTGCCCCGTGGAGACAAAATCTCTCCATGAGAGAGCGAGGCCTTCGGTAACTGATGTGGGGAAAAAAACATAGCATTGTTCAGGTGAGTGGTTTGGCTGTCATCTAAGTCAGCTTTCAGAGGATGTTGTGGCTGGCTTTAAAAGCTTCAACATGCTTGTTACACTTAATTGCATGTTGAACTAATGGAAGTTTGAATTGGTGCTCAGCGTTATGTGTATAGAGGCTGGCACAGAAAGGAATTTAATATTAAAAAGTGTTTGTGAAATCAATTACTCACCTAACATCTAAGTCCTATTTCTCTAATAATTCTTACTGAGTCCACAGTCTCCCAAATGAATCAATGCCAACAGATGGACACCTGATAGAATCGACATAAAAGCAGCTATCTGCACATCCAGAAGTCCGCAATGTCCTGTTTACTGATGCTATTTGGTGATAGGACTCCCTCTAACTAATCAGTAGTTTGGGCCCGAGGTGTCAAGTGTTTAAGGGCAAATACGCAGGAATCATGATGAACTTATCTGTTTTACCAAAGTGTTATTCAAGTTAATTAACTTTGTAGGAATTTGTTCCAACAAATTAGCAAAACGAAAAGGGATTTTAATAGTTCGTATCAACTAGTCTTGTTATTTTTAGGATACAATCACACACAGAGACGCAACCATAGATACCGTAAATCCTCTAATACAGGCCTGTATTCAATTAACGGCCGGGTCTCATATTTTGGCCGGTGTCGGAGTCGGTGGAGGTGAATAATGGCCAGTCTCTTATTGTGGCCGGGTGGAATGCAAGTACGGGGGGCGGTTGTGTCATCGTCTCACTTTTGATTTGCCAGTGATAGACCACAAGGGTAACTTTAACCGTGCGGAGACGAAGAGGAGGCGAAAATTTGATATCAAGTTCAAAGAGAACGTGCTGATTATGCTGCAGAACACTCTGGGGAGCAGTAGGGGTTGTATGAACTAGTCACTAGTCGACTTCACCGCTCTATAGTGACTTTTTATGCCTGTCATCGACTAGTCACTGTCACGTGATAATGACTGGCAAGATGCAGCCCTCGGAAAAGATAGAAGCCTGCTGTCAGCAGGTGACAAGCTCCTGCGCTCGGGGGGACAACGCACTCTGCCAGAGCGTCAGTACTGACACGTGATCGTTCATGTCGGTTCATTTCCTTTAATGTTTTCTGTCTTTTATTTGTGCCTGATGTGTTTCGCTGCTGTGGAGCGGGGCGCATCACCTTGTCATCCGGTGACACACCGATCACTGATGCGGCCGCCAAGCAGGGAGCACTCCGCTGTTTTTGCGGTCGGTAGATCTGCGTCCTGAGCACGGCCACAGTAACATTATCAAATCAGGTGTCGCCACCTCAAAAACTAATTTAACATGCGATCGTTAATGTCGGTTCATTTCCTTTAATGTTTTCTGTCTTTTATTTGCGCCTGATGCGTTTCACTGTGGAGCGGGGCGCATCACCTTGTCCTCAGGTGACGCACCTCACTGATACAGCCGCCAAGCAGCGAGCACTCCGCTGTTTTTGCGGTCGGTAGATCTTTTAGAACTGCAGTTCAAAGGTAACTCATAAGGTGAATATATATGAACCCAGGTAGCAGTTTTTCTTTAGGATTGAGAGGAGATGCAGGAAGATAATAAACAGGCAGGACAGAAAAATAGTCAAATAAAAACAAGTTAGTTTTTGTACCTGCTGGTTGCAACAAACAGACACCATTGAAGGTAATCAGAAGTGAGGAACAGAAAATGAAATAATTATTTTAATGTTTAGAGCAGCAGGAACTCTGAGAGGCTGCAGGTGCATCAGTGAGTTTGCGGCCTCTGCGCAGGGGGAGGGGGGAGGAGGCTGAAGCAGAAACTACCGTTGTTAAAAGAAATGTGTTTAACTTTGAAAATGTGGGCGCAATTTTAATTGTCAAAAACTCCAGCGAACCATTAGTTCATTTTGCTCAAATAGAAATTGAGGCCTGCCTCTAATTCTGGTCCTCCTTCCAATAAAGGCCTGGAGCTTGATGAGCTTGAGTCAAATACAGGCCCGGGCCTGTATTAGAGGATTTACGGTATGATAAAAGACATTTGCATGATTTCTATTTTTCAGTGGCGGTAAAAAAAATCTAAATTAAGTTGTATAATTAAAACAACACATGTTCATCACTCTAATATATATTTTTGTTTATCCCTTATTTACCATTATAAATCTATCAGTGTTGACAAAAATAAATCATTTCTCCTGATCATGTCCAAACATTTCCTGTAAATTCCTCCTCTATAACGCTAAAGCTAAAGATTCACACGCAACCTGCTGCACCTCTTGTCTCTGGTCAGTCTTTAATTATTCTCTCTCTTTCTGCTTTTTATCAGCATTGTGATATTTAGCAGGTTAGAGCAATTTTCTCTCTGATTGCATTCATACATTACTCTCTATTATGCATTGTAACGTTCAGTAATCATTTTGTTAATCTGAGTGAATAAAAAATAATGTGATGCTAGGCATTGAAAACTGATTCTGAAATCATTTAAATTGATGATCAATTGAATTCTTCCTGACATGCCAGCTCTGTTTTTTTGTGTGCAGTTGATTGTAAATGAGTTGATGGTAGAAATGTGCAGAATGAGGCACAAATGTCCTGTTGGAAGGGCTTTAACAATCAGATGGAAGTGCAAAACCCTAATTTGCACCTGCAATAGATGAATAATGCTTTTGTAATTTTTGGTCAAGACATTTAAAGTTGTAAAAGAGCAGAAATGAATAAACTTATAAAATTGTGGATCACTGATTACCCAGAAAAACCAAAAACGATAAGTCAGCAAGCTACTAAACAAAGATTCAAACTTTTCAGTGATTGAAAAAATCAATAAGTAAATGATAACTATTATTAGTATAAGCTTTTTGCTTATCTCAGATGTAAAAGCTGTGAAGTGTTGAATGGATCATTTAGTGGTTGGTGATAATCTACAGCTGTCCATGACAAACTCTAAAAAAACATCCATCCACTGAGTACCAGTTAGTTACAGGAGTAAATACTGTTCTCCTGAATGTGGCTCTTTAACAGCTACTGTGCAGCATTCTTCCAAAAATCAATGAAAGGTGTTTAACTCCAGTTTGAAACAGACACGCGTATTCCCCGAACAGTAACCGCAAATCAACCTGTCATTCTAGTCCAGTCCAGTCAAAGTTTGTTTATGGCACACAGCACTGTACGAAGGATGAAAATATAAAATCTCATTCATTTACAAGTGGCAAAATAATGCAAGAGCAACCAAAATACATAGTAGAACAAATAAATTATTACAAATTAAACAAAAAAGTCCTGATGTACTTTTTTGTCTGATGTGTAAAAGCCAATGAAAATAAAAATGGTTTTCCACACGGATTTAAAGTGACTGACGCATGGGCCATGTTCATTCTTGCAAAACTAGGCTGTTCTGTGGATTTGAGACTGCTACTGAAAACATCCTCTGGTTCAGGATCTGGAAATGCACTGCAGTAGCTGATGTCTGGATTATTGATTAACCAATAGCTGCTCAGTTGCTGAGTGACAAAGTGAATTTCAACTAGAACTGCAAGCAGTTATCAACGGGTTCCAAGCCCCCAGCGCCAGTCGCCCACCCGCCCCGCCCTCAACTTCGCCGGTCCTCACGCGGTCCCGCCCCAAAAACACGTTCTCCCGCCGGCGTCCCGTCAGCTCACTTCAACCGGCGCAATGAAAGTAACACTCAGGATACGTCATTAAACCTGCAAAGCCTATACACATCTTTCAGAGGCATGGCTGACTTCTCAATCGTGATTACAATGGAATTCCACTGTTTCCTTATTAAAGAACGTGAAGATTTAATGAGTGAGATTATCAAACAATAATCTATACATCAACAGAATATTACAAACAACATAAATACTTGATAATGTCTTTAGATTTAATTGATTTTCAACAAAAACAATGAGTTTCATTTTGTGACTTACTGACCAAATGTTTCAAAAAATCATGAAAAATACATAACTCATCATAAAATTACCAAAATATTCTCACATGGCAGTGTTAACATGTGGAATAATATGATGTTGTTTTTAAATCAGTAGACTCAAAGCTTTTTTGAAGAAAAATCAGTAAATATAACTGTAAGGGTCACAGTCAAAATTAAAATATTCATAAAAAATAGTGCTACTTTCTAAAATTTATAGAAAAATGTCAGATCACCATAGGCACATGTGGAATGTTATAAATATGTTATATTTACTTTGTACCTAAAAAAAACGTTCTTACAAAAATTAGTTACTTTTTGTCCAACTATACAAAAAACTGGCAAAAAGTAAAAAATTCATTAAAAATCAATGCTTTTGTACAGAAATCTCAAAATATTCCGAGATTGCCTCTGTGATGTGAGAATTCTTTTTATATTTTTGTTGGGGTCATAAATGTAAAACTGTACTTACAATAAAATAATATTTGCATTAGTGGCTGTAGACAAAAATATGTCCTATAATTAAACACAAGGGGGAGCTCAAATCAAGACGACATTTTTTTTGTTTCATAAAGCACCTAAGAGTGAACTTTGTGGCAAATGTCAAGAAAATTGTGAAAACAGAATTTGCGCTACAATTGCTAGCCTAAAAATGTATTTTTGTAAATTTAAAGCGCAAACATCTTCGTGGAGCTGCGGTTTTCAATATCTAAGCTCATGGCTATCCAGTTAACATAATCTGGAAAACGTAGCTTCTTACATGAAAATAATGATTTTTAGGAAATTTTTCAAATTTGAAATTTTAAATGATCATAAACCACGCCCACATTGATCAATCATTACCATATTGATAATGTAGTCTTAAGACTCTACAATGATGACAACCACTAAGTTTCGTGCAGATCCATTTAACCAGGTCAGCAGAATAATGTATTGCTATTTATAGCGCCCCCTATTGTTTAATCAAGGTGAAAATCAAGACATACACTTGAATTGACCTTAGTTTTGAGTGTTATGAACAGCTTTGAAAAATGTCCAAATATTTTGAAGTTATGCTAAAAAAACTTTTTCATTCCCCAAAAAATATTTAAAAAATTCATATTTAAAAAAGTAAGAAAATTATCCAAAATCCCTTCAGATCGTTTGGTCAGCCGCTCCTCCTCTCTTGTCAGGCAAAGTTGTGATGTGATTGGGTTTGACGGCCGGGAGGAGTTAACGAAAGTACGTTTGACTTACTATGCAAATTTCTACTAATTAGCATAAGTTTAAAACATTTTTTAAAATACTCATCTTAATTTGACTGAGTCAATGAACATACTGGATGAGACCATTTGCTTGTTTACTAAAATATTGAGGAGAAAAATGCCAAAAATATTTTTGGGGTACAACAGCGCCAACTATTGGACAAACTTCAAACTTTTTTCTGTGATTGTAGATGTCACTATGACTGATATAATTTGTAACTTTCTGTATAGAATATGTATTTTTCATCAGTTAAAGGGCAAAAAATTTTAAAGCCTATAAGCCACGCCCACTTTTTAATCATTTTCAAAATATAGCTTAAGGGTCCAATGATTAACATATGTGCCAAGTTCTGTGGAAATCCATCAAGCCGTTTAGCTCAAACTAACTTTTTGACTCTTTAGCGCCCCCTTTTGGTGAATCCAAACAAAATGGGGAAGGTAGGGCTTACCGCTCATACTTCATAAGGGTCTAGAGTCTCATCACTTTATCTTGAGATATGGTGAAGATATCATCAATTAGCACATGTGCTAGCTAGCGCACTGATTTTGACATGGTGTCATTAGCCCAATTTTCAATATCTCTGCGTTTTTCTGCATCACAACAACTTATCTTAGTCCATAGATCATATGTACGAAGTTTGAAGTTGATTCGACGAAAAATGACGAATAGGTGATTAAAACTAAGCTTTGCATTTTTTGCGATCTAGCAAAAAATCTAGTTAGGCGGAAATGGGCGTGGCCAATACAAAAAAGATGGGGAATCATCCAAGGATCATGTACATATAAAGTTTTTGACTGTAGGACCTACGGTTTGGGAGCTAGTAGCTGAAACGTGTTGACCTCCGCAATAGCGCCACCTAGGTGACGCGGGGTCCAAATTTTCGAATCTGAGTAGCGGTCAGGATTTTCTATCAGACTGCCATGTCAGATTTTCCCTGGCAATTTCAGGCTCTTGCGCCCATATACTTTTAGCGGAGAAGAATAATAATAAACTAGAACTGCAAGCAGTTATCAACGGGTTCCAAGCCCCCAGCGCCAGTCGCCCACCCGCCCCGCCCTCAACTTCGCCAGTCCTCACGCGGTCCCGCCCCAAAAACACGTTCTCCCGCCGGCGTCCCGTCAGCTCACTTCAACCGGCGCAATGAAAGTAACACTCAGGATACGTCATTAAACCTGCAAAGCCTATACACATATCTTTCAGAGGCATGGCTGACTTCTCAATCATGATTACAATGGAATTCCACTGTTTCCTTATTAAAGAACGTGAAGATTTAATGAGTGAGATTGTCAAACAATCATCTATACATCAACAGAATATTACAAATAACATAAAGACTTGATAATGTCTTTAGATTTAATAGATTTTCAACAAAAACAATGAGTTTCATTTTGTGACTTACTGATCAATTGTTTTAAAAAATCATGAAAAATACATAAATCATCATAAAATTACCAAAATATTCTCACATGGCAGTGTTAACATGCGGAATAATATGATGTTGTTTTTAAATCAGTTGAATCAAAGCTTTTTTGAAGAAAAATTAGGAAATATAACTATAAAGGTCACAACAAAAATTTAAATATTCATAAAAAAATAGTGCTACTTTCTATAATTAGGAGAAAAATCTCAGATCACCATAGGTACGTGTGGAATGTTGTAAATGGCTTATATTTACTGTATACCTAAAAAGTTTTCTAACAAAAATTAATTACGTTGTTGTCCAACTATACAGAAAAACTGGTAAAAAGTTAAAAATTAATTAAAAATCTATGCTTTTGTACAGAAATCTCAAAATATTCCCAGGTTGCCTCTGTGACGTGAGAATTCTTCTTATATTTTTGTTGGGGTCATAAATGTAAAACTGTACTTACAATAAAATAATATTTGCATTAGTGTCTGTAGACAAAAATATGTCCTAAAATTAAACACAAGGGGGAGCTCATATCAAGACGACATTTTTTTTGTTTCATAAACCACCTAAGAGTGAACTTTGTAGCAAATTACAAGAAGGTTGTGAGAACAGAATTTGCGCTACAATTGCTAGCCTAAAAATGTATTTTCATAAATATAAAGCGTAAACCTCAACATGGAGCTGCGGCTTTCGTGACATAAGCTCTAGCCTATCCAGCTAACACAATCTGGAAATCTTAGCCTCTTACATGCAAATAATGATTTTTAGGAAATTTTTCAAATTTGAAATTTTAAATGATCATAAGCCACGCCCACTTTGATAAATCATTACCATATTGATAATGTAATCTTAAGACTCTATAGTGATGACAACCACTAAGTTTCGTGCAGATCCATTTAGCCAGTTCAGCAGTATAATTTCTTCCCAGTTATAGCGCCCCCTATTGTTTAATCAAGTTGAAAACCAGGACATACACTTGAATTGACCTTAGGTATGACTGTTATGAACAGCTTTGAAAAATGTCAAAATCTTTTGAAGTTACTCTAAAAAAACTTTTTCATTCTCCAAAATTAAAAAAAAAAATCATATTAAAAAAAATAAGCAAATTATCCAAAATCCCTTCACATCTTTTGGTCAGCCGCTCCTCCTCTCTTGTCAGGGAAAGATGTGATGTGATTGAGTTTGACGGCCGGGAGGAGTTAACGAAAGTACGTTGGACTTACTATGCAAATTTCTACTAATTTGCATAAGTTTAAAACATTTTTTAAAATACTCATCTAAATTTGACTGACTCAATGAACATACTGGATGAGATCATTTGTTTTTTTACGAAAGTAATGGGGAGAAACATGCCAAAAATATTTTTGGGGTACCACAGCGCCACCTATTGGACAAAATTCAAAAAATTTTCTGTGATTGTAGATGTCATTATGACTGATATGAATTGTAATTTTCTGTATAGAATATGTATTTTTCAGGAGTAAATGGGCGAAAACGTTTAAAGCCTATTTATAGCCTATAAGCCACGCCCACTTTTTAATCATTTTCAAAATATAGCTTAAGGGTCCGATGATTAACATATGTGCCAAGTTCTGTGGAAATCCATCAAGCCGTTTAGCTGAAACAAACTTTTTGACTCTTTAGCGCCCCCTATTGGTGAATCCACACAAAATCGGGTAGATAGGGCTTACCGCTCATACTTCATAAGGGTGTAGAGTCTCATCAATTTATCTTGAGAAATGGTGAAGATATCATCAATTACCACATGTGCTAGCTAGCACACTGATTTTGACATGGTGTCATTAGCCCAATTTTCAATATTTCTGCCTTTTTCTTCATCACCACAACTTATCTTAGTCTATAGATCATATGTACGAAGTTTGAAGTTGATTCGACGAAAAATGACGAATAGGTGATTAAAAGTAAGTTTTGAGTTTTTTGCGATCTAGCAAAAAATCTAGTTAGGCGGAAATGGGCGTGGCCAATACAAAAAAGATGGAGAATCACCCAAGGATCATGTACATATAAAGTTTATGACTGTAGGACCTACGGTTTGGGAGCTAGTAGCTGAAACGTGTTGACCTCCGCAATAGCGCCACCTAGGTGACGCGGGGTCCAAATTTTCGAATCTGAGTAGCGGTCAGGATTTTGTATCAGACTGCCATGTCAGATTTTTCCTGGCAATTTCTGGCTCCTGCCCCCATACAAACGTAGCGGAGAAGAATAATAAATAATAACTAGAACTGCAAGCAGTTATCAACGGGTTCCAAGCCCCCAGCGCCAGTCGCCCACCCGCCCCGCCCTCAACTTCGCCAGTCCTCACGCGGTCCCGCCCCAAAAACACGTTCTCCCGCCGGCGTCCCGTCAGCTCACTTCAACCGGCGCAATGAAAGTAACACTCAGGATACGTCATTAAACCTGCAAAGCCTATACACATATCTTTCAGAGGCATGGCTGACTTCTCAATCGTGATTACAATGGAATTCCACTGTTTCCTTATTAAAGAACGTAAAGATTTAATGAGTGAGATTATCAAACAATCATCTATACATCAACAGAATATTACAAATAACATAAAGACTTGATAATGTCTTTAGATTTAATAGATTTTCAACAAAAACAATGAGTTTCATTTTGTGACTTACTGATCAATTGTTTTAAAAAATCATGAAAAATACATAAATCATCATAAAATTACCAAAATATTCTCACATGGCAGTGTTAACATGCGGAATAATATGATGTTGTTTTTAAATCAGTTGACTCAAAGCTTTTTTGAAGAAAAATTAGGAAATATAACTATAAAGGTCACAACAAAAATTTAAATATTCATAAAAAAATAGTGCTACTTTCTATAATTAGGAGAAAAATCTCAGATCACCATAGGTACGTGTGGAATGTTGTAAATGGCTTATATTTACTGTATACCTAAAAAGTTTTCTAACAAAAATTAATTACGTTGTTGTCCAACTATACAGAAAAACTGGTAAAAAGTTAAAAATTAATTAAAAATCTATGCTTTTGTACAGAAATCTCAAAATATTCCCAGGTTGCCTCTGTGACGTGAGAATTCTTCTTATATTTTTGTTGGGGTCATAAATGTAAAACTGTACTTACAATAAAATAATATTTGCATTAGTGTCTGTAGACAAAAATATGTCCTAAAATTAAACACAAGGGGGAGCTCATATCAAGACGACATTTTTTTTGTTTCATAAACCACCTAAGAGTGAACTTTGTAGCAAATTACAAGAAGGTTGTGAGAACAGAATTTGCGCTACAATTGCTAGCCTAAAAATGTATTTTCATAAATATAAAGCGTAAACCTCAACATGGAGCTGCGGCTTTCGTGACATAAGCTCTAGCCTATCCAGCTAACACAATCTGGAAATCTTAGCCTCTTACATGCAAAGAATGATTTTTAGGAAATTTTTCAAATTTGAAATTTTAAATGATAATAAGCCACGCCCACTTTGATAAATCATTACCATATTGATAATGTAATCTTAAGACTCTATAGTGATGACAACCACTAAGTTTCGTGCAGATCCATTTAGCCAGTTCAGCAGTATAATTTCTTCCCAGTTATAGCGCCCCCTATTGTTTAATCAAGTTGAAAACCAGGACATACACTTGAATTGACCTTAGGTATGACTGTTATGAACAGCTTTGAAAAATGTCAAAATCTTTTGAAGTTACTCTAAAAAAACTTTTTCATTCTCCAAAATTTTTAAAAAAAAATCATATTAAAAAAAATAAGCAAATTATCCAAAATCCCTTCACATCTTTTGGTCAGCCGCTCCTCCTCTCTTGTCAGGGAAAGATGTGATGTGATTGAGTTTGACGGCCGGGAGGAGTTAACGAAAGTACGTTGGACTTACTATGCAAATTTCTACTAATTTGCATAAGTTTAAAACATTTTTTAAAATACTCATCTAAATTTGACTGACTCAATGAACATACTGGATGAGATCATTTGTTTTTTTACGAAAGTAATGGGGAGAAACATGCCAAAAATATTTTTGGGGTACCACAGCGCCACCTATTGGACAAAATTCAAAAAATTTTCTGTGATTGTAGATGTCATTATGACTGATATGAATTGTAATTTTCTGTATAGAATATGTATTTTTCAGGAGTAAATGGGCGAAAACGTTTAAAGCCTATTTATAGCCTATAAGCCACGCCCACTTTTTAATCATTTTCAAAATATAGCTTAAGGGTCCGATGATTAACATATGTGCCAAGTTCTGTGGAAATCCATCAAGCCGTTTAGCTGAAACAAACTTTTTGACTCTTTAGCGCCCCCTATTGGTGAATCCACAGAAAATCGGGTAGATAGGGCTTACCGCTCATACTTCATAAGGGTGTAGAGTCTCATCAATTTATCTTGAGAAATGGTGAAGATATCATCAATTACCACATGTGCTAGCTAGCACACTGATTTTGACATGGTGTCATTAGCCCAATTTTCAATATTTCTGCCTTTTTCTTCATCACCACAACTTATCTTAGTCCATAGATCATATGTACGAAGTTTGAAGTTGATTCGACGAAAAATGACGAATAGGTGATTAAAAGTAAGTTTTGAGTTTTTTGCGATCTAGCAAAAAATCTAGTTAGGCGGAAATGGGCGTGGCCAATACAAAAAAGATGGAGAATCATCCAAGGATCATGTACATATAAAGTTTATGACTGTAGGACCTACGGTTTGGGAGCTAGTAGCTGAAACGTGTTGACCTCCGCAATAGCGCCACCTAGGTGACGCGGGGTCCAAATTTTCGAATCTGAGTAGCGGTCAGGATTTTGTATCAGACTGCCATGTCAGATTTTTCCTGGCAATTTCTGGCTCCTGCCCCCATACAAACGTAGCGGAGAAGAATAATAAATAATAATGAAAAATCCGTAGAAAAACAATAGGGTTCCCTGCCCTTTGGGCTTGGAACCCTAATGAAAAATCCGTAGAAAAACAATAGGGTTCCCTGCCCTTTGGGCTTGGAACCCTAACTAGAACTGCAAGCAGTTATCAACGGGTTCCAAGCCACCAGCGCCAGTCGCCCACCCGCCCCGCCCTCAACTTCGCCAGTCCTCACGCGGTCCCGCCCCAAAAACACGTTCTCCCGCCGGCGTCCCGTCAGCTCACTTCAACCGGCGCAATGAAACTAACACTCAGGATACGTCATTAAACCGGCTAAGCCTATACACATATCTTTCAGAGGCATGGCTGACTTCTCAATCGTGATTACAATGGAATTCCACTGTTTCCTTATTAAAGAACGTGAAGATTTAATGAGTGAGATTATTAAACAATAATCTATACATCAACAGAATGTTACAAATAACATAAATACTTTATAATGTGTTTAGATTTAATAGATTTTCAACAAAAACAATGAGTTTCATTTTGTGACTTGCTGACCAAATGTTTAAAAAAATCATGAAAAATACACAACTCATCCTAAAATTACCAAAATATTCTCACATGGCAGTGGTAACATGCGGAATAATATGATGTTGTTTTTAAATCAGTAGACTCAAAGCTTTTTTAAAGAAAAATTGGGAAATATAACTATAAAGGTCACAACAAAAATTAAAATATTCATAAAAAAATAGTGCTACTTTCTAAAATTAGGAGAAAAATCTCAGATAACCATAGGTACATGTGGAATGTTGTAAATGGCTTATATTTACTGTATACCTAAAAAGCTTTCTAACAAAAATTAATTACGTTGTTGTCCAACTATACAAAATAACTGGCAAAAAGTAAAAAATTCATTAAAAATCAATGCTTTTGTACAAAAATCTCAAAATATTCCCAGATTGCCTCTGTGACGTGTGTATTGTGGTCATATTTTTGTAAGATCATAAATGTAAAACTTTTCTTACAATAAAATAATATTTGCATTAGTGGCTGTAGACAAAAATATGTCCTATAATTGAACACTAGGGGGAGCTCAAATCAAGACGACATTTTTTTTGTTTCATAAACCACCTAAGAGTGAACTTTGTGGTAAATTACAAGAAGATTGTGAGAACAGAATTTGTGCCACACTTGCTAGCGTAAAAATGTATTTTTGTTAATATAAAGCGCAAACCTCTTTGTGGAGCTGCGGCTATCGTGACATAAGCTCTAGCCTATCCAGTAACCACAATCTGGAAATCTTAGCCTCTTACATGCAAATAGTGATTTTTAGGAAATTTTTCAAATTTGAAATTTTAAATGATCGTAAACCACGCCCACTTTGATCAATCATTACCATATTGATAATGTAGTCTTAAGACTCTATAGTGATGACAACCACTAAGTTTCGTGCAGATCCATTTAGCTGGTTGAGCAGTATAATTTCTTCCCAGTTATAGCGCCCCCTATTGTTTAATCAAGTTGAAAACCAGGACATACACTTGAATTGACCTTAGGTATGAGTGTTATGAACAGCTTTGAAAAATGTCAAAATCTTTTGAAGTTACGCTAAAAAAACTTTTTCATTCCCAAAAAATTATTTAAAAAAATCATATTAAAAAAAATAAGCAAATTATCCAAAATCCCTTCACAACTTTTGGTCAGCCGCTCCCCCCCTCTTGTCAGGCAAAGTTGTGATGTGATTGAGTTTGACGGCCGGGAGGAGTTAACGAAAGTACGTTTGACTTACTATGCAAATTTCTACTAATTAGCATAAGTTTAAATTATTTTTTAAAATACTCATCTAAATTTGACTGACTCAATGAACATACTGGATGAGCCCATTTGTTTTTTTACTAAAACATTGAGGAGAGACATGCCAAAACCTTTTTTGGGGTACAACAGCGCCACCTATTGGACAAAATTCAAATTTATATCTGTGATTGTAGATGTCACTATGACTGATAAAATTTGTAACTTTCTGTATAGAATATGTATTTTTCATCAGTTAAAGGGCGAAAATTTTTAAAGCCTATAAGCCACGCCCACTTTTTAATCATTTTCAAAATATAGCTTAAAGGTCTGATGATTAACATATGTGCCAAGTTCTGTGGAAATCCATCAAGCCGTTTAGCTCAAACTAACTTTTTGCCTCTTTAGCGCCCCCTTTTGGTGAATCCGAACAAAATGGGGAAGATAGGGCTTACCGCTCATACTTCATAAGGGTCTAGAGTCTCATCACTTTATCTTGAGATATGGTGAAGATATCATCAATTAGCACATGTGATAGCTAGCGCACTGATTTTGACATGTTGTCATTAGCCCAATTTTCAATATTTCTGCGTTTTTCTGCATCACAACAACTTATCTTAGTCCATAGATCATATGTACAAAGTTTGAAGTTGATTTGACGAAAAATGACGAATAGGTGATTAAAACTAAGTTTTGCATTTTTTGCGATCTAGCAAAAAATCTAGTTAGGCGGAAATGGGCGTGGCCAATACAAAAAAGATGGAGAATCATCCAAGGATCATGGACATATAAAGTTTTTGACTATAGGACCTACGGTTTGGGAGCTAGTAACTAAAACGTGTTGACCTCCGCAATAGCGCCACCTAGGTGACGCGGGGTCCAAATTCTCGAACCTGAGTAGCGGTCAGGATTTTCTATCAGACTGCCATGTCAGATTTTCCCTGGCAATTTCAGGCTCTTGCGCCCATACAGACACAGCGGAGAAGAATAATAATAATAAACTAGAACTGCAAGCAGTTATCAACGGGTTCCAAGCCCCCAGCGCCAGTCGCCCACCCGCCCCGCCCTCAACTTCGCCGGTCCTCACGCGGTCCCGCCCCAAAAACACGTTCTCCCGCCGGCGTCCCGTCAGCTCACTTCAACCGGCGCAATGAAAGTAACACTCAGGATACGTCATTAAACCTGCAAAGCCTATACACATCTTTCAGAGGCATGGCTGACTTCTCAATCGTGATTACAATGGAATTCCACTGTTTCCTTATTAAAGAACGTGAAGATTTAATGAGTGAGATTATCAAACAATAATCTATACATCAACAGAATATTACAAACAACATAAATACTTGATAATGTCCTTAGATTTAATTGATTTTCAACAAAAACAATGAGTTTCATTTTGTTACTTACTGACCAAATGTTTCAAAAAATCATGAAAAATACATAACTCATCATAAAATTACCAAAATATTCTCACATGGCAGTGTTAACATGTGGAATAATATGATGTTGTTTTTAAATCAGTAGACTCAAAGCTTTTTTGAAGAAAAATCAGTAAATATAACTGTAAGGGTCACAGTCAAAATTAAAATATTCATAAAAAAATAGTGCTACTTTCTAAAATTTATAGAAAAATCTCAGATCACCATAGGCACATGTGGAATGTTATAAATGTGTTATATTTACTTTGTACCTAAAAAAAACTTTCTTACAAAAATTAGTTACTTTTTGTCCAACTATACAAAAAACTGGCAAAAAGTAAAAAATTCATTAAAAATCAGTGCTTTCGTACAAAAATCTCAAAATATTACGAGATTGCCTCTGTGATGTGAGAATTCTTTTTATATTTTTGTTGGGGTCATAAATGTAAAATTGTACCTACAATAAAATAATATTTGCGTTAGTTGCTGTAGACAAAAATATGTCCTATAATTAAACACAAGGGGGAGCTCAAATCAAGACGACATTTTTTTTTGTTTCATAAACCACCTAAGAGTGAACTTTATGGCAAATGTCAAGAAGATTGTGAAAACAGAATTTGCGCTACAATTGCTAGCCTAAAAATGTATTTTTGTAAATTTATAGCGCAAACATCTTCGTGGAGCTGCGGTTTTCAATATCTAAGCTCATGGCTATCCAGTTAACATAATCTGGAAAACGTAGCTTCTTACATGAAAATAATGATTTTTAGGAAATTTTTCAAATTTGAAATTTTAAATGATCATAAACCACGCCCACATTGATCAATCATTACCATATTTATAATGTAGTCTTAAGACTCTACAATGATGACAACCACTAAGTTTCGTGCAGATCCATTTAACCAGGTCAGCAGTATAATGTTTTGCTATTTATAGCGCCCCCTATTGTTTAATCAAGGTGAAAATCAAGACATACACTTGAATTGACCTTAGGTTTGACTGTTATGAACAGTTTTGAAAAATGTCCAAATATTTTGAAGTTATGCTAAAAAAACTTTTTCATTCCCCAAAAAATATTTAAAAAATTCATATTTAAAAAAGTAAGAAAATTATCCAAAATCCCTTCAGATCGTTTGGTCAGCCGCTCCTCCTCTCTTGTCAGGCAAAGTTGTGATGTGATTGGGTTTGACGGCCGGGAGGAGTTAACGAAAGTACGTTTGACTTACTATGCAAATTTCTACTAATTAGCATAAGTTTAAAACATTTTTTAAAATACTCATCTTAATTTGACTGAGTCAATGAACATACTGGATGAGACCATTTGCTTGTTTACTAAAATATTGAGGAGAAAAATGCCAAAAACATTTTTGGGGTACAACAGCGCCAACTATTGGACAAACTTCAAACTTTTTTCTGTGATTGTAGATGTCACTATGACTGATATAATTTGTAACTTTCTGTATAGAATATGTATTTTTCATCAGTTAAAGGGCAAAAAATTTTAAAGCCTATAAGCCACGCCCACTTTTTAATCATTTTCAAAATATAGCTTAAGGGTCCAATAATTAACATATGTGCCAAGTTCTGTGGAAATCCATCAAGCCGTTTAGCTCAAACTAACTTTTTGACTCTTTAGCGCCCCCTTTTGGTGAATCCAAACAAAATGGGGAAGGTAGGGCTTACCGCTCATACTTCATAAGGGTCTAGAGTCTCATCACTTTATCTTGAGATATGGTGAAGATATCATCAGTTAGCACATGTGCTAGCTAGCGCACTGATTTTGACATGGTGTCATTAGCCCAATTTTCAATATTTCTGCGTTTTTCTGCATCACAACAACTTATCTTAGTCCATAGATCATATGTACGAAGTTTGAAGTTGATTCGACGAAAAATGACGAATAGGTGATTAAAACTAAGCTTTGCATTTTTTGCGATCTAGCAAAAAATCTAGTTAGGCGGAAATGGGCGTGGCCAATACAAAAAAGATGGGGAATCATCCAAGGATCATGTACATATAAAGTTTTTGACTGTAGGACCTACGGTTTGGGAGCTAGTAGCTGAAACGTGTTGACCTCCGCAATAGCGCCACCTAGGTGACGCGGGGTCCAAATTTTTGAATCTGAGTAGCGGTCAGGATTTTCTATCAGACTGCCATGTCAGATTTTCCCTGACAATTTCAGGCTCTTGCGCCCATATAGTTTTAGCGGAGAAGAATAATAATAAATAATAAATAATGAAAAATCCGTAGAAAAACAATAGGGTTCCCTGCCCTTTGGGCTTGGAACCCTAACTAGAACTGCAAGCAGTTATCAACGGGTTCCAAGCCCCCAGCGCCAGTCGCCTACCCGGCCCCGCCCTCCACTTCGCCAGTCCTCACGCGGTCCCGCCCCAAAAACACGTTCTCCCGCCGGCGTTCGTCAGCTCACTTCAACCGGCGCAATGAAAGTAACACTCAGGATACGTCATTAAACCTGCAAAGCCTATACACATATCTTTCAGAGGCATGGCTGACTCCTCAATCGTGATTACAATGGAATTCCACTGTTTCCTTATTAAAGAACGTGAAGATTTAATGAGTGAGGTTATCAAACAATGATCTATACATCAACAGAATATTACCAATAACATAAACACTTGATAATGTCTTTAGATTTAAAAGATTTTCAACAAAAACTATGAGTTTCATTTTGTGACTTACTGAACAAATGTTTTAAAAAATCATGAAAAATACATAAATCATCCTAAAATTACCAAAATATTCTCACATGGCAGTGTTAACATGCGGAATAATATGATGTTGTTTTTAAATCAGTAGACTCAAAGCTTTTTTGAAGAAAAATTGGGAAATATAACTATAAAGGTCACAACAAAAATAAAAATATTCATAAAAAAATAGTGCTACTTTCTAAAATTAGGAGAAAAATCTCAGATCACCATAGGTACATGTGGGATGTTATAAATGGCTTATATTTACTGTATACCTAAAAAGCTTTCTAACAAAAATTAATTACGTTGTTGTCCAAATATACAGAAAAACTGGTAAAAAGTTAAAAATTCATTAAAAATATACGCTTTTGTACAGAAATCTCAAAATATTCCCAGGTTGCCTCTGTGATGTGAGAATTCTTCTTATATTTTTGTTGGGGTCATAAATGTAAAACTGTACTTACAATAAAATAATACTTGCATTAGTGGCTGTAGACAAAAATATGTCCTATAATTAAACACTAGGGGGAGCTCAAATCAAGACGACATTTTTTTTGTTTCATAACCCACCTAAGAGTGAACTTTGTGGCAAATTACAAGAAGATTGTGAGAACAGAATTTGCGCTACAATTGCTAGCCTAAAAACGTATTTTCGTAAATATAAAGCGCAAACCTCTTTGTGGAGCTGCGGCTTTCGTGACATAAGCTCTAGCCTATTCATTTAACACAATCTGGAAATCTTAGCCTCTTACATGCAAATAGTGATTTTTAGGAAATTTTTCAAATTTGAAATTTTAAATGATCATAAACCACGCCCACTTTGATCAATCATTACCATATTGATAATGTAGTCTTAAGACTTTATAGTGATGACAGCCACTAAGTTTCGTGCCGATCCATTTAGCCGGTTCAGCAGTATAATTTCTTCCCAGTTATAGCGCCCCCTATTGTTTAATCAAGTTGAAAACCAGGACATACACTTGAATTGACCTTAGGTATGACTGTTATGAACAGCTTTGAAAAATGTCAAAATCTCTTGAAGTTACGCTAAAAAAACTTTTTCATTCCCAAAAAATTATTTAAAAAAATCATATTTAAAAAAATAAGCAAATTATCGAAAATCCCTTCACATCTTTTGGTCAGCCGCTCCTCCTCTCTTGTCAGGGAAAGTTTTGATGTGATTGAGTTTGACGGCCGGGAGGAGTTAACGAAAGTACGTTGGACTTACTATGCAAATTTCGACTAATTTGCATAAGTTTAAAACATTTTTTAAATTACTCATCTAAATTTGACTGACTCAAAGAACACATTGGAATAGATCATTTGTTTTTTTACAAAAGAAATGGGGAGAAACATGCCAAAAATATTTTTGGGGTACCAGAGCGCCACCTATTGGACAAAATTCAAAAAATTTTCTGTGATTGTAGATGTCACGATGACTGATATGAATTGTAATTTTCTGTATAGAATATGTATTTTTCATGAGTAAAAGGGCGAAAATTTTTAAAGCCTATAAGCCACGCCCACTTTTTAATCATTTTCAAAATATAGCTTAAGGGTCCGACGATTAACATATGTGCCAAGTTCTGTGGAAATCCATCAAGCCGTTTAGCTGAAACAAACTTTTTGACTCTTTAGCGCCCCCTATTGGTGAATCCAAACAAAATGGGGTAGATAGGACTTACCGCTCATACTTTGTAAGGTTCTAGAGTCTCATCAATTTATTTTGAGAAATGGTGAAGATATCATCAATTAACACATGTGCTAGCTAGCGCACTGATTTTGACATGGTGTCATTAGCCCAATTTTCAATATTTCTGCATTTTTCTTCATCACAACAACTTAGCCTAGTCCATAGATCACATGTACGAAGTTTGAAGTTGATTCGACGAAAAATGTCGAATAGGTGATTAAAACTAAGTTTTGCATTTTTTGCGATCTAGCAAAAAATCTAGTTAGGCGGAAATGGGCGTGGCCAATACAAAAAAGATGGAGAATCAATCAAGGATCATGTGCATATAAAGTTTTTGACTGTAGGACCTACGGTTTGGGAGCTAGTAGCTGAAACGTGTTGACCTCTGCAATAGCGCCACCTAGGTGACCCGGGGTCCAAATTTTCGAATCTGAGTAGCGGTCAGGATTTTCTATCAGACTGCCATGTCAGATTTTTCCTTGCAATTTCAGGCTCTTGCGCCCATACAGACACAGCGGAGAAGAATAATAATAATAATAAATAATAAATAATAAATAATGAAAAATCCGTAGAAAAACAATAGGGTTCCCTGCCCTTTGGGCTTGGAACCCTAACTAGAACTGCAAGCAGTTATCAACGGGTTCCAAGCCCCCAGCGCCAGTCGCCTACCCGGCCCCGCCCTCCACTTCGCCAGTCCTCACGCGGTCCCGCCCCAAAAACACGTTCTCCCGCCGGCGTTCGTCAGCTCACTTCAACCGGCGCAATGAAAGTAACACTCAGGATACGTCATTAAACCTGCAAAGCCTATACACATATCTTTCAGAGGCATGGCTGACTCCTCAATCGTGATTACAATGGAATTCCACTGTTTCCTTATTAAAGAACGTGAAGATTTAATGAGTGAGGTTATCAAACAATGATCTATACATCAACAGAATATTACCAATAACATAAACACTTGATAATGTCTTTAGATTTAAAAGATTTTCAACAAAAACTATGAGTTTCATTTTGTG
Organism: Nothobranchius furzeri; assembly: GCF_043380555.1. Lineage (NCBI taxonomy): Eukaryota > Metazoa > Chordata > Actinopteri > Cyprinodontiformes > Nothobranchiidae > Nothobranchius > Nothobranchius furzeri. Next base: position 77,557,433 of record NC_091747.1, on the reverse strand, counting down.
ACTTACTGAACAAATGTTTTAAAAAATCATGAAAAATACATAAATCATCCTAAAATTACCAAAATATTCTCACATGGCAGTGTTAACATGCGGAATAATATGATGTTGTTTTTAAATCAGTAGACTCAAAGCTTTTTTGAAGAAAAATTGGGAAATATAACTATAAAGGTCACAACAAAAATAAAAATATTCATAAAAAAATAGTGCTACTTTCTAAAATTAGGAGAAAAATCTCAGATCACCATAGGTACATGTGGGATGTTATAAATGGCTTATATTTACTGTATACCTAAAAAGCTTTCTAACAAAAATTAATTACGTTGTTGTCCAAATATACAGAAAAACTGGTAAAAAGTTAAAAATTCATTAAAAATATACGCTTTTGTACAGAAATCTCAAAATATTCCCAGGTTGCCTCTGTGATGTGAGAATTCTTCTTATATTTTTGTTGGGGTCATAAATGTAAAACTGTACTTACAATAAAATAATACTTGCATTAGTGGCTGTAGACAAAATATGTCCTATAATTAAACACTAGGGGGAGCTCAAATCAAGACGACATTTTTTTTGTTTCATAACCCACCTAAGAGTGAACTTTGTGGCAAATTACAAGAAGATTGTGAGAACAGAATTTGCGCTACAATTGCTAGCCTAAAAACGTATTTTCGTAAATATAAAGCGCAAACCTCTTTGTGGAGCTGCGGCTTTCGTGACATAAGCTCTAGCCTATTCATTTAACACAATCTGGAAATCTTAGCCTCTTACATGCAAATAGTGATTTTTAGGAAATTTTTCAAATTTGAAATTTTAAATGATCATAAACCACGCCCACTTTGATCAATCATTACCATATTGATAATGTAGTCTTAAGACTTTATAGTGATGACAGCCACTAAGTTTCGTGCCGATCCATTTAGCCGGTTCAGCAGTATAATTTCTTCCCAGTTATAGCGCCCCCTATTGTTTAATCAAGTTGAAAACCAGGACATACACTTGAATTGACCTTAGGTATGACTGTTATGAACAGCTTTGAAAAATGTCAAAATCTCTTGAAGTTACGCTAAAAAAACTTTTTCATTCCCAAAAAATTATTTAAAAAAATCATATTTAAAAAAATAAGCAAATTATCGAAAATCCCTTCACATCTTTTGGTCAGCCGCTCCTCCTCTCTTGTCAGGGAAAGTTTTGATGTGATTGAGTTTGACGGCCGGGAGGAGTTAACGAAAGTACGTTGGACTTACTATGCAAATTTCTACTAATTTGCATAAGTTTAAAACATTTTTTAAATTACTCATCTAAATTTGACTGACTCAAAGAACACATTGGAATAGATCATTTGTTTTTTTACAAAAGAAATGGGGAGAAACATGCCAAAAATATTTTTGGGGTACCAGAGCGCCACCTATTGGACAAAATTCAAAAAATTTTCTGTGATTGTAGATGTCACGATGACTGATATGAATTGTAATTTTCTGTATAGAATATGTATTTTTCATGAGTAAAAGGGCGAAAATTTTTAAAGCCTATAAGCCACGCCCACTTTTTAATCATTTTCAAAATATAGCTTAAGGGTCCGACGATTAACATATGTGCCAAGTTCTGTGGAAATCCATCAAGCCGTTTAGCTGAAACAAACTTTTTGACTCTTTAGCGCCCCCTATTGGTGAATCCAAACAAAATGGGGTAGATAGGACTTACCGCTCATACTTTGTAAGGTTCTAGAGTCTCATCAATTTATTTTGAGAAATGGTGAAGATATCATCAATTAACACATGTGCTAGCTAGCGCACTGATTTTGACATGGTGTCATTAGCCCAATTTTCAATATTTCTGCATTTTTCTTCATCACAACAACTTAGCCTAGTCCATAGATCACATGTACGAAGTTTGAAGTTGATTCGACGAAAAATGTCGAATAGGTGATTAAAACTAAGTTTTGCATTTTTTGCGATCTAGCAAAAAATCTAGTTAGGCGGAAATGGGCGTGGCCAATACAAAAAAGATGGAGAATCAATCAAGGATCATGTGCATATAAAGTTTTTGACTGTAGGACCTACGGTTTGGGAGCTAGTAGCTGAAACGTGTTGACCTCTGCAATAGCGCCACCTAGGTGACCCGGGGTCCAAATTTTCGAATCTGAGTAGCGGTCAGGATTTTCTATCAGACTGCCATGTCAGATTTTTCCTTGCAATTTCAGGCTCTTGCGCCCATACAGACACAGCGGAGAAGAATAATAATAATAAATAATAAATAATAAATAATGAAAAATCCGTAGAAAAACAATAGGGTTCCCTGCCCTTTGGGCTTGGAACCCTAAAAACTAGAACTGCAAGCAGTTATCAACGGGTTCCAAGCCCCCAGCGCCAGTCGCCTACCCGGCCCCGCCCTCCACTTCGCCAGTCCTCACGCGGTCCCGCCCCAAAAACACGTTCTCCCGCCGGCGTTCGTCAGCTCACTTCAACCGGCGCAATGAAAGTAACACTCAGGATACGTCATTAAACCTGCAAAGCCTATACACATATCTTTCAGAGGCATGGCTGACTCCTCAATCGTGATTACAATGGAATTCCACTGTTTCCTTATTAAAGAACGTGAAGATTTAATGAGTGAGGTTATCAAACAATGATCTATACATCAACAGAATATTACCAATAACATAAACACTTGATAATGTCTTTAGATTTAAAAGATTTTCAACAAAAACTATGAGTTTCATTTTGTGACTTACTGAACAAATGTTTTAAAAAATCATGAAAAATACATAAATCATCCTAAAATTACCAAAATATTCTCACATGGCAGTGTTAACATGCGGAATAATATGATGTTGTTTTTAAATCAGTAGACTCAAAGCTTTTTTGAAGAAAAATTGGGAAATATAACTATAAAGGTCACAACAAAAATAAAAATATTCATAAAAAAATAGTGCTACTTTCTAAAATTAGGAGAAAAATCTCAGATCACCATAGGTACATGTGGGATGTTATAAATGGCTTATATTTACTGTATACCTAAAAAGCTTTCTAACAAAAATTAATTACGTTGTTGTCCAAATATACAGAAAAACTGGTAAAAAGTTAAAAATTCATTAAAAATATACGCTTTTGTACAGAAATCTCAAAATATTCCCAGGTTGCCTCTGTGATGTGAGAATTCTTCTTATATTTTTGTTGGGGTCATAAATGTAAAACTGTACTTACAATAAAATAATACTTGCATTAGTGGCTGTAGACAAAAATATGTCCTATAATTAAACACTAGGGGGAGCTCAAATCAAGACGACATTTTTTTTTGTTTCATAACCCACCTAAGAGTGAACTTTGTGGCAAATTACAAGAAGATTGTGAGAACAGAATTTGCGCTACAATTGCTAGCCTAAAAACGTATTTTCGTAAATATAAAGCGCAAACCTCTTTGTGGAGCTGCGGCTTTCGTGACATAAGCTCTAGCCTATTCATTTAACACAATCTGGAAATCTTAGCCTCTTACATGCAAATAGTGATTTTTAGGAAATTTTTCAAATTTGAAATTTTAAATGATCATAAACCACGCCCACTTTGATCAATCATTACCATATTGATAATGTAGTCTTAAGACTTTATAGTGATGACAGCCACTAAGTTTCGTGCCGATCCATTTAGCCGGTTCAGCAGTATAATTTCTTCCCAGTTATAGCGCCCCCTATTGTTTAATCAAGTTGAAAACCAGGACATACACTTGAATTGACCTTAGGTATGACTGTTATGAACAGCTTTGAAAAATGTCAAAATCTCTTGAAGTTATGCTAAAAAAACTTTTTCATTCCCAAAAAATTATTGAAAAAAATCATATTTAAAAAAATAAGCAAATTATCGAAAATCCCTTCACATCTTTTGGTCAGCCGCTCCTCCTCTCTTGTCAGGGAAAGTTTTGATGTGATTGAGTTTGACGGCCGGGAGGAGTTAACGAAAGTACGTTGGACTTACTATGCAAATTTCTACTAATTTGCATAAGTTTAAAACATTTTTTAAATTAATCATCTAAATTTGACTGACTCAAAGAACACATTGGAATAGATCATTTGTTTTTTTACAAAAGAAATGGGGAGAAACATGCCAAAAATATTTTTGGGGTACCAGAGCGCCACCTATTGGACAAAATTCAAAAAATTTTCTGTGATTGTAGATGTCACGATGACTGATATGAGTTGTAATTTTCTGTATAGAATATGTATTTTTCATGAGTAAAAGGGCGAAAATTTTTAAAGCCTATAAGCCACGCCCACTTTTTAATCATTTTCAAAATATAGCTTAAGGGTCCGACGATTAACATATGTGCCAAGTTCTGTGGAAATCCATCAAGCCGTTTAGCTGAAACAAACTTTTTGACTCTTTAGCGCCCCCTATTGGTGAATCCAAACAAAATGGGGTAGATAGGACTTACCGCTCATACTTTGTAAGGTTCTAGAGTCTCATCAATTTATTTTGAGAAATGGTGAAGATATCATCAATTAACACATGTGCTAGCTAGCGCACTGATTTTGACATGGTGTCATTAGCCCAATTTTCAATATTTCTGCATTTTTCTTCATCACAACAACTTAGCCTAGTCCATAGATCACATGTACGAAGTTTGAAGTTGATTCGACGAAAAATGTCGAATAGGTGATTAAAACTAAGTTTTGCATTTTTTGCGATCTAGCAAAAAATCTAGTTAGGCGGAAATGGGCGTGGCCAATACAAAAAAGATGGAGAATCAATCAAGGATCATGTGCATATAAAGTTTTTGACTGTAGGACCTACGGTTTGGGAGCTAGTAGCTGAAACGTGTTGACCTCTGCAATAGCGCCACCTAGGTGACCCGGGGTCCAAATTTTCGAATCTGAGTAGCGGTCAGGATTTTCTATCAGACTGCCATGTCAGATTTTTCCTTGCAATTTCAGGCTCTTGCGCCCATACAGACACAGCGGAGAAGAATAATAATAATAAATAATAAATAATAAATAATGAAAAATCCGTAGAAAAACAATAGGGTTCCCTGCCCTTTGGGCTTGGAACCCTAATGAAAAATCCGTAGAAAAACAATAGGGTTCCCTGCCCTTTGGGCTTGGAACCCTAACTAGAACTGCAAGCAGTTATCAACGGGTTCCAAGCCACCAGCGCCAGTCGCCCACCCGCCCCGCCCTCAACTTCGCCAGTCCTCACGCGGTCCCGCCCCAAAAACACGTTCTCCCGCCGGCGTCCCGTCAGCTCACTTCAACCGGCGCAATGAAACTAACACTCAGGATACGTCATTAAACCGGCTAAGCCTATACACATATCTTTCAGAGGCATGGCTGACTTCTCAATCGTGATTACAATGGAATTCCACTGTTTCCTTATTAAAGAACGTGAAGATTTAATGAGTGAGATTATTAAACAATAATCTATACATCAACAGAATGTTACAAATAACATAAATACTTTATAATGTGTTTAGATTTAATAGATTTTCAACAAAAACAATGAGTTTCATTTTGTGACTTGCTGACCAAATGTTTAAAAAAATCATGAAAAATACACAACTCATCCTAAAATTACCAAAATATTCTCACATGGCAGTGGTAACATGCGGAATAATATGATGTTGTTTTTAAATCAGTAGACTCAAAGCTTTTTTAAAGAAAAATTGGGAAATATAACTATAAAGGTCACAACAAAAATTAAAATATTCATAAAAAAATAGTGCTACTTTCTAAAATTAGGAGAAAAATCTCAGATAACCATAGGTACATGTGGAATGTTGTAAATGGCTTATATTTACTGTATACCTAAAAAGCTTTCTAACAAAAATTAATTACGTTGTTGTCCAACTATACAAAATAACTGGCAAAAAGTAAAAAATTCATTAAAAATCAATGCTTTTGTACAAAAATCTCAAAATATTCCCAGATTGCCTCTGTGACGTGTGTATTGTGGTCATATTTTTGTAAGATCATAAATGTAAAACTTTTCTTACAATAAAATAATATTTGCATTAGTGGCTGTAGACAAAAATATGTCCTATAATTGAACACTAGGGGGAGCTCAAATCAAGACGACATTTTTTTTGTTTCATAAACCACCTAAGAGTGAACTTTGTGGTAAATTACAAGAAGATTGTGAGAACAGAATTTGTGCCACACTTGCTAGCGTAAAAATGTATTTTTGTTAATATAAAGCGCAAACCTCTTTGTGGAGCTGCGGCTATCGTGACATAAGCTCTAGCCTATCCAGTAACCACAATCTGGAAATCTTAGCCTCTTACATGCAAATAGTGATTTTTAGGAAATTTTTCAAATTTGAAATTTTAAATGATCGTAAACCACGCCCACTTTGATCAATCATTACCATATTGATAATGTAGTCTTAAGACTCTATAGTGATGACAACCACTAAGTTTCGTGCAGATCCATTTAGCTGGTTGAGCAGTATAATTTCTTCCCAGTTATAGCGCCCCCTATTGTTTAATCAAGTTGAAAACCAGGACATACACTTGAATTGACCTTAGGTATGAGTGTTATGAACAGCTTTGAAAAATGTCAAAATCTTTTGAAGTTACGCTAAAAAAACTTTTTCATTCCCAAAAAATTATTTAAAAAAATCATATTAAAAAAAATAAGCAAATTATCCAAAATCCCTTCACAACTTTTGGTCAGCCGCTCCCCCCCTCTTGTCAGGCAAAGTTGTGATGTGATTGAGTTTGACGGCCGGGAGGAGTTAACGAAAGTACGTTTGACTTACTATGCAAATTTCTACTAATTAGCATAAGTTTAAATTATTTTTTAAAATACTCATCTAAATTTGACTGACTCAATGAACATACTGGATGAGCCCATTTGTTTTTTTACTAAAACATTGAGGAGAGACATGCCAAAACCTTTTTTGGGGTACAACAGCGCCACCTATTGGACAAAATTCAAATTTATATCTGTGATTGTAGATGTCACTATGACTGATAAAATTTGTAACTTTCTGTATAGAATATGTATTTTTCATCAGTTAAAGGGCGAAAATTTTTAAAGCCTATAAGCCACGCCCACTTTTTAATCATTTTCAAAATATAGCTTAAAGGTCTGATGATTAACATATGTGCCAAGTTCTGTGGAAATCCATCAAGCCGTTTAGCTCAAACTAACTTTTTGCCTCTTTAGCGCCCCCTTTTGGTGAATCCGAACAAAATGGGGAAGATAGGGCTTACCGCTCATACTTCATAAGGGTCTAGAGTCTCATCACTTTATCTTGAGATATGGTGAAGATATCATCAATTAGCACATGTGATAGCTAGCGCACTGATTTTGACATGTTGTCATTAGCCCAATTTTCAATATTTCTGCGTTTTTCTGCATCACAACAACTTATCTTAGTCCATAGATCATATGTACAAAGTTTGAAGTTGATTCGACGAAAAATGACGAATAGGTGATTAAAACTAAGTTTTGCATTTTTTGCGATCTAGCAAAAAATCTAGTTAGGCGGAAATGGGCGTGGCCAATACAAAAAAGATGGAGAATCATCCAAGGATCATGGACATATAAAGTTTTTGACTATAGGACCTACGGTTTGGGAGCTAGTAACTAAAACGTGTTGACCTCCGCAATAGCGCCACCTAGGTGACGCGGGGTCCAAATTCTCGAACCTGAGTAGCGGTCAGGATTTTCTATCAGACTGCCATGTCAGATTTTCCCTGGCAATTTCAGGCTCTTGCGCCCATACAGACACAGCGGAGAAGAATAATAATAATAAAAAACTAGAACTGCAAGCAGTTATCAACGGGTTCCAAGCCCCCAGCGCCAGTCGCCTACCCGGCCCCGCCCTCCACTTCGCCAGTCCTCACGCGGTCCCGCCCCAAAAACACGTTCTCCCGCCGGCGTTCGTCAGCTCACTTCAACCGGCGCAATGAAAGTAACACTCAGGATACGTCATTAAACCTGCAAAGCCTATACACATATCTTTCAGAGGCATGGCTGACTCCTCAATCGTGATTACAATGGAATTCCACTGTTTCCTTATTAAAGAACGTGAAGATTTAATGAGTGAGGTTATCAAACAATGATCTATACATCAACAGAATATTACCAATAACATAAACACTTGATAATGTCTTTAGATTTAAAAGATTTTCAACAAAAACTATGAGTTTCATTTTGTGACTTACTGAACAAATGTTTTAAAAAATCATGAAAAATACATAAATCATCCTAAAATTACCAAAATATTCTCACATGGCAGTGTTAACATGCGGAATAATATGATGTTGTTTTTAAATCAGTAGACTCAAAGCTTTTTTGAAGAAAAATTGGGAAATATAACTATAAAGGTCACAACAAAAATAAAAATATTCATAAAAAAATAGTGCTACTTTCTAAAATTAGGAGAAAAATCTCAGATCACCATAGGTACATGTGGGATGTTATAAATGGCTTATATTTACTGTATACCTAAAAAGCTTTCTAACAAAAATTAATTACGTTGTTGTCCAAATATACAGAAAAACTGGTAAAAAGTTAAAAATTCATTAAAAATATACGCTTTTGTACAGAAATCTCAAAATATTCCCAGGTTGCCTCTGTGATGTGAGAATTCTTCTTATATTTTTGTTGGGGTCATAAATGTAAAACTGTACTTACAATAAAATAATACTTGCATTAGTGGCTGTAGACAAAAATATGTCCTATAATTAAACACTAGGGGGAGCTCAAATCAAGACGACATTTTTTTTTGTTTCATAACCCACCTAAGAGTGAACTTTGTGGCAAATTACAAGAAGATTGTGAGAACAGAATTTGCGCTACAATTGCTAGCCTAAAAACATATTTTCGTAAATATAAAGCGCAAACCTCTTTGTGGAGCTGCGGCTTTCGTGACATAAGCTCTAGCCTATTCATTTAACACAATCTGGAAATCTTAGCCTCTTACATGCAAATAGTGATTTTTAGGAAATTTTTCAAATTTGAAATTTTAAATGATCATAAACCACGCCCACTTTGATCAATCATTACCATATTGATAATGTAGTCTTAAGACTTTATAGTGATGACAGCCACTAAGTTTCGTGCCGATCCATTTAGCCGGTTCAGCAGTATAATTTCTTCCCAGTTATAGCGCCCCCTATTGTTTAATCAAGTTGAAAACCAGGACATACACTTGAATTGACCTTAGGTATGACTGTTATGAACAGCTTTGAAAAATGTCAAAATCTCTTGAAGTTACGCTAAAAAAACTTTTTCATTCCCAAAAAATTATTGAAAAAAATCATATTTAAAAAAATAAGCAAATTATCGAAAATCCCTTCACATCTTTTGGTCAGCCGCTCCTCCTCTCTTGTCAGGGAAAGTTTTGATGTGATTGAGTTTGACGGCCGGGAGGAGTTAACGAAAGTACGTTGGACTTACTATGCAAATTTCTACTAATTTGCATAAGTTTAAAACATTTTTTAAATTAATCATCTAAATTTGACTGACTCAAAGAACACATTGGAATAGATCATTTGTTTTTTTACAAAAGAAATGGGGAGAAACATGCCAAAAATATTTTTGGGGTACCAGAGCGCCACCTATTGGACAAAATTCAAAAAATTTTCTGTGATTGTAGATGTCACGATGACTGATATGAGTTGTAATTTTCTGTATAGAATATGTATTTTTCATGAGTAAAAGGGCGAAAATTTTTAAAGCCTATAAGCCACGCCCACTTTTTAATCATTTTCAAAATATAGCTTAAGGGTCCGACGATTAACATATGTGCCAAGTTCTGTGGAAATCCATCAAGCCGTTTAGCTGAAACAAACTTTTTGACTCTTTAGCGCCCCCTATTGGTGAATCCAAACAAAATGGGGTAGATAGGACTTACCGCTCATACTTTGTAAGGTTCTAGAGTCTCATCAATTTATTTTGAGAAATGGTGAAGATATCATCAATTAACACATGTGCTAGCTAGCGCACTGATTTTGACATGGTGTCATTAGCCCAATTTTCAATATTTCTGCATTTTTCTTCATCACAACAACTTAGCCTAGTCCATAGATCACATGTACGAAGTTTGAAGTTGATTCGACGAAAAATGTCGAATAGGTGATTAAAACTAAGTTTTGCATTTTTTGCGATCTAGCAAAAAATCTAGTTAGGCGGAAATGGGCGTGGCCAATACAAAAAAGATGGAGAATCAATCAAGGATCATGTGCATATAAAGTTTTTGACTGTAGGACCTACGGTTTGGGAGCTAGTAGCTGAAACGTGTTGACCTCTGCAATAGCGCCACCTAGGTGACCCGGGGTCCAAATTTTCGAATCTGAGTAGCGGTCAGGATTTTCTATCAGACTGCCATGTCAGATTTTTCCTTGCAATTTCAGGCTCTTGCGCCCATACAGACACAGCGGAGAAGAATAATAATAATAAATAATAAATAATAAATAATGAAAAATCCGTAGAAAAACAATAGGGTTCCCTGCCCTTTGGGCTTGGAACCCTAATAATAAATAATAAATAATGAAAAATCCGTAGAAAAACAATAGGGTTCCCTGCCCTTTGGGCTTGGAACCCTAACTAGAACTGCAAGCAGTTATCAACGGGTTCCAAGCCACCAGCGCCAGTCGCCCACCCGCCCCGCCCTCAACTTCGCCAGTCCTCATGCGGTCCCGCCCCAAAAACACGTTCTCCCGCCGGCGTCCCGTCAGCTCACTTCAACCGGCGCAATGAAAGTAACACTCAGGATACGTCATTAAACCTGCAAATCCTATACACATCTTTCAGAGGCATGGCTGACTTCTCAATCGTGATTACAATGGAATTCCACTGTTTCCTTATTAAACAACGTGAAGATTTAATGAGTGAGATTATCAAACAATAATCTATACATCAACAGAATATTACAAACAACATAAATACTTGATAATGTCTTTAGATTTAATTGATTTTCAACAAAAACAATGAGTTTCATTTTGTGACTTACTGACCAAATGTTTCAAAAAATCATGAAAAATACATAACTCATCATAAAATTACCAAAATATTCTCACATGGCAGTGTTGACATGTGGAATAATATGATGTTGTTTTTAAATCAGTAGACTCAAAGCTTTTTTGAAGAAAAATCAGTAAATATAACTGTAAGGGTCACAGTCAAAATTAAAATATTCATAAAAAAATAGTGCTACTTTCTAAAATTTATAGAAAAATCTCAGATCACCATAGGTACATGTTGAATGTTGTAATTGGTTTATATTTACTGTATACCTAAAAAACTTTCTAACAAAAATTAATTACGTTGTTGTCCAACTATACAGAAAAACTGGCAAAAAGTTAAAAAATCATTAAAAATCAATGCTTTCGTACAAAAATCTCAAAATATTCCGAGATTGCCTCTGTGATGTGAGAATTCTTTTTATATTTTTGTTGGGGTCATAAATGTAAAATTGTACCTACAATAAAATAATATTTGCGTTAGTTGCTGTAGACAAAAATATGTCCTATAATTAAACACAAGGGGGAGCTCAAATCAAGACGACATTTTTTTTTGTTTCATAAACCACCTAAGAGTGAACTTTATGGCAAATGTCAAGAAGATTGTGAAAACAGAATTTGCGCTACAATTGCTAGCCTAAAAATGTATTTTTGTAAATTTAAAGCGCAAACATCTTCGTGGAGCTGCGGTTTTCAATATCTAAGCTCATGGCTATCCAGTTAACATAATCTGGAAAACGTAGCTTCTTACATGAAAATAATGATTTTTAGGAAATTTTTCAAATTTGAAATTTTAAATGATCATAAACCACGCCCACATTGATCAATCATTACCATATTGATAATGTAGTCTTAAGACTCTACAATGATGACAACCACTAAGTTTCGTGCAGATCCATTTAACCAGGTCAGCAGTATAATGTATTGCTATTTATAGCGCCCCCTATTGTTTAATCAAGGTGAAAATCAAGACATACACTTGAATTGACCTTAGGTTTGACTGTTATGAACACCTTTGAAAAATGTCAAAATCTTTTGAAGTTACGCTAAAAAAAACTTTTTCATTCCCAAAAAATGATTTAAAAAAATCATAATAAAAAAAATAAGCAAATTATCCAAAATCCCTTCACATCTTTTGGTCAGCCGCTCCTCCTCTCTTGTCAGGGAAAGTTGTGATGTGATTGAGTTTGACGGCTGGGAGGAGTTAACGAAAGTACGTTGGACTTACTATGCACATTTCTGCTAATTTGCATAAGTTTAAAACATTTTTTAAAATACTCATCTAAATTTGACTGACTCAATGAACACACTGGATGAGATTATTTGTTTTTTTACGTAAGAAATGGGGAGAAACATGCCAAAAATATTTTTGGGGTACCACAGCGCCACCTATTGGACCAAATTCAACAAATTTTCTGTGATTGTAGATGTCACTATGACTGATAAGAATTGTAATTTTCTGTTTAGAATATATATTTTTCATGAGTAAAAGGGCGAAAAATTTTGAAGCCTATAAGCCACGCCCACTTTTTAATCATTTTCAAAATGTAGCTTAAGGGTCCGATGACTAACATATGTGCCAAGTTCTGGGGAAATCCATCAAGCCGTTTAGCTCAAACAAACTTTTTGACTCTTTAGCGCCCCCTATTGGTGAATCCAAACAAAATGGGGTAGATAGGGCTTACCGCTCATACTTCATAAGGGTCTAGAGTCTCATCAGTTTATCTTGAGAAATGGTGAAGATATCATCAATTACCACATGTGCTAGCTAGCGCGCTGATTTTGACATGGTGTCATTAGCCCAATTTTCAATATTTCTGCATTTTTCTTCATCACAACAACTTAGCTTAGTCCATAGATCACATGTACGAAGTTTGAAGTTGATTCGACAAAAAATGATGAATAGGTGATTAAAAGTAAGTTTTGCGTTTTTTGCGATCTAGCAAAAAATCTAGTTAGGCGGAAATGGGCGTGGCCAATACAAAAAAGATGGAGAATCATCCAAGGATCATGGACATATAAAGTTTTTGACTATAGGACCTACGGTTTGGGAGCTAGTAGTTAAAACGTGTTGACCTCCGCAATAGCGCCACCTAGGTGACGCGGGGTCCAAATTTTCGAATCTGAGTAGCGGTCAGGATTTTCTATCAGACTGCCATGTCAGATTTTCCCTGGCAATTTCAGGCTCTTGCGCCCATACAGACACAGCGGAGAAGAATAATAATAATAAATAATAAATAATAAATAATGAAAAATCCGTAGAAAAACAATAGGGTTCCCTGCCCTTTGGGCTTGGAACCCTAATAATAAATAATGAAAAATCCGTAGAAAAACAATAGGGTTCCCTGCCCTTTGGGCTTGGAACCCTAATAAACTAGAACTGCAAGCAGTTATCAACGGGTTCCAAGCCCCCAGCGCCAGTCGCCCACCCGCCCCGCCCTCAACTTCGCCAGTCCTCACGCGGTCCCGCCCCAAAAACATGTTCTCCCGCCGGCGTCCCGTCAGCTCACCTCAACCGGCGCAATGAAAGTAACACTCAGGATACGTCATTAAAACTGCAAAGCCTATACACATCTTTCAGAGGCATGGCTGACTTCTCAATCGTGATTACAATGGAATTCCACTGTTTCCTTATTAAAGAACGTGAAGATTTAATGAGTGAGATTATCAAACAATAATCTATACATCAACAGAATATTACAAACAACATAAATACTTGATAATGTCTTTAGATTTAATTGATTTTCAACAAAAACAATGAGTTTCATTTTGTGACTTACTGACCAAATGTTTCAAAAAATCATGAAAAATACATAACTCATCATAAAATTACCAAAATATTCTCACATGGCAGTGTTGACATGTGGAATAATATGATGTTGTTTTTAAATCAGTAGACTCAAAGCTTTTTTGAAGAAAAATCAGTAAATATAACTGTAAGGGTCACAGTCAAAATTAAAATATTCATAAAAAAAATAGTGCTACTTTCTAAAATTTATAGAAAAATCTCAGATCACCATAGGCACATGTGGAATGTTATAAATGTGTTATATTTACTTTGTACCTAAAAAAAACGTTCTTACAAAAATTAGTTACTTTTTGTCCAACTATACAAAAAACTGGCAAAAAGTAAAAAATTCATTAAAAATCAATGCTTTCGTACAAAAATCTCAAAATATTCCGAGATTGCCTCTGTGATGTGAGAATTCTTTTTATATTTTTGTTGGGGTCATAAATGTAAAATTGTACCTACAATAAAATAATATTTGCGTTAGTTGCTGTAGACAAAAATATGTCCTATAATTAAACACAAGGGGGAGCTCAAATCAAGACGACATTTTTTTTGTTTCATAAACCACCTAAGAGTGAACTTTGTGGCAAATGTCAAGAAGATTGTGAAAACAGAATTTGCGCTACAATTGCTAGCCTAAAAATGTATTTTTGTAAATTTAAAGCGCAAACATCTTCGTGGAGCTGCGGTTTTCATTATCTAAGCTCATGGCTATCCAGTTAACATAATCTGGAAAACGTAGCTTCTTACATGAAAATAATGATTTTTAGGAAATTTTTCAAATTTGAAATTTTAAATGATCATAAACCACGCCCACATTGATCAATCATTACCATATTGATAATGTAGTCTTAAGACTCTACAATGATGACAACCACTAAGTTTCGTGCAGATCCATTTAACCAGGTCAGCAGTATAATGTATTGCTATTTATAGCGCCCCCTATTGTTTAATCAAGGTGAAAATCAAGACATACACTTGAATTGACCTTAGGTTTGTATGTTATGAACAGCTTTGAAAAATGTCCAAATATTTTGAAGTTATGTTAAAAAAACTTTTTCATTCCCAAAAAAATATTTTAAAAATTCATATTTAAAAAAGTAAGCAAATTATCTAAAATCCCTTCAGATCGTTTGGTCAGCCGCTCCTCCTCTCTTGTCAGGCAAAGTTGTGATGTGATTGGGTTTGACGGCCGGGAGGAGTTAACGAAAGTACGTTTGACTTACTATGCAAATTTCTACTAATTAGCATAAGTTTAAAACATTTTTTAAAATACTCATCTTAATTTGACTGAGTCAATGAACATACTGGATGAGACTATTTGCTTGTTTACTAAAATATTGAGGAGAAACATGCCAAAAACATTTTTGGGGTACAACAGCGCCAACTATTGGACAAAATTCAAACTTTTTTCTGTGATTGTAGATGTCACTATGACTGATATGATTTGTAACTTTCTGTATAGAATATGTATTTTTCATCAGTTAAAGGGCAAAAATTTTTAAAGCCTATAAGCCACGCCCACTTTTTAATCACTTTCAAAATATAGCTTAAGGGTCCAATGATTAACATATGTGCCAAGTTCTGTGGAAATCCATCAAGCCGTTTAGCTCAAACTAACTTTTTGACTCTTTAGCGCCCCCTTTTGGTGAATCCAAACAAAATGGGGAAGGTAGGGCTTACCGCTCATACTTCATAAGGGTCTAGAGTCTCATCACTTTATCTTGAGATATGGTGAAAATATCATCAATTAGCACATGTGCTAGCTAGCACACTGATTTTGACATGGTGTCATTAGCCCAATTTTCAATATTTCTGCGTTTTTCTGCATCACAACAACTTATCTTAGTCCATAGATCATATGTACGAAGTTTGAAGTTGATTCGACGAAAAATGACGAATAGGTGATTAAAACTAAGTTTTGCATTTTTTGCGATCTAGCAAAAAATCTAGTTAGGCGGAAATGGGCGTGGCCAATACAAAAAAGATGGGGAATCATCCAAGGATCATGTACATATAAAGTTTTTGACTGTAGGACCTACGGTTTGGGAGCTAGTAGCTGAAACGTGTTGACCTCCGCAATAGCGCCACCTAGGTGACGCGGGGACCAAATTTTCGAATCTGAGTAGCGGTCAGGATTTTCTATCAGACTCCCATGTCAGATTTTCCCTGGCAATTTCAGGCTCTTGCGCCCATATACTTTTAGCGGAGAAGAATAATAATAAATAATAAATAATGAAAAATCCGTAGAAAAACAATAGGGTTCCCTGCCCTTTGGGCTTGGAACCCTAATAATAAACTAGAACTGCAAGCAGTTATCAACGGGTTCCAAGCCCCCAGCGCCAGTCGCCCACCCGCCCCGCCCTCAACTTCGCCAGTCCTCACGCAGTCCCGCCCCAAAAACACGTTCTCCCGCCGGCGTCCCGTCAGCTCACTTCAACCGGCGCAATGAAAGTAACACTCAGGATACGTCATTAAACCTGCAAAGCCTATACACATATCTTTCAGAGGCATGGCTGACTTCTCAATCGTGATTACAAAGGAATTCCACTGTTTCCTTATTAAAGAACGTGAAGATTTAATGAGTGAGATTATCAAACAATCATCTATACATCAACAGAATATTACAAATAACATAAAGACTTGATAATGTCTTTAGATTTAATAGATTTTCAACAAAAACAATGAGTTTCATTTTGTGACTTACTGATCAATTGTTTTAAAAAATCATGAAAAATACATAAATCATCATAAAATTACCAAAATATTCTCACATGGCAGTGTTAACATGCGGAATAATATGATGTTGTTTTTAAATCAGTTGACTCAAAGCTTTTTTGAAGAAAAATTAGGAAACATAACTATAAAGGTCACAACAAAAATTTAAATATTCATAAAAAAATAGTGCTACTTTCTATAATTAGGAGAAAAATCTCAGATCAACATAGGTACGTGTGGAATGTTGTAAATGGCTTATATTTACTGTATACCTAAAAAGTTTTCTAACAAAAATTAATTACGTTGTTGTCCAACTATACAGAAAAACTGGTAAAAAGTTAAAAATTAATTAAAAATTTATGCTTTTGTACAGAAATCTCAAAATATTCCCAGGTTGCCTCTGTGACGTGAGAATTCTTCTTATATTTTTGTTGGGGTCATAAATGTAAAACTGTACTTACAATAAAATAATATTTGCATTAGTGTCTGTAGACAAAAATATGTCCTAAAATTAAACACAAGGGGGAGCTCATATCAATACGACATTTTTTTTGTTTCATAAACCACCTAAGAGTGAACTTTGTAGCAAATTACAAGAAGGTTGTGAGAACAGAATTTGCGCTACAATTGCTAGCCTAAAAATGTATTTTCATAAATATAAAGCGTAAACCTCAACATGGAGCTGCGGCTTTCGTGACATAAGCTCTAGCCTATCCAGCTAACACAATCTGGAAATCTTAGCCTCTTACATGCAAATAATGATTTTTAGGAAATTTTTCAAATTTGAAATTTTAAATGATCATAAGCCACGCCCACTTTGATAAATCATTACCATATTGATAATGTAATCTTAAGACTCTATAGTGATGACAACCACTAAGTTTCGTGCAGATCCATTTAGCCAGTTCAGCAGTATAATTTCTTCCCAGTTATAGCGCCCCCTATTGTTTAATCAAGTTGAAAACCAGGACATACACTTGAATTGACCTTAGGTATGACTGTTATGAACAGCTTTGAAAAATGTCAAAATCTTTTGAAGTTACTCTAAAAAAACTTTTTCATTCTCCAAAATTTAAAAAAAAAATCATATTAAAAAAAATAAGCAAATTATCCAAAATCCCTTCACATCTTTTGGTCAGCCGCTCCTCCTCTCTTGTCAGGGAAAGATGTGATGTGATTGAGTTTGACGGCCGGGAGGAGTTAACGAAAGTACGTTGGACTTACTATGCAAATTTCTACTAATTTGCATAAGTTTAAAACATTTTTTAAAATACTCATCTAAATTTGACTGACTCAATGAACATACTGGATGAGATCATTTGTTTTTTTACGAAAGTAATGGGGAGAAACATGCCAAAAATATTTTTGGGGTACCACAGCGCCACCTATTGGACAAAATTCAAAAAAATTTCTGTGATTGCAGATGTCATTATGACTGATATGAATTGTAATTTTCTGTATAGAATATGTATTTTTCAGGAGTAAATGGGCGAAAACGTTTAAAGCCTATTTATAGCCTATAAGCCACGCCCACTTTTTAATCATTTTCAAAATATAGCTTAAGGGTCCGATGATTAACATATGTGCCAAGTTCTGTGGAAATCCATCAAGCCGTTTAGCTGAAACAAACTTTTTGACTCTTTAGCGCCCCCTATTGGTGAATCCACACAAAATCGGGTAGATAGAGCTTACCGCTCATACTTCATAAGGGTGTAGAGTCTCATCAATTTATCTTGAGAAATGGTGAAGATATCATCAATTACCACATGTGCTAGCTAGCACACTGATTTTGACATGGTGTCATTAGCCCAATTTTCAATATTTCTGCCTTTTTCTTCATCACCAAAACTTATCTTAGTCCATAGATCATATGTACGAAGTTTGAAGTTGATTCGACGAAAAATGACAAATAGGTGATTAAAAGTAAGTTTTGAGTTTTTTGCGATCTAGCAAAAAATCTAGTTAGGCGGAAATGGGCGTGGCCAATACAAAAAAGATGGAGAATCACCCAAGGATCATGTACATATAAAGTTTATGACTGTAGGACCTACAGTTTGGGAGCTAGTAGCTGAAACGTGTTGACCTCCGCAATAGCGCCACCTAGGTGACGCGGGGTCCAAATTTTCGAATCTGAGTAGCGGTCAGGATTTTGTATCAGACTGCCATGTCAGATTTTTCCTGGCAATTTCTGGCTCCTGCCCCCATACAAACGTAGCGGAGAAGAATAATAAATAACTAGAACTGCAAGCAGTTATCAACGGGTTCCAAGCCCCCAGCGCCAGTCGCCCACCCGCCCCGCCCTCAACTTCGCCAGTCCTCACGCGGTCCCGCCCCAAAAACACGTTCTCCCGCCGGCGTCCCGTCAGCTCACTTCAACCGGCGCAATGAAAGTAACACTCAGGATACGTCATTAAACCTGCAAAGCCTATACACATATCTTTCAGAGGCATGGCTGACTTCTCAATCGTGATTACAATGGAATTCCACTGTTTCCTTATTAAAGAACGTGAAGATTTAATGAGTGAGATTATCAAACAATCATCTATACATCAACAGAATATTACAAATAACATAAAGACTTGATAATGTCTTTAGATTTAATAGATTTTCAACAAAAACAATGAGTTTCATTTTGTGACTTACTGATCAATTGTTTTAAAAAATCATGAAAAATACATAAATCATCATAAAATTACCAAAATATTCTCACATGGCAGTGTTAACATGCGGAATAATATGATGTTGTTTTTAAATCAGTTGACTCAAAGCTTTTTTGAAGAAAAATTAGGAAATATAACTATAAAGGTCACAACAAAAATTTAAATATTCATAAAAAAATAGTGCTACTTTCTATAATTAGGAGAAAAATCTCAGATCACCATAGGTACGTGTGGAATGTTGTAAATGGCTTATATTTACTGTATACCTAAAAAGTTTTCTAACAAAAATTAATTACGTTGTTGTCCAACTATACAGAAAAACTGGTAAAAAGTTAAAAATTAATTAAAAATCTATGCTTTTGTACAGAAATCTCAAAATATTCCCAGGTTGCCTCTGTGACGTGAGAATTCTTCTTATATTTTTGTTGGGGTCATAAATGTAAAACTGTACTTACAATAAAATAATATTTGCATTAGTGTCTGTAGACAAAAATATGTCCTAAAATTAAACACAAGGGGGAGCTCATATCAAGACGACATTTTTTTTGTTTCATAAACCACCTAAGAGTGAACTTTGTAGCAAATTACAAGAAGGTTGTGAGAACAGAATTTGCGCTACAATTGCTAGCCTAAAAATGTATTTTCATAAATATAAAGCGTAAACCTCAACATGGAGCTGCGGCTTTCGTGACATAAGCTCTAGCCTATCCAGCTAACACAATCTGGAAATCTTAGCCTCTTACATGCAAATAATGATTTTTAGGAAATTTTTCAAATTTGAAATTTTAAATGATCATAAGCCACGCCCACTTTGATAAATCATTACCATATTGATAATGTAATCTTAA
Source organism: Nothobranchius furzeri (assembly GCF_043380555.1). Classification (NCBI taxonomy): domain Eukaryota; kingdom Metazoa; phylum Chordata; class Actinopteri; order Cyprinodontiformes; family Nothobranchiidae; genus Nothobranchius; species Nothobranchius furzeri. The sequence continues at coordinate 77,537,460 of NC_091747.1, read as the reverse complement.
GACTCTATAGTGATGACAACCACTAAGTTTCGTGCAGATCCATTTAGCCAGTTCAGCAGTATAATTTCTTCCCAGTTATAGCGCCCCCTATTGTTTAATCAAGTTGAAAACCAGGACATACACTTGAATTGACCTTAGGTATGACTGTTATGAACAGCTTTGAAAAATGTCAAAATCTTTTGAAGTTACTCTAAAAAAATTTTTTCATTCTCCAAAATTTTTTTAAAAAAAATCATATTAAAAAAAATAAGCAAATTATCCAAAATCCCTTCACATCTTTTGGTCAGCCGCTCCTCCTCTCTTGTCAGGGAAAGATGTGATGTGATTGAGTTTGACGGCCGGGAGGAGTTAACGAAAGTACGTTGGACTTACTATGCAAATTTCTACTAATTTGCATAAGTTTAAAACATTTTTTAAAATACTCATCTAAATTTGACTGACTCAATGAACATACTGGATGAGATCATTTGTTTTTTTACGAAAGTAATGGGGAGAAACATGCCAAAAATATTTTTGGGGTACCACAGCGCCACCTATTGGACAAAATTCAAAAAATTTTCTGTGATTGTAGATGTCATTATGACTGATATGAATTGTAATTTTCTGTATAGAATATGTATTTTTCAGGAGTAAATGGGCGAAAACGTTTAAAGCCTATTTATAGCCTATAAGCCACGCCCACTTTTTAATCATTTTCAAAATATAGCTTAAGGGTCCGATGATTAACATATGTGCCAAGTTCTGTGGAAATCCATCAAGCCGTTTAGCTGAAACAAACTTTTTGACTCTTTAGCGCCCCCTATTGGTGAATCCACACAAAATCGGGTAGATAGGGCTTACCGCTCATACTTCATAAGGGTGTAGAGTCTCATCAATTTATCTTGAGAAATGGTGAAGATATCATCAATTAGCACATGTGCTAGCTAGCACACTGATTTTGACATGGTGTCATTAGCCCAATTTTCAATATTTCTGCATTTTTCTTCATCACCACAACTTATCTTAGTCCATAGATCATATGTACGAAGTTTGAAGTTGATTCGACGAAAAATGACGAATAGGTGATTAAAAGTAAGTTTTGAGTTTTTTGCGATCTAGCAAAAAATCTAGTTAGGCGGAAATGGGCGTGGCCAATACAAAAAAGATGGAGAATCACCCAAGGATCATGTACATATAAAGTTTATGACTGTAGGACCTACGGTTTGGGAGCTAGTAGCTGAAACGTGTTGACCTCTGCAATAGCGCCACCTAGGTGACGCGGGGTCCAAATTTTCGAATCTGAGTAGCGGTCAGGATTTTGTATCAGACTGCCGTGTCAGATTTTTCCTGGCAATTTCTGGCTCCTGCCCCCATACAAACGTAGCGGAGAAGAATAATAAATAATAATGAAAAATCCGTAGAAAAACAATAGGGTTCCCTGCCCTTTGGGCTTGGAACCCTAATAATGAAAAATCCGTAGAAAAACAATAGGGTTCCCTGCCCTTTGGGCTTGGAACCCTAATAATGAAAAATCCGTAGAAAAACAATAGGGTTCCCTGCCCTTTGGGCTTGGAACCCTAACTAGAACTGCAAGCAGTTATCAACGGGTTCCAAGCCCCCAGCGCCAGTCGCCCACCCGGCCCCGCCCTCACCTTCGCCAGTCCTCACGCGGTCCCGCCCCAAAAACACGTTCTCCCGCCGGCGTCCCGTCAGCTCACTTCAACCGGCGCAATGAAAGTAACACTCAGGATACGTCATTAAACCTGCAAATCCTATACACATCTTTCAGAGGCATGGCTGACTTCTCAATCGTGATTACAATGGAATTCCACTGTTTCCTTATTAAAGAACATGAAGATTTAATGAGTGAGATTATCAAACAATAATCTATACATCAACAGAATATTACAAACAACATAAATACTTGATAATGTCTTTAGATTTAATTGATTTTCAACAAAAACAATGAGTTTCATTTTGTGACTTACTGACCAAATGTGTCAGGTTCGTTGGCAGATCTGAAGCGTGACTGAGAGTTCTGTTGCCCAGACGCGGAGAGACGGAGATAGCCGGCGTGGTTATCTCCTGTAGGTGTAGTCTGAGTGTTTTGAGGGCTGGTAAGCCTGGAGACTCGATACAAAGTCTGGTGAGAAACGATGACTGAGCAATGAATGAAACGCCGGCACTTCCTTAAGTAGTGCCGGCGTGATGACGTCAGTCGCCACGTTGGTGGCAGGAATGAATGGAATGCAGTCAGCTGGAGGAGTTCGTGACAGGACCCCCCCCTCGAGGGACGGCTCCCGAAGTCCCAGGACGGCGGGCCCAGAAGTCAGTCAGCAGGGTAGGGTCGACAAACGAGCTCGTGGGCTCCCAAGAGCGTTCCTCAGGCCCGTACCCCTCCCAATCCACGAGGTACTGCCAACCTCGTCCCCGGCGGCGAGCGTCCAGAATCCTGCGGACCGTGTAGGTGCGATCCGCCTCAACACCGCGGGGCGGAGGCACCCGGACCGGTGGAGGGTGGAGAGGAGAGGAGATCACCGGCTTAAGCTGGGAGACGTGAAAGACCGGGTGGATCCGGAGAGTAGCCGGGAGGCGCAGACGGCAGGTGACAGGATTGATGACCTTAAGGACGGGGAACGGACCCAGGAAGCGAGGAGTGAGCTTCCGGGAGCCAGCCGGCATCCTCAGGTTAGCGGAGGAGAGCCACACCTGGTCGCCAGACCGGAAGACGGGGCCAGGCCGGTGGCGGCGGCGATGCTGACGGGCATACTCCGTGTTGGCCCGGGTGATGGCCGCACGGGCCCGGATCCAGGCGAGCCGACAGCGGCGGACCAGCGTCTGGGCAGCAGGGACCTCCACCTCCGGCACCTGATGATCAAACAGAGGTGGCTGATAACCGTAACAGGTCTCGAAGGGAGACAGACTCGTGGCTGAGGAGGTCTGGAGGTTGTGTGACAGCTCCGCCCACAGGAGAAAGCGGGGCCAGGTGGTCGGCTGGGACGAAGCGAAGCAGCGCAGGTAGCGTCCAAGCTGCTGGTTAGCTCTCTCTGTTTGTCCGTTTGTCTGCGGATGGTATCCAGAGGACAGACTGGTGGAAGCACCGACCAGGCGACAGAACGCTTTCCAGAAGCGTGAGACGAACTGGGGTCCTCGGTCGGAAACCACGTCCTGAGGGAAACCATGGAGCCGCACCACCTGTTCCAGGAGCAGTTCGGCCGTTCTCTTGGCCGTGGGGAGGCCGGCCAGGGCCACTAAGTGCACGGCCTTGGAGAAACGGTCCGTGATAGTCAATATAGTGTCCAGGTGGTCGACCGCCGGCAGTCCCGTGACAAAGTCCAGCCCGATGTGTGACCACGGCCGTTTGGGCACAGGGAGAGGCTGCAACTCTCCAGCGCCGGGTCGGTTGGAGGACTTGGATCGAGCACACACATCACATGCAGCTGTGAACTCGCGGACGTCCCTCCTCATGGACGGCCACCAGAGAGCCCGACGGAGGAACTGGAGGGTACGGGCTTGCCCTTGATGTCCCGCGAGCCGTGAACAGTGCCCCCACGTGAGCGCCTCTTGCCGGCAGGAGGCGGGAACGTAGAGGCGGTTCGGTGGGGTCTCCGGCGGCGCTGGATCGCCAGGAAGTGCCGCCTGTATGGACTGCTCCAACGGCCATTGGAGGGAGGCCAGGAAGCGTTGAGCCGGTAGAATGGTCCGAGGCTCCGGGGGGCCGGCATCTGGTGCGAAACGCCGAGAGAGAGCGTCCGCCTTGAGGTTCTTGGAGCCGGGCCGGTAGGCGATATGGAAGTGGTACGGCTCGAAAAAGAGGGCCCACCGAGCCTGACGAGGGTTGAGCTGGCGGGCAGTCTGTAGATGAATGAGATTCTGGTGGTCGGTCCAGATCAGAAAGGGATCGGTGGTCCCCAGGAGCCACTGCCTCCATTCCTCCAGCGCCCACTTTATTGCCAGCAGCTCTCTGTCGCCGACCCCGTAGTTCTGCTGTGTGGGGGAAAACTTCCGGGAGAAGTAGGCACATGGGTGGAGCTTAGAGTCTGGACCCCGTTGCGAGAGAACGGCCCCCGCTCCCACATCCGAGGCGTCCACCTCCACGACGAAGGGCCGGGTCTGGTCCGGGTGGAGGAGGATGGGTTCCTTAGTGAAACGTCCGACCAGCTCATGGAAAGCACTGACAGCCTCTGGAGTAAGGCGAAACGGGCGAGGCTGATTGGTGGTTTTGGTGAGTGAGGTCAGAGGTGCTGCGAGGGAACTGAAGTTGCGTATAAACCTCCGGTAAAAGTTCGAGAAACCCAGGAAGCTTTGCAGCTGCTTCAGGGTCGTGGGTAGAGGCCACTGAGCTACGGCCTGAACCTTCTGGGGGTCCATCTTCAGGCCCTGGGAGGAGATGGTAAAACCCAGGAAGGAGGTGGACTCCTGGTGAAACGCACACTTCTCCAGTTTGCAGTAAAGTCCATGGTCCAGGAGGCGGGACAGAACAGCTCGAACATGACGGATGTGCTCTTCGGCCGTGCGGGAGTAGATGAGGATGTCATCTAGATACACAAAGACCCAGCGACCCAACATGTCTCTCAGCACATCTGTAATGAACCGCTGGAAGACGGCGGGGCTGTTGCAGAGTCCAAAAGGCATCACCAAATATTCATAGTGGCCAGTGGGCGTGATAAAAGCGGTCTTCCACTCCTCACCTTCCTTAATACGGATGAGGTTATAGGCGCTGCGCAGATCCAGTTTAGTGAACACTGCGGCTTGTGTGATGGCGTCCAGAGCGGTGCCCATGAGAGGGAGAGGGTGGCGGTCCCGGATCGTTATTTTATTTAACCCTCGATAGTCTATGCAGGGCCGGAGATCCCCCTCCTTCTTTTTAACAAAGAAAAACCCCGCGGCCCCGGGGGACGTTGAGGGACGGATGAATCCCTTCTGCAGGGCATCAGTTATGTAATTGTCCATAGCCCGGGTTTCCGCCGGAGAGAGGGAGAACAGGCGACCCCGAGGGGGGGGGGTGCCGGGCTGGAGCCTGATCTCCAGGTCGTAGGGTCGGTGAGGAGGTAACCTGGTAGTGGGTTATTTAGCGAAGACCTGAGCGAGGTCGTGGTATTGAGGAGGGATGAGCGTCAGGTCTACGTCTTTGGGAGAAGCTGCTGCTGCCCGAGGTGCAGGGGAGTCCCGGTGGTTATGGCAACCCGTGCCCCAGGCCAGGACTTTACTGGTGGACCAGGAGATGTGAGGCTCATGGCGGCAGAACCAGGAATGACCTAGGATGAGAGGCGTAGCCGGAGCCTGGATGACCAGGAAGTGGAGGGTCTCCCGGTGTTGGTCAATAGTCATGTGGAGACCCTGAGTTCGGTGGGTGAGAGGGTACGGCATGATGGGCCGGCCGTCCACAGAGGTCACGGGAATGGGTCGGTCGAGGGCGGTGAGGGGTATCTTGAGCCGAGTAACCAGTCCGTGGTCGATAAAACACTCCGCAGCCCCAGTGTCTAAAAGTGCCTCCAGTCTGGTCGGGCCTTGGTCCAGGTGGAGGGAGACCGGGAGAGTGGTTCGGTGTGGAGCCGGAAAAGTGGAGACTCCGGGCGGGACAGCTCCTACTCCGACCCGGAGGGACCTTTTCCCGGTCGTTTTGGGCACGTGCCACGGTGGTGACCCAAATCCCCACAGTAAGCGCATCTTCCCTCCTGGTAGCGCCGTGCCCGTTCCTCAGGGGGAAGATGTCCCAGCTGCATCGGCTCCTCCGTCGGTTGGTGAGCCGGCCGGCGGGGTGACGTCCTGGTGTGTACGGGGGCTGACATGGTGCTCGGCCGGTTCAGGATGCAGCGGTCCAGTTGGAGAGCCAGATCCACTGCCAGGTCCAGGGAGGTTGGGACCTCGTGCCCGATCATGCCCTCCCGGATTCTCGGTGACAGTCCCTCCAGGTAAACGGCCTTTAGGGCGGCGTCATCCCACCTCAACCGAGCTGCTGTCGTCCGGAAGCGAGAGGTGTACTGAGCCGCCGTCTGGGAGCCCTGGCGAAGCTGAAGCAGCCGCGTCTCGTCCGAGACCTCGCTGCTGGGGTGCACAAAAGTCTTTTTCATCTCCTTTACAAAAGTCTCATAGTCATTGCAGGCAGGAGATTTTTGATTGTAAAGAGCCGCCGCCCATTCAGCGGCTCGACCTGTCAGCAGTGAGGTCAGCAGGGCGACACGAGAGCAGGATGTGGGGTAGCGTGCCGGCTGGCACTCGAAAGTCATGGCCAGGGTCGCCAACATGCCCTCCGGGGATCCCCTGGTTCCGTCCCACTTCTCTGGAAGGCTGAGGCGTGGTTCCATCCTGTCAGGAACAGCTGCGGTCTGACGTTGCAGAGCGGTGGTCAGCTGGAGTACTAGCTCGGTGAGTGACTCAATCTTTGTGGCTTGGCGATCAGCTATGGCACGGAGCTGGTTCATGTCTGCCGTCTGCTGATCCAAGATTGCGCGCTGTTGAGCCACTTCGGCACGCAAACGCGCGAACTCCGCTGGGCCAACTTGGGGCTCAGTCATCCTGTCAGGTTCGTTGGCAGATCTGAAGCGTGACTGAGAGTTCTGTTGCCCAGACGCGGAGAGACGGAGATAGCCGGCGTGGTTATCTCCTGTAGGTGTAGTCTGAGTGTTTTGAGGGCTGGTAAGCCTGGAGACTCGATACAAAGTCTGGTGAGAAACGATGACTGAGCAATGAATGAAACGCCGGCACTTCCTTAAGTAGTGCCGGCGTGATGACGTCAGTCGCCACGTTGGTGGCAGGAATGAATGGAATGCAGTCAGCTGGAGGAGTTCGTGACAAAATGTTTCAAAAAATCATGAAAAATACATAACTCATCATAAAATTACCAAAATATTCTCACATGGCAGTGTTGACATGTGGAATAATATGATGTTGTTTTTAAATCAGTAGACTCAAAGCTTTTTTGAAGAAAAATCAGTAAATATAACTGTAAGGGTCACAGTCAAAATTAAAATATTCACTAAAAAAATAGTGCTACTTTCTAAAATTTATAGAAAAATCTCAGATCACCATAGGTACATGTTGAATGTTGTAATTGGTTTATATTTACTGTATACCTAAAAAACTTTCTAACAAAAATTAATTACGTTGTTGTCCAACTATACAGAAAAACTGGCAAAAAGTTAAAAAATCATTAAAAATCAATGCTTTCGTACAAAAATCTCAAAATATTCCGAGATTGCCTCTGTGATGTGAGAATTCTTTTTATATTTTTGTTGGGGTCATAAATGTAAAATTGTACCTACAATAAAATAATATTTGCGTTAGTTGCTGTAGACAAAAATATGTCCTATAATTAAACACAAGGGGGAGCTCAAATCAAGACGACATTTTTTTTGTTTCATAAACCACCTAAGAGTGAACTTTATGGCAAATGTCAAGAAGATTGTGAAAACAGAATTTGCGCTACAATTGCTAGCCTAAAAATGTATTTTTGTAAATTTAAAGCGCAAACATCTTCGTGGAGCTGCGGTTTTCAATATCTAAGCTCATGGCTATCCAGTTAACATAATCTGGAAAACGTAGCTTCTTACATGAAAATAATGATTTTTAGGAAATTTTTCAAATTTGAAATTTTAAATGATCATAAACCACGCCCACATTGATCAATCATTACCATATTGATAATGTAGTCTTAAGACTCTACAATGATGACAACCACTAAGTTTCGTGCAGATCCATTTAACCAGGTCAGCTGTATAATGTATTGCTATTTATAGCGCCCCCTATTGTTTAATCAAGGTGAAAATCAAGACATACACTTGAATTGACCTTAGGTTTGACTGTTATGAACAGCTTTGAAAAATGTCCAAATATTTTGAAGTTATGCTAAAAAAACTTTTTCATTCCCCAAAAAATATTTAAAAAATTCATATTTAAAAAAGTAAGAAAATTATCCAAAATCCCTTCAGATCGTTTGGTCAGCCGCTCCTCCTCTCTTGTCAGGCAAAGTTGTGATGTGATTGGGTTTGACGGCCGGGAGGAGTTAACGAAAGTACGTTTGACTTACTATGCAAATTTCTACTAATTAGCATAAGTTTAAAAAATTTTTTAAAATACTCATCTTAATTTGACTGAGTCAATGAACATACTGGATGAGACCATTTGCTTGTTTACTAAAATATTGAGGAGAAAAATGCCAAAAACATTTTTGGGGTACAACAGCGCCAACTATTGGACAAACTTCAAACTTTTTTCTGTGATTGTAGATGTCACTATGACTGATATAATTTGTAACTTTCTGTATAGAATATGTATTTTTCATCAGTTAAAGGGCAAAAAATTTTAAAGCCTATAAGCCACGCCCACTTTTTAATCATTTTCAAAATATAGCTTAAGGGTCCAATGATTAACATATGTGCCAAGTTCTGTGGAAATCCATCAAGCCGTTTAGCTCAAACTAACTTTTTGACTCTTTAGCGCCCCCTTTTGGTGAATCCAAACAAAATGAGGAAGGTAGGGCTTACCGCTCATACTTCATAAGGGTCTAGAGTCTCATCACTTTATCTTGAGATATGGTGAAGATATCATCAATTAGCACATGTGCTAGCTAGCGCACTGATTTTGACATGGTGTCATTAGCCCAATTTTCAATATTTCTGCGTTTTTCTGCATCACAACAACTTATCTTAGTCCATAGATCATATGTACGAAGTTTGAAGTTGATTCGACGAAAAATGACGAATAGGTGATTAAAACTAAGCTTTGCATTTTTTGCGATCTAGCAAAAAATCTAGTTAGGCGGAAATGGGCGTGGCCAATACAAAAAAGATGGGGAATCATCCAAGGATCATGTACATATAAAGTTTTTGACTGTAGGACCTACGGTTTGGGAGCTAGTAGCTGAAACGTGTTGACCTCCGCAATAGCGCCACCTAGGTGACGCGGGGTCCAAATTTTTGAATCTGAGTAGCGGTCAGGATTTTCTATCAGACTGCCATGTCAGATTTTCCCTGACAATTTCAGGCTCTTGCGCCCATATAGTTTTAGCGGAGAAGAATAATAATAAACTAGAACTGCAAGCAGTTATCAACGGGTTCCAAGCCCCCAGCGCCAGTCGCCCACCCGCCCCGCCCTCAACTTCGCCAGTCCTCACGCGGTCCCGCCCCAAAAACACGTTCTCCCGCCGGCGTCCCGTCAGCTCACTTCAACCGGCGCAATGAAAGTAACACTCAGGATACGTCATTAAACCTGCAAAGCCTATACACATATCTTTCAGAGGCATGGCTGACTTCTCAATCGTGATTACAATGGAATTCCACTGTTTCCTTATTAAAGAACGTGAAGATTTAATGAGTGAGATTATCAAACAATCATCTATACATCAACAGAATATTACAAATAACATAAAGACTTGATAATGTCTTTAGATTTAATAGATTTTCAACAAAAACAATGAGTTTCATTTTGTGACTTACTGATCAATTGTTTTAAAAAATCATGAAAAATACATAAATCATCAAAAAATTACCAAAATATTCTCACATGGCAGTGTTAACATGCGGAATAATATGATGTTGTTTTTAAATCAGTTGACCCAAAGCTTTTTTGAAGAAAAATTAGGAAATATAACTATAAAGGTCACAACAAAAATTTAAATATTCATAAAAAAATAGTGCTACTTTCTATAATTAGGAGAAAAATCTCAGATCACCATAGGTACGTGTGGAATGTTGTAAATGGCTTATATTTACTGTATACCTAAAAAGTTTTCTAACAAAAATTAATTACGTTGTTGTCCAACTATACAGAAAAACTCGTAAAAAGTTAAAAATTAATTAAAAATCTATGCTTTTGTACAGAAATCTCAAAATATTCCCAGGTTGCCTCTGTGACGTGAGAATTCTTCTTATATTTTTGTTGGGGTCATAAATGTAAAACTGTACTTACAATAAAATAATATTTGCATTAGTGTCTGTAGACAAAAATATGTCCTAAAATTAAACACAAGGGGGAGCTCATATCAAGACGACATTTTTTTTGTTTCATAAACCACCTAAGAGTGAACTTTGTATCAAATTACAAGAAGGTTGTGAGAACAGAATTTGCGCTACAATTGCTAGCCTAAAAATGTATTTTCATAAATATAAAGCGTAAACCTCAACATGGAGCTGCGGCTTTCGTGACATAAGCTCTAGCCTATCCAGCTAACACAATCTGGAAATCTTAGCCTCTTACATGCAAATAATGATTTTTAGGAAATTTTTCAAATTTGAAATTTTAAATGATCATAAGCCACGCCCACTTTGATAAATCATTACCATATTGATAATGTAATCTTAAGACTCTATAGTGATGACAACCACTAAGTTTCGTGCAGATCCATTTAGCCATTTCAGCAGTATAATGTCTTCCCAGTTATAGCGCCCCCTATTGTTTAATCAAGTTGAAAACCAGGACATACACTTGAATTGACCTTAGGTATGACTGTTATGAACAGCTTTGAAAAATGTCAAAATCTTTTGAAGTTACTCTAAAAAAACTTTTTCATTCTCCAAAATTTTTTAAAAAAATCATATTAAAAAAAATAAGCAAATTATCCAAAATCCCTTCACATCTTTTGGTCAGCCGCTCCTCCTCTCTTGTCAGGGAAAGATGTGATGTGATTGAGTTTGACGGCCGGGAGGAGTTAACGAAAGTACGTTGGACTTACTATGCAAATTTCTACTAATTTGCATAAGTTTAAAACATTTTTTAAAATACTCATCTAAATTTGACTGACTCAATGAACATACTGGATGAGATCATTTGTTTTTTTACGAAAGTAATGGGGAGAAACATGCCAAAAATATTTTTGGGGTACCACAGCGCCACCTATTGGACAAAATTAAAAAAAATTTCTGTGATTGCAGATGTCATTATGACTGATATGAATTGTAATTTTCTGTATAGAATATGTATTTTTCAGGAGTAAATGGGCGAAAACGTTTAAAGCCTATTTATAGCCTATAAGCCACGCCCACTTTTTAATCATTTTCAAAATATAGCTTAAGGGTCCAATGATTAACATATGTGCCAAGTTCTGTGGAAATCCATCAAGCCGTTTAGCTGAAACAAACTTTTTGACTCTTTAGCGCCCCCTATTGGTGAATCCACACAAAATCGGGTAGATAGGGCTTACCGCTCATACTTCATAAGGGTGTAGAGTCTCATCAATTTATCTTGAGAAATGGTGAAGATATCATCAATTACCACATGTGCTAGCTAGCACACTGATTTTGACATGGTGTCATTAGCCCAATTTTCAATATTTCTGCCTTTTTCTTCATCACCACAACTTATCTTAGTCCATAGATCATATGTACGAAGTTTGAAGTTGATTCGACGAAAAATGACGAATAGGTGATTAAAAGTAAGAATAGAATTTGCGCTATAATTGCTAGCCTAAAAATGTATTTTCATAAATATAAAGCGCAAACCTCTATGTGGAGCTGCGGCTTTCGTGGCATAAGCTCTAGCCTATCCAGTTAACACAATCTGGAAATCTTAGCCTCTTACATGCAAATAATGATTTTTAGGAAATTTTTCAAATTTGACATTTTAAATGATCATAAACCACGCCCACTTTGATCAATCATTACCATATTGATAATGTAGTCTTAAGACTCTATAGTGATGACAACCACTAAGTTTCGTGCAGATCCATTTAGCCGGTTCAGCAGTATAATTTCGTCCCAGTTATAGCGCCCCCTATTGTTTAATCAAGGTGAAAATCAAGACATACACTTGAATTGACCTTAGGTTTGACTGTTATGAACAGTTTTGAAAAATGTCCAAATATTTTGAAGTTATGCTAAAAAAACTTTTTCATTCCCCAAAAAATATTTCAAAAATTCATATTTAAAAAAGTAAGCAAATTATCCAAAATCCCTTCAGATCGTTTGGTCAGCCGCTCTTCCTCTCTTGTCAGGCAAAGTTGTGATGTGATTGGGTTTGACGGCCGGGAGGAGTTAACGAAAGTACGTTTGACTTACTATGCAAATTTCTACTAATTAGCATAAGTTTAAAACATTTTTAAAATACTCATCTTAATTTGACTGAGGCAATGAACATACTGGATGAGACCATTTGCTTGTTTACTAAAATGTTGAGGAGAAAAATGCCAAAAACATTTTTGGGGTACAACAGCGCCAACTATTGGACAAACTTCAAACTTTTTTCTGTGATTGTAGATGTCACTATGACTGATATAATTTGTAACTTTCTGTATAGAATATGTATTTTTCATCAGTTAAAGGGCAAAAAATTTTAAAGCCTATAAGCCACGCCCACTTTTTAATCATTTTCAAAATATAGCTTAAGGGTCCAATGATTAACATATGTGCCAAGTTCTGTGGAAATCCATCAAGCCGTTTAGCTCAAACTAACTTTTTGACTCTTTAGCGCCCCCTTTTGGTGAATCCAAACAAAATGGGGAAGGTAGGGCTTACCGCTCATACTTCATAAGGGTCTAGAGTCTCATCACTTTATCTTGAGATATGGTGAAGATATCATCAATTAGCACATGTGCTAGCTAGCGCACTGATTTTGACATGGTGTCATTAGCCCAATTTTCAATATTTCTGCGTTTTTCTGCATCACAACAACTTATCTTAGTCCATAGATCATATGTACGAAGTTTGAAGTTGATTCGACGAAAAATGACGAATAGGTGATTAAAAGTAAGTTTTGCATTTTTTGCGATCTAGCAAAAAATCTAGTTAGGCGGAAATGGGCGTGGCCAATACAAAAAAGATGGGGAACCATCCAAGGATCATGTACATATAAAGTTTTTGACTGTAGGACCTACGGTTTGGGAGCTAGTAGCTGAAACGTGTTGACCTCCGCAATAGCGCCACCTAGGTGACGCGGGGTCCAAATTTTCGAATCTGAGTAGCGGTCAGGATTTTCTATCAGACTGCCATGTCAGATTTTCCCTGGCAATTTCAGGCTCTTGCGCCCATATAGTTTTACCGGAGAAGAATAATAATAAATAACTAGAACTGCAAGCAGTTATCAACGGGTTCCAAGCCCCCAGCGCCAGTCGCCTACCCGGCCCCGCCCTCCACTTCGCCAGTCCTCACGCGGTCCCGCCCCAAAAACACGTTCTCCCGCCGGCGTTCGTCAGCTCACTTCAACCGGCGCAATGAAAGTAACACTCAGGATACGTCATTAAACCTGCAAAGCCTATACACATATCTTTCAGAGGCATGGCTGACTCCTCAATCGTGATTACAATGGAATTCCACTGTTTCCTTATTAAAGAACGTGAAGATTTAATGAGTGAGGTTATCAAACAATGATCTATACATCAACAGAATATTACCAATAACATAAACACTTGATAATGTCTTTAGATTTAAAAGATTTTCAACAAAAACTATGAGTTTCATTTTGTGACTTACTGAACAAATGTTTTAAAAAATCATGAAAAATACATAAATCATCCTAAAATTACCAAAATATTCTCACATGGCAGTGTTAACATGCGGAATAATATGATGTTGTTTTTAAATCAGTAGACTCAAAGCTTTTTTGAAGAAAAATTGGGAAATATAACTATAAAGGTCACAACAAAAATAAAAATATTCATAAAAAAATAGTGCTACTTTCTAAAATTAGGAGAAAAATCTCAGATCACCATAGGTACATGTGGGATGTTATAAATGGCTTATATTTACTGTATACCTAAAAAGCTTTCTAACAAAAATTAATTACGTTGTTGTCCAAATATACAGAAAAACTGGTAAAAAGTTAAAAATTCATTAAAAATATACGCTTTTGTACAGAAATCTCAAAATATTCCCAGGTTGCCTCTGTGATGTGAGAATTCTTCTTATATTTTTGTTGGGGTCATAAATGTAAAACTGTACTTACAATAAAATAATACTTGCATTAGTGGCTGTAGACAAAAATATGTCCTATAATTAAACACTAGGGGGAGCTCAAATCAAGACGACATTTTTTTTGTTTCATAACCCACCTAAGAGTGAACTTTGTGGCAAATTACAAGAAGATTGTGAGAACAGAATTTGCGCTACAATTGCTAGCCTAAAAACGTATTTTCGTAAATATAAAGCGCAAACCTCTTTGTGGAGCTGCGGCTTTCGTGACATAAGCTCTAGCCTATTCATTTAACACAATCTGGAAATCTTAGCCTCTTACATGCAAATAGTGATTTTTAGGAAATTTTTCAAATTTGAAATTTTAAATGATCATAAACCACGCCCACTTTGATCAATCATTACCATATTGATAATGTAGTCTTAAGACTTTATAGTGATGACAGCCACTAAGTTTCGTGCCGATCCATTTAGCCGGTTCAGCAGTATAATTTCTTCCCAGTTATAGCGCCCCCTATTGTTTAATCAAGTTGAAAACCAGGACATACACTTGAATTGACCTTAGGTATGACTGTTATGAACAGCTTTGAAAAATGTCAAAATCTCTTGAAGTTACGCTAAAAAAACTTTTTCATTCCCAAAAAATTATTTAAAAAAATCATATTTAAAAAAATAAGCAAATTATCGAAAATCCCTTCACATCTTTTGGTCAGCCGCTCCTCCTCTCTTGTCAGGGAAAGTTTTGATGTGATTGAGTTTGACGGCCGGGAGGAGTTAACGAAAGTACGTTGGACTTACTATGCAAATTTCTACTAATTTGCATAAGTTTAAAACATTTTTTAAATTACTCATCTAAATTTGACTGACTCAAAGAACACATTGGAATAGATCATTTGTTTTTTTACAAAAGAAATGGGGAGAAACATGCCAAAAATATTTTTGGGGTACCAGAGCGCCACCTATTGGACAAAATTCAAAAAATTTTCTGTGATTGTAGATGTCACGATGACTGATATGAATTGTAATTTTCTGTATAGAATATGTATTTTTCATGAGTAAAAGGGCGAAAATTTTTAAAGCCTATAAGCCACGCCCACTTTTTAATCATTTTCAAAATATAGCTTAAGGGTCCGACGATTAACATATGTGCCAAGTTCTGTGGAAATCCATCAAGCCGTTTAGCTGAAACAAACTTTTTGACTCTTTAGCGCCCCCTATTGGTGAATCCAAACAAAATGGGGTAGATAGGACTTACCGCTCATACTTTGTAAGGTTCTAGAGTCTCATCAATTTATTTTGAGAAATGGTGAAGATATCATCAATTAACACATGTGCTAGCTAGCGCACTGATTTTGACATGGTGTCATTAGCCCAATTTTCAATATTTCTGCATTTTTCTTCATCACAACAACTTAGCCTAGTCCATAGATCACATGTACGAAGTTTGAAGTTGATTCGACGAAAAATGTCGAATAGGTGATTAAAACTAAGTTTTGCATTTTTTGCGATCTAGCAAAAAATCTAGTTAGGCGGAAATGGGCGTGGCCAATACAAAAAAGATGGAGAATCAATCAAGGATCATGTGCATATAAAGTTTTTGACTGTAGGACCTACGGTTTGGGAGCTAGTAGCTGAAACGTGTTGACCTCTGCAATAGCGCCACCTAGGTGACCCGGGGTCCAAATTTTCGAATCTGAGTAGCGGTCAGGATTTTCTATCAGACTGCCATGTCAGATTTTTCCTTGCAATTTCAGGCTCTTGCGCCCATACAGACACAGCGGAGAAGAATAATAATAATAAATAATAAATAATAAATAATGAAAAATCCGTAGAAAAACAATAGGGTTCCCTGCCCTTTGGGCTTGGAACCCTAACTAGAACTGCAAGCAGTTATCAACGGGTTCCAAGCCCCCAGCGCCAGTCGCCTACCCGGCCCCGCCCTCCACTTCGCCAGTCCTCACGCGGTCCCGCCCCAAAAACACGTTCTCCCGCCGGCGTTCGTCAGCTCACTTCAACCGGCGCAATGAAAGTAACACTCAGGATACGTCATTAAACCTGCAAAGCCTATACACATATCTTTCAGAGGCATGGCTGACTCCTCAATCGTGATTACAATGGAATTCCACTGTTTCCTTATTAAAGAACGTGAAGATTTAATGAGTGAGGTTATCAAACAATGATCTATACATCAACAGAATATTACCAATAACATAAACACTTGATAATGTCTTTAGATTTAAAAGATTTTCAACAAAAACTATGAGTTTCATTTTGTGACTTACTGAACAAATGTTTTAAAAAATCATGAAAAATACATAAATCATCCTAAAATTACCAAAATATTCTCACATGGCAGTGTTAACATGCGGAATAATATGATGTTGTTTTTAAATCAGTAGACTCAAAGCTTTTTTGAAGAAAAATTGGGAAATATAACTATAAAGGTCACAACAAAAATAAAAATATTCATAAAAAAATAGTGCTACTTTCTAAAATTAGGAGAAAAATCTCAGATCACCATAGGTACATGTGGGATGTTATAAATGGCTTATATTTACTGTATACCTAAAAAGCTTTCTAACAAAAATTAATTACGTTGTTGTCCAAATATACAGAAAAACTGGTAAAAAGTTAAAAATTCATTAAAAATATACGCTTTTGTACAGAAATCTCAAAATATTCCCAGGTTGCCTCTGTGATGTGAGAATTCTTCTTATATTTTTGTTGGGGTCATAAATGTAAAACTGTACTTACAATAAAATAATACTTGCATTAGTGGCTGTAGACAAAAATATGTCCTATAATTAAACACTAGGGGGAGCTCAAATCAAGACGACATTTTTTTTTGTTTCATAACCCACCTAAGAGTGAACTTTGTGGCAAATTACAAGAAGATTGTGAGAACAGAATTTGCGCTACAATTGCTAGCCTAAAAACGTATTTTCGTAAATATAAAGCGCAAACCTCTTTGTGGAGCTGCGGCTTTCGTGACATAAGCTCTAGCCTATTCATTTAACACAATCTGGAAATCTTAGCCTCTTACCTGCAAATAGTGATTTTTAGGAAATTTTTCAAATTTGAAATTTTAAATGATCATAAACCACGCCCACTTTGATCAATCATTACCATATTGATAATGTAGTCTTAAGACTTTATAGTGATGACAGCCACTAAGTTTCGTGCCGATCCATTTAGCCGGTTCAGCAGTATAATTTCTTCCCAGTTATAGCGCCCCCTATTGTTTAATCAAGTTGAAAACCAGGACATACACTTGAATTGACCTTAGGTATGACTGTTATGAACAGCTTTGAAAAATGTCAAAATCTCTTGAAGTTACGCTAAAAAAACTTTTTCATTCCCAAAAAATTATTGAAAAAAATCATATTTAAAAAAATAAGCAAATTATCGAAAATCCCTTCACATCTTTTGGTCAGCCGCTCCTCCTCTCTTGTCAGGGAAAGTTTTGATGTGATTGAGTTTGACGGCCGGGAGGAGTTAACGAAAGTACGTTGGACTTACTATGCAAATTTCTACTAATTTGCATAAGTTTAAAACATTTTTTAAATTAATCATCTAAATTTGACTGACTCAAAGAACACATTGGAATAGATCATTTGTTTTTTTACAAAAGAAATGGGGAGAAACATGCCAAAAATATTTTTGGGGTACCAGAGCGCCACCTATTGGACAAAATTCAAAAAATTTTCTGTGATTGTAGATGTCACGATGACTGATATGAGTTGTAATTTTCTGTATAGAATATGTATTTTTCATGAGTAAAAGGGCGAAAATTTTTAAAGCCTATAAGCCACGCCCACTTTTTAATCATTTTCAAAATATAGCTTAAGGGTCCGACGATTAACATATGTGCCAAGTTCTGTGGAAATCCATCAAGCCGTTTAGCTGAAACAAACTTTTTGACTCTTTAGCGCCCCCTATTGGTGAATCCAAACAAAATGGGGTAGATAGGACTTACCGCTCATACTTTGTAAGGTTCTAGAGTCTCATCAATTTATTTTGAGAAATGGTGAAGATATCATCAATTAACACATGTGCTAGCTAGCGCACTGATTTTGACATGGTGTCATTAGCCCAATTTTCAATATTTCTGCATTTTTCTTCATCACAACAACTTAGCCTAGTCCATAGATCACATGTACGAAGTTTGAAGTTGATTCGACGAAAAATGTCGAATAGGTGATTAAAACTAAGTTTTGCATTTTTTGCGATCTAGCAAAAAATCTAGTTAGGCGGAAATGGGCGTGGCCAATACAAAAAAGATGGAGAATCAATCAAGGATCATGTGCATATAAAGTTTTTGACTGTAGGACCTACGGTTTGGGAGCTAGTAGCTGAAACGTGTTGACCTCTGCAATAGCGCCACCTAGGTGACCCGGGGTCCAAATTTTCGAATCTGAGTAGCGGTCAGGATTTTCTATCAGACTGCCATGTCAGATTTTTCCTTGCAATTTCAGGCTCTTGCGCCCATACAGACACAGCGGAGAAGAATAATAATAACTAGAACTGCAAGCAGTTATCAACGGGTTCCAAGCCACCAGCGCCAGTCGCCCACCCGGCCCCGCCCTCAACTTCGCCAGTCCTCACGCGGTCCCGCCCCAAAAACACCTTCTCCCGCCGGCGTCCCGTCAGCTCACTTCAACCGGCGCAATGAAAGTAACACTCAGGATACGTCATTAAACCTGCAAAGCCTATAGAGCTCCGGACCCCACGTGACTCTCAGTTAGTGGACGCCATTTTGGCATGCAAAAAAAGGTAAACAAACACGGATGTAACCACGAACATGAACGGGATCCGCTTGGATTTTACTTCGTCGGAGTTTACTTCACACTTTAAAACAGAAGAAATCGTTTTATATAGTCAGAAATTAAATAGACTAAACATCTCCGACCCTTACCGTGCCCCTGGGATACTTTTTAAAAACGCCAGAAGCTGTCGGAGCCGCCTTCTTACCGGCACAACACCGGACCTGACCGGGGAACCCCTTGGGATTCCCCCGGCCGGAGGAGCTGGGGAGAAGGTCTGGGACTCTCGACTCTACTGCCCGCTCCGACGCCAGAAGCTGTCAGAGCAGACTTCATACCGGCACAACACCGGACCGACCGGGGAACCCCTTGGGATTCCCCCGGCCGGAGGAGCTGGGGAGAAGGTCTGGGACTCTCGACTCTACTGCCCGCTCCGACGCCAGAAGCTGTCAGAGCAGACTTCATACCGGCACAACACCGGACCGACCGGGGAACCCCTTGGGATTTACCCGGAGGAACTGGGTCCGGCACCGCGGTGCTCCGGCGGCTGGGGAGAGGGAAGTCATGCTACTGCCCCCGCAACCCGACTCCGGATACGCGGATGAAAATGGATGGATGGACGGACAAATAACAGATTTACACGTAAGTAGTCTCGGTGAGACAGATAATAGCAATCCAAAGTGCTTTTTATGTGTGATCTGATCAACCATTGCTTAAAAATGAAATACAGCTTAGCCGGTTAATTGCTGTGATCATAAAACACGTAAACGGCAGCACGCAGAACTAACGAGGCAACGTTTTACGTGATGTTTACTTGTTGCTATGAGTAATAAGACAGAAAAAGCCACGCCAAAATAAGTTTAGGAAGCCCACTAAGAATCATATTAAAAGCATTTAAAATAAATACCATACACAGTTGAGGAAACGTTGGTTTAAGTACCTGATATGAAGCGGTCGCTGCTTAAGCAAAATCCTTTACTCTCGGGATCCCACAGCTTCATTTTCGCCCGGTCACTAGCGCGTTTTATTACAATGATCCAACGTTTGTGGCGCTCCGGATCCTGGGGAATCCTGTAGATGGCTCATTCCTTATGTCGTCCGCGTCTGTTCTGCATCCTGGGGCACAACAGGAATCTACCATATTTCCCGTTTGATTGAGTTTTCTGACAATAACATATAGTCCAGCTGCCGGCTTCTGCATGCCAAAATGGCGCCGTTTTGATTTGAACTGTTGCATGCCGGGAGAAGTGACGTCAACTCCCGGAGCTCTATACACATATCTTTCAGAGGCATGGCTGACTTCTCTATCGTGATTACAATGGAATTCCACTGTTTGCTTATTAAAGAACGTGAAGATTTAATGAGTGAGATTATCAAACAATGATCTATACATCAACAGAATATTACAAATAACATCAATACTTGATAATGTCTTTAGATTTAAAAGATTTTCAACAAAAACTACGAGTTTCATTTTGGGACTTACTGACCAAATGTTTTAAAAAATCATGAAAAATACATAAATCATCATAAAATTACCAAAATATTCTCACATGGCAGTGTTAACATGCGGAATAATATGATGTTGTTTTTAAATCAGTAGACTCAAAGCTTTTTTGAAGAAAAATTGGGAAATATAACTATAAAGGTCACAACAAAAATTAAAATATTCATAAAAGAATAGTGCTACTTTCTAAAATTAGGAGAAAAATCTCAGATCACCATAGGTACATGTGGAATGTTGTAAATGGCTTATATTTACTGTATACCTAAAAAGCTTTCTAACAAAAATTAATTACGTTGTTGTCCAACTATACAGAAAAACTGGTAAAAAGTTAAAAATTCATTAAAAATCTATGTTTTTGTACAGAAATCTCAAAATATTCCTAGCTTGCCTCTGTGATGTGAGAATTCTTCTTATATTTTTGTTGGGGTCATAAATGTAAAACTGTACTTACAATAAAATAATATTTGAATTAGTGGCTGTAGAAAAAAATATGTCCTATAATTAAACACTAGGGGGAGCTCAAATCAAGACGACATTTTTTTTATTTCATAAACCACCTAAGAGTGAACTTTGTGACAAATTACCAGAAGATTATGAGAACAGAATTTGCGCTACAATTGCTAGCCTAAAAATGTATTTTTGTAAATATAAAGCGCAAACCTCTTTGTGGAGCTGCGGCTTTCGTGACATAAGCTCTAGCCTATCCAGTTAACACAATCTGGAAATCTTAGCCTCTTACATGCAAATAGTGATTTTTAGGAAATTTTTCAAATTTGAAATTTTAAATGATCATTAACCACGCCCACTTTGATCAATCATTACCATATTGATAATGTAGTCTTAAGCCTCTATAGTGATGACAACCACTAAGTTTCGTGCAGATCCATTTAGCCGGTTAAGCAGTATAATTGCTTCCCAGTTATAGCGCCCCCTATTGTTTAATCAAGTTGAAAACCAGGACATACACTTGAATTGACCTTAGGTATGACTGTTATGAACAGCTTTGAAAAATGTCAAAATCTTTTGAAGTTATGCTAAAAAAACTTTTTCATTCCCAAAAAATTATTTAAAAAAATCATATTAAAAAAAATAAGCAAATTATCCAAAATCCCTTCACATCTTTTGGTCAGCCGCTCCTCCTCTCTTGTCAGGGAAAGTTGTGATGTGATTGAGTTTGACGGCCGGGAGGAGTTAACGAAAGTACGCTGGACTTACTATGCAAATTTCTACTAATTTGCATAAGTTTAAAACATTTTTTAAAATACTCATCTAAATTTGACTGACTCAATGAACACACTGGATGAGATCATTTGTTTTTTTACAAAAGAAATGGGGAGAAACATGCCAAAAATATTTTTGGGGTACCACAGCGCCACCTATTGGACAAAATTCAAAAAATTTTCTGTGATTGTAGATGTCACTATGACTGATATGAATTGTAATTTTCTGTATAGAATATGTATTTTTCATGAGTAAAAGGGCGAAAATTTTTAAAGCCTATAAGCCACGCCCACTTTTTAATCATTTTCAAAATATAGCTTAAGGGTCCGATGATTAACATATCTGCCAAGTTCTGTGGAAATCCATCAAGCCGTTTAGCTCAAACAAACTTTTTGACTCTTTAGCGCCCCCTATTGGTGAATCCAAACAAAATGGGGTAGATAGGGCTTACCGCTCATACTTCATAAGGGTCTAGAGTCTCATCAGTTTATCTTGAGAAATGGTGAAGATATCATCAATTACCACATGTGCTAGCTAGCGCGCTGATTTTGACATGGTGTCATTAGCCCAATTTTCAATATTTCTGCATTTTTCTTCATCACAACAACTTAGCTTAGTCCATAGATCACATGTACGAAGTTTGAAGTTGATTCGACAAAAAATGATGAATAGGTGATTAAAAGTAAGTTTTGCGTTTTTTGCGATCTAGCAAAAAATCTAGTTAGGCGGAAATGGGCGTGGCCAATACAAAAAAGATGGAGAATCATCCAAGGATCATGGACATATGAAGTTTTTGACTATAGGACCTACGGTTTGGGAGCTAGTAACTAAAACGTGTTGACCTCCGCAATAGCGCCACCTAGGTGACGCGGGGTCCAAATTTTCGAATCTGAGTAGCGGTCAGGATTTTCTATCAGACTGCCATGTCAGATTTTCCCTGGCAATTTCAGGCTCTTGCGCCCATACAGACACAGCGGAGAAGAATAATAATAATAAATAATAAATAATAAATAATGAAAAATCCGTAGAAAAACAATAGGGTTCCCTGCCCTTTGGGCTTGGAACCCTAACTAGAACTGCAAGCAGTTATCAACGGGTTCCAAGCCCCCAGCGCCAGTCGCCTACCCGGCCCCGCCCTCCACTTCGCCAGTCCTCACGCGGTCCTGCCCCAAAAACACGTTCTCCCGCCGGCGTTCGTCAGCTCACTTCAACCGGCGCAATGAAAGTAACACTCAGGATACGTCATTAAACCTGCAAAGCCTATACACATATCTTTCAGAGGCATGGCTGACTCCTCAATCGTGATTACAATGGAATTCCACTGTTTCCTTATTAAAGAACGTGAAGATTTAATGAGTGAGGTTATCAAACAATGATCTATACATCAACAGAATATTACCAATAACATAAACACTTGATAATGTCTTTAGATTTAAAAGATTTTCAACAAAAACTATGAGTTTCATTTTGTGACTTACTGAACAAATGTTTTAAAAAATCATGAAAAATACATAAATCATCCTAAAATTACCAAAATATTCTCACATGGCAGTGTTAACATGCGGAATAATATGATGTTGTTTTTAAATCAGTAGACTCAAAGCTTTTTTGAAGAAAAATTGGGAAATATAACTATAAAGGTCACAACAAAAATAAAAATATTCATAAAAAAATAGTGCTACTTTCTAAAATTAGGAGAAAAATCTCAGATCACCATAGGTACATGTGGGATGTTATAAATGGCTTATATTTACTGTATACCTAAAAAGCTTTCTAACAAAAATTAATTACGTTGTTGTCCAAATATACAGAAAAACTGGTAAAAAGTTAAAAATTCATTAAAAATATACGCTTTTGTACAGAAATCTCAAAATATTCCCAGGTTGCCTCTGTGATGTGAGAATTCTTCTTATATTTTTGTTGGGGTCATAAATGTAAAACTGTACTTACAATAAAATAATACTTGCATTAGTGGCTGTAGACAAAAATATGTCCTATAATTAAACACTAGGGGGAGCTCAAATCAAGACGACATTTTTTTTTGTTTCATAACCCACCTAAGAGTGAACTTTGTGGCAAATTACAAGAAGATTGTGAGAACAGAATTTGCGCTACAATTGCTAGCCTAAAAACGTATTTTCGTAAATATAAAGCGCAAACCTCTTTGTGGAGCTGCGGCTTTCGTGACATAAGCTCTAGCCTATTCATTTAACACAATCTGGAAATCTTAGCCTCTTACATGCAAATAGTGATTTTTAGGAAATTTTTCAAATTTGAAATTTTAAATGATCATAAACCACGCCCACTTTGATCAATCATTACCATATTGATAATGTAGTCTTAAGACTTTATAGTGATGACAGCCACTAAGTTTCGTGCCGATCCATTTAGCCGGTTCAGCAGTATAATTTCTTCCCAGTTATAGCGCCCCCTATTGTTTAATCAAGTTGAAAACCAGGACATACACTTGAATTGACCTTACGTATGACTGTTATGAACAGCTTTGAAAAATGTCAAAATCTCTTGAAGTTACGCTAAAAAAAACTTTTTCATTCCCAAAAAATTATTTTAAAAAATCATATTTAAAAAAATAAGCAAATTATCGAAAATCCCTTCACATCTTTTGGTCAGCCGCTCCTCCTCTCTTGTCAGGGAAAGTTTTGATGTGATTGAGTTTGACGGCCGGGAGGAGTTAACGAAAGTACGTTGGACTTACTATGCAAATTTCTACTAATTTGCATAAGTTTAAAACATTTTTTAAATTACTCATCTAAATTTGACTGACTCAAAGAACACATTGGAATAGATCATTTGTTTTTTTACAAAAGAAATGGGGAGAAACATGCCAAAAATATTTTTGGGGTACCAGAGCGCCACCTATTGGACAAAATTCAAAAAATTTTCTGTGATTGTAGATGTCACGATGACTGATATGAATTGTAATTTTCTGTATAGAATATGTATTTTTCATGAGTAAAAGGGCGAAAATTTTTAAAGCCTATAAGCCACGCCCACTTTTTAATCATTTTCAAAATGTAGCTTAAGGGTCCGACGATTAACATATGTGCCAAGTTCTGTGGAAATCCATCAAGCCGTTTAGCTGAAACAAACTTTTTGACTCTTTAGCGCCCCCTATTGGTGAATCCAAACAAAATGGGGTAGATAGGACTTACCGCTCATACTTTGTAAGGTTCTAGAGTCTCATCAATTTATTTTGAGAATTGGTGAAGATATCATCAATTAACACATGTGCTAGCTAGCGCACTGATTTTGACATGGTGTCATTAGCCCAATTTTCAATATTTCTGCATTTTTCTTCATCACAACAACTTAGCCTAGTCCATAGATCACATGTACGAAGTTTGAAGTTGATTCGACGAAAAATGTCGAATAGGTGATTAAAACTAAGTTTTGCATTTTTTGCGATCTAGCAAAAAATCTAGTTAGGCGGAAATGGGCGTGGCCAATACAAAAAAGATGGAGAATCAATCAAGGATCATGTGCATATAAAGTTTTTGACTGTAGGACCTACGGTTTGGGAGCTAGTAGCTGAAACGTGTTGACCTCTGCAATAGCGCCACCTAGGTGACCCGGGGTCCAAATTTTCGAATCTGAGTAGCGGTCAGGATTTTCTATCAGACTGCCTTGTCAGATTTTTCCTTGCAATTTCAGGCTCTTGCGCCCATACAGACACAGCGGAGAAGAATAATAATAATAAATAATAAATAATAAATAATGAAAAATCCGTAGAAAAACAATAGGGTTCCCTGCCCTTTGGGCTTGGAACCCTAATAAACTAGAACTGCAAGCAGTTATCAACGGGTTCCAAGCCACCAGCGCCAGTCGCCCACCCGCCCCGCCCTCAACTTCGCCAGTCCTCATGCGGTCCCGCCCCAAAAACACGTTCTCCCGCCGGCGTCCCGTCAGCTCACTTCAACCGGCGCAATGAAAGTAACACTCAGGATACGTCATTAAACCTGCAAATCCTATACACATCTTTCAGAGGCATGGCTGACTTCTCAATCGTGATTACAATGGAATTCCACTGTTTCCTTATTAAACAACGTGAAGATTTAATGAGTGAGATTATCAAACAATAATCTATACATCAACAGAATATTACAAACAACATAAATACTTGATAATGTCTTTAGATTTAATTGATTTTCAACAAAAACAATGAGTTTCATTTTGTGACTTACTGACCAAATGTTTCAAAAAATCATGAAAAATACATAACTCATCATAAAATTACCAAAATATTCTCACATGGCAGTGTTGACATGTGGAATAATATGATGTTGTTTTTAAATCAGTAGACTCAAAGCTTTTTTGAAGAAAAATCAGTAAATATAACTGTAAGGGTCACAGTCAAAATTAAAATATTCATAAAAAAATAGTGCTACTTTCTAAAATTTATAGAAAAATCTCAGATCACCATAGGTACATGTTGAATGTTGTAATTGGTTTATATTTACTGTATACCTAAAAAACTTTCTAACAAAAATTAATTACGTTGTTGTCCAACTATACAGAAAAACTGGCAAAAAGTTAAAAAATCATTAAAAATCAATGCTTTCGTACAAAAATCTCAAAATATTCCGAGATTGCCTCTGTGATGTGAGAATTCTTTTTATATTTTTGTTGGGGTCATAAATGTAAAATTGTACCTACAATAAAATAATATTTGCGTTAGTTGCTGTAGACAAAAATATGTCCTATAATTAAACACAAGGGGGAGCTCAAATCAAGACGACATTTTTTTTTGTTTCATAAACCACCTAAGAGTGAACTTTATGGCAAATGTCAAGAAGATTGTGAAAACAGAATTTGCGCTACAATTGCTAGCCTAAAAATGTATTTTTGTAAATTTAAAGCGCAAACATCTTCGTGGAGCTGCGGTTTTCAATATCTAAGCTCATGGCTATCCAGTTAACATAATCTGGAAAACGTAGCTTCTTACATGAAAATAATGATTTTTAGGAAATTTTTCAAATTTGAAATTTTAAATGATCATAAACCACGCCCACATTGATCAATCATTACCATATTGATAATGTAGTCTTAAGACTCTACAATGATGACAACCACTAAGTTTCGTGCAGATCCATTTAACCAGGTCAGCAGTATAATGTATTGCTATTTATAGCGCCCCCTATTGTTTAATCAAGGTGAAAATCAAGACATACACTTGAATTGACCTTAGGTTTGACTGTTATGAACACCTTTGAAAAATGTCAAAATCTTTTGAAGTTACGCTAAAAAAAACTTTTTCATTCCCAAAAAATGATTTAAAAAAATCATAATAAAAAAAATAAGCAAATTATCCAAAATCCCTTCACATCTTTTGGTCAGCCGCTCCTCCTCTCTTGTCAGGGAAAGTTGTGATGTGATTGAGTTTGACGGCTGGGAGGAGTTAACGAAAGTACGTTGGACTTACTATGCACATTTCTGCTAATTTGCATAAGTTTAAAACATTTTTTAAAATACTCATCTAAATTTGACTGACTCAATGAACACACTGGATGAGATTATTTGTTTTTTTACGTAAGAAATGGGGAGAAACATGCCAAAAATATTTTTGGGGTACCACAGCGCCACCTATTGGACCAAATTCAACAAATTTTCTGTGATTGTAGATGTCACTATGACTGATAAGAATTGTAATTTTCTGTTTAGAATATATATTTTTCATGAGTAAAAGGGCGAAAAATTTTGAAGCCTATAAGCCACGCCCACTTTTTAATCATTTTCAAAATGTAGCTTAAGGGTCCGATGACTAACATATGTGCCAAGTTCTGGGGAAATCCATCAAGCCGTTTAGCTCAAACAAACTTTTTGACTCTTTAGCGCCCCCTATTGGTGAATCCAAACAAAATGGGGTAGATAGGGCTTACCGCTCATACTTCATAAGGGTCTAGAGTCTCATCAGTTTATCTTGAGAAATGGTGAAGATATCATCAATTACCACATGTGCTAGCTAGCGCGCTGATTTTGACATGGTGTCATTAGCCCAATTTTCAATATTTCTGCATTTTTCTTCATCACAACAACTTAGCTTAGTCCATAGATCACATGTACGAAGTTTGAAGTTGATTCGACAAAAAATGATGAATAGGTGATTAAAAGTAAGTTTTGCGTTTTTTGCGATCTAGCAAAAAATCTAGTTAGGCGGAAATGGGCGTGGCCAATACAAAAAAGATGGAGAATCATCCAAGGATCATGGACATATAAAGTTTTTGACTATAGGACCTACGGTTTGGGAGCTAGTAGCTAAAACGTGTTGACCTCCGCAATAGCGCCACCTAGGTGACGCGGGGTCCAAATTTTCGAATCTGAGTAGCGGTCAGGATTTTCTATCAGACTGCCATGTCAGATTTTCCCTGGCAATTTCAGGCTCTTGCGCCCATACAGACACAGCGGAGAAGAATAATAATAATAAACTAGAACTGCAAGCAGTTATCAACGGGTTCCAAGCCCCCAGCGCCAGTCGCCCACCCGCCCCGCCCTCAACTTCGCCGGTCCTCACGCGGTCCCGCCCCAAAAACACGTTCTCCCGCCGGCGTCCCGTCAGCTCCCTTCAACCGGCGCAATGAAAGTAACACTCAGGATACGTCATTAAACCTGCAAAGCCTATACACATCTTTCAGAGGCATGGCTGACTTCTCAATCGTGATTACAATGGAATTCCACTGTTTCCTTATTAAAGAACGTGAAGATTTAATGAGTGAGATTATCAAACAATAATCTATACATCAACAGAATATTACAAACAACATAAATACTTGATAATGTCTTTAGATTTAATTGATTTTCAACAAAAACAATGAGTTTCATTTTGTGACTTACTGACCAAATGTTTCAAAAAATCATGAAAAATACATAACTCATCATAAAATTACCAAAATATTCTCACATGGCAGTGTTGACATGTGGAATAATATGATGTTGTTTTTAAATCAGTAGACTCAAAGCTTTTTTGAAGAAAAATCAGTAAATATAACTGTAAGGGTCACAGTCAAAATTAAAATATTCATAAAAAAATAGTGCTACTTTCTAAAATTTATAGAAAAATCTCAGATCACCATAGGCACATGTGGAATGTTATAAATATGTTATATTTACTTTGTACCTAAAAAAACGTTCTTACAAAAATTAGTTACTTTTTGTCCAACTATACAAAAAACTGGCAAAAAGTAAAAAATTCATTAAAAATCAATGCTTTTGTACAAAAATCTCAAAATATTCCGAGATTGCCTCTGTGATGTGAGAATTCTTTTTATATTTTTGTTGGGGTCATAAATGTAAAATTGTACCTACAATAAAATAATATTTGCGTTAGTTGCTGTAGACAAAAATATGTCCTATAATTAAACACAAGGGGGAGCTCAAATCAAGACGACATTTTTTTTGTTTCATAAACCACCTAAGAGTGAACTTTGTGGCAAATGTCAAGAAGATTGTGAAAACAGAATTTGCGCTACAATTGCTAGCCTAAAAATGTATTTTTGTAAATTTAAAGCGCAAACATCTTCGTGGAGCTGCGGTTTTCATTATCTAAGCTCATGGCTATCCAGTTAACATAATCTGGAAAACGTAGCTTCTTACATGAAAATAATGATTTTTAGGAAATTTTTCAAATTTGAAATTTTAAATGATCATAAACCACGCCCACATTGATCAATCATTACCATATTGATAATGTAGTCTTAAGACTCTACAATGATGACAACCACTAAGTTTCGTGCAGATCCATTTAACCAGGTCAGCAGTATAATGTATTGCTATTTATAGCGCCCCCTATTGTTTAATCAAGGTGAAAATCAAGACATACACTTGAATTGACCTTAGGTTTGTATGTTATGAACAGCTTTGAAAAATGTCCAAATATTTTGAAGTTATGCTAAAAAAACTTTTTCATTCCCAAAAAAATATTTTAAAAATTCATATTTAAAAAAGTAAGCAAATTATCTAAAATCCCTTCAGATCGTTTGGTCAGCCGCTCCTCCTCTCTTGTCAGGCAAAGTTGTGATGTGATTGGGTTTGACGGCCGGGAGGAGTTAACGAAAGTACGTTTGACTTACTATGCAAATTTCTACTAATTAGCATAAGTTTAAAACATTTTTTAAAATACTCATCTTAATTTGACTGAGTCAATGAACATACTGGATGAGACCATTTGCTTGTTTACTAAAATATTGAGGAGAAACATGCCAAAAACATTTTTGGGGTACAACAGCGCCAACTATTGGACAAAATTCAAACTTTTTTCTGTGATTGTAGATGTCACTATGACTGATATGATTTGTAACTTTCTGTATAGAATATGTATTTTTCATCAGTTAAAGGGCAAAATTTTTTAAAGCCTATAAGCCACGCCCACTTTTTAATCACTTTCAAAATATAGCTTAAGGGTCCAATGATTAACATATGTGCCAAGTTCTGTGGAAATCCATCAAGCCGTTTAGCTCAAACTAACTTTTTGACTCTTTAGCGCCCCCTTTTGGTGAATCCAAACAAAATGGGGAAGGTAGGGCTTACCGCTCATACTTCATAAGGGTCTAGAGTCTCATCACTTTATCTTGAGATATGGTGAAGATATCATCAATTAGCACATGTGCTAGCTAGCGCACTGATTTTGACATGGTGTCATTAGCCCAATTTTCAATATTTCTGCGTTTTTCTGCATCACAACAACTTATCTTAGTCCATAGATCATATGTACGAAGTTTGAAGTTGATTCGACGAAAAATGACGAATAGGTGATTAAAACTAAGTTTTGCATTTTTTGCGATCTAGCAAAAAATCTAGTTAGGCGGAAATGGGCGTGGCCAATACAAAAAAGATGGGGAATCATCCAAGGATCATGTACATATAAAGTTTTTGACTGTAGGACCTACGGTTTGGGAGCTAGTAGCTGAAACGTGTTGACCTCCGCAATAGCGCCACCTAGGTGACGCGGGGACCAAATTTTCGAATCTGAGTAGCGGTCAGGATTTTCTATCAGACTGCCATGTCAGATTTTCCCTGGCAATTTCAGGCTCTTGCGCCCATACAGACACAGCGGAGAAGAATAATAATAATAAATAATAAATAATAAATAATGAAAAATCCGTAGAAAAACAATAGGGTTCCCTGCCCTTTGGGCTTGGAACCCTAATAATAAATAATAAATAATGAAAAATCCGTAGAAAAACAATAGGGTTCCCTGCCCTTTGGGCTTGGAACCCTAACTAGAACTGCAAGCAGTTATCAACGGGTTCCAAGCCCCCAGCGCCAGTCGACCACCCGGCCCCGCCCTCAACTTCGCCAGTCCTCACGCGGTCCCGCCCCAAAAACACGTTCTCCCGCCGGCGTCCCGTCAGCTCACTTCAACCGGCGCAATGAAAGTAACACTCAGGATACCTCATTAAACCTGCAAAGCCTATACACATATCTTTCAGAGGCATGGCTGACTTCTCAATCGTGGTTACAATGGAATTCCACTGTTTCCTTATTAAAGAACGTGAAGATTTAATGAGTGAGATTATCAAACAATAATCTATACATCAACAGAATATTACAAACAACATAAATACTTGATAATGTCTTTAGATTTAATTGATTTTCAACAAAAACAATGAGTTTCATTTTGTGACTTACTGACCAAATGTTTCAAAAAATCATGAAAAATACATAACTCATCATAAAATTACCAAAATATTCTCACATGGCAGTGTTAACATGTGGAATAATATGATGTTGTTTTTAAATCAGTAGACTCAAAGCTTTTTTGAAGAAAAATCAGTAAATATAACTGTAAGGGTCACAGTCAAAATTAAAATATTCATAAAAAAATAGTGCTACTTTCTAAAATTTATAGAAAAATCTCAGATCACCATAGGCACATGTGGAATGTTATAAATGTGTTATATTTACTTTGTACCTAAAAAAAACGTTCTTACAAAAATTAGTTACTTTTTGTCCAACTATACAAAAAACTGGCAAAAAGTAAAAAATTCATTAAAAATCAATGCTTTTGTACAAAAATCTCAAAATATTCCGAGATTGCCTCTGTGATGTGAGAATTCTTTTTATATTTTTGTTGGGGTCATAAATGTAAAACTGTACTTACAATAAAATAATATTTGCATTAGTGGCTGTAGACAAAAATATGTCCTATAATTAAACACAAGGGGGAGCTCAAATCAAGACGACATTTTTTTTGTTTCATAAACCAACTAAGAGTGAACTTTGTGGCAAATGTCAAGAAAATTGTGAAAACAGAATTTGCGCTACAATTGCTAGCCTAAAAATGTATTTTTGTAAATTTAAAGCGCAAACATCTTCGTGGAGCTGCGGTTTTCAATATCTAAGCTCATGGCTATCCAGTTAACATAATCTGGAAAACGTAGCTTCTTACATGAAAATAATGATTTTTAGGAAATTTTTCAAATTTGAAATTTTAAATGATCATAAACCACGCCCACATTGATCAATCATTACCATATTGATAATGTAGTCTTAAGACTCTACAATGATGACAACCACTAAGTTTCGTGCAGATCCATTTAACCAGGTCAGCAGTATAATGTATTGCTATTTATAGCGCCCCCTATTGTTTAATCAAGGTGAAAATCAAGACATACACTTGAATTGACCTTAGGTTTGACTGTTATGAACAGCTTTGAAAAATGTCCAAATATTTTGAAGTTATGCTAAAAAAACTTTTTCGTTCCCAAAAAAATATTTAAAAAATTCATATTTAAAAAAGTAAGCAAATTATCCAAAATCCCTTCAGATCGTTTGGTCAGCCGCTCCTCCTCTCTTGTCAGGGAAAGTTGTGATGTGATTGGGTTTGACGGCCGGGAGGAGTTAACGAAAGTACGTTTGACTTACTATGCAAATTTCTACTAATTAGCATAAGTTTAAAACATTTTTTAAAATACTCATCTTAATTTGACTGAGTCAATGAACATACTGGATGAGACCATTTGCTTGTTTACTAAAATATTGAGGAGAAACATGCCAAAAACATTTTTGGGGTACAACAGCGCCAACTATTGGACAAACTTCAAACTTTTTTCTGTGATTGTAGATGTCACTATGACTGATATGATTTGTAACTTTCTGTATAGAATATGTATTTTTCATCAGTTAAAGGGCAAAAATTTTTAAAGCCTATAAGCCACGCCCACTTTTTAATCATTTTCAAAATATAGCTTAAGGGTCCAATGATTAACATATGTGCCAAGTTCTGTGGAAATCCATCAAGCCGTTTAGCTCAAACTAACTTTTTGACTCTTTAGCGCCCCCTTTTGGTGAATCCAAACAAAATGGGGGAGGTAGGGCTTACCGCTCATACTTCATAAGGGTCTAGAGTCTCATCACTTTATCTTGAGATATGGTGAAGATATCATCAATTAGCACATGTGCTAGCTAGCGCACTGATTTTGACATGGTGTCATTAGCCCAATTTTCAATATTTCTGCGTTTTTCTGCATCACAACAACTTATCTTAGTCCATAGATCATATGTACGAAGTTTGAAGTTGATTCGACGAAAATTGACGAATAGGTGATTAAAACTAAGTTTTGCGTTTTTTGCGATCTAGCAAAAAATCTAGTTAGGCGGAAATGGGCGTGGCCAATACAAACGACGTGCAGAATCATCCAAGGATCATTTACATATAAAGTTTTTGACTGTAGGACCTACGGTTTGGGAGCTAGTAGCTGAAACGTGTTGACGTCCGCAATAGCGCCACCTAGGTAAGGCGGGGTCCAAATTTTCGAATCTGAGTAGCGGTCAGGATTTTCTATCAGACTGCCATGTCAGATTTTCCCTGGCAATTTCAGGCTCTTGCGCCCATACACTTTTACCGGAGAAGAATAATGAATAATAATAAATAATGAAAAATCCGTAGAAAAACAATAGGGTTCCCTGCCCTTTGGGCTTGGAACCCTAATAATAAATAATAAATAATGAAAAATCCGTAGAAAAACAATAGGGTTCCCTGCCCTTTGGGCTTGGAACCCTAACTAGAACTGCAAGCAGTTATCAACGGGTTCCAAGCCCCCAGCGCCAGTCGCCTACCCGGCCCCGCCCTCCACTTCGCCAGTCCTCACGCGGTCCTGCCCCAAAAACACGTTCTCCCGCCGGCGTTCGTCAGCTCACTTCAACCGGCGCAATGAAAGTAACACTCAGGATACGTCATTAAACCTGCAAAGCCTATACACATATCTTTCAGAGGCATGGCTGACTCCTCAATCGTGATTACAATGGAATTCCACTGTTTCCTTATTAAAGAACGTGAAGATTTAATGAGTGAGGTTATCAAACAATGATCTATACATCAACAGAATATTACCAATAACATAAACACTTGATAATGTCTTTAGATTTAAAAGATTTTCAACAAAAACTATGAGTTTCATTTTGTGACTTACTGAACAAATGTTTTAAAAAATCATGAAAAATACATAAATCATCCTAAAATTACCAAAATATTCTCACATGGCAGTGTTAACATGCGGAATAATATGATGTTGTTTTTAAATCAGTTGACTCAAAGCTTTTTTGAAGAAAAATTGGGAAATATAACTATAAAGGTCACAACAAAAATAAAAATATTTATAAAAAAATAGTGCTACTTTCTAAAATTAGGAGAAAAATCTCAGATCACCATAGGTACATGTGGGATGTTATAAATGGCTTATATTTACTGTATACCTAAAAAGTTTTCTAACAAAAATTAATTACGTTGTTGTCCAACTATACAGAAAAACTGGTAAAAAGTTAAAAATTAATTAAAAATCTATGCTTTTGTACAGAAATCTCAAAATATTCCCAGGTTGCCTCTGTGACGTGAGAATTCTTCTTATATTTTTGTTGGGGTCATAAATGTAAAACTGTACTTACAATAAAATAATATTTGCATCAATGTCTGTAGACAAAAATATGTCCTAAAATTAAACACAAGGGGGAGCTCATATCAAGACGACATTTTTTTTGTTTCATAAACCACCTAAGAGTGAACTTTGTAGCAAATTACAAGAAGGTTGTGAGAACAGAATTTGCGCTACAATTGCTAGCCTAAAAACGTATTTTCGTAAATATAAAGCGCAAACCTCTTTGTGGAGCTGCGGCTTTCGTGACATAAGCTCTAGCCTATTCATTTAACACAATCTGGAAATCTTAGCCTCTTACATGCAAATAGTGATTTTTAGGAAATTTTTCAAATTTGAAATTTTAAATGATCATAAACCACGCCCACTTTGATCAATCATTACCATATTGATAATGTAGTCTTAAGACTTTATAGTGATGACAGCCACTAAGTTTCGTGCCGATCCATTTAGCCGGTTCAGCAGTATAATTTCTTCCCAGTTATAGCGCCCCCTATTGTTTAATCAAGTTGAAAACCAGGACATACACTTGAATTGACCTTAGGTATGACTGTTATGAACAGCTTTGAAAAATGTCAAAATCTCTTGAAGTTACGCTAAAAAAACTTTTTCATTCCCAAAAAATTATTTAAAAAAATCATATTTAAAAAAATAAGCAAATTATCGAAAATCCCTTCACATCTTTTGGTCAGCCGCTCCTCCTCTCTTGTCAGGGAAAGTTTTGATGTGATTGAGTTTGACGGCCGGGAGGAGTTAACGAAAGTACGTTGGACTTACTATGCAAATTTCTACTAATTTGCATAAGTTTAAAACATTTTTTAAATTACTCATCTAAATTTGACTGACTCAAAGAACACATTGGAATAGATCATTTGTTTTTTTACAAAAGAAATGGGGAGAAACATGCCAAAAATATTTTTGGGGTACCAGAGCGCCACCTATTGGACAAAATTCAAAAAATTTTCTGTGATTGTAGATGTCACGATGACTGATATGAATTGTAATTTTCTGTATAGAATATGTATTTTTCATGAGTAAAAGGGCGAAAATTTTTAAAGCCTATAAGCCACGCCCACTTTTTAATCATTTTCAAAATATAGCTTAAGGGTCCGACGATTAACATATGTGCCAAGTTCTGTGGAAATCCATCAAGCCGTTTAGCTGAAACAAACTTTTTGACTCTTTAGCGCCCCCTATTGGTGAATCCAAACAAAATGGGGTAGATAGGACTTACCGCTCATACTTTGTAAGGTTCTAGAGTCTCATCAATTTATTTTGAGAAATGGTGAAGATATCATCAATTAACACATGTGCTAGCTAGCGCACTGATTTTGACATGGTGTCATTAGCCCAATTTTCAATATTTCTGCATTTTTCTTCATCACAACAACTTAGCCTAGTCCATAGATCACATGTACGAAGTTTGAAGTTGATTCGACGAAAAATGTCGAATAGGTGATTAAAACTAAGTTTTGCATTTTTTGCGATCTAGCAAAAAATCTAGTTAGGCGGAAATGGGCGTGGCCAATACAAAAAAGATGGAGAATCAAGCAAGGATCATGTGCATATAAAGTTTTTGACTGTAGGACCTACGGTTTGGGAGCTAGTAGCTAAAACGTGTTGACCTCTGCAATAGCGCCACCTAGGTGACCCGGGGTCCAAATTTTCGAATCTGAGTAGCGGTCAGGATTTTCTATCAGACTGCCATGTCAGATTTTTCCTTGCTATTTCAGGCTCTTGCGCCCATACAGACACAGCGGAGAAGAATAATAATAACTAGAACTGCAAGCAGTTATCAACGGGTTCCAAGCCCCCAGCGCCAGTCGCCCACCCGCCCCGCCCTCAACTTCGCCAGTCCTCACGCGGTCCCGCCCCAAAAACACGTTCTCCCGCCGGCGTCCCGTCAGCTCACTTCAACCGGCGCAATGAAAGTAACACTCAGGATACGTCATTAAACCTGCAAAGCCTATACACATATCTTTCAGAGGCATGGCTGACTTCTCAATCGTGATTACAATGGAATTCCACTGTTTCCTTATTAAAGAACGTGAAGATTTAATGAGTGAGATTATCAAACAATCATCTATACATCAACAGAATATTACAAATAACATAAAGACTTGATAATGTCTTTAGATTTAATAGATTTTCAACAAAAACAATGAGTTTCATTTTGTGACTTACTGATCAATTGTTTTAAAAAATCATGAAAAATACATAAATCATCATAAAATTACCAAAATATTCTCACATGGCAGTGTTAACATGCGGAATAATATGATGTTGTTTTTAAATCAGTTGACTCAAAGCTTTTTTGAAGAAAAATTAGGAAATATAACTATAAAGGTCACAACAAAAATTTAAATATTCATAAAAATATAGTGCTACTTTCTATAATTAGGAGAAAAATCTCAGATCACCATAGGTACGTGTGGAATGTTGTAAATGGCTTATATTTACTGTATACCTAAAAAGTTTTCTAACAAAAATTAATTACGTTGTTGTCCAACTATACAGAAAAACTGGTAAAAAGTTAAAAATTAATTAAAAATCTATGCTTTTGTACAGAAATCTCAAAATATTCCCAGGTTGCCTCTGTGACGTGAGAATTCTTCTTATATTTTTGTTGGGGTCATAAATGTAAAACTGTACTTACAATAAAATAATATTTGCATTAGTGTCTGTAGACAAAAATATGTCCTAAAATTAAACACAAGGGGGAGCTCATATCAAGACGACATTTTTTTTGTTTCATAAACCACCTAAGAGTGAACTTTGTAGCAAATTACAAGAAGGTTGTGAGAACAGAATTTGCGCTACAATTGCTAGCCTAAAAATGTATTTTCATAAATATAAAGCGTAAACCTCAACATGGAGCTGCGGCTTTCGTGACATAAGCTCTAGCCTATCCAGCTAACACAATCTGGAAATCTTAGCCTCTTACATGCAAATAATGATTTTTAGGAAATTTTTCAAATTTGAAATTTTAAATGATCATAAGCCACGCCCACTTTGATAAATCATTACCATATTGATAATGTAATCTTAAGACTCTATAGTGATGACAACCACTAAGTTTCGTGCAGATCCATTTAGCCAGTTCAGCAGTATAATTTCTTCCCAGTTATAGCGCCCCCTATTGTTTAATCAAGTTGAAAACCAGGACATACACTTGAATTGACCTTAGGTATGACTGTTATGAACAGCTTTGAAAAATGTCAAAATCTTTTGAAGTTACTTTTAAAAAAACTTTTTCATTCTCCAAAATTTTAAAAAAAAAAATCATATTAAAAAAAATAAGCAAATTATCCAAAATCCCTTCACATCTTTTGGTCAGCCGCTCCTCCTCTCTTGTCAGGGAAAGATGTGATGTGATTGAGTTTGACGGCCGGGAGGAGTTAACGAAAGTACGTTGGACTTACTATGCAAATTTCTACTAATTTGCATAAGTTTAAAACATTTTTTAAAATACTCATCTAAATTTGACTGACTCAATGAACATACTGGATGAGATCATTTGTTTTTTTACGAAAGTAATGGGGAGAAACATGCCAAAAATATTTTTGGGGTACCACAGCGCCACCTATTGGACAAAATTCAAAAAATTTTCTGTGATTGTAGATGTCATTATGACTGATATGAATTGTAATTTTCTGTATAGAATATGTATTTTTCAGGAGTAAATGGGCGAAAACGTTTAAAGCCTATTTATAGCCTATAAGCCACGCCCACTTTTTAATAATTTTCAAAATATAGCTTAAGGGTCCGATGATTAACATATGTGCCAAGTTCTGTGGAAATCCATCAAGCAGTTTAGCTGAAACAAACTTTTTGACTCTTTAGCGCCCCCTATTGGTGAATCCACACAAAATCGGGTAGATAGGGCTTACCGCTCATACTTCATAAGGGTGTAGAGTCTCATCAATTTATCTTGAGAAATGGTGAAGATATCATCAATTACCACATGTGCTAGCTAGCACACTGATTTTGACATGGTGTCATTAGCCCAATTTTCAATATTTCTGCCTTTTTCTTCATCACCACAACTTATCTTAGTCCATAGATCATATGTCCGAAGTTTGAAGTTGATTCGACGAAAAATGACGAATAGGTGATTAAAAGTAAGTTTTGAGTTTTTTGCGATCTAGCAAAAAATCTAGTTAGGCGGAAATGGGCGTGGCCAATACAAAAAAGATGGAGAATCACCCAAGGATCATGTACATATAAAGTTTATGACTGTAGGACCTACGGTTTGGGAGCTAGTAGCTGAAACGTGTTGACCTCCGCAATAGCGCCACCTAGGTGACGCGGGGTCCAAATTTTCGAATCTGAGTAGCGGTCAGGATTTTGTATCAGACTGCCATGTCAGATTTTTCCTGGCAATTTCTGGCTCCTGCCCCCATACAAACGTAGCGGAGAAGAATAATAAATAATAATGAAAAATCCGTAGAAAAACAATAGGGTTCCCTGCCCTTTGGGCTTGGAACCCTAATAAACTAGAACTGCAAGCAGTTATCAACGGGTTCCAAGCCCCCAGCGCCAGTCGCCCACCCGCCCCGCCCTCAACTTCGCCAGTCCTCACGCGGTCCCGCCCCAAAAACACGTTCTCCCGCCGGCGTCCCGTCAGCTCACTTCAACCGGCGCAATGAAAGTAACACTCAGGATACGTCATTAAACCTGCAAAGCCTATACACATATCTTTCAGAGGCATGGCTGACTTCTCAATCGTGATTACAATGGAATTCCACTGTTTCCTTATTAAAGAACGTGAAGATTTAATGAGTGAGATTATCAAACAATCATCTATACATCAACAGAATATTACAAATAACATAAAGACTTGATAATGTCTTTAGATTTAATAGATTTTCAACAAAAACAATGAGTTTCATTTTGTGACTTACTGATCAATTGTTTTAAAAAATCATGAAAAATACATAAATCATCATAAAATTACCAAAATATTCTCACATGGCAGTGTTAACATGCGGAATAATATGATGTTGTTTTTAAATCAGTTGACTCAAAGCTTTTTTGAAGAAAAATTAGGAAATATAACTATAAAGGTCACAACAAAAATTTAAATATTCATAAAAAAATAGTGCTACTTTCTATAATTAGGAGAAAAATCTCAGATCACCATAGGTACGTGTGGAATGTTGTAAATGGCTTATATTTACTGTATACCTAAAAAGTTTTCTAACAAAAATTAATTACGTTGTTGTCCAACTATACAGAAAAACTGGTAAAAAGTTAAAAATTAATTAAAAATCTATGCTTTTGTACAGAAATCTCAAAATATTCCCAGGTTGCCTCTGTGACGTGAGAATTCTTCTTATATTTTTGTTGGGGTCATAAATGTAAAACTGTACTTACAATAAAATAATATTTGCATTAGTGTCTGTAGACAAAAATATGTCCTAAAATTAAACACAAGGGGGAGCTCATATCAAGACGACATTTTTTTTGTTTCATAAACCACCTAAGAGTGAACTTTGTAGCAAATTACAAGAAGGTTGTGAGAACAGAATTTGCGCTACAATTGCTAGCCTAAAAATGTATTTTCATAAATATAAAGCGTAAACCTCAACATGGAGCTGCGGCTTTCGTGACATAAGCTCTAGCCTATCCAGCTAACACAATCTGGAAATCTTAGCCTCTTAGATGCAAATAATGATTTTTAGGAAATTTTTCAAATTTGAAATTTTAAATGATCATAAGCCACGCCCACTTTGATAAATCATTACCATATTGATAATGTAATCTTAAGACTCTATAGTGATGACAACCACTAAGTTTCGTGCAGATCCATTTAGCCAGTTCAGCAGTATAATTTCTTCCCAGTTATAGCGCCCCCTATTGTTTAATCAAGTTGAAAACCAGGACATACACTTGAATTGACCTTAGGTATGACTGTTATGAACAGCTTTGAAAAATGTCAAAATCTTTTGAAGTTACTCTAAAAAAACTTTTTCATTCTCCAAAATTTAAAAAAAAAATCATATTAAAAAAAATAAGCAAATTATCCAAAATCCCTTCACATCTTTTGGTCAGCCGCTCCTCCTCTCTTGTCAGGGAAAGATGTGATTTGATTGAGTTTGACGGCCGGGAGGAGTTAACGAAAGTACGTTGGACTTACTATGCAAATTTCTACTAATTTGCATAAGTTTAAAACATTTTTTAAAATACTCATCTAAATTTGACTGACTCAATGAACATACTGGATGAGATCATTTGTTTTTTTACGAAAGTAATGGGGAGAAACATGCCAAAAATATTTTTGGGGTACCACAGCGCCACCTATTGGACAAAATTCAAAAAATTTTCTGTGATTGTAGATGTCATTATGACTGATATGAATTGTAATTTTCTGTATAGAATATGTATTTTTCAGGAGTAAATGGGCGAAAACGTTTAAAGCCTATTTATAGCCTATAAGCCACGCCCACTTTTTAATCATTTTCAAAATATAGCTTAAGGGTCCGATGATTAACATATGTGCCAAGTTCTGTGGAAATCCATCAAGCCGTTTAGCTGAAACAAACTTTTTGACTCTTTAGCGCCCCCTATTGGTGAATCCACACAAAATCGGGTAGATAGGGCTTACCGCTCATACTTCATAAGGGTGTAGAGTCTCATCAATTTATCTTGAGAAATGGTGAAGATATCATCAATTACCACATGTGCTAGCTAGCACACTGATTTTGACATGGTGTCATTAGCCCAATTTTCAATATTTCTGCCTTTTTCTTCATCACCACAACTTATCTTAGTCCATAGATCATATGTACGAAGTTTGAAGTTGATTCGACGAAAAATGACGAATAGGTGATTAAAAGTAAGTTTTGAGTTTTTTGCGATCTAGCAAAAAATCTAGTTAGGCGGAAATGGGCGTGGCCAATACAAAAAAGATGGAGAATCACCCAAGGATCATGTACATATAAAGTTTATGACTGTAGGACCTACGGTTTGGGAGCTAGTAGCTGAAACGTGTTGACCTCCGCAATAGCGCCACCTAGGTGACGCGGGGTCCAAATTTTCGAATCTGAGTAGCGGTCAGGATTTTGTATCAGACTGCCATGTCAGATTTTTCCTGGCAATTTCTGGCTCCTGCCCCCATACAAACGTAGCGGAGAAGAATAATAAATAATAATGAAAAATCCGTAGAAAAACAATAGGGTTCCCTGCCCTTTGGGCTTGGAACCCTAACTAGAACTGCAAGCAGTTATCAACGGGTTCCAAGCCCCCAGCGCCAGTCGCCCACCCGCCCCGCCCTCAACTTCGCCAGTCCTCACGCGGTCCCGCCCCAAAAACACATTCTCCCGCCGGCGTCCCGTCAGCTCACTTCAACCGGCGCAATGAAAGTAACACTCAGGATACGTCATTAAACCTGCAAAGCCTATACACATATCTTTCAGAGGCATGGCTGACTTCTCAATCGTGATTACAATGGAATTCCACTGTTTCCTTATTAAAGAACGTGAAGATTTAATGAGTGAGATTATCAAACAATCATCTATACATCAACAGAATATTACAAATAACATAAAGACTTGATAATGTCTTTAGATTTAATAGATTTTCAACAAAAACAATGAGTTTCATTTTGTGACTTACTGATCAATTGTTTTAAAAAATCATGAAAAATACAT
This sequence comes from Nothobranchius furzeri, assembly GCF_043380555.1. Lineage (NCBI taxonomy): Eukaryota > Metazoa > Chordata > Actinopteri > Cyprinodontiformes > Nothobranchiidae > Nothobranchius > Nothobranchius furzeri. The sequence goes on along the minus strand of NC_091747.1, from coordinate 77,495,613 downwards.
AAATCATCATAAAATTACCAAAATATTCTCACATGGCAGTGTTAACATGCGGAATAATATGATGTTGTTTTTAAATCAGTTGACTCAAAGCTTTTTTGAAGAAAAATTAGGAAATATAACTATAAAGGTCACAACAAAAATTTAAATATTCATAAAAAAATAGTGCTACTTTCTATAATTAGGAGAAAAATCTCAGATCACCATAGGTACGTGTGGAATGTTGTAAATGGCTTATATTTACTGTATACCTAAAAAGTTTTCTAACAAAAATTAATTACGTTGTTGTCCAACTATACAGAAAAACTGGTAAAAAGTTAAAAATTAATTAAAAATCTATGCTTTTGTACAGAAATCTCAAAATATTCCCAGGTTGCCTCTGTGACGTGAGAATTCTTCTTATATTTTTGTTGGGGTCATAAATGTAAAACTGTACTTACAATAAAATAATATTTGCATTAGTGTCTGTAGACAAAAATATGTCCTAAAATTAAACACAAGGGGGAGCTCATATCAAGACGACATTTTTTTTGTTTCATAAACCACCTAAGAGTGAACTTTGTGGCAAATTACAAGAAGGTTGTGAGAACAGAATTTGCGCTACAATTGCTAGCCTAAAAATGTATTTTCATAAATATAAAGCGTAAACCTCAACATGGAGCTGCGGCTTTCGTGACATAAGCTCTAGCCTATCCAGCTAACACAATCTGGAAATCTTAGCCTCTTACATGCAAATAATGATTTTTAGGAAATTTTTCAAATTTGAAATTTTAAATGATCATAAGCCACGCCCACTTTGATAAATCATTACCATATTGATAATGTAATCTTAAGACTCTATAGTGATGACAACCACTAAGTTTCGTGCAGATCCATTTAGCCAGTTCAGCAGTATAATTTCTTCCCAGTTATAGCGCCCCCTATTGTTTAATCAAGTTGAAAACCAGGACATACACTTGAATTGACCTTAGGTATGACTGTTATGAACAGCTTTGAAAAATGTCAAAATCTTTTGAAGTTACTCTAAAAAAACTTTTTCATTCTCCAAAATTTTTAAAAAAAATCATATAAAAAAAAATAAGCAAATTATCCAAAATCCCTTCACATCTTTTGGTCAGCCGCTCCTCCTCTCTTGTCAGGGAAAGATGTGATGTGATTGAGTTTGACGGCCGGGAGGAGTTAACGAAAGTACGTTGGACTTACTATGCAAATTTCTACTAATTTGCATAAGTTTAAAACATTTTTTAAAATACTCATCTAAATTTGACTGACTCAATGAACATACTGGATGAGATCATTTGTTTTTTTACGAAAGTAATGGGGAGAAACATTCCAAAAATATTTTTGGGGTACCACAGCGCCACCTATTGGACAAAATTCAAAAAATTTTCTGTGATTGTAGATGTCATTATGACTGATATGAATTGTAATTTTCTGTATAGAATATGTATTTTTCAGGAGTAAATGGGCGAAAACGTTTAAAGCCTATTTATAGCCTATAAGCCACGCCCACTTTTTAATCATTTTCAAAATATAGCTTAAGGGTCCGATGATTAACATATGTGCCAAGTTCTGTGGAAATCCATCAAGCCGTTTAGCTGAAACAAACTTTTTGACTCTTTAGCGCCCCCTATTGGTGAATCCACACAAAATCGGGTAGATAGGGCTTACCGCTCATACTTCATAAGGGTGTAGAGTCTCATCAATTTATCTTGAGAAATGGTGAAGATATCATCAATTACCACATGTGCTAGCTAGCACACTGATTTTGACATGGTGTCATTAGCCCAATTTTCAATATTTCTGCCTTTTTCTTCATCACCACAACTTATCTTAGTCCATAGATCATATGTACGAAGTTTGAAGTTGATTCGACGAAAAATGACGAATAGGTGATTAAAAGTAAGTTTTGAGTTTTTTGCGATCTAGCAAAAAATCTAGTTAGGCGGAAATGGGCGTGGCCAATACAAAAAAGATGGAGAATCACCCAAGGATCATGTACATATAAAGTTTATGACTGTAGGACCTACGGTTTGGGAGCTAGTAGCTGAAACGTGTTGACCTCCGCAATAGCGCCACCTAGGTGATGCGGGGTCCAAATTTTCGAATCTGAGTAGCGGTCAGGATTTTGTATCAGACTGCCATGTCAGATTTTTCCTGGCAATTTCTGGCTCCTGCCCCCATACAAACGTAGCGGAGAAGAATAATAAATAATAATGAAAAATCCGTAGAAAAACAATAGGGTTCCCTGCCCTTTGGGCTTGGAACCCTAACTAGAACTGCAAGCAGTTATCAACGGGTTCCAAGCCCCCAGCGCCAGTCGCCCACCCGCCCCGCCCTCAACTTCGCCAGTCCTCACGCGGTCCCGCCCCAAAAACACGTTCTCCCGCCGGCGTCCCGTCAGCTCACTTCAACCGGCGCAATGAAAGTAACACTCAGGATACGTCATTAAACCTGCAAAGCCTATACACATATCTTTCAGAGGCATGGCTGACTTCTCAATCGTGATTACAATGGAATTCCACTGTTTCCTTATTAAAGAACGTGAAGATTTAATGAGTGAGATTATCAAACAATCATCTATACATCAACAGAATATTACAGATAACATAAAGACTTGATAATGTCTTTAGATTTAATAGATTTTCAACAAAAACAATGAGTTTCATTTTGTGACTTACTGATCAATTGTTTTAAAAAATCATGAAAAATACATAAATCATCATAAAATTACCAAAATATTCTCACATGGCACTGTTAACATGCGGAATAATATGATGTTGTTTTTAAATCAGTTGACTCAAAGCTTTTTTGAAGAAAAATTAGGAAATATAACTATAAAGTTCACAACAAAAATTTAAATATTCATAAAAAAATAGTGCTACTTTCTATAATTAGGAGAAAAATCTCAGATCACCGTAGGTACGTGTGGAATGTTGTTAATGGCTTATATTTACTGTATACCTAAAAAGTTTTCTAACAAAAATTAATTACGTTGTTGTCCAACTATACAGAAAAACTGGTAAAAAGTTAAAAATTAATTAAAAATCTATGCTTTTGTACAGAAATCTCAAAATATTCCCAGGTTGCCTCTGTGACGTGAGAATTCTTTTTATATTTTTGTTGGGGTCATAAATGTAAAACTGTACTTACAATAAAATAATATTTGCATTAGTGTCTGTAGACAAAAATATGTCCTAAAATTAAACACAAGGGGGAGCTCATATCAAGACGACATTTTTTTGTTTCATAAACCACCTAAGAGTGAACTTTGTAGCAAATTACAAGAAGGTTGTGAGAACAGAATTTGCGCTACAATTGCTAGCCTAAAAATGTATTTTCATAAATATAAAGCGTAAACCTCAACATGGAGCTGCGGCTTTCGTGACATAAGCTCTAGCCTATCCAGCTAACACAATCTGGAAATCTTAGCCTCTTACATGCAAATAATGATTTTTAGGAAATTTTTCAAATTTGAAATTTTAAATTATCATAAGCCACGCCCACTTTGATAAATCATTACCATATTGATAATGTAATCTTAAGACTCTATAGTGATGACAACCACTAAGTTTCGTGCAGATCCATTTAGCCAGTTCAGCAGTATAATTTCTTCCCAGTTATAGCGCCCCCTATTGTTTAATCAAGTTGAAAACCAGGACATACACTTGAATTGACCTTAGGTATGACTGTTATGAACAGCTTTGAAAAATGTCAAAATCTTTTGAAGTTACTCTAAAAAAACTTTTTCATTCTCCAAAATTTAAAAAAAAAAATCATATTAAAAAAAATAAGCAAATTATCCAAAATCCCTTCACATCTTTTGGTCAGCCGCTCCTCCTCTCTTGTCAGGGAAAGATGTGATGTGATTGAGTTTGACGGCCGGGAGGAGTTAACGAAAGTACGTTGGACTTACTATGCAAATTTCTACTAATTTGCATAAGTTTAAAACATTTTGTAAAATACTCATCTAAATTTGACTGACTCAATGAACATACTGGATGAGATCATTTGTTTTTTTACGAAAGTAATGGGGAGAAACATGCCAAAAATATTTTTGGGGTACCACAGCGCCACCTATTGGACAAAATTCAAAAAATTTTCTGTGATTGTAGATGTCATTATGACTGATATGAATTGTAATTTTCTGTATAGAATATGTATTTTTCAGGAGTAAATGGGCGAAAACGTTTAAAGCCTATTTATAGCCTATAAGCCACGCCCACTTTTTAATCATTTTCAAAATATAGCTTAAGGGTCCGATGATTAACATATGTGCCAAGTTCTGTGGAAATCCATCAAGCCGTTTAGCTGAAACAAACTTTTTGACTCTTTAGCGCCCCCTATTGGTGAATCCACACAAAATCGGGTAGATAGGGCTTACCGCTCATACTTCATAAGGGTCTGGAGTCTCATAAATTTATCTTGAGAAATGGTGAAGATATCATCAATTACCACATGTGCTAGCTAGCACACTGATTTTGACATGGTGTCATTAGCCCAATTTTCAATATTTCTGCATTTTTCTTTCATCACCACAACTTATCTTAGTCCATAGATCATATGTACGAAGTTTGAAGTTGATTCGACGAAAAATGACGAATAGGTGATTAAAAGTAAGTTTTGCGTTTTTTGCGATCTAGCAAAAAATCTAGTTAGGCGGAAATGGGCGTGGCCAATACAAAAAAGATGGAGAATCACCCAAGGATCATGTACATATAAAGTTTATGACTGTACGACATACGGTTTGGGAGCTAGTAGCTGAAACGTGTTGACCTCCGCAATAGCGCCACCTAGGTGACGCGGGGTCCAAATTTTCGAAACTGAGTAGCGGTCAGGATTTTCTATCAGACTGCCATGTCAGATTTTCCCTGGCAATTTCAGGCTCTTGCCCCCATAAAGATCAAGCGGAGAAGAATAATAAATAACTAGAACTGCAAGCAGTTATCAACGGGTTCCAAGCCCCCAGCGCCAGTCGCCCACCCGGCCCCGCCCTCACCTTCGCCAGTCCTCACGCGGTCCCGCCCCAAAAACATGTTCTCCCGCCGGCGTCCCGTCAGCTCACTTCAACCGGCGCAATGAAAGTAGCATTCAGGATTTGTCATGAAACCTTTTGCTTAGCCTATACACATACCAGCATGTGACTGTGTGAGTGAATGGCTGAATGCAGACTTCTGCAGGCCTGGTAAGTCACGTGCTGTATTGGAAAGCAGAAGTTCAGGAAACGGAGCGGGATTTCAAATAATTGGAAGGTTTTTGGTTTGATTCCAAGTCTGACCAGAGAATGCTGTTGTTGTGTCTTTGGGCAAGACACCTTGGCTGCTGGTGCTGGGAGGGACCGGTGGTGTCAGTTTTCGGCAGGCCTCACCTCTGTCAGTGTGCTTCAGGGAAGCTGTGGCTACATTGTAGCTCATTCCCAGTAGTGTGTGACTGTGTGTGAATGGGTGAAAGACTGATTGTGTTGTTAAGGGACTAAGGCGCTATACAAATCCAAAACATTTACCATTTCAATATTACTGACAATGTTTAGTAAATGTATTAAAAATGTATTATTTTCATAGGAAATCCTCCAATGTTTTTTGAAAATCATCATGGGTCATGAGAAATCAAGTTTTGTTATTTTATAGTTTTTAAATATATTTTTTTTTTCAATAAGACGATATATGGAGATTGATAATTGAACTGAATGAAACAAAACTGAATAAAATCCATATCTGATCTAAAGATTTCCTGCAATTTGTGCCAGTGGCCCCTTGCTATGCACATTCTTGTAACAGTTTTATCTGGCCATGGTCAAAATCACATAGTTATCTCTGGTCAAAATAAAACGAGTAGACATTTGGTCAAAATAAAACAAGTAGACATTTATTATGAGCACGAAATTGCCCAAAATTCAGTGAAACACTTCATTTTGTAAGTACAAAGATGTAGGATATGTAAATTAAAAATGATGGTACATTATTCAAACAATTGAATTAAAAAACAGCAGTTTATTGTATGTCAAATTTTGCCAATTGTGGGGGAGACTTTGTAGAGCAAACAATATTTTTACAACACTGTGCATTGAAATTAGGATTCCAGAAATTATATTGATTCAAGAGTACAGAAAACACTTTATTGTTATCTACATATGTAAATGTACAAATGATGTGTTACACAATGTATAGCAAAGTGGCAGAAGGGCATTCTGAGGCAAAGTGTCACGTTGGGAATGTTTTACCCAGGACATGAAAAAATCACAGACGGAAACGATGGCAAGTGAATAACAAATAATATTTATTAAGAACAATGTGAAACTGAAAACGGTGCTCCAAACTGGAACAGGAGGGATCAAGATCTAGAACGGGAAAGCAAACTGGTGTTAGAATCACGAAACCCTGGAACCAGAGAACCAGAACTGGAATTGTTTGGAGAACTATTCTTACTGGAGATGATCGGTGTTGGTGAGGCAGGGCTGGGGCTTTGGGGCCAGGTGGGGACAGAAGAGCAGCAGAGAATGAGGATCCAGGACGGGATGAGGAAACAGGTTGCGAGGCAGACAGTGAGGCAGGATATGATGCAGATCCAGAGGCTGGTAGTTAGGCAGGCTGGGAAGCAAACAGGACGACAGGTGGGCGGCGTGGTCACATGATGGTTGCTGATTCCACAGATTTCGGTTGTGTTGTTTCAGGAACTTCATCTGGTGGGTGATTGTTCCTAGTGGAGATTGAACAAAAGAAGAGTGCTGTAAAATGAAGTCTTTAACAAAGGAAAATAAAAATAGTACTAGAATAAGTGAATTTGTGAATATCTAAATGGATACATTTTTATACATTGAAACAGTGATGGCACAACACAAAGTAACATTTCAATGTCCATTATCAAAACCACAAGTAAGTGTGATACTGTCATACACTTTTTTATGGATAAAAAGTGTATTTCACATGCTAAATATACATTAAATGGTAAGGTATGGTGTGGTATGGTATGGTATATATGTATAAGAGTCGAAATAAGTTTAGATGATTTTGAAGCTAAATTGATTTTGTATGAATGAAACGGACCTCTATGTGTAATTTGTTATGGTCAGCTCTGATGTACACCCGTCCATCTATCTGTGATTGTCTGTCTTTCCCCTTGAGGCTATTTGTCCTGCAGTCCTTGTCTGTCTGTCCCCAGTTCCTGTAACTGTATGTCTGTGTCTGTTCCTGTCAAGAATGATATTTGAATACATTCATGGTAACTGTAATAGGTGGGAATAACTTCTACATGTATGGTTTTGGGATCAATGTCTTTGATGTAAACATGATCAATTAGAGTATTATTTTCGGTTGTTGGACTTGTTACTATTTGAGTGTATCCTTGCAATTTCATGAAGCTGACAAATGAATTAGAAACCAGTGCATCGTCATTCATGTCACCCATGACTATTTTGGTTCCTGGAAATTCATTGAAATAATGCAGTACAGGTTGTAGATTGTCTTTGAATTTCTGAAGGTTATATGATGGTGGTTTGTACAACAGCATATAATGATGGTTTAAAGTCTGTGTGCTAAAAAGCAAAGCTTCCAGGTTGTTGCAATTGAAAGCCATACTTTTACACATAATGCTGTTTTTGTGATAGAAACCAACACCACCACCATTTTTGCTTCTGAAAGTAGAAAATAGTCCAGTTTCATCGTATGAGTCAGATCTGGTTTTGTGGTGAAAAGTCCAACCTGGCAGTGAAATGCTTTCAGAGGGATGTGTTTCTTTTAACCAAGTTTCTGTCAGACAAATTATATCGGCTGTGAGTAATTTTTGGTTGCTCTTGACATCCTGTATGTGATTCTTGAGACCTTGCACATTATGAAGACAGACTTTAAAAGTGCAGTTTGGCATTGAAACTGGTGTGTCGATAAAGTTTGGCATTAATTTCAAGTTTTCTTCCACATCACTTCTTGCATAGATTGCTTTAGCTTTAAAATCTTGGATAGTGAGGTGTTCTAGTGATGTAACACGACTTAAAGCTACATATGCTTGTCCAGCAGAAAAAATCCTTTTAAAAGAGACTACTGCTTTCTGTAGTGTTAGGCCTTGGACTTTATGTATGGTGCAAGACCAAGCCAGCCGCAGTGGAAATTGACGTCTAACCCCCTTTTCAAGTTTGTCTTCATCGGGACTAATTGGTGTAGCATTAGTCAGCTCGGTGTCTGAAGTTGGAAACTTGTGTCGTAGTTGTTGGCCTATACTTGGGTTATCAAAGTTAACATAAATGATGTGTGGGAAGCTATTGTTACTTAGAAATTGTATGCGACAAACAGTACCAAACACACCATTGACAAGTCCATCAGAAACATCGATGTTTTTAATGAGCATTACACGAGCTTTAGGAGCAATACTTAGTAATTTATCTAAATAGGTTTTCTTGCCAAAATCAAGTGTTGAGGGTATTCTAGTGGTACGGCCAGTCTGAGGGTTTTTATGGAAATCTTGGGCTTTGATTTGTACAATGTCTGTACATTGTTTATGCAACATGTTGAAGTTATGATTATCAACATCACTGTTTGTTGCAAAAAGATGCAGAATTTCAGTGTCTTCACCCATGCCTGTTTCACATCGTTTGAGAAGTGCTTCGTCTTGTGGGTGAAGTGGTTGGTCTTTTTTGTGTTTCCTTAAACGGTTAAGTGTTACAGCAAAGTCTTTGTTTTTCTGTCGTACTATGTCTGTGAGTTCTACATGACTGAAACTGTTTTGCCACAAATTGGAACCAATGGGGTCCTTGTAGAGTGGAGTCCCTTTGACAGGTGGCAACTGATAAAAATCACCAACAGCTATGACGGAGACATTACCAAATGAAGAAAAGTCTGAACACTGTTTGATCTGACGCAGTCTACCATGGATATATGTTAAAAGCTTGTTATCAACCATTGAGATTTCATCTATTATCAAGATTTGTAAATGTTTCAGGGTTGCTCTTAATGTGTTTATTTTTTCCTCTCTTAAAGGTTGGTATGGTAATGAAATATTATTGCCAATTGCAAAGCTATTATGTATTGTTGTGGCATTGATATTTAATGCAGCCACTCCAGTGGGGGCAGTCAATAAAACATGAATATCATCAGGATAATTAGATAATCTGGATAGTATTCTGGTTGTTTCATAGGACACGGCTTTTACCAAATGGGACTTGCCTGTTCCCGCTCCACCTGAAATGAAAACATAAAAAGGGCTTGGATTGTGACCGTTTACTTTATCTAAGCACCACTGCCGGATTTTATAAAACACGTTGCTCTGCTGCTGATTTAGAGAACGCATTAAGGATTGTGCTTCCTTGTGTGAGACTATCAGTTTTTGAATGTGAAATGATAAAGCTGGTTTTGTGATTGGCTCTAGATCTGGAATAACTTCTTGTTCACCAGGATTTGGATTGTTATCTAAAGATCTGTCTTCCAAACATTCTAGTCGGTCTAGTTCTGCCTCAGGACACAGCTCTGCCCAAACATCTTCTTGAAATCCAAAGTGTTCAATATCTTCCTGTATGTTTTGTAAATCTTCTGCTTTGATTTCAAACTTGGATCTGTTGAATTCTACTACGTCTTTGACAGACTGGATGTTTTTACTACTGTTTGTGATTGAGCCGGTCTCATAAAACTCTTGAAATGTTGTAAATTGTGATGGTTTTAACTGGTTTTCCGTGTAATAAGGAAGGAACAACTGAAGCTGGCTTTGATAGTGTTTCTCAGGATCTTGTTCTTTAGAAAAACGAGCATATCTAACAACAGCTACATTTGTCCTTGTCCGCTTCCTTACACAACCATTGTTGTTTAATAAACTAACCACTTCTGGTCTAGATTTCTCACTGTTTGGTACATTTCTGTACTCTGAGGCAAAAGTAGCTATGCACATGTCCATAAATTCACTGGACTTAGGCCTGCTTTTGTATCGATCAGTAATGTTTGTCATCCAGATCTGATTACCATTAGCACTGTTTTGAATGACATTAAGAGGTAAGCTCATTCTGACAATGTTGTCACCTGTTGGAACAAATGTGACTTTTCTAGAGCCCTCTTTTAATCTCATGTTTGTTAGCCGATACACACTTTCTTGAGCAGAAACTTCTCTGTTATGCAGAAACACATTCCCTAATTTGTTAAGCGCTTGTTTTGCATCCAGGTTTTCATTATGTTTGATTTCATTTTGTGCATGTTTTAATAGCAAACCCATTTCTCTTTCTGCTTTGGATATGTAGGAAATGATATAAACAATGCATGCATATGCATCACAGACAAACTGGATGTCCATGTTTGCATTCCAGCAACGTAGCAGGTCTGTGTTATACTGATTAACCCAGATGTCGTTTATGTTTCGTTTATGGACGACAGTTGTTTTTGTAGAGGTCAGTTTGTAGGCTGTTTCAAATGTAGTCTGGTCAATACCAATGGAATTAAACAAGTCATCTATGCTACTAAATGTGTTGTTTTCACTGGTCAAAGCTTCTTTAACTTTGGTCATGATATGCTTGGCTGCCTTTTTTAAATCTGAAGATGACTTGTCAGATGGGGTTTCCTTATTATCAACATCCGGTTCCTGTTTACATATGAATGTATTGTTGCTTGGTGGTCGGGGAAAGTGAAACCTGCAAGTTGTGTGATTTTTTCTGCAACTTTTAGAGTGTTTTTTGCTATGCATTTGAACACTATGTACCACTTCATGGAGAGGATCACTGTCAGGTGGGAGGTCGCATGTAACATATTTATCTACAAAAGCTATGACTTCAGCGTCTGTGTTGACTCCTATTTTAGGCCCGTCGGTCCAAAATAGACAATGAGTGTGACATGATCCACGTTGTTGAAACTCTACTCTATAAAAATAATCAATGATTTTACCAATTGGCTGAGCGGGAGACATGATAACATCTTTTAAAAAAGATCTAAATCTATAGTCAAACATTCTGGCTGCTGTCACTGGATTGTTTTTCAATAAGTCACATTTCTGTGCCCAGTCCATGTCATGAATATTGCCTTGAATGTTTTCTATAGCCATAAAAGCTTCCATAAATTCTGGCCATCTTAAATCTGCTGAAGAAAAGGAAGCAAACCATGTAGGAATGCCAAGTTGTCTAACATAAGCAAACAGATCTTTTTGAACTCCCTGCCAAAATACTGGTGTACCTCTAATGGGCTTCAAAAACTTATAGCCCATGTCAGCATTTAAAACATTCTTCAAAAAGTCTGTATTGCCCAGCATGGATGATGTAATGTTGGTGTTGTCTAAGCCATGGTAGCCCTTTCTCAGTGCAATGGAAACATTTGACACAACTTGATTAACTTCTGACAAATATTGTGCATAAAAGATGTAATCCAAGTTCTTGCCAAATCTGCCATCAGCATTGAGAATTCGGGTGTTTAAATATTTGCTTAGTGTAATCCTTTGCTCTCTTGCATCATGAAATGTACCTGTTCCGTTGGGAAACAGAACTGGAAAGCATTTAGCCTCGTTAGAAGTATCGGTAAGCAATCTGACTGGAGTATTTCCCTCAGCTGGTGCTACTGATAAAACACTGTCAAAATGGTTGTCTAGTATTTCTTGGGCAATGTCTACTGGTTGCATGCATGTGTCCAAAAACATCCCATGCTGTTGTCTATCATTAAAATGATCATCGCTAACAAGATCTTCAGACTCTACCTCTGTGCCACTGCCATCTCTTTTGCCAGGATGTTCACACTCTATTTCAGCTCTATTGCTGTCTTCTTCCAAAGTGACGTTGTCGGTTTCAGAGGTAGAGTCTTCAGACTCTTTTTCTAGGGGATTTGTCCATGCACTGTTAAATTGTACATCTTTGTAAAAAGTATTGTGAGATTTAAGGTATGCAATTGCATTATGTACTTTCAGAGCATTGACATACTGATAGTCATAGTGACCCTTGTACGTCAGCTTTCGCTTCAGTTTGACTTTAATCATTAGATTCTGATCATCTAATCTGGGTAGAATGTTACTCACAGTTTCTGTATTAGATGGAACACAAGTCACAGGTCCATGGACACCATTTTGCCCTCCCTTTGGTAAGGCTAAAAGTTTCATAAACGGAATGTGCTGTGCCACTAGATGTTGCTCAAGAGGATTCAACGTACTAAGTTCTACAGGAATAGAATCTAGGTGCATATTGTTTGCAACACTTTCTTCAGGGACTTTTCCATTGAGTATTTTACGATGACAAGTAAAACAGACCCACAATTTACATGCAGGGCTAACCTCTAGATGGCATTTGGAAACTGAAGACTGTCCACACTTGTGTAAATAAGTGTCAGTGATGCATTTTTTTGCCACAGATGAAATGAATGAACCTCTAATTTCATACTGCTGTGTTTTACATTCAACAACTTGATGTTTAAAAAGTAACCGATGACAAACACAACAGACGAATTGAGGGCCAAATTTAACCTTTTCTCTAAAAAGCTGAATGACATTATCTATGAATTTTTTTCCAGTCATGAGATTTTGTCGTCTACGTTTTCCGTGCTCTTTAACAGAATCGGCATAAGCAGTTACATTTCTATACCGTTCAGAATTAGACTGTTTGATGCGGTTACGGTGGTCAACCTTATTTCTATATCTTTCTACGTTCTGTTTCAATAACTGAAGTTTAGAGTGTTTACTTTTGGCTGCATAAGTGGTTTTGCTGGCAAGTTTGAGTCTTGCTCTCAGTTCAGGCTTTTTGTAGTAGTTTTGTTTATTAGCCAGTTTGAGTCTAGCTCTCAGTTCAGGTTTGTTTTTATAGTTTTCTGTACTATCATGTCTGAGTCTTGCTCTCAGTTCAGGCTTTTTGTAGTAGTTTTGTTTATTAGCCAGTTTGAGTCTAGCTCTCAGTTCAGGTTTGTTTTTATAGTTTTCTGTACTATCATGTCTGAGTCTTGCTCTCAGTTCAGGCTTTTTGTAGTAGTTTTGTTTATTAGCCAGTTTGAGTCTAGCTCTCATTTCAGGTTTGTTTTTGTAGTTTTCTTTACTGACATGTCTGAGTCTTGCTCTCAGTTCAGGTTTGTTTTTGTAGTTTTCTTTACTGTCATGTCTGAGTCTTGCTCTCAGTTCAGGGTTATTTCTATATGTAATGACACTTAATTGCTTCTTGTGTAATCTGTACTTAGGATCGTCCTTATACAATTTCTGTAACATCATTTTTTTGCTTTCCCTTTTCTCAATGTCTTTATTATACAGAGTTCTCTTTCTCCTGTTCTCTCTGCTCATCTTAGATGGAGATAGTATGTCCTTGTCACCTTTAAAGTGACAGTAATTACATGAGATCAGGTTAAAACATGTGTTAGTTTTATCTTTCACACATGCGATTGGCTCATAATGACATTCATTACAGTGTTTCAGATAAATACCCTTGGTGTTGTCTAAAGTACTAGAAGAGCCATATTGTAACCATTTTCCTTGAGTGTAAGTGTAAATATGGGTGTGAAAAAAGTCTGCAGCTGCTTGTATCTCAATTTCTGTAGCCCAGGATCCAACTATCTTTATGCCTGTTTGTGTAACATACTGTTGTACTGATTCAAATTCCTGTCTGATGTAACTTGAATAGAGGTCAGAATTTTGAAGAATTTGATTAACAACAGCCCTGCGAATCCAGCTATGCAACTCTTCATTCCCAGTAATTACAAATGCAAGAGCACGGAAAAAGCAGTTGCCGTCTGGCTGGATGTGTTTAGTGGTACAAGGTAACGGTTCATCTAATGTAATACTTTCCCAAAGACTTTTCACCCTTTCTAAACTTGGAACTATCTGTAGTTGGGTGCAAAAGTTTCTTTTGTCTTTAGAAGTCAGAGGATTGAAAGTAACAGTGCTGTTGATATTTTCTGAAATTATGAAAACAGATGTATCATTTTGTGGCACTTCTTCAATTATTGCTTGATTCAAAGAAGTGTGATGATTTTCAGTTACTGAGTCTACATCAAGGGAAGTGGTGTCATTAACTGCAATATCTTCTATTTCCTGAAGTACTACTTTATCAAAACTATCATCATCAAAACTAGTACATATTGACTCTGCATCATCTTGAAAAGAACTATTTTGCGTATGGATGAGCTCACAACGAGATGGAGATTCAGAAAGAGACTCAGATGTGTCACTGACTGCAACATCTTCAATTTCTTCAACTACTAACTGATCAAATGTATCGTCATCAAAACTATCATCATTTCCACTGATTAACTCTACATCATTTTGGCAAGAAGCAGTTTTACTTTGGATAGGTTTACTCATAGATTGAGCTGTCACCTTAACACCGGTCATTTCAAAAGCTGTGTCCTCTTCATTTGCATTGTCAGCACACAAAGAGTGAGAGAGATTGATTAAATGTGTATAAACTTGGTCTAAAGTATCAAAGTGTGCTACTATGCTTGTGCCATTCAACTGCCAGAGACCATCATGACCACGTGAATGTGGATCAAAAACAGAAAACTGAGATTGTTCTTTTAAAACTGCACATGTGTTTCTACTAATTGTAAACAGACAGCCGTCATTGTCAAATATAGCTCTCTGTAATGCAACGTCCAAAGGCATGGCAAAATCTGAAACATCTTCATGGTAAATCTGCTGATGAAGATGTCCTGTGAAGGTCTGCATGTATTCCAAAGAGAACTTGTGATGATGGAATGTGTGCTCTGTGGGTAACTCTTGAACAAAAACATAACCACTGCCTTCTGCATCACTGATCATGTTTTGCTCTTTCATGTAAGTGTATAAACTATCACCACTTATCAAGATATTGTTAATGTCTTTTCTTGACCATGTGGAAGCCATTTTGACAGTGTTTGTCATGATGGCTGTAATGCTGTTTGGTGCACACTGTTTAAATCGGTTGCACCCAAAACGCTTATGACCTTGATGAAATGAACCTTTGACAATAGAATGAAAAGTGTTCAAACTTTCCTGATTTGATGAGGAAGATGCAATGGTAACACTTGAAGCTGCAACACCAGGAGCATCATGGACCTTCTCAGGTTGAACACTCGTCTCCTTCTCTTTACATTCCTGTGAAAACAAACATAAAAATTCAAACATTAGAAGAAAATCTATGAATAAAATGGGCATGTTTTCACTTGGGGAATATGTCAAACCTGTTGCTTTGTAGCATCTCCTAGGTCAACAGGTCCTTGGTCTTGGAGAGCAACTGCGTTCTGTTAAAATAAAAAAAGTTTTATAATATTTAGGAAATATAAGTATTGGAAAGAATATGTGTAGGATTAAGTACGCTATTTAACATCAATAATCAGACTATGTCATATAGGTCCTACCATTTTGCCTTTTGGTACAGACGATGTAACACTGTATTTGTCTTCGTTCATCTGGAGATGTAGAACCTCAGCGCAGTCTTTCAAATGCTCCTGGGAGTGACAGCAAACCTGTTGGAAATCAAATCAGGATATTTACAATATATTCTAGTATTATGAAATTTACAATTATTTGTCAAGCACATGATGTGATGTCAAAAACAACAATCATATTAAAATCCAATGTCAGACCTGGTCCTTGGTGACATCTGTGCGTGAAACAGATTTTTGTTCTTGGACAGCAGCTGCATACTGTTAAAATGAAAAGGTTTATTTAAATAAGCAAAGAATATAATTATTTGAGTAAAAACTTTAGAATGAGCATCATTCAATGAAAAAAGCTGATAGGTCTCACCGTTTTGTCATTGGGGGCTGGTGATGGCACACTGGCGTCATCAGTTTTCTCTTTCAGTTTTTGAAGGACCACACTGCAGTCCTTCAGGTACTTCTGTAAGTAAATGAAGGGAATCATTGTAATCCAAAGGTTTCAAGTAAAGGCAACAAAACTGATTTGGTTTCTTTGAATGAGAGTTTATTCACCTGATGACGAGACATCAGTGTGCCACGTGAGCCTTTTGGATGAATGTGAGATGTCTGAAAGAAAATGTCATTCAAGGTTTTATGTTAATTTTTCCATTATTGTAGAAATGTGTACCTCTTAAGCAATATTACAACTTTATATTTTAAAAGTATTGTGTGTGTAAATCGTAATTACCTTTAAACTCTCTGCAAGTGTTGGCCATTCATGATCATCAGAGGGCATGATCACTTGCTCCTTTATTGGTGCTGTTGCACTGGCAGGGGGCTTCTGGATCGTTGTTGCCTGTCCCTGAAATAAAAACAGTATACAATGCATGTAATTACTTTGTGCATGTTTTACAGGAGGACTTGACCAACAAATAGGAAAACAATGATAAAAAAAATAACAAACCTGCGTGTTGACAACACTTTTCTCTTTTCCAAAGGACACTGGCTTTCCTTCAGGTTGTACCACCTGTCATCAAAATATGAACAGATTGTAAATTCTTAGGTGACAAATATCTAAAATTAATAATGAATTAAAGATTAATATCAAAACATTATAATGAAAAAACATATTTCTTCATATTTACCTTTTTTTGTTGGACATCTGGTGAAAGCACATCTGGACATCCAGTACTGTCATTTTCCAAGACATGCAGCAGATCTTCGTGGAAGTATTTGGGATTAACTTCAAAACAGACTTCGGCCTGAACATTTTGATGTAGACAATATTAGAAAAACTCATATCAATCAACATGACGAACATCAAATAAAATCTCATTTATCAAAAACAATAGGGTTCTCTGCCCTTTGGGCTTGGAACCCTAATTAATTAAAATTAATCATTCACCTCATGAAGAAGAATTCTCTTTGAAGATGATCTCTGCTCCTTTGGACCAGCTGGAGTAGACCTCTGAAAAAATTAATGAAATTTTTACATTACATGATTGTTGAAAATCTAAACAGCCAATTAATGTCTGCAGTTGAAATAAAAACATAGAAAAACAATTTACCTTCTTGCCAGGCAAAACAACTTTCCACTTAGATTGGTCTGCTTGGGGTTGAATGGGCTTTGCGTGTTGAACGACCACTCTAGCAGCAGACTTCTTGGGGGTAACCTGGGCCTTCTGACTTTGGAGGTGCAGGTATGTTTTTTGCCAGAGCAATTGTGCAAAAATGTCCATACCATCACTGTCACTGAGATGAACCTATAGAAAATAACACATTTTTAGCTAAAGCTAATACCTCTTAATCATTAAAAGTCAGTAAGCTTCTCACTTACCCCATCTCTGCCCCACAAATCCAGGCGATGAAAGGGGAAGTTCTCAGCAATTGATGAGTATGGGACATCTGAAAGAAATATATTTTGTTAACAATTAGTTTTTCCAGTTAGAAGCATTTTGTATAGTGCACACTAAAGTTCAACATACCCATTTGTACTGAGACCCTGTGAAACATCATCCTCAGATGGTCCTGCACAACCGTGTCATGGCTCAGTCTTGGAGGGAAATCCAAAACAAAAACCTGTTTTCCAGAAATTTTACATGACATTAAAAATCATTGTAGAAAAAAGCACCAGAATATAAATTTGATTCAGTAATTGCCTTTTAATGGCACATTATTTGTAATTGCATCTATCCTTACATTTGGACAAAGAGTGGAAATGGTGTTCAAAAGACACTTGAAGTCTTTTTCTGCTTCAGAAATAGGACTGTCCAGATTGTTGCTTGGAGCGAGCAGACACACTGCATCTGGATCACGTGGGAGAACTAAATGCCGGACCTCAGTGGTAAGGTGGGCTGCTGTACCACCAGGAACCGACAGGTAGCCAAAGGACAGCTTCCCCTCAGGCACCTTCACATAGCCATCCACAATGGCTCGGAGATGTGAATCTCCAATGACGAAGACAAACTAGAAGAAGAAACAATTGTTTAATGAAGGACCTATGAAGATAAAAATCACAAAGCACTTTAGAAACTAAAGAACACACAGCAATCTGTGTGTCAACCTATAAGCACATAATATAGTTTAATATTAATATAAATTATTAGCTAAATGTACCTTCTTTTCTGAAGACTCTGGTGGGATGATGACTTTCAGACTTTTTCCTGTGTTAGGCGACAAGGGCCAACGACAAACCCTGTGCCTGAAGCCTGTTCCGTGACCTAATGGTAAGATGAAGGAAAAAAAATAACACAATATCAATGTAATGTAAATATGTAATTGTAAAGTGTGTCACATTAATTTATCTGAAATTTCTCAGTGTGCATACACCATGTCAATTTCAAAATATGCAACAAAGGTTTTCAAAAAAAGCATTTGATGTTTTGGAAAATAACTAAATATGTAACTTACGTGGAGTAAAAGTCGTACAGCTTGGCAGAATCTCGAATAGCTCTTCCATAGGCTTCGGCATAAACTGTCTGTTCTTCAAGGCCTGAGCTCTACGGTACCCTTTGCCACGAGGCATCTACAACAAGGAAAAAAAATACCATAAATTTAGTACTATGCATGATCACTAAACAAATACATTACACACTAATGTAATATCATGTATTTATTCTATTAAATAGGTTATATAGAAACCTGAGGGAATGTATATCTTCTATTTAATAGACAGATTACCTATTAAGCAACAAAGACCTGTCTTGTTATTGGTCATTAGTATTTCTTTTTGTCTATTTATATTTGAAGTTGTTTAAATGAAGACAACTGAACTTCTTTGGTTTTCTGAAGAAGTTTGCTTCTCATCTGAGGAGCTTTGTCAATTCTAACTGTAAAAAGGGCGAGTGAAAGTTCTCAGTCATCCAGGTCATGATACTCCAAAGGGTTCAAATGAAGGCAACTGGACTTCTTTGGTTTCTTGAAGATGTTTCTCTTCTCATCCAAGGAGTTTTGTCACTTCAAACTGGAATATGGGAGAGTCAAGCCTATAAGCTGTAGCTATCTATTGTTAGTCAATGAGCCAAAACTACTGTGGGTACCTCGGCTCTCCATCACCTGATGAGTCGCTAGCCTCTATTGTGAGGGATTCAAGATGGCACCACAGACGGCTGCCGTGGTACTTTGGTGCGCTGTTTTTGTTCTGTTTTTGTGTGTAAATTGCGTATCTGGGTACTCCTATTCAAGAGAAGAACTCATAAGTTACAACACTATGATTCCGGTGGACTTAACCTCATTTTTTGTTGCATCTGTGGCCGATTCAATATCAACTTTGATCAGGAAAGTAAGACACAGGAGGAGAGATAAATGAGCGGGCGCTCTCGTGCGTCTGAGGAGACGGGGACTGTGCACGGCTCTGCCTGGCATCTTCCTCTCTAATGTACGCTCACACCGCAACAAAATGGACGAGCTGACCCTGATGAGGAACATAAACAGAGACTTCTCGTCATCTGGGGTTCTATGCTTCATTGAAACATGGCTCAGTGAGGACACCCAGGACTGCGCGTTCCAGCTGGAGGGGTCTCACCTCATCCGCGCAGATCGGAAAGTGACTGTCTCCGGCAAGACCACAGGTGGAGGTGTGTGTTTTTAAATCAATAATGGTTGGTGCACAGATGTCACAGTGATCGTGCAGGATTGTTCTCCATCTCTGGAGTATCTTTTCACAAACTGTAAACCATTTTACTCTCCGCGGGAGTTCGCCTCATTCATTCTAGGCGCTGTTTACATCCTACCTGACGCGGACGTGCACGAGGCTCAGCGTGTGCTCGCGGAAGAGATACTGTGCATGGAGCAGACGTAGCCGGACTCTCTCATCGTTGTACTTGGAGACTTTAACAATGCAAATCTGAGCCAGGAGCTTCCCAAATATAAACAGTATATCAAGTGTCCAACCAGAGAGGGGAAAACCCTGGACCACTGTTACAGCACAGCAATGGGAGCCTATCATGCAGTGGCGCGCGCTGCGCTTGGACTCTCTGACCACGTGACCATCCATCTGATCCCAGCTTACAAACAAAGGCTAAAACTCTCCAAGCCTGTTGTGAAGTCAACAAGACAGTGGAACACAGATGCCGCAGATGAGCTTCGCGCATGCTTTGAGACCACAGACTGGGAGGTAATAAAAGCCACCTCAGACAGTTTAGATGAGTTCACAGATACCGTCACCTCCTACATCCACTTCTGTCAGGACAGCATCATACCATCATACACCAGGGTGAGTTATAACAATGACAAAGCCTGGTTTACCCCTAAACTCAAACAGCTGTGGTTTGAAAAGAGAGATGCATTTAAAAGGGGGGACAAGGACTCCTACAGAGACACTAAATACAGGTTCAGCAAAGAATTGGTCAAAGCAAAACACCAGCATCATGACAAAATGCAGCAGCAAATCACTGAAAACGACCCAACCTCTGTGTGGAAAAGTTTCAGGAACATCACCAACTACAAACCCAGAACCCCCGCCTCCACCGATAACACACACATTCATGAAGCAGATGTAAAGAAGCAGTTCAGGTCTCTTAACACACACATTCATGAAGCAGATGTAAAGAAGCAGTTCAGGTCTCTTAACACACACATTCATGAAGCAGATGTAAAGAAGCAGTTCAGGTCTCTTAACACATGAAAAGCCCCGGGCCATGATGGCGTGGCTCCTGCCACTCTAAAGCACTGTGTTTACGAGCATCTTCAACTCCTCACTGGAAGAATCTCATGTGCCTGTCTGCTTCAAGATCTCCACCATAGTCCCTGTCCCCAAGAAACCAAGAATCACTGGACTAAATGACTACAGACTTGTGGCTCTAACATCTGTGGTCATGAAGTCATTTGAGCACCCAGTTCTCCCCCACCTCAAGACCCTCACAGCCCCCCTCCTGAACCCCCTGCAATTTGCCTACAGAGCAAACAGGTCTGTAGATGATGCAATCAATATGGCTCTACAATTCATCCTGCAGCATCTGGACTCCCCAGGTACCTACGCCAGGATATTGTTCGTGGACTTCAGCTCTGCATTCAACACAATCCTGCCAGACCTCCTCCAAGACAAAATGTCCCAGATGAACGTGCCTAACCCCATCTGCAGGTAGATCACTGACTTCCTGACAGACAGGAAACAACAAGTCAGGCTGGGGAAGAATGTCTCGGACCTACGAACCATCAGCACTGGCTCACCACAGGGCTGTTCTTTCCCCTCTGCTCTTCTCCCTGTACACCAACAGCTGCACCTCCAAACATGAGTCTGTCAAACTAATTAAGTTTGCTGACGACACCACCATCATCAGACTCATCTCTAATGGGGATGAATCAGCTTACAGAATGGAGGCTGAACGGCTGGTGTCCTGGTGCAGCCACAACAACCTGGTGCTAAACACCCAGAAGACAGCGGAGGTTGTTGTGGACTTTAGGAAACACACACATCCCATCACCCCCTTAAACCTGTCTGACACTCCCATCATGATGGTGGACTCATGTCGCTTCCTGGCCACCACCATCACCCAGGACCTCAAATGGGAGCCCACCATCACCACCATCAGAGAAAAGGCCCAGCAGAGGATGTACTTCCTGAGGCAGCTGAAGAAATTCAACCTATCACCACAGACAATGAGGCAATTCTACACCACTATCGAGTCCATCCTCACCATCATTTAGAACAGAGGAAAGAGTCGCAGCGAACTTCACTTCAGTCGCCATATTTATGACAAACTCAGTGTTGTTGTGTGTGACGTACACTACCCAGGGCTGATTATCAGCTCAGCTACATTATACTGGATACATTGTACTGGAAAGGTGAAATCGAAGCCCCCCCATCTCTAGTTAAAGTTTTTTTTTCCACATTTGACATAGATAGCTTATTTTACTCCTGTCAAACCATATATCTTCTCTGTCCAGAATACATGCTTTGTCAGGAGTGTCCCTTGTCCTTCAGGTGTAGGTGGACTGCAGAGTAAACTGTAAACCATTTTACTCTCTGCGGGAGTTCGCCTCATTCATTCTAGGCGCTGTTTACATCCCACCTGATGCGGATGTGCACGAGGCTCAGCGTGCGATCGCGGAAGAGATACTGTGCATGGAGCGGACATACCCGGACTCCCTCATCATTGTACTTGGAGACTTTAACAAAGCAAATCTGAGCCAGGAGCTTCCCAAACATAAACAGTATATCAAATGTCCAACGAGAGAGGACAAAAACCTGGACCACTGTTACAGCACAGTAACGGGAGCCTATCATGCAGAAGCGCGTGCTGCGCTTGGACTGTCTGACCACGTGACCATCCATCTGATCCCAGCTTACAGGCACAGGCTAAAACTCTCCAAGCCTGTTGTGAAGTCAACAAGAAAGTGGAACACTGATGCTGCAGATGAGCTTCGCTTATGCTTTGAGACCACAGACTGGGAGGTAATGAAGGCCACCTCAGACAGTTTAGATGAGTTCACAGATACTGTCACCTCCTACATCCACTTCTGTCAGGACAGCATCATACCATCACACACCAGGGTGAGTTATGACAATGACAAAGCCTGGTTTACCCCTAAACTCAAACAGCTGTGGTTTGAAAAGAGAGATGCATTTAAAAGGGGGGACAAGGACTCCTACAGAGACACTAAATACAGGTTCAGCAAAGAATTGGTCAAAGCAAAACAACAGCATCATGACAAAATGCAGCAGCAAATCTCTGAAAACGACCCAACCTCTGTGTGGAAAAGTTTCAGGAACATCACCAACTACAAACCCAGAACCCCCGCCTCCACCGATAACACACACATTCATGAAGCAGATGTAAAGAAGCAGTTCAGGTCTCTTAACACACACATTCATGAAGCAGATGTAAAGAAGCAGTTCAGGTCTCTTAACACACACATTCATGAAGCAGATGTACAGAAGCAGTTCAGGTTTCTTAACACATGAAAAGCCCCGAGCCCTGATGGCGTGACTCCTGCCACTCTAAAGCATAGTGTTTACAAGCATCTTCAACTCCTCACTGGAAGAATCTCATGTGCCTGTCTGTTTCAAGATTTCCACCATAGTCCCTGTCCCCAAGAAACCAAGAATCACTGGACTAAATGACTACAGACCTGTGGCTCTAACATCTGTGGTCATGAAGTCATTTGAGCACCCAGTTCTCCCCCACCTCAAGACCCTCACAGCCCCCCCTCCTGGACCCCCTGCAGTTTGCCTACAGAGCAAACAGGTCTGTAGATGATGCAATCAATATGGCTCTACAATTCATCCTGCAGCATCTGGACTCCCCAGGTACCTACGCCAAGGTATTGTTCGTGGACTTCAGCTCTGCATTCAACACAATCCTGCCAGACCTCCTCCAAGACAAAATGTCCCAGATGAACGTGCCTAACCCCATCTGCAGGTAGATCACTGACTTCTTGACAGACAGGAAACAACAAGTCAGGCTGGGGAAGAATGTCTCGGACCTACGAACCATCAGCACTGGCTCACCACAGGGCTGTTCTTTCCCCTCTGCTCTTCTCCCTGTACACCAACAGCTGCACCTCCAAGCATGAGTCTGTCAAACTAATTATGTTTGCTGACGACACCACCATCATCAGACTCATCTCTAATGGGGATGCGTCCGCTTACAGAATGGAGGCTGAACGGCTGGTGTCCTGGTGCAGCCACAACAACCTGGTGCTAAACACCCAGAAGACAGCGGAGGTTGTTGTGGACTTTAGGAAACACACACATCCCATCGCCCCCTTAAACCTGTCTGACACTCCCATCATGATGGTGGACTCATGTCGCTTCCTGGGCACCACCATCACCCAGGACCTCAAATGGGAGCCCACCATCACCACCATCAGAGAAAAGGCCCAGCAGAGGATGTACTTCCTGAGGCAGCTGAAGAAATTCAACCTATCACCACAGTCAATGAGGCAGTTCTACACCACTATCGAGTCCATCCTCACCATCATTTAGAACAGAGGAAAGAGTCGCAGCGAACTTCACTTCAGTCGCCATATTTATGACAAACTCAGTGTTGTTGTGTGTGACGTACACTACCCAGGGCTGATTATCAGCTCAGCTACATTATACTGGATACATTGTACTGGAAAGGTGAAATCGAAGCCCCCCCATCTCTAGTTAAAGTTTTTTTTCCACATTTGACATAGATAGCTTATTTTACTCCTGTCAAACCATATATCTTCTCTGTCCAGAATACATGCTTTGTCAGGAGTGTCCCTTGTCCTTCAGGTGTAGGTGGACTGCAGAGTCTTCACCTTGTTGAAGACTAAGACATGTACAGCGTATAAGATTGACTCTCCCATATTCCACTTAGACACGACAAAGCTCCTCAGATGAGAAGCAAAATGTCTTCACGAAACCAAAGAACCCCATGACTGAGACCCTTCACTAGTGTACACCAAAATGCTGTTGAGGGTTCTCAGTCATCCAGGTCATGGTAATCCAATAGGATTCAAATGAACACAACTGGACTTATTTGCTTTCTTGAAAACGTTTTGTTTCTCACCGAGAAGTTTTATTACATTGTTGTTGAAGCTTTGATGAGAAGCGAATCATCTTAACTCTAACCCCTTTGAATGAATTTGCACTAAAACTAGTTAAGTCTTTGGAGCTGTTCCAGTGAAAACCTGCCATATATGGGTTCACTTTTTATTAAAAAAAACACTCATAGATGCTGTCTTTATAAACAGTTATACCCATAAACATTTTGAGTTTAATATGTATTTCTGAAACCTTACCTTGGCAGGTTGTAGCTGGCAAATCAGGAAACAAAATCTTCAAAGAAGATGGAGAAATGCACAAACAAAGCTACTAAAAGTAAAAGATGGCTTCCACTTCACAGCAAAAACTGAGAAAGCTTTGACCCAGAGGTTTTACCAAGTAAATGGCACAGTGGCTGAACAGCATGACCTTTTTATCACCAAAGAGGTGGGCCAGGTTACCGCCCACCTATTGATACACTAAATGCAAGGGTGTGGCTTTCCTGTAAGTCAGAGAAAACAACATTTAAGAAATAAACTTATATAACTTCTCTTATATTTGTAAAAGTTTAAAAGTTGGTTTAACATCATCACAATTTACAAGAACACCAAACCTGTATTGAGTAAATATATCTTTTTTTTTTAAATAAAACAACATTTTAATTAAATCTTTTAAGAGCAGAATCACTTTTGGCACATTTTTATCTGTCTATACAGTTTTGCTCTGGTAGGGTTTAGAAATAGGTTATTTCACCAAATGATGTTGAATATGAACGTTTAGTAACACATGTGAACATTGTGACATTAAAGTAGCTCTCAAGCTGAAATTAGGACTGGACAGTTGTAATGTTTTTATGCTCTGATCATGTCAAAACTGCAATTTATTCAGAACACTGCAGCCATAGTTTTAAAAAGAACCTAAATAACTGAGCAAAACACTCCTATTCTTAAATTTTTAGATGAGCTAGCTGTAAATGCATAGTTCAATCAAATGTATAACTGCTGTTTTATAAATCACTTCATGACAAAATATAGTTAGGCTTCCCTTGCAATATCTACATCCAGTAAAAATCCAAGATCCTTAGGAAGGTGGTAGACCCCTAGGTCAGACAGAGTAAAGCTACCTACTAACATATTGAATTTGTTTCCTTAAGACTTAAAGTTTGCTCCAAGTCTAGTAACTTTTAAATCAACATTTAAAACGTTTTCTCTTTTTGCTGCTCCTTCTGAACTGAAACAGCTCAGGCTTTAACTTTTGTGTAATTCTAATTTATTAGGATGTAAATGTGATATTTAAATCTACTAATTTGTGTTATGGTGACTTTAAACTTGTCTGTTTTGTGCTGTCCTTTTGATTTAAAATCAAATGTGTTATGATGTAACAAATTGACCCTTTTGAAGTCAGTGGTATTTCTTACATCTGGAAAGCAAATAGCATTTGTGTAGGAAGTTTATCTTGCATTGCCTGAATCTAAAAACAAGTCAACATTTAACACAAAGCTTATCTTGCAAGAATTACACCCACATTCTGACAATGACATTTAAAATGGAAATGACAGTAAACAAGAACTGAAAAGACAAGACATGCATCAGAGAAACACACAATGAAAAGACCTAATCAAAGACTATTGACTTTTAGAGCCTGTATTTGCAGTACTCACCTTCCCCTCATTATGATGCAAGACTTTTAGTGTAAACCTACGTTAACATCTGACCATATTTAAGGAATTAAATCACAATTTAAGACAGTAAGAAGGTTTAAATGGTGTAGTCAAAACTTTGAACATATAATCACAGTATTGGGAGATTAGCTTACATTTTTAAATGCAATTAATCACACTTTTTTCTAAAAAATCTTGAATTAGTAGACAGACCCCTAGGTCAGATAGGGTAAAGCTACCAACTAACATATTGAATTAGTTTCCTTATCACTAGAACTCCCAGAGAGCTGCCATTTGGCACCGTTGTTTTCGCCTAGCATTCCTAATCACTTGTGGTTGTTTGTCTATGTTCTGTAAATCACTTCAGGAGATGCTGGTGCTCCCCTCACCTTCCCCTCATGCCTGTTTTTTTCTAGCAGTCAGGTAAAGAGGCAGCTAGAGAAAAACCAGAGACACAAGAATACTCAACAAGAGTGTCTTCTGTCAGAGGCTACATGCAGGATATAATGACAGAGCATACAGGTGAAACCAGATTTTTTATAATTACTATGTTTGTAGCCTATATAGCTTATGTTGCATTCACAACTTGTGTGCTTATCTGAAGTCTTCACAAAGTCAGTCATAAATTATTTTGGGCGGGCAAGTTCAGTTTACCAGATTCGACCAAAGCCCTTTTTACAAAAGAGCCACAAAATGCTCAGGCAATCCAAGAAAGCATTATGGTTTTATTAGAACAATAAACCTTCAAATGCACAAGACTTTTGTGGATGTTTTCTATTGCAACTCAAACAGTTTTGGGGGAATAAAGGAGGTTAACTGCAATGCAGGCTTTGATTGACTCGGAGTGGTTGCGCCGTAGGATGGCAGCACCGACGAGAGCTCCCAGTCATCTCAGCAAAAATCTTATTATTTATTTTGTTCTGCTCTCTATTACTGTGCGCACAGCGCGATCATACACGCGGTATGACAGACAAGCGCTTGGTTTTGACTCCGTGGACGCTGTGCTGCCTGGGATCCTTTGTTTACTCGCACGACGTCGAGGGAAAACAAAGAGGGGAAAACGTGCTGGAGTTTTGTGCCGAACGCGACAGAGAAACAGCAAGCCACCTCTCCTCAGCATCCTGCTCGCGAATCTCCAGTCTCTGGACAACAAACTTGACGAGCTGCGTGCACAGATTAAACACCAGCAAGACATCAGGAACTGCTGCGTTCTGGCCTTCACGGAGACATGGCTGGAGCCCAGCGCCCCCGACTGCGCCATCACGCCGGATGGATTCACTGTTTACCGGGGAGACCGAACGAAGGACTCAGGCAAGAAGAGGGGAGGAGGGGTGTGCTTTATGGTTAACTCCTTGTGGGCCAGAGATGTGTGTATCTTAAAAACTTACTGCTCTCATAGCCTCGAGCTCCTGACCGTTAAAGTCAGGCCTTTTTACCTCCCGAGGGAGTTCAGCTCAGTTCTCCTCTCAGCTGTTTACATTCCACCACACGCTGATAAAGCCACGGCTATGGACGAACTGTATGACATCATCACTGGACTTGAGAACAAAAATCCAGAAGCTGCCTTTATTGTGCTGGGAGACTTCAACAGAGCCAACATGAAGAAGGTTCTCCCCAAATACTATCAGCACATCTCCTTCCCCACAAGAGGTGATCAAACATTGGACCATTGTTACACTCCATTCAAAGAGTGTTACAAACCCCTCCCCCGCCCAGCTTTTGGTAAGGCAGACCATTGTTCCATTCTGCTGCTGCCTGCATACAGACAAAGACTAAAACAGGAAAAACCAGCTTCCAGAGTTATTTACAAATGGGACAGTGAGGCTGAGGAGGTCCTGCAGGACTGCTTTGAGACAACTGACTGGCAGATATTTGTGGATGCAGCTGATGGCAACATCAATGAACTCACAGACTCTGTCATTGGATATATTGGGAAGTGCATGGATGATATCATCACAAAAACCACTGTCCGCATATACCCAAATCAGAAACCCTGGGTAAATAAAGATGTTCGCGCCAAGCTAAAAGCGCGAACCTCTGCCTTTAACTCTGGAGATGCTGACGCATATAAAGCAGCCAGGTATGACCTCCGAAAGTCCATAAAAAAGGCCAGAAAGGACTACAGGGACAAAATGGAGTCCGGCTACCACAGCTTTGACACCAGGCGACTGTGGAATGGACTGCGCTGCATCACTGACTACAAGAAGGTCAGCACAGTCAGTGTTCAGCCCACTGCATCTCTCGCAGACGAGCTGAACAACTTCTATGCTCGTTTTGATGCAGACAACAGAGAGGAGATCCTCTACCCTCAAGAGGACAGTGAGGCTGCAACTCTAACTCTGGAAACAGAAGCTGTGAGATGGGCCTTTAAAAAGGTCAATCCTCACAAAGCTCCAGGACCAGACGGCATCCCAGGCCGGCTACTCAGAGTGTGTGCAGACGAGCTGGCAGAGGTGTTTACCAACATCTTCAACCTCTCCCTGAGGCAGTCAGTGGTCCCGACGTCCCTCAAAGCATCCACCATCATTCCCGTTCCCAAAAAATCAGTGGTCTCCTGTCTGAATGACTACCGTCCTGTTGCACTGACATCCGTCATCATGAAGTGCCTGGAGCGGCTGGTCAAATGTCACATCTGCTCCTCCCTCCCTGACACACTGGATCCTCTTCAGTTTGCCTATCGGACAAACAGAGCCACAGAGGATGCCATCGCCCTGGCAACACACACCGCCCTCACTCACCTGGAGTAAGGGAATACATATGCAAGAATGCTCTTCATCGACTACAGCTCGGCATTTAACACCATCATCCCCTCAAGACTTGCCACGAAGCTCGTCGACCTTGGGCTGGGAACACCGATCTGCAGTTGGATTCTAAACTTCCTCAAAGACAGGCCCCAGGTGGTGAGAGTTGGTAAGCACACTTCCTCATCACTCATCCTAAACACAGGTACGCCCCAGGGTTGTGTGCTTAGCCCCCTCCTATATTCCCTGTTCACACACGACTGTGTTGCTAAACATGAGACCAGCATCACCATCAAGTTTGCGGATGACACAACCATCATAGGCCTCATCACAGGGGATGATGAGACGGCCTATAGAGAGGAGGTGATGGCACTGTACGAGTGGTGCCTGGAAAATAACCTGACTCTCAACATCAGCAAAACCAGAGAAATGATAGTGGACTACCGGAAACGACCAGTCAGGGAACACCAACCCATCCGCATCAACGGGGTCGAGGTCGAAAGGGTCAGCAGCTTCAAGTTCCTTGGAGTCAACATCACT
This sequence comes from Nothobranchius furzeri, assembly GCF_043380555.1. NCBI lineage: Eukaryota > Metazoa > Chordata > Actinopteri > Cyprinodontiformes > Nothobranchiidae > Nothobranchius > Nothobranchius furzeri. The sequence goes on along the minus strand of NC_091747.1, from coordinate 77,466,462 downwards.
GAGGACTTCTCCTGGACCCTTCACACAGACACTACTATCAGGAAAGCTCGCCAGCGGCTTTACTTCCTGAGGAGGCTGAGGAAGTTTGGCGTGAGCGCCTGTTTCATCTCAAATTTCTACAGGTGTGCAATTGAGAGCTTGCTGACGAGCTGCATCACAGTGTGGTACGGAAGCTGCTCTGCCAGCAGCCGTAAATCACTACAGAGGGTGGTGAAAGCAGCAGAGCACATCACTGGCATGAGGCTTCCTGCCATTCAGGACATTTATCTCCAACGATGCCTCCGGAAAGCACACAGCATCATCAAGGACCACAGCCACCCGGCACATCAGCTGTTCTCCTTGTTACCATCTGGCAGACGTTACAGGAGTCTGTCTGCTCGGACTACAAGACTTAAAAACAGTTTCTATCATCAAGCCATACGACACCTCAACCACAACACCTAAACACACACAACACAGGACTCAGAAGCTACCCTGCAGCTTCACAAGTACTATATTTAATCCGTACTGGTCACTTCACTTTATTGTTATTGTAATTTATATCCAAAGTGCAACACTGTAATCTATATCCTGCATAATTTATATCCTGCAATACTGTAATTTATATCTAAAGTGCAATACTGTAATTTTCTGCAGCTCATTCCTGTGCAATATCCCATCTGCCCTCCCGTCATATTTCTTTTCAGGATTTTCTTTATTGACACATATATATTTAGTCATCTTTTCCCTTTTACCATGTCTCTCTAATATTTTGCTCCTTACTATATTTTTTTGCTTTATTTTATTATATTTTATTATATTTTATTATATTTTCTCCTGTATCATGTTGCTGAGAGACCGCTGCTCGTCATACACGTTTCATTGCAATGTTGACCCTGTGCTAACTTGCATATGACAAATAAATAAACTAAAAAAAAAAACTAAAAACTGATTTTCCAGGTTCCATAAGAAGGTTCATAACAGCTGTGATGAAGCTGCTTCTCAGGTGTTGAAAACAAGCCAGACTCTTGAAAAGGCTTCAGGTGATCAGCTACATCTGAACAGGATTTATTTTTCAGGTTACCTGGCTGCAATTGCATGTAAAAAGAAACAGTGAAAAGCGAAACTTCTCCAATCGTTTGAGCTTTGACGTGATCTGTTCTCTGTCTCTGCTGAAGTCATGCTCCTTGAGTTTTTTAGACAAACCCTCAAAGAGGTGGCTGTCCGTCACAGTTCCTGAGAATTGTCTGGCTACTTCTGCCTCTGAATGTAAAGACAGAAGTTCACAGATCTTATGTCACTCCAATTCGCCGCACATTTGCTATGTCATTTGACATCTTCCTCTGTTGTGGCAATGCGCAATCCCTGTTTATAGCACAGACGATTACCGCAATATTACTACCAAGCAAGGCACAACAAATGCAGCAAAAATCGCACAACATCGTTTATAAAACACATGGTAATGTTACGCAGATTTGCCAGCACAGTGTGTCTTATAAAAAGAGCTTGTGAATCATTTTCTACCAGGGCTAATGGGCTAAAGAGGCTAACAAAATGAGGCCAACCTAAATGACTGAAAATTTTCTGCTCCCCAGCATTCCTCCACATTCCAATGGGCTGTTGTCTGTGCTCTGCACAGAGAATGGCTACATTTACAAATGAAAGGCAGCTAATTGTCAGTGGCTGAGTTGTGATTTTCAAACCAAGGAGCCATTTGGCTACCTCTGGTAGAGCTGAGGGGGTCAGAAAATCCTGGTAGTTCTAATATTAAGACTCAAAATTTGCTCCAACTCCAGCAACTTTTACATTAACATTGAAAACTTTTTCTCTTTTCGCTGCTCCTTTTGAACTGTAACTGCTCAAGTTTTAACTTTTGTCTAGTTCTAATTTTATTAGGATGTAAATGTGATATACTGATATTTAAATCTACTAATCTGTGTTATAGTGACTTTAAATACTTTAAACAGTTTTGGGAATTCAGCTTACATTTTTTAATGTAATTAATTACACTTTTTTCGCAAAATAAACAAAAATGCTGAGGATTATTTAAAAATTGTATAGATAAAGTTATATAATATAATCCACCTTGCTGCAGTTAAGAAAGATCAACACAAATCAAGCACTTAAATTAACCTCATAAATATTAACATGTCATACAATTAACAACACATACACATTTTCCTCAAATAAGGAATCTACAAAAATCTCCAACACATTAATGTCTCCACTGCACAAAATACAGTGGCATGTAACAAATTATCTTTCACTGTGGGAGATTATTGTGAACACAAACTGATGCAACAAGCAAATGTTCACCATGGTACTCTTTAAAAATTAAACACCAAAATGTAATAACGAACTTGTTCACAAAGAGAGCCATTTCTGAACACAAACCAAATATCCAATTAAGCATCAGTTTATCAAGAGGGATTCTAAACCTTGCAAATGCAGCTTCACAAATGTCCAGTAGATGAATAACTGTAACAGAAGTCTACATGTAGAACACAAATATCCACAAGGGGTTTCTGTTTCACATCCTACCATAGAATATTAAATAACTTACATTATCCCATAGCATATTACAGTCAAATCAACAGTAAAATACCTCTAAAACATGCTTGCAGCATAGTACTGTAATTTTCATGTAAGTTTGAGTAAATTTAATGGAATCACATAGTTTTAACAGTATTTCACAGTTTTAATAGAAACAGATGCAAAATACAGCAGACACAACAATTGGGAATTATTCAGACACTTTTCAGTCAGCACCATTTGGATATCATTGCTTTTTTCACTGTAAATCTCAAAGAAATGACTCAAGTCCTTCAGGCTGCTTTATCTTCTTTGTGAGATCAGTAAGATAGATAAACTATTCCATGTATTGGGATGTTTAAAGAGAGTAAGCCACAAAAATGTATATTTTAATTAAGCTATCAGAATAATACATGAAATAAATCTTTAAAACAAATTGGAAATATTTTAATTATAGTCTCAGAAAAAAGAATAAAGAATTTAACTAAGTCTGAAGTGAAACTGACAACAGTAGCTCAGGAGGCAGAGCGGGTTGTCCACTAATAAGAAGTTTGCAGGTTCGATCCAAGCTTTGACCAGAAAATACTGCTGTTGTGTTCTTGGGTGAGACACCTTACCCACCTTACCTGCTGGTGGTGGTCGGAGGGACTGATGGCACCAGTGCTTAGAAAAAGCCTCATCTTTGTCACAGCAATGCAGATGTACCAGTCCAGACTTTGTCTAACCATAAATGATTGATATCTGCCTAGATTTGTTTTGATAAATGTCAGATTCTTGTCAGCAAACTGACATAATGCCAGTGATCCTTTATAAAGTTAAAGTCCCATTAGTCATCATCACACACTGGTGAAGTTACATCTCAACATTTGACCCCTGCCTGTGAGGAGCAGTGAACTGCAGCAGTGGCTGTGCTCAGGAACTATTTAGTGGTTTAGCCCTCCAATCCAAGCCCTTAAAGTGTCAGTCAGGGAGGCATTGGGTTCCATTTATAAACTCTTTAGTATGACCTAAACCGATTTGAACCTTGATCTCCCAGTCCCAGGGTTGACAGTCTACCACTAAGCCACTGAGAAGGTGACCTAGTGGTAGAATGTTCAGTACAATATTTTATAATCTATAAATCATGTCTATGGTTTGTACTTTCCAGTGCTTTCTAAGTTTATTGTAAATCAGACCTTGCACGGTAAGCAATGTGTGAAAATCAGTAGAAATATTAGCTTTAAAGAACCCACACCTTGAACCGTTAACAGTTCTTTAAGGATGTGTCCAAATCCAGGGGCAGGATGCTAGTAAGGACGCATTTTGGTGTCGATGACATCACAGCGCAGCAACTAGTACTGTCCGAATTCCAAGAATACTCAGTTTCACATCCTCAAATGCATCCTTGCTCCACCCACATTTCGAGGATGGGTCTGTTGTATCCTCACAGAGCAAGGCTGTCCCAACATGCTTTGTGCGCCGGCTGTTGGATTTTTCACAAGGAAAATGTGGAAAGCTGCAAAGTTTTAAATGTAAGTTTGTTTAAAAAGTAGTGGTCGAAAACTAAAAAGCTTTAAGTGGTTCAGTTTATAGACAGTTTTCATTTGTATTTTTGTTTTTTGAATTACATTTTAAGTAGAAATCAGCCAGAACGAGCTTGTATAGCGGGTCCCGTAGTTATTCCGGTGTGTGTGTGTGTGTGTGTGTGTGTGTGTTTGTGTGTGTGTGTGTGTCTGTGTGTGTGTGTGTGTCTGTGTGTGTGTGTGTGTGTCTGTGTGTGAAATTACACTTGTCATTTGTTTTGGGGGACAACAGAGTGTTTTTATTAAGCATAGAGATGAAGAGTGAAGCTGTTTACACATGACCACAGTAGTTTATCGTGTGTTCTGCTGTAAAAAGTAAAGTTTTACATTCAGGGATTTACACAGTTGACACGTTTAAAGAACAAATAAAATAGTTTGTGTGAAGAATATAATTTTTATCTTCTCATGTGGATAAATGTAAAAATGTGTTTATTGCTTTTTCTGTCACCTGTGACCTCTGATTTTCTCTATTTAGGACTGCAGGTGTCCAGGGTGACCAGATGTCCCGCTTTGTATGCGACAGTCCCGCATTTTCATTATATTTTACACGTCTCGCAAATTGGGAAAATGTCCCGTATAACTGACAGACTCTCGGTAAATCTGGCATACGGGTTGTATGCTGCCAGCAGTGGCTGTTAATCAAACAAGGAGGTGGGACATTAACAGGTTCAAAGCGCTCATCCGCACAAACCCCCAAAACAAACCAGAAAAAAAGGAAAGGAGAGGGAGAGGAGGTGAGGAGAAATGAGCACAGAGTAAAAAAGTAATTGCTAATACAACAGTGACTGGGAGAGCATTTATTCCTGGGTAAAACCTTTTCATGGTGACTCAGATAGATTCTTTTGTGATATTTGTCAGAGTAATTTCTCTGTGTCTCACGGCGGGGAGTCCACCCGGCCCCGCCCTCAACTTCCCCACTCCTCACGCGGTCCCGCCCCAAAAACACGTTCTCCCGCCGGCGTCCCGTCAGCTCACTACAACCGGCGAAATGAAAGTAACATTTAGGATACGTCATAAAACTTATTGCTTAGCGTATACACATATCTTTCACAGGCATGGCTGACTTCTCAATCGTGATTACAATCAAATTCCACTGTCTCCTTATCAAAGAACGTGAAGATTTAATGAGCGAAATCATGTTCTGCATGGGACAGAATTAGCTCAGGAAGTGGAGCGGCATGTGCGGTAATCAACAGGTTGAAGGATCAATACCAACTCTGACCAGAAAATGCTGCCTCGTCTCTCAGTGCACCTCAGAGAAGGTGTGGCTACATTGTAGGCCATTCCCACCAGCATGTGGCTGGGTGGTTGAATGGATGAAAGAGTCCAAAACAAAAACTTCATTATAAAATGCATATTTGATCTAAAGATTACCAAACAATAATCTATACATCAACAGAATATTACAAATAACATAAATACTTGATAATAACTTTAGATTTTATAGATTTCCAACAAAAACTATGAGTTTCATTTTGTGACTTACTGACCAAATGTTTTAAAAAATCATGAAAAATACATAAATCATCATAAAATTACCAAAATATTCTCACATGGCAGTGTTAACATGCGGAATGATATGATGTTGTTTTGAAATCAGTAGACTCAAAGCTTTTTTGAAGAAAAATTGGTAAATATAACTCTTAGGGTCACAACAAAAATTAAAATATTCATAAAAAAATAAAGCTACTTTCTAAAATTAACAGAAAAATCTCAGATCACCATAGGTACATGTGGAATGTTGTAAATGGCTTATATTTACTGTATACCTAAAAAACTTTCTAACAAAAATTAATTACGTTGTTGTCCAACTGTACACAAAAACTGGCAAAAAATTAAAAATTCATTAAAAATCTATGCTTTTGGCCAGAAATCTCAAAATATTCCCAGATTACCTCTGTGATATGAATATTCTGCTTATATTTTTTAAGGATCATAACCATTACATTTTTCTTACGATAAAATAATATTTGCATTAGTGGCTATAAACAAAAATATGTCCTATAATTAAACACTAGGGGGAGCTCAAATCAAGACGATATTTTTTTTATTTCATAAACCACCTAAGAGTGAACTTTGTGGCTAATTACAAGAAGATTGTGAGAACAGAATTTGCGCTACAATTGCTAGCCTAAAAATGTATTTTCGTAAATATAAAGCGCAAACCTCTTCGTGGAGATGCGGCTTTCGTGACATAAGCTCTAGCCTATCCAGTTAACACAATCTGGAAATCTTAGCCTCTTACATGCAAATAGTGATTTTTAGAAAATTTTTCAAATTTGAAATTTTAAATGATCATAAACCACGCCCACTTTGATCAATCATTACCATATTGATAATGTAGTCTTAAGACTCTATAGTGATGACAGCCACTAAGTTCCGTGCAGATCCATTTAGCCGGTTCAGCAGTATAATTTCTTCCCAGTTATAGCGCCCCCTATTGTTTAATCAAGTTGAAAACCAGGACATACACTTGAATTGACATTAGGTATGGCTGTTATGAACAGCTTTGAAAAATGTCAAAATCTTTTGAAGTTACGCTAAAAAAACTTTTTCATTCCCAAAAAATTATTTTAAAAAATCATATTAAAAAAAATAAGCAAATTATCGAAAATCCCTTCACATCTTTTGGTCAGCCGCTCCTCCTCTCTTGTCAGGGAAAGTTGTGATGTGATTGAGTTTGACGGCCGAGAGGAGTTAACGAAAGTACGTTGGACTTACTATGCAAATTTCTACTAATTTGCATAAGTTTAAAACATTTTTTAAAATACTCATCTAAATTTGACTGACTCAATGAACACACTGGATGAGATCATTTGTTTTTTTACGAAAGAAATGGGGAGAAACATGCCAAAAATATTTTTGGGGTACCACAGCGCCACCTATTGGACAAAATTCAAAAAAATGTCTGTGGTTGTAGATGTCACTATAACTGATAAGAATTGTAATTTTCTGTATAGAATATGTATTTTTCATGAGTAAAAGGGCGAAAATTTTTAAAGCCTATAAGCCACGCCCACTTTTTAATCATTTTCAAAATATAGCTTAAGGGTCCGATGATTAACATATCTGCCAAGTTCTGTGGAAATCCATCAAGCCGTTTAGCTGAAACAAACTTTTTGACTCTTTAGCGCCCCCTATTGGTGAATCCAAACAAAATGGGGTAGATAGGGCTTACCGCTCATCCTTCATAAGGGTCTAGAGTCTCATCAATTTATCTTGAGAAATGGTGAAGATACCATCAATTACCACATGTGCTAGCTAGCGCACTGATTTTGACATGGTGTCATTAGCCCAATTTTCAATATTTCTGCATTTTTCTTCATCACAACAACTTACCTTAGTCCACAGATCACATGTACGAAGGTTGAAGTTGATTCGACGAAAAATGTCGAATAGGTGATTAAAACTAAGTTTTGCATTTTTTGCGATCTAGCAAAAAATCTAGTTAGGCGGAAATGGGCGTGGCCAATACAAAAAAGATGGAGAATCAATCAAGGATCATGTACATATAAAGTTTTTGACTGTAGGACCTACGGTTTGGGAGCTAGTACCTCAAACGTGTTGACCTCCGCAATAGCGCCACCTAGGTGACGCGGGGTCCAAATTCTCGAATCTGAGTAGCGGGCAGGATTTTCTATCAGACTGCCATGTCAGATTTTCCCTGGCAATTTCAGGCTCTTGCGCCCATACAGACACAGCGGAGAAGAATAATAATAATAAATAATAAATAATAAATAATGAAAAATCCGTAGAAAAACAATAGGGTTCCCTGCCCTTTGGGCTTGGAACCCTAATAAATAATGAAAAATCCGTAGAAAAACAATAGGGTTCCCTGCCCTTTGGGCTTGGAACCCTAACTAGAACTGCAAGCAGTTATCAACGGGTTCCAAGCCCCCAGCGCCAGTCGCCCACCCGCCCCGCCCTCAACTTCGCCAGTCCTCACGCGGTCCAGCCCCAAAAACACGTTCTCCCGCCGGCGTCCCGTCAGCTCACTTCAACCGGCGCAATGAAACTAACACTCAGGATACGTCATTAAACCGGCAAAGCCTATACACATATCTTTCAGAGGCATGGCTGACTTCTCAATCGTGGTTACAATGGAATTCCACTGTTTCCTTATTAAAGAACGTGAAGATTTAATGAGTGAGATTATCAAACAATATCTATACATCAACGGAATATTACAAATAGCATAAATCCTTGATAATGTCTTTAGATTTAAAAGATTTTCAACAAAAACTATGAGTTTCATTTTGTGACTTACTGACCAAATGTTTTAAAAAATCATGAAAAATACACAAATCATCCTAAAATTACCAAAATATTCTCACATGGCAGTGTTAACATGCGGAATACTATGATGTTGTTTTTAAATCAGTAGACTCAAAGCTTTTTTGAAGAAAAAATTGGGAAATATAACTATAAAGGTCACAACAAAAATTAAAATATTCATAAAAAAATAGTGCTACTTTCTAAAATTAGGAGAAAAATCTCAGATCACCATAGGTACATGTGGAATGTTGTAAATGGCTTATATTTACTGTATACCTAAAAAGCTTTCTAAAACAAATATTAATTACTTTGTTGTCCAACTATACAGAAAAACTGGTAAAAAGTTAAAAATTCATTAAAAATCTATGCTTTTGTATAGAAATCTCAAAATATTCCCAGGTTGCTTCTGTGATGTGAGAATTCTTCTCATATTTTTGATGGGGTCATAAATGTAAAACTGTACTTACAATAAAATAATATTTGCATTAGTGGCTGTAGACAAAAATATGTCCTACAATTAAACACTAGGGGGAGCTCAAATCAAGACGACATTTTTTTTGTTTCATAAACCACCTAAGAGTGAACTTTTTGGCAAATTACAAGAAGATTGTGAGAACAGAATTTGCGCTACAATTGCTAGCCTAAAAATTTATTTTCGTAAATATAAAGCGCACACCTCTTCGTGGAGCTGCGGCTTTCGTGACCTAAGCTCTAGCCTATCCAGTTAAGACAATCTGGAAATCTTAGCCTGTTACATGCAAATAGTGATTTTTAGGAAATTTTTCAAATTTGAAATTTTAAATGATCATAAACCACGCCCACTTTGATCAATCATTACCATATTGATATTGTGGTCTTAAGACTCTATAGTGATGATAACCACTAAGTTTCGTGCAGATCCATTTAGCCAGTTCAGCAGTATAATTTCTTCCCAGTTATAGCGCCCCCTATTGTTTAATCAAGTTGAAAACCAGGACATACACTTGAATTGACCTTAGGTATGGCTGTTATGAACAGCTTTGAAAATTGTCAAAATCTTTTGAAGTTACGCTAAAAAAACTTTTTCATTCCCAAAAAATTATTTTAAAAAATCATATTAAAAAAAATAAGCAAATTATCCAAAATCCCTTCACAACTTTTGGTCAGCCGCTCCTCCTCTCTTGTCAGGGAAAGTTGTGATGTGATTGAGTTTGACGGCCGGGAGGAGTTAACGAAAGTACGTTTGACATACTATGCAAATTTCTACTAATTAGCATAAGTTTAAAACACTTTTTAAAATACTCATCTAAATTTGACTGACTCAATGAACATACTGGATGAGATCATTTGTTTGTTTACGAAAAAAATGGGGAGAAACATGCCAAAAATATTTTTGGGGTACCACAGCGCCACCTATTGGACAAAATTCAAAAAATTTTCTGTGATTGTAGATGTCACTATGACTGATAAGAATTGTAATTTTCTGTTTAGAATATATATTTTTCATGAGTAAAAGGGCGAAAAATTTTAAAGCCTATAAGCCACGCCCACTTTTTAATCATTTTCAAAATGTAGCTTAAGGGTCCGATGACTAACATATGTGCCAAGTTCTGGGGAAATCCATCAAGCCGTTTAGCTCAAACAAACTTTTTGACTCTTTAGCGCCCCCTATTGGTGAATCCAAACAAAATGGGGTAGATAGGGCTTACCGCTCATACTTCATAAGGGTCTAGAGTCTCATCAGTTTATCTTGAGAAATGGTGAAGATATCATCAATTACCACATGTGCTAGCTAGCGCGCTGATTTTGACATGGTGTCATTAGCCCAATTTTCAATATTTCTGCATTTTTCTTCATCACAACAACTTAGCTTAGTCCATAGATCACATGTACGAAGTTTGAAGTTGATTCGACAAAAAATGATGAATAGGTGATTAAAAGTAAGTTTTGCGTTTTTTGCGATCTAGCAAAAAATCTAGTTAGGCGGAAATGGGCGTGGCCAATACAAAAAAGATGGAGAATCATCCAAGGATCATGGACATATGAAGTTTTTGACTATAGGACCTACGGTTTGGGAGCTAGTAACTAAAACGTGTTGACCTCCGCAATAGCGCCACCTAGGTGACGCGGGGTCCAAATTTTCGAATCTGAGTAGCGGTCAGGATTTTCTATCAGACTGCCATGTCAGATTTTCCCTGGCAATTTCAGGCTCTTGCGCCCATACAGACACAGCGGAGAAGAATAATAATAATAAATAATAAATAATAAATAATGAAAAATCCGTAGAAAAACAATAGGGTTCCCTGCCCTTTGGGCTTGGAACCCTAAATAATGAAAAATCCGTAGAAAAACAATAGGGTTCCCTGCCCTTTGGGCTTGGAACCCTAACTAGAACTGCAAGCAGTTATCAACGGGTTCCAAGCCCCCAGCGCCAGTCGCCCACCCGGCCCCGCCCTCACCTTCGCCAGTCGTCACGCGGTCCCGCCCCAAAAACACGTTCTCCCGCCGGCGTCCCGTCAGGTCACTTCAACCGGCGCAATGACAGTAACACTCAGGATACGTCGTTAAACTTGCAAAGCCTATCCACAAATCTTTCAGAGGCATGGCTGACTTCTCAATCGTGATTACAATGGAATTCCACTGTTTCCCTATTAAAGAACGTGAAGATTTAATGAGTGAGATTATCAAACAATGATCTATACATCAACAGAATATTACAAATAACATAAATACTTGATAATGTCTTTAGATTTAAAAGATTTTCAACAAAAACTATGAGTTTCACTTTGTGACTTATTGACCAAATGTTTTAAAAAATCATGAAAAATACATAAATCATCCTAAAATTACCAAAATATTCTCACATGGCAGTGTTAACATGCGGAATAATATGATGTTGTTTTTAAATCAGTAGACTCAAAGCTTTTTTGAAGAAAAATTGGGAAATATAACTATAAAGGTCACAACAAAAATTAAAATATTCATAAAAAAATAGTGCTACTTTCTAAAATTAGGAGAAAAATCTCAGATCACCATAGGTACATGTGGAATGTTGTAAATGGCTTATATTTACTGTATACTTAAAAAGCTTTCTAACAAAAATTAATTACGTTGTTGTCCAACTATACAGAAAAACTGGTAAAAAGTTAAAAATTCATTAAAAATCTATGCTTTTGAACAGAAATCTCAAAATATTCCCCGGTTGCCTCAGTGATGTGAGAATTTTTCTCATATTTTTGTTGGGGTCATAAATGTAAAACTGTACTTACAATAAAATAATATTTGCATTAGTGGCTGTAGACAAAAATTAGTCCTATAATTAAACACAAGGGGGAGCTCAAATCAAGATGACATTTTTTTAATTTCATAAACCACCTAAGAGTGAACTTTTTGCCAAATTACAAGAAGATTGTGAGAAAAGAATTTGCGCTACAATTGCTAGCCTAAAAATGTATTTTCATAAATATAAAGCGCAAAACCTCTTCGTGGAGCAGCGGCTTTCGTGACATAAGCTCTAGCCTATCCAGTTAACACAATCTGGAAATCTTAGCCTCTTACTTGCAAATAATGATTTTTAGGAAATTTTTCAAATTTGAAATTTTAAATGATCATAAACCACGCCCACTTTGATCAATCATTACCATATTGATAATGTAATCTTAAGACTCTATATTATTGACAAGCACTAAGTTTCGTGCAGATCCATTTAGCCAGTTCAGCAGTATAATTTCTTCCTAGTTATAGCGCCCCCTATTGTTTAATCAAGTTGAAAACCAGAACATACACTTGAATTGACCTTAGGTATGACTGTTATGAACAGCTTTGAAAAATGTCAAAATCTTTTGAAGTTACGCTAAAAAAACTTTTTCATTCCCCAAAAATAATTTTAAAAAATCATATTAAAAAAAATAAGCAAATTATCCAAAATCCCTTCACAACTTTTGGTCAGCCGCTCCTCCTCTCTTGTCAGGGAAAGTTGTGATGTGATTGAGTTTGACGGCCGGGAGGAGTTAACGAAAGTACGTTGGACTTACTATGCAAATTTCTACTAATTTGCATAAGTTTAAAACATTTTTTAAAATACTCATCTAAATTTGACTGACTCAATGAACATACTGGATGAGATTATTTGTTTTTTTACGAAAGTAATGGGGAGAAACATGCCAAAAATATTTTTGGGGTACCACAGCGCCACCTATTGGACAAAATTCAAAAAATTTTCTGTGATTGTAGATGTCATTATGACTGATAAGAATTGTAATTTTCTGTATAGAATATGTATTTTTCAGGAGTAAATGGGCGAAAACGTTTAAAGCCTATTTATAGCCTATAAGCCACGCCCACTTTTTAATCATTTTCCAAATATAGCTTAAGGGTCCGATGACTAACATATGTGCCAAGTTCTGTGGAAATCCATCAAGCCGTTTAGCTGAAACAAACTTTTTGACTCTTTAGCGCCCCCTATTGGTGAATCCACACAAAATCGGGTAGATAGGGCTTACCGCTCATACTTCATAAGGGACTAGAGTCTCATAAATTTATCTTGAGAAATGGTGAAGATATCATCAATTACCACATGTGCTAGCTAGCACACTGATTTTGATATGGTGTCATTAGCCCAATTTTCAATATTTCTGCATTTTTCTTTCATCACCACAACTTATCTTAGTCCATAGATCATATGTACGAAGTTTGAAGTTGATTCGACGAAAAATGACGAATAGGTGATTAAAAGTAAGTTTTGCGTTTTTTGCGATCTAGCAAAAAATCTAGTTAGGCGGAAATGGGCGTGGCCAATACAAAAAAGATGGAGAATCACCCAAGGATCATGTACATATAAAGTTTATGACTGTACGACATACGGTTTGGGAGCTAGTAGCTGAAACGTGTTGACCTCCGCAATAGCGCCACCTAGGTGACGCGGGGTCCAAATTTTCGAATCTGAGTAGCGGTCAGGATTTTCTGTCAGACTGCCATGTCAGATTTTCCCTGGCAATTTCAGGCTCTTGCCCCCATAAAGATCAAGCGGAGAAGAATAATAAATAATAAATAATAATAAATAATGAAAAATCCGTAGAAAAACAATAGGGTTCCCTGCCCTTTGGGCTTGGAACCCTAACTAGAACTGCAAGCAGTTATCAACGGGTTCCAAGCCCCCAGCGCCAGTCGCCTACCCGGCCCCGCCCTCCACTTCGCCAGTCCTCACGCGGTCCTGCCCCAAAAGCACGTTCTCCCGCCGGCGTTCGACAGCTCACTTCAACCGGCGCAATGAAAGTAACACTCAGGATACGTCATTAAACCTGCAAAGCCTATACACATATCTTTCAGAGGCATGGCTGACTCCTCAATCGTGATTACAATGGAATTCCACTGTTTCCTTATTAAAGAACGTGAAGATTTAATGAGTGAGGTTATCAAACAATGATCTATACATCAACAGAATATTACCAATAACATAAACACTTGATAATGTCTTTAGATTTAAAAGATTTTCAACAAAAACTATGAGTTTCATTTTGTGACTTACTGAACAAATGTTTTAAAAAATCATGAAAAATACATAAATCATCCTAAAATTACCAAAATATTCTCACATGGCAGTGTTAACATGCGGAATAATATGATGTTGTTTTTAAATCAGTAGATTCAAAGCTTTTTTGAAGAAAAATTGGGAAATATAACTATAAAGGTCACAACAAAAATAAAAATATTCATAAAAAAATAGTGCTACTTTCTAAAATTAGGAGAAAAATCTCAGATCACCATAGGTATATGTGGGATGTTATAAATGGCTTATATTTACTGTATACCTAAAAAGCTTTCTAACAAAAATTAATTACGTTGTTGTCCAAATATACAGAAAAACTGGTAAAAAGTTAAAAATTCATTAAAAATATACGCTTTTGTACAGAAATCTCAAAATATTCCCAGGTTGCCTCTGTGATGTGAGAATTCTTCTTATATTTTTGTTGGGGTCATAAATGTAAAACTGTACTTACAATAAAATAATACTTGCATTAGTGGCTGTAGACAAAAATATGTCCTATAATTAAACACTAGGGGGAGCTCAAATCAAGACGACATTTTTTTTGTTTCATAACCCACCTAAGAGTGAACTTTGTGGCAAATTACAAGAAGATTGTGAGAACAGAATTTGCGCTACAATTGCTAGCCTAAAAACGTATTTTCGTAAATATAAAGCGCAAACCTCTTTGTGGAGCTGCGGCTTTCGTGACATAAGCTCTAGCCTATTCATTTAACACAATCTGTAAATCTTAGCCTCTTACATGCAAATAGTGATTTTTAGGAAATTTTTCAAATTTGAAATTTTAAATGATCATAAACCACGCCCACTTTGATCAATCATTACCATATTGATAATGTAGTCTTAAGACTTTATAGTGATGACAGCCACTAAGTTTCGTGCCGATCCATTTAGCCGGTTCAGCAGTATAATTTCTTCCCAGTTATAGCGCCCCCTATTGTTTAATCAAGTTGAAAACCAGGACATACACTTGAATTGACCTTAGGTATGACTATTATGAACAGCTTTGAAAAATGTCAAAATCTCTTGAAGTTACGCTAAAAAAACTTTTTCATTCCCAAAAAATTATTTAAAAAAATCATATTTAAAAAAATAAGCAAATTATCAAAAATCCCTTCACATCTTTTGGTCAGCCGCTCCTCCTCTCTTGTCAGGGAAAGTTTTGATGTGATTGAGTTTGACGGCCGGGAGGAGTTAACGAAAGTACGTTGGACTTACTATGCAAATTTCTACTAATTTGCATAAGTTTAAAACATTTTTTAAATTACTCATCTAAATTTGACTGACTCAAAGAACACATTGGAATAGATCATTTGTTTTTTTACAAAAGAAATGGGGAGAAACATGCCAAAAATATTTTTGGGGTACCAGAGCGCCACCTATTGGACAAAATTCAAAAAATTTTCTGTGATTGTAGATGTCACGATGACTGATATGAATTGTAATTTTCTGTATAGAATATGTATTTTTCATGAGTAAAAGGGCGAAAATTTTTAAAGCCTATAAGCCACGCCCACTTTTTAATCATTTTCAAAATATAGCTTAAGGGTCCGACGATTAACATATGTGCCAAGTTCTGTGGAAATCCATCAAGCCGTTTAGCTGAAACAAACTTTTTGACTCTTTAGCGCCCCCTATTGGTGAATCCAAACAAAATGGGGTAGATAGGACTTACCGCTCATACTTTGTAAGGTTCTAGAGTCTCATCAATTTATTTTGAGAAATGGTGAAGATATCATCAATTAACACATGTGCTAGCTAGCGCACTGATTTTGACATGGTGTCATTAGCCCAATTGTCAATATTTCTGCATTTTTCTTCATCACAACAACTTAGCCTAGTCCATAGATCACATGTACGAAGTTTGAAGTTGATTCGACGAAAAATGTCGAATAGGTGATTAAAACTAAGTTTTGCATTTTTTGCGATCTAGCAAAAAATCTAGTTAGGCGGAAATGGGCGTGGCCAATACAAAAAAGATGGAGAATCAATCAAGGATCATGTGCATATAAAGTTTTTGACTGTAGGACCTACGGTTTGGGAGCTAGTAGCTGAAACGTGTTGACCTCTGCAATAGCGCCACCTAGGTGACCCGGGGTCCAAATTTTCGAATCTGAGTAGCGGTCAGGATTTTCTATCAGACTGCCATGTCAGATTTTTCCTTGCAATTTCAGGCTCTTGCGCCCATACAGACACAGCGGAGAAGAATAATAATAACTAGAACTGCAAGCAGTTATCAACGGGTTCCAAGCCCCCAGCGCCAGTCGCCCACCCGGCCCCGCCCTCACCTTCGCCAGTCCTCACGCGGTCCCGCCCCAAAAACACGTTCTCCCGCCGGCGTCCTGTCAGCTCACTTCAACCGGCGCAATGAAAGTAACACTCAGGATACGTCGTTAAACCTGCAAATCCTATACACATCTTTCAGAGGCATGGCTGACTTCTCAATCGTGATTACAATGGAATTCCACTGTTTCCTTATTAAAGAACGTGAAGATTTAATGAGTGAGATTATCAAACAATAATCTATACATCAACAGAATATTACAAACAACATAAATACTTGATAATGTCTTTAGATTTAATTGATTTTCAACAAAAACAATGAGTTTCATTTTGTGACTTACTGACCAAATGTTTCAAAAAATCATGAAAAATACATAACTCATCATAAAATTACAAAAATATTCTCACATGGCAGTGTTGACATGTGGAATAATATGATGTTGTTTTTAAATCAGTAGACTCAAAGCTTTTTTGAAGAAAAATCAGTAAATATAACTGTAAGGGTCACAGTCAAAATTAAAATATTCATAAAAAAATAGTGCTACTTTCTAAAATTTATAGAAAAATCTCAGATCACCATAGGTACATGTTGAATGTTGTAATTGGTTTATATTTACTGTATACCTAAAAAACTTTCTAACAAAAATTAATTACGTTGTTGTCCAACTATACAGAAAAACTGGCAAAAAGTTAAAAAATCATTAAAAATCAATGCTTTCGTACAAAAATCTCAAAATATTCCGAGATTGCCTTTGTGATGTGAGAATTCTTTTTATATTTTTGTTGGGGTCATAAATGTAAAATTGTACCTACAATAAAATAATATTTGCGTTAGTTGCTGTAGACAAAAATATGTCCTATAATTAAACACAAGGGGGAGCTCAAATCAAGACGACATTTTTTTTTGTTTCATAAACCACCTAAGAGTGAACTTTATGGCAAATGTCAAGAAGATTGTGAAAACAGAATTTGCGCTACAATTGCTAGCCTAAAAATGTATTTTTGTAAATTTAAAGCGCAAACATCTTCGTGGAGCTGCGGTTTTCAATATCTAAGCTCATGGCTATCCAGTTAACATAATCTGGAAAACGTAGCTTCTTACATGAAAATAATGATTTTTAGGAAATTTTTCAAATTTGAAATTTTAAATGATCATAAACCACGCCCACATTGATCAATCATTACCATATTGATAATGTAGTCTTAAGACTCTACAATGATGTCAACCACTAAGTTTCGTGCAGATCCATTTAACCAGGTCAGCAGTATAATGTATTGCTATTTATAGCGCCCCCTATTGTTTAATCAAGGTGAAAATCAAGACATACACTTGAATTGACCTTAGGTTTGACTGTTATGAACAGCTTTGAAAAATGTCCAAATATTTTGAAGTTATGCTAAAAAAACTTTTTCATTCCCCAAAAAATATTTAAAAAATTCATATTTAAAAAAGTAAGAAAATTATCCAAAATCCCTTCAGATCGTTTGGTCAGCCGCTCCTCCTCTCTTGTCAGGCAAAGTTGTGATGTGATTGGGTTTGACGGCCGGGAGGAGTTAACGAAAGTACGTTTGACTTACTATGCAAATTTCTACTAATTAGCATAAGTTTAAAACATTTTTTAAAATACTCATCTTAATTTGACTGAGTCAATGAACATACTGGATGAGACCATTTGCTTGTTTACTAAAATATTGAGGAGAAAAATGCCAAAAACATTTTTGGGGTACAACAGCGCCAACTATTGGACAAACTTCAAACTTTTTTCTGTGATTGTAGATGTCACTATGACTGATATAATTTGTAACTTTCTGTATAGAATATGTATTTTTCATCAGTTAAAGGGCAAAAAATTTTAAAGCCTATAAGCCACGCCCACTTTTTAATCATTTTCAAAATATAGCTTAAGGGTCCAATGATTAACATATGTGCCAAGTTCTGTGGAAATCCATCAAGCCGTTTAGCTCAAACTAACTTTTTGACTCTTTAGCGCCCCCTTTTGGTGAATCCAAACAAAATGGGGAAGGTAGGGCTTACCGCTCATACTTCATAAGGGTCTAGAGTCTCATCACTTTATCTTGAGATATGGTGAAGATATCATCAATTAGCACATGTGCTAGCTAGCGCACTGATTTTGACATGGTGTCATTAGCCCAATTTTCAATATTTCTGCGTTTTTCTGCATCACAACAACTTATCTTAGTCCATAGATCATATGTACGAAGTTTGAAGTTGATTCGACGAAAAATGACGAATAGGTGATTAAAACTAAGCTTTGCATTTTTTGCGATCTAGCAAAAAATCTAGTTAGGCGGAAATGGGCGTGGCCAATACAAAAAAGATGGGGAATCATCCAAGGATCATGTACATATAAAGTTTTTGACTGTAGGACCTACGGTTTGGGAGCTAGTAGCTGAAACGTGTTGACCTCCGCAATAGCGCCACCTAGGTGACGCGGGGTCCAAATTTTTGAATCTGAGTAGCGGTCAGGATTTTCTATCGGACTGCCATGTCAGATTTTCCCTGACAATTTCAGGCTCTTGCGCCCATATAGTTTTAGCGGAGAAGAATAATAATAAACTAGAACTGCAAGCAGTTATCAACGGGTTCCAAGCCCCCAGCGCCAGTCGCCCACCCGCCCCGCCCTCAACTTCGCCAGTCCTCACGCGGTCCCGCCCCAAAAACACGTTCTCCCGCCGGCGTCCCGTCAGCTCACTTCAACCGGCGCAATGAAAGTAACACTCAGGATACGTCATTAAACCTGCAAAGCCTATACACATATCTTTCAGAGGCATGGCTGACTTCTCAATCGTGATTACAATGGAATTCCACTGTTTCCTTATT
Source organism: Nothobranchius furzeri (assembly GCF_043380555.1). Classification (NCBI taxonomy): domain Eukaryota; kingdom Metazoa; phylum Chordata; class Actinopteri; order Cyprinodontiformes; family Nothobranchiidae; genus Nothobranchius; species Nothobranchius furzeri. The sequence goes on along the minus strand of NC_091747.1, from coordinate 77,447,465 downwards.
AAAGAACGTAAAGATTTAATGAGTGAGATTATCAAACAATCATCTATACATCAACAGAATATTACAAATAACATAAAGACTTGATAATGTCTTTAGATTTAATAGATTTTCAACAAAAACAATGAGTTTCATTTTGTGACTTACTGATCAATTGTTTTAAAAAATCATGAAAAATACATAAATCATCATAAAATTACCAAAATATTCTCACATGGCAGTGTTAACATGCGGAATAATATGATGTTGTTTTTAAATCAGTTGACTCAAAGCTTTTTTGAAGAAAAATTAGGAAATATAACTATAAAGGTCACAACAAAAATTTAAATATTCATAAAAAAATAGTGCTACTTTCTATAATTAGGAGAAAAATCTCAGATCACCATAGGTACGTGTGGAATGTTGTAAATGGCTTATATTTACTGTATACCTAAAAAGTTTTCTAACAAAAATTAATTACGTTGTTGTCCAACTATACAGAAAAACTGGTAAAAAGTTAAAAATTAATTAAAAATCTATGCTTTTGTACAGAAATCTCAAAATATTCCCAGGTTGCCTCTGTGACGTGAGAATTCTTCTTATATTTTTGTTGGGGTCATAAATGTAAAACTGTACTTACAATAAAATAATATTTGCATTAGTGTCTGTAGACAAAAATATGTCCTAAAATTAAACACAAGGGGGAGCTCATATCAAGACGACATTTTTTTTGTTTCATAAACCACCTAAGAGTGAACTTTGTAGCAAATTACAAGAAGGTTGTGAGAACAGAATTTGCGCTACAATTGCTAGCCTAAAAATGTATTTTCATAAATATAAAGCGTAAACCTCAACATGGAGCTGCGGCTTTCGTGACATAAGCTCTAGCCTATCCAGCTAACACAATCTGGAAATCTTAGCCTCTTACATGCAAAGAATGATTTTTAGGAAATTTTTCAAATTTGAAATTTTAAATGATAATAAGCCACGCCCACTTTGATAAATCATTACCATATTGATAATGTAATCTTAAGACTCTATAGTGATGACAACCACTAAGTTTCGTGCAGATCCATTTAGCCAGTTCAGCAGTATAATTTCTTCCCAGTTATAGCGCCCCCTATTGTTTAATCAAGTTGAAAACCAGGACATACACTTGAATTGACCTTAGGTATGACTGTTATGAACAGCTTTGAAAAATGTCAAAATCTTTTGAAGTTACTCTAAAAAAACTTTTTCATTCTCCAAAATTTTTAAAAAAAAATCATATTAAAAAAAATAAGCAAATTATCCAAAATCCCTTCACATCTTTTGGTCAGCCGCTCCTCCTCTCTTGTCAGGGAAAGATGTGATGTGATTGAGTTTGACGGCCGGGAGGAGTTAACGAAAGTACGTTGGACTTACTATGCAAATTTCTACTAATTTGCATAAGTTTAAAACATTTTTTAAAATACTCATCTAAATTTGACTGACTCAATGAACATACTGGATGAGATCATTTGTTTTTTTACGAAAGTAATGGGGAGAAACATGCCAAAAATATTTTTGGGGTACCACAGCGCCACCTATTGGACAAAATTCAAAAAATTTTCTGTGATTGTAGATGTCATTATGACTGATATGAATTGTAATTTTCTGTATAGAATATGTATTTTTCAGGAGTAAATGGGCGAAAACGTTTAAAGCCTATTTATAGCCTATAAGCCACGCCCACTTTTTAATCATTTTCAAAATATAGCTTAAGGGTCCGATGATTAACATATGTGCCAAGTTCTGTGGAAATCCATCAAGCCGTTTAGCTGAAACAAACTTTTTGACTCTTTAGCGCCCCCTATTGGTGAATCCACAGAAAATCGGGTAGATAGGGCTTACCGCTCATACTTCATAAGGGTGTAGAGTCTCATCAATTTATCTTGAGAAATGGTGAAGATATCATCAATTACCACATGTGCTAGCTAGCACACTGATTTTGACATGGTGTCATTAGCCCAATTTTCAATATTTCTGCCTTTTTCTTCATCACCACAACTTATCTTAGTCCATAGATCATATGTACGAAGTTTGAAGTTGATTCGACGAAAAATGACGAATAGGTGATTAAAAGTAAGTTTTGAGTTTTTTGCGATCTAGCAAAAAATCTAGTTAGGCGGAAATGGGCGTGGCCAATACAAAAAAGATGGAGAATCATCCAAGGATCATGTACATATAAAGTTTATGACTGTAGGACCTACGGTTTGGGAGCTAGTAGCTGAAACGTGTTGACCTCCGCAATAGCGCCACCTAGGTGACGCGGGGTCCAAATTTTCGAATCTGAGTAGCGGTCAGGATTTTGTATCAGACTGCCATGTCAGATTTTTCCTGGCAATTTCTGGCTCCTGCCCCCATACAAACGTAGCGGAGAAGAATAATAAATAATAATGAAAAATCCGTAGAAAAACAATAGGGTTCCCTGCCCTTTGGGCTTGGAACCCTAACTAGAACTGCAAGCAGTTATCAACGGGTTCCAAGCCCCCAGCGCCAGTCGCCCACCCGCCCCGCCCTCAACTTCGCCGGTCCTCACGCGGTCCCGCCCCAAAAACACGTTCTCCCACCGGCGTCCCGTCAGCTCACTTCAACCGGCGCAATGAAAGTAACACTCAGGATACGTCTTTAAACCTGCAAAGCCTATACACATCTTTCAGAGGCATGGCTGACTTCTCAATCGTGATTACAATGGAATTCCACTGTTTCCTTATTAAAGAACGTGAAGATTTAATGAGTGAGATTATCAAACAATAATCTATACATCAACAGAATATTACAAACAACATAAATACTTGATAATGTCTTTAGATTTAATTGATTTTCAACAAAAACAATGAGTTTCATTTTGTGACTTACTGACCAAATGTTTCAAAAAATCATGAAAAATACATAACTCATCATAAAATTACCAAAATATTCTCACATGGCAGTGTTGACATGTGGAATAATATGATGTTGTTTTTAAATCAGTAGACTCAAAGCATTTTTGAAGAAACATCAGTAAATATAACTGTAAGGGTCACAGTCAAAATTAAAATATTCATAAAAAAATAGTGCTACTTTCTAAAATTTATAGAAAAATCTCAGATCACCATAGGCACATGTGGAATGTTATAAATGTGTTATATTTACTTTGTACCTAAAAAAAACGTTCTTACAAAAATTAGTTACTTTTTGTCCAACTATACAAAAAACTGGCAAAAAGTAAAAAATTCATTAAAAATCAATTCTTTCGTACAAAAATCTCAAAATATTCGGAGATTGCCTCTGTGATGTGAGAATTCTTTTTATATTTTTGTTGGGGTCATAAATGTAAAATTGTACCTACAATAAAATAATATTTGCGTTAGTTGCTGTAGACAAAAATATGTCCTATAATTAAACACAAGGGGGAGCTCAAATCAAGACGACATTTTTTTTGTTTCATAAACCACCTAAGAGTGAACTTTATGGCAAATGTCAAGAAGATTGTGAAAACAGAATTTGCGCTACAATTGCTAGCCTAAAAATGTATTTTTGTAAATTTAAAGCGCAAACATCTTCGTGGAGCTGCGGTTTTCAATATCTAAGCTCATGGCTATCCAGTTAACATAATCTGGAAAACGTAGCTTCTTACATGAAAATAATGATTTTTAGGAAATTTTTCAAATTTGAAATTTTAAATGATCATAAACCACGCCCACATTGATCAATCATTACCATATTGATAATGTAGTCTTAAGACTCTACAATGATGACAACCACTAAGTTTCGTGCAGATCCATTTAACCAGGTCAGCAGTATAATGTATTGCTATTTATAGCGCCCCCTATTGTTTAATCAAGGTGAAAATCAAGACATACACTTGAATTGACCTTAGGTTTGACTGTTATGAACAGCTTTGAAAAATGTCCAAATATTTTGAAGTTATGCTAAAAAAACTTTTTCATTCCCAAAAAAATATTTAAAAAATTCATATTTAAAAAAGTAAGAACATTATCCAAAATCCCTTCAGATCGTTTGGTCAGCCGCTCCTCCTCTCTTGTCAGGCAAAGTTGTGATGTGATTGGGTTTGACGGCCGGGAGGAGTTAACGAAAGTACGTTTGACTTACTATGCAAATTTCTACTAATTAGCATAAGTTTAAAACATTTTTTAAAATACTCATCTTAATTTGACTGAGTCAATGAACATACTGGATGAGACCATTTGCTTGTTTACTAAAATATTGAGGAGAAACATGCCCAAAACATTTTTGGGGTACAACAGCGCCAACTATTGGACCAAATTCAAACTTTTTTCTGTGATTGTAGATGTAACTATGACTGATATGATTTGTAACTTTCTGTATAGAATATGTATTTTTCATCAGTTAAAGGGCGAAAATTTTTAAAGCCTATAAGCCACGCCCACTTATTAATCATTTTCAAAATATAGCTTAAGGGTCCAATGATTAACATATGTGCCAAGTTCTGTGGAAATCCATCAAGCCGTTTAGCTCAAACTAACTTTATGACTCTTTAGCGCCCCCTTTTGGTGAATCCAAACAAAATGGGGAAGATAGGGCTTACCGCTCATACTTCATAAGGGTCTAGAGTCTCATCACTTTATCTTGAGATATGGTGAAGATATCATCAATTAGCACATGTGCTAGCTAGCGCACTGATTTTGACATGGTGTCATTAGCCCAATTTTCAATATTTCTGCGTTTTTCTGCATCACAACAACTTATCTTAGTCCATAGATCACATGTACGAAGGTTGAAGTTGATTCGACGAAAAATGACGAATAGGTGATTAAAACTAAGTTTTGCATTTTTTGCGATCTAGCAAAAAATCTAGTTAGGCGGAAATGGGCGTGGCCAATACAAAAAAGATGGGGAATCATCCAAGGATCATGTACATATAAAGTTTTTGACTGTAGGACCTACGGTTTGGGAGCTAGTAGCTGAAACGTGTTGACCTCCGCAATAGCGCCACCTAGATGACGCGGTGTCCAAATTTTCGAATCTGAGTAGCGGTCAGGATTTTCTATCAGACTGCCATGTCAGATTTTCCCTGGCAATTTCAGGCTCTTGCGCCCATATACTTTTAGCGGAGAAGAATAATAATAAATAATAAATAATGAAAAATCCGTAGAAAAACAATAGGGTTCCCTGCCCTTTGGGCTTGGAACCCTAATAAACTAGAACTGCAAGCAGTTATCAACGGGTTCCAAGCCCCCAGCGCCAGTCGCCTACCCGGCCCCGCCCTCCACTTCGCCAGTCCTCACGCGGTCCTGCCCCAAAAACACGTTCTCCCGCCGGCGTTCGTCAGCTCACTTCAACCGGCGCAATGAAAGTAACACTCAGGATACGTCATTAAACCTGCAAAGCCTATACACATATCTTTCAGAGGCATGGCTGACTCCTCAATCGTGATTACAATGGAATTCCACTGTTTCCTTATTAAAGAACGTGAAGATTTAATGAGTGAGGTTATCAAACAATGATCTATACATCAACAGAATATTACCAATAACATAAACACTTGATAATGTCTTTAGATTTAAAAGATTTTCAACAAAAACTATGAGTTTCATTTTGTGACTTACTGAACAAATGTTTTAAAAAATCATGAAAAATACATAAATCATCCTAAAATTACCAAAATATTCTCACATGGCAGTGTTAACATGCGGAATAATATGATGTTGTTTTTAAATCAGTAGACTCAAAGCTTTTTTGAAGAAAAATTGGGAAATATAACTATAAAGGTCACAACAAAAATAAAAATATTCATAAAAAAATAGTGCTACTTTCTAAAATTAGGAGAAAAATCTCAGATCACCATAGGTATATGTGGGATGTTATAAATGGCTTATATTTACTGTATACCTAAAAAGCTTTCTAACAAAAATTAATTACGTTGTTGTCCAAATATACAGAAAAACTGGTAAAAAGTTAAAAATTCATTAAAAATATACGCTTTTGTACAGAAATCTCAAAATATTCCCAGGTTGCCTCTGTGATGTGAGAATTCTTCTTATATTTTTGTTGGGGTCATAAATGTAAAACTGTACTTACAATAAAATAATACTTGCATTAGTGGCTGTAGACAAAAATATGTCCTATAATTAAACACTAGGGGGAGCTCAAATCAAGACGACATTTTTTTTTGTTTCATAACCCACCTAAGAGTGAACATTGTGGCAAATTACAAGAAGATTGTGAGAACAGAATTTGCGCTACAATTGCTAGCCTAAAAACGTATTTTCGTAAATATAAAGCGCAAACCTCTTTGTGGAGCTGCGGCTTTCGTGACATAAGCTCTAGCCTATTCATTTAACACAATCTGGAAATCTTAGCCTCTTACATGCAAATAGTGATTTTTAGGAAATTTTTCAAATTTGAAATTTTAAATGATCATAAACCACGCCCACTTTGATCAATCATTACCATGTTGATAATGTAGTCTTAAGACTTTATAGTGATGACAGCCACTAAGTTTCGTGCCGATCCATTTAGCCAGTTCAGCAGTATAATTTCTTCCCAGTTATAGCGCCCCCTATTGTTTAATCAAGTTGAAAACCAGGACATACACTTGAATTGACCTTAGGTATGACTGTTATGAACAGCTTTGAAAAATGTCAAAATCTCTTGAAGTTACGCTAAAAAAACTTTTTCATTCCCAAAAAATTATTTAAAAAAATCATATTTAAAAAAATAAGCAAATTATCGAAAATCCCTTCACATCTTTTGGTCAGCCGCTCCTCCTCTCTTGTCAGGGAAAGTTTTGATGTGATTGAGTTTGACGGCCGGGAGGAGTTAACGAAAGTACGTTGGACTTACTATGCAAATTTCTACTAATTTGCATAAGTTTAAAACATTTTTTAAATTACTCATCTAAATTTGACTGACTCAAAGAACACATTGGAATAGATCATTTGTTTTTTTACAAAAGAAATGGGGAGAAACATGCCAAAAATATTTTTGGGGTACCAGAGCGCCACCTATTGGACAAAATTCAAAAAATTTTCTGTGATTGTAGATGTCACGATGACTGATATGAATTGTAATTTTCTGTATAGAATATGTATTTTTCATGAGTAAAAGGGCGAAAATTTTTAAAGCCTATAAGCCACGCCCACTTTTTAATCATTTTCAAAATATAGCTTAAGGGTCCGACGATTAACATATGTGCCAAGTTCTGTGGAAATCCATCAAGCCGTTTAGCTGAAACAAACTTTTTGACTCTTTAGCGCCCCCTATTGGTGAATCCAAACAAAATGGGGTAGATAGGACTTACCGCTCATACTTTGTAAGGTTCTAGAGTCTCATCAATTTATTTTGAGAAATGGTGAAGATATCATCAATTAACACATGTGCTAGCTAGCGCACTGATTTTGACATGGTGTCATTAGCCCAATTTTCAATATTTCTGCATTTTTCTTCATCACAACAACTTAGCCTAGTCCATAGATCACATGTACGAAGTTTGAAGTTGATTCGACGAAAAATGTCGAATAGGTGATTAAAACTAAGTTTTGCATTTTTTGCGATCTAGCAAAAAATCTAGTTAGGCGGAAATGGGCGTGGCCAATACAAAAAAGATGGAGAATCAATCAAGGATCATGTGCATATAAAGTTTTTGACTGTACGACCTACGGTTTGGGAGCTAGTAGCTGAAACGTGTTGACCTCTGCAATAGCGCCACCTAGGTGACCCGGGGTCCAAATTTTCGAATCTGAGTAGCGGTCAGGATTTTCTATCAGACTGCCATGTCAGATTTTTCCTTGCAATTTCAGGCTCTTGCGCCCATACAGACACAGCGGAGAAGAATAATAATAACTAGAACTGCAAGCAGTTATCAACGGGTTCCAAGCCCCCAGCGCCAGTCGCCTACCCGGCCCCGCCCTCCACTTCGCCAGTCCTCACGCGGTCCCGCCCCAAAAACACGTTCTCCCGCCGGCGTTCGTCAGCTCACTTCAACCGGCGCAATGAAAGTAACACTCAGGATACGTCATTAAACCTGCAAAGCCTATACACATATCTTTCAGAGGCATGGCTGACTCCTCAATCGTGATTACAATGGAATTCCACTGTTTCCTTATTAAAGAACGTGAAGATTTAATGAGTGAGGTTATCAAACAATGATCTATACATCAACAGAATATTACCAATAACATAAACACTTGATAATGTCTTTAGATTTAAAAGATTTTCAACAAAAACTATGAGTTTCATTTTGTGACTTACTGAACAAATGTTTTAAAAAATCATGAAAAATACATAAATCATCCTAAAATTACCAAAATATTCTCACATGGCAGTGTTAACATGCGGAATAATATGATGTTGTTTTTAAATCAGTAGACTCAAAGCTTTTTTGAAGAAAAATTGGGAAATATAACTATAAAGGTCACAACAAAAATAAAAATATTCATAAAAAAATAGTGCTACTTTCTAAAATTAGGAGAAAAATCTCAGATCACCATAGGTACATGTGGGATGTTATAAATGGCTTATATTTACTGTATACCTAAAAAGCTTTCTAACAAAAATTAATTACGTTGTTGTCCAAATATACAGAAAAACTGGTAAAAAGTTAAAAATTCATTAAAAATATACGCTTTTGTACAGAAATCTCAAAATATTCCCAGGTTGCCTCTGTGATGTGAGAATTCTTCTTATATTTTTGTTGGGGTCATAAATGTAAAACTGTACTTACAATAAAATAATACTTGCATTAGTGGCTGTAGACAAAAATATGTCCTATAATTAAACACTAGGGGGAGCTCAAATCAAGACGACATTTTTTTTTGTTTCATAACCCACCTAAGAGTGAACTTTGTGGCAAATTACAAGAAGATTGTGAGAACAGAATTTGCGCTACAATTGCTAGCCTAAAAACGTATTTTCGTAAATATAAAGCGCAAACCTCTTTGTGGAGCTGCGGCTTTCGTGACATAAGCTCTAGCCTATTCATTTAACACAATCTGGAAATCTTAGCCTCTTACATGCAAATAGTGATTTTTAGGAAATTTTTCAAATTTGAAATTTTAAATGATCATAAACCACGCCCACTTTGATCAATCATTACCATATTGATAATGTAGTCTTAAGACTTTATAGTGATGACAGCCACTAAGTTTCGTGCCGATCCATTTAGCCGGTTCAGCAGTATAATTTCTTCCCAGTTATAGCGCCCCCTATTGTTTAATCAAGTTGAAAACCAGGGCATACACTTGAATTGACCTTAGGTATGACTGTTATGAACAGCTTTGAAAAATGTCAAAATCTCTTGAAGTTACGCTAAAAAAACTTTTTCATTCCCAAAAAATTATTTTAAAAAATCATATTTAAAAAAATAAGCAAATTATCGAAAATCCCTTCACATCTTTTGGTCAGCCGCTCCTCCTCTCTTGTCAGGGAAAGTTTTGATGTGATTGAGTTTGACGGCCGGGAGGAGTTAACGAAAGTACGTTGTACTTACTATGCAAATTTCTACTAATTTGCATAAGTTTAAAACATTTTTTAAATTACTCATCTAAATTTGACTGACTCAAAGAAAACATTGGAATAGATCATTTGTTTTTTTACAAAAGAAATGGGGAGAAACATGCCAAAAATATTTTTGGGGTACCAGAGCGCCACCTATTGGACAAAATTCAAAAAATTTTCTGTGATTGTAGATGTCACGATGACTGATATGAATTGTAATTTTCTGTATAGAATATGTATTTTTCATGAGTAAAAGGGCGAAAATTTTTAAAGCCTATAAGCCACGCCCACTTTTTAATCATTTTCAAAATATAGCTTAAGGGTCCGACGATTAACATATGTGCCAAGTTCTGTGGAAATCCATCAAGCCGTTTAGCTGAAACAAACTTTTTGACTCTTTAGCGCCCCCTATTGGTGAATCCAAACAAAATGGGGTAGATAGGACTTACCGCTCATACTTTGTAAGGTTCTAGAGTCTCATCAATTTATTTTGAGAAATGGTGAAGATATCATCAATTAACACATGTGCTAGCTAGCTCACTGATTTTGACATGGTGTCATTAGCCCAATTTTCAATATTTCTGCATTTTTCTTCATCACAACAACTTAGCCTAGTCCGTAGATCACATGTACGAAGTTTGAAGTTGATTCGACGAAAAATGTCGAATAGGTGATTAAAACTAAGTTTTGCATTTTTTGCGATCTAGCAAAAAATCTAGTTAGGCGGAAATGGGCGTGGCCAATACAAAAAAGATGGAGAATCAATCAAGGATCATGTGCATATAAAGTTTTTGACTGTAGGACCTACGGTTTGGGAGCTAGTAGCTGAAACGTGTTGACCTCTGCAATAGCGCCACCTAGGTGACCCGGGGTCCAAATTTTCGAATCTGAGTAGCGGTCAGGATTTTCTATCAGACTGCCATGTCAGATTTTTCCTTGCAATTTCAGGCTCTTGCGCCCATACAGACACAGCGGAGAAGAATAATAATAATAAATAATAAATAATAAATAATGAAAAATCCGTAGAAAAACAATAGGGTTCCCTGCCCTTTGGGCTTGGAACCCTAATAACTAGAACTGCAAGCAGTTATCAACGGGTTCCAAGCCACCAGCGCCAGTCGCCCACCCGCCCCGCCCTCAACTTCGCCAGTCCTCACGCGGTGCCGCCCCAAAAACACGTTCTCCCGCCGGCGTCCCGTCAGCTCACTTCAACCGGAGCAATGAAAGTAACACTCAGGATACGTCATCAAACCTCTAAAGCCTATACACATATCTTTCAGAGGCATGGCTGACTTCTCAATGGTGATTACAATGGAATTCCACTGTTTCCTTATTAAAGAACGTGAAGATTTAATGAGTGAGATTATCAAACAATAATCTATACATCAACAGAATATCACAAATAACATAAATACTTGATAATGTCTTTAGATTTAAAAGATTTTCAACAAAAACTATGAGTTTCATTTTGTGACTTACTGACCAAATGTTTTAAAAAATCATGAAAAATACATAAATCATCATAAAATTACCAAAATATTCTCACATGGCAGTGTTAACATGCTGAATAATATGATGTTGTTTTTAAATCAGTAGACTCAAAGCTTTTTTGAAGAAAAATCGGTAAATATAACTGTAAGGCTCACAGTCAAAATTAAAATATTCATAAAAAAATAATGCTACTTTCTAAAATTAATAGAAAAATCTCAGATCACCATAGGCACATGTGGAATGTTATAAATGTTTTTTATTTACTTTGTACCTAAGAAAAACTTTCTAACAAAAAATAGTTACTTTTTGTCCAACTATACAAAAAACTGGCAAAAAGTAAAAAATTCATTAAAAATCAATGCTTTTGTACAAAAATCTCAAAATATTCCCAGATTTTCTCTGTGATGTGTCTATTGTGCTCATATTTTTGTAAAGATCATAATTGTTAAACTTCTCTTACAATAAAATAATATTTGCATTAGTGGCTTTAGACAAAAATATGTCCTATAATTAAACACAAGGGGGAGCTCAAATCCAGACGACATTTTTTTTGTTTCATAAACCACCTAAGAGTGAACTTTGTGCCAAATTACAAGAAGATTGTGAGAATAGAATTTGCGCTACAATTGCTAGCCTAAAAATGTATTTTCATAAATATAAAGCGCAAACCTCTATGTGGAGCTGCGGCTTTCGTGGCATAAGCTCTAGCCTATCCAGTTAACACAATCTGGAAATCTTAGCCTCTTACATGCAAATAATGATTTTTAGGAAATTTTTCAAATTTGACATTTTAAATGATCATAAACCACGCCCACTTTGATCAATCATTACCATATTGATAATGTAGTCTTAAGACTCTATAGTGATGACAACCACTAAGTTTCGTGCAGATCCATTTAGCCGGTTCAGCAGTATAATTTCGTCCCAGTTATAGCGCCCCCTATTGTTTAATCAAGGTGAAAATCAAGACATACACTTGAATTGACCTTAGGTTTGACTGTTATGAACAGTTTTGAAAAATGTCCAAATATTTTGAAGTTATGCTAAAAAAACTTTTTCATTCCCCAAAAAATATTTCAAAAAATCATATTTAAAAAAGTAAGCAAATTATCCAAAATCCCTTCAGATCGTTTGGTCAGCCGCTCTTCCTCTCTTGTCAGGCAAAGTTGTGATGTGATTGGGTTTGACGGCCGGGAGGAGTTAACGAAAGTACGTTTGACTTACTATGCAAATTTCTACTAATTAGCATAAGTTTAAAACATTTTTAAAATACTCATCTTAATTTGACTGAGGCAATGAACATACTGGATGAGACCATTTGCTTGTTTACTAAAATGTTGAGGAGAAAAATGCCAAAAACATTTTTGGGGTACAACAGCGCCAACTATTGGACAAACTTCAAACTTTTTTCTGTGATTGTAGATGTCACTATGACTGATATAATTTGTAACTTTCTGTATAGAATATGTATTTTTCATCAGTTAAAGGGCAAAAAATTTTAAAGCCTATAAGCCACGCCCACTTTTTAATCATTTTCAAAATATAGCTTAAGGGTCCAATGATTAACATATGTGCCAAGTTCTGTGGAAATCCATCAAGCCGTTTAGCTCAAACTAACTTTTTGACTCTTTAGCGCCCCCTTTTGGTGAATCCAAACAAAATGGGGAAGGTAGGGCTTACCGCTCATACTTCATAAGGGTCTAGAGTCTCATCACTTTATCTTGAGATATGGTGAAGATATCATCAATTAGCACATGTGCTAGCTAGCGCACTGATTTTGACATGGTGTCATTAGCCCAATTTTCAACATTTCTGCGTTTTTCTGCATCACAACAACTTATCTTAGTCCATAGATCATATGTACGAAGTTTGAAGTTGATTCGACGAAAAATGACGAATAGGTGATTAAAAGTAAGTTTTGCATTTTTTGCGATCTAGCAAAAAATCTAGTTAGGCGGAAATGGGCGTGGCCAATACAAAAAAGATGGGGAACCATCCAAGGATCATGTACATATAAAGTTTTTGACTGTAGGCCCTACGGTTTGGGAGCTAGTAGCTGAAACGTGTTGACCTCCGCAATAGCGCCACCTAGGTGACGCGGGGTCCAAATTTTCGAATCTGAGTAGCGGTCAGGATTTTGTATCAGACTGCCATGTCAGATTTTTCCTGGCAATTTCTGGCTCCTGCCCCCATACAAACGTAGCGGAGAAGAATAATAAATAATAATGAAAAATCCGTAGAAAAACAATAGGGTTCCCTGCCCTTTGGGCTTGGAACCCTAACTAGAACTGCAAGCAGTTATCAACGGGTTCCAAGCCCCCAGCGCCAGTCGCCCACCCGCCCCGCCCTCAACTTCGCCAGTCCTCACGCGGTCCCGCCCCAAAAACACGTTCTCCCGCCGGCGTCCCGTCAGCTCACTTCAACCGGCGCAATGAAAGTAACACTCAGGATACGTCATTAAACCTGCAAAGCCTATACACATATCTTTCAGAGGCATGGCTGACTTCTCAATCGTGATTACAATGGAATTCCACTGTTTCCTTATTAAAGAACGTGAAGATTTAATGAGTGAGATTATCAAACAATCATCTATACATCAACAGAATATTACAAATAACATAAAGACTTGATAATGTCTTTAGATTTAATAGATTTTCAACAAAAACAATGAGTTTCATTTTGTGACTTACTGATCAATTGTTTTAAAAAATCATGAAAAATACATAAATCATCATAAAATTACCAAAATATTCTCACATGGCAGTGTTAACATGCGGAATAATATGATGTTGTTTTTAAATCAGTTGACTCAAAGCTTTTTTGAAGAAAAATTAGGAAATATAACTATAAAGGTCACAACAAAAATTTAAATATTCATAAAAAAATAGTGCTACTTTCTATAATTAGGAGAAAAATCTCAGATCACCATAGGTACGTGTGGAATGTTGTAAATGGCTTATATTTACTGTATACCTAAAAAGTTTTCTAACAAAAATTAATTACGTTGTTGTCCAACTATACAGAAAAACTGGTAAAAAGTTAAAAATTAATTAAAAATCTATGCTTTTGTACAGAAATCTCAAAATATTCCCAGGTTGCCTCTGTGACGTGAGAATTCTTCTTATATTTTTGTTGGGGTCATAAATGTAAAACTGTACTTACAATAAAATAATATTTGCATTAGTGTCTGTAGACAAAAATATGTCCTAAAATTAAACACAAGGGGGAGCTCATATCAAGACGACATTTTTTTTGTTTCATAAACCACCTAAGAGTGAACTTTGTAGCAAATTACAAGAAGGTTGTGAGAACAGAATTTGCGCTACAATTGCTAGCCTAAAAATGTATTTTCATAAATATAAAGCGTAAACCTCAACATGGAGCTGCGGCTTTCGTGACATAAGCTCTAGCCTATCCAGCTAACACAATCTGGAAGTCTTAGCCTCTTACATGCAAAGAATGATTTTTAGGAAATTTTTCAAATTTGAAATTTTAAATGATCATAAGCCACGCCCACTTTGATAAATCATTACCATATTGATAATGTAATCTTAAGACTCTATAGTGATGACAACCACTAAGTTTCGTGCAGATCCATTTAGCCAGTTCAGCAGTATAATTTCTTCCCAGTTATAGCGCCCCCTATTGTTTAATCAAGTTGAAAACCAGGACATACACTTGAATTGACCTTAGGTATGACTGTTATGAACAGCTTTGAAAAATGTCAAAATCTTTTGAAGTTACTCTAAAAAAACTTTTTCATTCTCCAAAATTTTTTAAAAAAATCATATTAAAAAAAATAAGCAAATTATCCAAAATCCCTTCACATCTTTTGGTCAGCCGCTCCTCCTCTCTTGTCAGGGAAAGATGTGATGTGATTGAGTTTGACGGCCGGGAGGAGTTAACGAAAGTACGTTGGACTTACTATGCAAATTTCTACTAATTTGCATAAGTTTAAAACATTTTTTAAAATACTCATCTAAATTTGACTGACTCAATGAACATACTGGATGAGATCATTTGTTTTTTTACGAAAGTAATGGGGAGAAACATGCCAAAAATATTTTTGGGGTACCACAGCGCCACCTATTGGACAAAATTCAAAAAATTTTCTGTGATTGTAGATGTCATTATGACTGATATGAATTGTAATTTTCTGTATAGAATATGTATTTTTCAGGAGTAAATGGGCGAAAACGTTTAAAGCCTATTTATAGCCTATAAGCCACGCCCACTTTTTAATCATTTTCAAAATATAGCTTAAGGGTCCGATGATTAACATAAGTGCCAAGTTCTGTGGAAATCCATCAAGCCGTTTAGCTGAAACAAACTTTTTGACTCTTTAGCGCCCCCTATTGGTGAATCCACACAAAATCGGGTAGATAGGGCTTACCGCTCATACTTCATAAGGGTGTAGAGTCTCATCAATTTATCTTGAGAAATGGTGAAGATATCATCAATTACCACATGTGCTAGCTAGCACACTGATTTTGACATGGTGTCATTAGCCCAATTTTCAATATTTCTGCCTTTTTCTTCATCACCACAACTTATCTTAGTCCATAGATCATATGTACGAAGTTTGAAGTTGATTCGACGAAAAATGACGAATAGGTGATTAAAAGTAAGTTTTGAGTTTTTTGCGATCTAGCAAAAAATCTAGTTAGGCGGAAATGGGCGTGGCCAATACAAAAAAGATGGAGAATCACCCAAGGATCATGTACATATAAAGTTTATGACTGTAGGACCTACGGTTTGGGAGCTAGTAGCTGAAACGTGTTGACCTCCGCAATAGCGCCACCTAGGTGACGCGGGGTCCAAATTTTCGAATCTGAGTAGCGGTCAGGATTTTGTATCAGACTGCCATGTCAGATTTTTCCTGGCAATTTCTGGCTCCTGCCCCCATACAAACGTAGCGGAGAAGAATAATAAATAATAATGAAAAATCCGTAGAAAAACAATAGGGTTCCCTGCCCTTTGGGCTTGGAACCCTAACTAGAACTGCAAGCAGTTATCAACGGGTTCCAAGCCCCCAGCGCCAGTCGCCCACCCGGCCTGCCCTCACCTTCGCCAGTCCTCACGCGGTCCCGCCCCAAAAACACGTTCTCCCGCCGGCGTCCCGTCAGCTCACTTCAACCGGCGCAAGGAAAGTAACACTCAGGATATCTCATTAAACCTGCAAAGCCTATACACATATCTTTCAGAGGCATGGCTGACTTCTCAATCGTGATTACAATGGAATTCCACTGTTTCCTTATTAAAGAACGTGAAGATTTAATGAGTGAGATTATCAAACAGTAATCTATACATGAACAGAATATTACAAATAACAAAAATACTTGATAATGTCTTTAGATGTAAAAGATTTTCAACAAAAACTATGAGTTTCATTTTGTGACTTACTGACCAAATGTTTTAAAAAATCATGAAAAATACATAAATCGTCATAAAATTACCAAAATATTCTCACATGGCAGTGTTAACATGCGGAATAATATGATGTTGTTTTTAAATCAGTAGACTCAAAGCTTTTTTGAAGAAAAATTGGGAAATATAACTATAAAGGTCACAACAAAAATTAAAATATTCATAAAAAAATAGTGCTACTTTCTAAAATTAGGAGAAAAATCTCAGATCACCATAGGTACATGTGGAATGTTGTAAATGGCTTATATTTATTGTATACCTAAAAAGCTTTCTAACAAAAATTAATTACGTTGTTGTCCAACTATACAGAAAAACTTGTAAAAAGTTAAAAATTCATTAAAAATCTATGCTTTTGTACAGATATCTACAATATTCCCAAGTTGCCTCTGTGATGTGAGAATTCTTCTTATATTTTTGTTGGGGTCATAAATGTAAAACTGTACTTACAATAAAATAATATTTGCATTAGTGGCTCTAGACAAAAATATGTCCTATAATTCAACACAAGGGGGAGCTCAAATCAAGACGACATTTTTTTTTATTCATAAACCACCTAAGAGTGAACTTTGTGGCCAGTTACAAGAAGATTGTGAGAACAGAATTTGCGCTACAATTGATAGCCTAAAAATGTATTTTCATAAATATAAAGCACAATCCTCTTCGTGGAGCTGCGGGTTTCGTGTCATAAGATCTAGCCTATCCAGATAACACAATCTGGAAATCTTAGCCTCTTACATGCAAATAATGATTTTTAGGAAATTTTTCAAATTAGACATTTTAAATGATCATAAACCACGCCCACTTTGATCAATCATTACCATATTGATAATAAAGTCTTAAGACTCTATAGTGATGACAACCACTAAGTTTCGTGCAGATCCATTTAGCCGGTTCAGCAGTATAATTTCTTCCCAGTTATAGCGCCCCCTATTGTTTAATCAAGTTGAAAACCAGGACATACACTTGAATTGACCTTAGGTATGACTGTTATGAACAGCTTTGAAAAATGTCAAAATCTTTTGAAGTTACGCTAAAAAAACTTTTTCATTCCCAAAAAATTATTTAAAAAAATCATATTAAAAATAATAAGCAAATTATCCAAAATTCCTTCACATCTTTTGGTCAGCCGCTCCTCCTCTATTGTCAGGGAAAGTTGTGATGTGATTGAGTTTGACGGCCGGGAGGAGTTAACGAAAGTACGTTGGACTTACTATGCAAATTTCTACTAATTTGCAAAAGTTTAAAACATTTTTTAAAATACTCATCTAAATTTGACTGACTCAATGAACATACTGGATGAGATCATTTGTTTTTTTACGAAAGAAATGGGGAGAAACATGCCAAAAATATTTTTGGGGAACCACAGCGCCACCTATTGGACAAAATTCAAAAAATTTTCTGTGATTGTAGATGTCACTATGACTGATATGAATTGTAATTTTCTGTATAGAATATGTATTTTTCATGAGTAAATGGGCGAAAACTTTTAAAGCCTATTTATAACCTATAAGCCACGCCCACTTTTTAATCATTTTCAAAATATAGCTTAAGGGTCCGATGATTAACATATGTGCCAAGTTCTGTGGAAATCCATCAAGCCGTTTAGCTGAAACAAACTTTTTGACCCTTTTGCGCCCCCTATTGGTGAATCTGAACAAAATTGAGTTGATAGGGCTTAACGCTCATACTTTGTAAGGTTCTAGAGTCTCATCATTTTATCTTGAACAATGGTGAAGATATCATCAATTACCACATGTGCTAGCTAGCACACTGATTTTGACATGGTGTCATTAGCCCAATTTTCAATATTTCTGCATTTTTCTTCATCACAACAACTTACCTTAGTCCATAGATCACATGTACAAAGTTTGAAGTTGATTCGACGAAAAATGACGAATAGGTGATTAAAAGTAAGTTTTGCGTTTTTTGCGATCTAGCAAAAAATCTAGTTAGGCGGAAATGGGCGTGGCCAATACAAAAAAGATGGAGAATCATCCAAGGATCATGGACATATAAAGTTTTTGACTGTAGGACCTATGGTTTGGGAGCTAGTAGCTGAAACGTGTTCACCTCCGCAATAGCGCCACCTAGGTGACGCGGGGTCCAAATTTTTGAATCTGAGTAGCGGTCAGGATTTTCTATCGGACTGCCATGTCAGATTTTCCCTGGCAATTTCAGGCTCTTGCCCCCATTAAGATCAAGCGGAGAAGAATAATAAATAATAATGAAAAATCCGTAGAAAAACAATAGGGTTCCCTGCCCTTTGGGCTTGGAACCCTAACTAGAACTGCAAGCAGTTATCAACGGGTTCCAAGCCCCCAGCGCCAGTCGCCCACCCGGCCCCGCCCTCACCTTCGCCAGTCCTCACGCGGTCCCGCCCCAAAAACACGTTCTCCCGCCGGCGTCCCGTCAGCTCACTTCAACCGGCGCAATGAAAGTAACACTCAGGATACGTCATTAAACCTGCAAATCCTATACACATCTTTCAGAGGCATGGCTGACTTCTCAATCGTGATTACAATGGAATTCCACTGTTTCCTTATTAAAGAACGTGAAGATTTAATGAGTGAGATTATCAAACAATAATCTATACATCAACAGAATGTTACAAATAACATAAATACTTGATAATAACTTTAGATTTAATAGATTTTCAACAAAAACTATGAGTTTCATTTTGTGACTTTCTGACCAAATGTTTTAAAAAATCATGAAAAATACAAAAATCATCATAAAATTACCAAAATATTCTCACAAGGCAGAGTTAACATGCGGAATATTATGATGTTGTTTTTAAATCAGTAGACTCAAAGCTTTTTTGAAGAAAAATCGGTAAATATAACTGTAAGGGTCACAGGCAAAATTAAAATATTCATTAAAAAATAGTGCTACTTTCTAAAATTAGGAGAAAAATCTCAGATCACCATAGGTACATGTTGAATGTTGTAATTGGTTTATATTTACTGTATAGCTAAAAAAACTTTCTAACAAAAATTAATTACGTTGTTGTCCAACTATACAGAAAAACTGGCAAAAAGTTAAAAATTCATTAAAAATCTATGCTTTTGTACAAAAATCTCAAAATATTCCCAGCTTGCCTCTGTGATGTGAGAATTCTTCTTATATTTTTGTTGGGGTCATAAATCTAAAACTGTACCTACAATAAAATAATATTTGCGTTAGTTGCTGTAGACAAATATATGTCCTATAATTAAACACAAGGGGGAGCTCAAATCAAGACGACATTTTTTTTGTTTCATAAACCACCTAAGAGTGAACTTTGTGGCAAATGTCAAGAAGATTAGGAAAACAGAATTTGCGCTACAATTGCTAGCCTAAAAATGTATTTTCGTAAATTTAAAGCGCAAACCTCTTTGTGGAGCTGCGGTTTTCATTATCTAAGCTCATGGCTATCCAGTTAACAGAATCTGGGAAACGTAGCTTCTTACATGAAAATAATGATTTTTAGGAAATTTTTCAAATTTGAAATTTTAAATAACCATAAACCACGCCCACTTTGACAAATCATTACCATATTGATATTGTAGTCTAAAGGGTCTATAAAGATGACAACCACTAAGTTTCGTGTAGATCCATTTAGGCAGTTCAGCAGTATAATTTCTTCCTAGTTATAGCGCCCCCTGTTGTCGAATCAAGCTTAAAATCAAGATATACACTTGAATTGACCTTATGTATGGTGGTTAAGAACAGCTTTGAAAAAAGTCTAAATTTTTTGAAGTTATGCTAAAAAAACTTTTTCATTCCAAAAAAATTATTTAAAAAAATCATATAAAAACAAAGAAGCAAATTATCCAAAATCCCTTCACAACTTTTGGTCAGCCGCTCCTCCTCTCTTGTCAGGCCATGTTTGGATTTGATTGTGTTTGACGGCCGGGAGGAGTTAACGAAAATACGTTTGACTTACTATACAAATTTCTACTAATTAGCATAAGTTTAAATTATTTTTTAAAATACTCTTCTAAATTTGACTGACTCAATGAACATACTGGATGAGACCATTTAGTTTTTTACGAAAGAAATGGGGAAAAACATGCCAAAAACATTTTTGGGGTACAACAGCGCCACCTATTGGTCAAAATTCAAAGTTTTTTCTGCGATTGTAGATGTCGATATGACTGATATGAATTGTAATTTTCTGTATAGAATATGTATTTTTCATGAGTAAAAGGGCGAAAAATTTTAAAGCCTATAAGCCACGCCCACTTTTTAATCATTTTCAAAATATAGCTTAAGGGTCCGATGATTAACATATGTGCCAAGTTCTGTGGAAATCCATCAAGCCGTTTAGCTGAAACAAACTTTTTGACTCTTTAGCGCCCCCTATTGGTGAATCCAAACAAAATGGGGTAGATAGGGCTTACCACTCATACTTCATAAGATTCTAGAGTCTCATCAATTTATCCTGAGAAATGGTGAAGATATCATCAATTACCACATGTGCTAGCTAGCACACTGATTTTGACATGGTGTCATTAGCCCAATTTTCAATATTTCTGCATTTTTCTTCATCACAACAACTTATCTTAGTCCATAGATCACATGTACGAAGTTTGACGTTGATTCGACGAAAAATAACGAATAGGTGTTTAAAAGTATGTTTTGCGTTTTTTGCGATCTAGCAAAAAATCTAGTTAGGCGGAAATGGGCGTGGCCAATACAAAAAAGATGGAGAATCATCCAAGGATCATGGACATATAACGTTTTTGACTGTAGGACCTACGGTTTGGGAGCTAGTAGCTGAAACGTGTTGACCTCCGCAATAGCGCCACCTAGGTGGCTCGGGGTCCAAATTTTTGAATCTGAGTAGCGGTCAGGATTTTCTATCAGACTGCCATGTCAGATTTTCCCTGGCAATTTCAGACTCCTGCCCCCATACAGACATAGCGGAGAATAATAATAATAATAATAAATAAATAATAATAAATAATAATAAATAATGAAAAATCCGTAGAAAAACAATAGGGTTCCCTGCCCTTTGGGCTTGGAACCCTAACTAGAACTGCAAGCAGTTATCAACGGGTTCCAAGCCCCCAGCGCCAGTCGCCCACCCGCCCCGCCCTCAACTTCGCCAGTCCTCACGCGGTCCCGCCCCAAAAACACGTTCTCCCGCCGGCGTCCCGTCAGCTCACCACAACCGGCGCAGTGAAAGTAACACTCAGGATACGTCATTAAACCTGCAAAGCCTATGCACATATCTTTCAGAGGCATGGCTGACTTCTCAATGGTGATTACAATGGAATTCTACTGTTTCCTTATTAAAGAATGTGAAGATTTAATGAGTGAGATTATCAAACAATAATCTATACATCAACAGAATGTTACAAATAACATAAATACTTGATAATAACTTTAGATTTAATAGATTTTCAACAAAAACTATGAGTTTCATTTTGTGACTTACTGACCAAATGTTTTAAAAAATCATGAAAAATACAAAAATCATCATAAAATTACCAAAATATTCTCACAAGGCAGAGTTAACATGCGGAATATTATGATGTTGTTTTTAAATCAGTAGACTCAAAGCTTTTTTGAAGAAAAATCGGTAAATATAACTGTAAGGGTCACAGGCAAAATTAAAATATTCATTAAAAAATAATGCTACTTTCTAAAATTAGGAGAAAAATCTCAGATCACCATAGGTACATGTTGAATGTTGTAATTGGTTTATATTTACTGTATAGCTAAAAAAACTTTCTAACAAAAATTAATTACGTTGTTGTCCAACTATACAGAAAAACTGGCAAAAAGTTAAAAATTCATTAAAAATCTATGCTTTTGTACAAAAATCTCAAAATATTCCCAGCTTGCCTCTGTGATGTGAGAATTCTTCTTATATTTTTGTTGGGGTCATAAATCTAAAACTGTACCTACAATAAAATAATATTTGCGTTAGTTGCTGTAGACAAATATATGTCCTATAATTAAACACAAGGGGGAGCTCAAATCAAGACGACATTTTTTTTGTTTCATAAACCACCTAAGAGTGAACTTTGTGGCAAATGTCAAGAAGATTAGGAAAACAGAATTTGCGCTACAATTGCTAGCCTAAAAATGTATTTTCGTAAATTTAAAGCGCAAACCTCTTTGTGGAGCTGCGGTTTTCATTATCTAAGCTCATGGCTATCCAGTTAACACAATCTGGGAAACGTAGCTTCTTACATGAAAATAATGATTTTTAGGAAATTTTTCAAATTTGAAATTTTAAATGACCATAAACCACGCCCACTTTGACAAATCATTACCATATTGATATTGTAGTCTAAAGGGTCTATAAAGATGACAACCACTAAGTTTCGTGTAGATCCATTTAGCCAGTTCAGCAGTATAATTTCTTCCTAGTTATAGCGCCCCCTGTTGTCGAATCAAGCTTAAAATCAAGATATACACTTGAATTGACCTTATGTATGGTGGTTAAGAACAGCTTTGAAAAAAGTCTAAATTTTTTGAAGTTATGCTAAAAAAACTTTTTCATTCCAAAAAAATTATTTAAAAAAATCATATAAAAACAAAGAAGCAAATTATCCAAAATCCCTTCACAACTTTTGGTCAGCCGCTCCTCCTCTCTTGTCAGGCCATGTTTGGATTTGATTGTGTTTGACGGCCGGGAGGAGTTAACGAAAGTACGTTTGACTTACTATACAAATTTCTACTAATTAGCATAAGTTTAAATTATTTTTTAAAATACTCTTCTAAATTTGACTGACTCAATGAACATACTGGATGAGACCATTTGTTTTTTTACGAAAGAAATGGGGAAAAACATGCCAAAAACATTTTTGGGGTACAACAGCGCCACCTATTGGTCAAAATTCAAAGTTTTTTCTGCGATTGTAGATGTCGATATGACTGATATGAATTGTAATTTTCTGTATAGAATATGTATTTTTCATGAGTAAAAGGGCGAAAAATTTTAAAGCCTATAAGCCACGCCCACTTTTTAATCATTTTCAAAATATAGCTTAAGGGTCCGATGATTAACATATGTGCCAAGTTCTGTGGAAATCCATCAAGCCGTTTAGCTGAAACAAACTTTTTGACTCTTTAGCGCCCCCTATTGGTGAATCCAAACAAAATGGGGTAGATAGGGCTTACCACTCATACTTCATAAGATTCTAGAGTCTCATCAATTTATCCTGAGAAATGGTGAAGATATCATCAATTACCACATGTGCTAGCTAGCACACTGATTTTGACATGGTGTCATTAGCCCAATTTTCAATATTTCTGCATTTTTCTTCATCACAACAACTTATCTTAGTCCATAGATCACATGTACGAAGTTTGAAGTTGATTCGACGAAAAATAACGAATAGGTGTTTAAAAGTAAGTTTTGCGTTTTTTGCGATCTAGCAAAAAATCTAGTTAGGCGGAAATGGGCGTGGCCAATACAAAAAAGATGGAGAATCATCCAAGGATCATGGACATATAACGTTTTTGACTGTAGGACCTACGGTTTGGGAGCTAGTAGCTGAAACGTGTTGACCTCCGCAATAGCGCCACCTAGGTGGCTCGGGGTCCAAATTTTTGAATCTGAGTAGCGGTCAGGATTTTCTATCAGACTGCCATGTCAGATTTTCCCTGGCAATTTCAGGCTCCTGCCCCCATACAGACATAGCGGAGAAGAATAATAATAACTAGAACTGCAAGCAGTTATCAACGGGTTCCAAGCCCCCAGCGCCAGTCGCCCACCCGCCCCGCCCTCAACTTCGCCAGTCCTCACGCGGTCCCGCCCCAAAAACACGTTCTCCCGCCGGCGTCCCGTCAGCTCACTTCAACCGGCGCAATGAAAGTAACACTCAGGATACGTCATTAAACCTGCAAAGCCTATACACATATCTTTCAGAGGCATGGCTGACTTCTCAATCGTGATTACAATGGAATTCCACTGTCTCCTTATTTAAGAACGTGAAGATTTAATGAGTGAGATTATCAAACAATAATCTATACATCAACAGAATATTACAAACAACATAAATACTTGATAATGTCTTTAGATTTAATTGATTTTCAACAAAAACAATGAGTTTCATTTTGTGACTTACTGACCAAATGTTTCAAAAAATCATGAAAAATACATAACTCATCATAAAATTACCAAAATATTCTCACATGGCAGTGTTAACATGTGGAATAATATGATGTTGTTTTTAAATCAGTAGACTCAAAGCTTTTTTGAAGAAAAATCAGTAAATATAACTGTAAGGGTCACAGTCAAAATAAAAATATTCATAAAAAAATAATGCTACTTTCTAAAATTTATAGAAAAATCTCAGATCACCATAGGCACATGTGGAATGTTATAAATGTGTTATATTTACTTTGTACCTAAAAAAAACGTTCTTACAAAAATTAGTTACTTTTTGTCCAACTATACAAAAAACCGGCAAAAAGTAAAAAATTCATTAAAAATCAATGCTTTCGTACAAAAATCTCAAAATATTCCGAGATTGCCTCTGTGATATGAGAATTCTTTTTATATTTTTGTTGGGGTCATAAATGTAAAATTGTACCTACAATAAAATAATATTTGCGTTAGTTGCTGTAGACAAAAATATGTCCTATAATTAAACACAAGGGGGAG
Source organism: Nothobranchius furzeri (assembly GCF_043380555.1). Taxonomy (NCBI): domain Eukaryota; kingdom Metazoa; phylum Chordata; class Actinopteri; order Cyprinodontiformes; family Nothobranchiidae; genus Nothobranchius; species Nothobranchius furzeri. Next base: position 77,422,483 of record NC_091747.1, on the reverse strand, counting down.
CTCAAATCAAGACGACATTTTTTTTCTTTCATAAACCACCTAAGAGTGAACTTTGTGGCAAATGTCAAGAAGATTGTGAAAACAGAATTTGCACTACAATTGCTAGCCTAAAAATGTATTTTTGTAAATTTAAAGCGCAAACATCTTCGTGGAGCTGCGGTTTTCAATATCTAAGCTCATGGCTATCCAGTTAACATAATCTGGAAAACGTAGCTTCTTACATGAAAATAATGATTTTTAGGAAATTTTTCAAATTTGAAATTTTAAATGATCATAAACCACGCCCACATTGATCAATCATTACCATATTGATAATGTAGTCTTAAGACTCTACAATGATGACAACCACTAAGCTTCGTGCAGATCCATTTAACCAGGTCAGCAGTATAATGTATTGCTATTTATAGCGCCCCCTATTGTTTAATCAAGGTGAAAATCAAGACATACACTTGAATTGACCTTAGGTTTGACTGTTATGAACAGCTTTGAAAAATGTCCAAATATTTTGAAGTTATGCTAAAAAAACGTTTTCATTCCCAAAAAAATATTTAAAAAATTCATATTTAAAAAAGTAAGCAAATTATCCAAAATCCCTTCAGATCGTTTGGTCAGCCGCTCCTCCTCTCTTGTCAGGCAAAGTTTTGATGTGATTGGGTTTGACGGCCGGGAGGAGTTAACGAAAGTACGTTTGACTTACTATGCAAATTTCTACTAATTAGCATAAGTTTAAAACATTTTTTAAAATACTCATCTTAATTTGACTGAGTCAATGAAAATACTGGATGAGACCATTTGCTTGTTTACTAAAATATTGAGGAGAAACATGCCAAAAACATTTTTGGGGTACAACAGCGCCAACTATTGGACAAAATTCAAACTTTTTTCTGTGATTGTAGATGTCACTATGACTGATATGATTTGTAACTTTCTGTATAGAATATGTATTTTTCATCAGTTAAAGGGCAAAAATTTTTAAAGCCTATAAGCCACGCCCACTTTTTACTCATTTTCAAAATATACCTTAAGGGTCCAATGATTAACATATGTGCCAAGTTCTGTGGAAATCCATCAAGCCGTTTAGCTCAAACTAACTTTTTGACTCTTTAGCGCCCCCTTTTGGTGAATCCAAACAAAATGGGGAAGGTAGGGCTTACCGCTCATACTTCATAAGGGTCTAGAGTCTCATCACTTTATCTTGAGATATGGTGAAGATATTATCAATTAGCACATGTGCTAGCTAGCGCACTGATTTTGACATGGTGTCATTAGCCCAATTTTCAATATTTCTGCGTTTTTCTGCATCACAACAACTTATCTTAGTCCATAGATCATATGTACGAAGTTTGAAGTTGATTCGACAAAAAATGACGAATAGGTGATTAAAACTAAGTTTTGCATTTTTTGCGATCTAGCAAAAAATCTAGTTAGGCGGAAATGGGCGTGGCCAATACAAAAAAGATGGGGAATCATCCAAGGATCATGTACATATAAAGTTTTTGACTGTAGGACCTACGGTTTGGGAGCTAGTAGCTGAAACGTGTTGACCTCCGCAATAGCGCCACCTAGGTGACGCGGGGACCAAATTTTCGAATCTGAGTAGCGGTCAGGATTTTCTATCAGACTGCCATGTCAGATTTTCCCTGGCAATTTCAGGCTCTTGCGCCCATATACTTTTAGCGGAGAAGAATAATAATAACTAGAACTGCAAGCAGTTATCAACGGGTTCCAAGCCACCAGCGCCAGTCGCCCACCCGGCCCCGCCCTCAACTTCGCCAGTCCTCACGCGGTCCCGCCCCAAAAACACCTTCTCCCGCCGGCGTCCCGTCAGCTCACTTCAACCGGCGCAATGAAAGTAACACTCAGGATACGTCATTAAACCTGCAAAGCCTATAGAGCTCCGGACCCCACGTGACTCTCAGTTAGTGGACGCCATTTTGGCATGCAAAAAAAGGTAAACAAACACGGATGTAACCACGAACATGAACGGGATCCGCTTGGATTTTACTTCGTCGGAGTTTACTTCACACTTTAAAACAGAAGAAATCGTTTTATATAGTCAGAAATTAAATAGACTAAACATCTCCGACCCTTACCGTGCCCCTGGGATACTTTTTAAAAACGCCAGAAGCTGTCGGAGCCGCCTTCTTACCGGCACAACACCGGACCTGACCGGGGAACCCCTTGGGATTCCCCCGGCCGGAGGAGCTGGGGAGAAGGTCTGGGACTCTCGACTCTACTGCCCGCTCCGACGCCAGAAGCTGTCAGAGCAGACTTCATACCGGCACAACACCGGACCGACCGGGGAACCCCTTGGGATTCCCCCGGCCGGAGGAGCTGGGGAGAAGGTCTGGGACTCTCGACTCTACTGCCCGCTCCGACGCCAGAAGCTGTCAGAGCAGACTTCATACCGGCACAACACCGGACCGACCGGGGAACCCCTTGGGATTTACCCGGAGGAACTGGGTCCGGCACCGCGGTGCTCCGGCGGCTGGGGAGAGGGAAGTCATGCTACTGCCCCCGCAACCCGACTCCGGATACGCGGATGAAAATGGATGGATGGACGGACAAATAACAGATTTACACGTAAGTAGTCTCGGTGAGACAGATAATAGCAATCCAAAGTGCTTTTTATGTGTGATCTGATCAACCATTGCTTAAAAATGAAATACAGCTTAGCCGGTTAATTGCTGTGATCATAAAACACGTAAACGGCAGCACGCAGAACTAACGAGGCAACGTTTTACGTGATGTTTACTTGTTGCTATGAGTAATAAGACAGAAAAAGCCACGCCAAAATAAGTTTAGGAAGCCCACTAAGAATCATATTAAAAGCATTTAAAATAAATACCATACACAGTTGAGGAAACGTTGGTTTAAGTACCTGATATGAAGCGGTCGCTGCTTAAGCAAAATCCTTTACTCTCGGGATCCCACAGCTTCATTTTCGCCCGGTCACTAGCGCGTTTTATTACAATGATCCAACGTTTGTGGCGCTCCGGATCCTGGGGAATCCTGTAGATGGCTCATTCCTTATGTCGTCCGCGTCTGTTCTGCATCCTGGGGCACAACAGGAATCTACCATATTTCCCGTTTGATTGAGTTTTCTGACAATAACATATAGTCCAGCTGCCGGCTTCTGCATGCCAAAATGGCGCCGTTTTGATTTGAACTGTTGCATGCCGGGAGAAGTGACGTCAACTCCCGGAGCTCTATACACATATCTTTCAGAGGCATGGCTGACTTCTCTATCGTGATTACAATGGAATTCCACTGTTTGCTTATTAAAGAACGTGAAGATTTAATGAGTGAGATTATCAAACAATGATCTATACATCAACAGAATATTACAAATAACATCAATACTTGATAATGTCTTTAGATTTAAAAGATTTTCAACAAAAACTACGAGTTTCATTTTGGGACTTACTGACCAAATGTTTTAAAAAATCATGAAAAATACATAAATCATCATAAAATTACCAAAATATTCTCACATGGCAGTGTTAACATGCGGAATAATATGATGTTGTTTTTAAATCAGTAGACTCAAAGCTTTTTTGAAGAAAAATTGGGAAATATAACTATAAAGGTCACAACAAAAATTAAAATATTCATAAAAGAATAGTGCTACTTTCTAAAATTAGGAGAAAAATCTCAGATCACCATAGGTACATGTGGAATGTTGTAAATGGCTTATATTTACTGTATACCTAAAAAGCTTTCTAACAAAAATTAATTACGTTGTTGTCCAACTATACAGAAAAACTGGTAAAAAGTTAAAAATTCATTAAAAATCTATGTTTTTGTACAGAAATCTCAAAATATTCCTAGCTTGCCTCTGTGATGTGAGAATTCTTCTTATATTTTTGTTGGGGTCATAAATGTAAAACTGTACTTACAATAAAATAATATTTGAATTAGTGGCTGTAGAAAAAAATATGTCCTATAATTAAACACTAGGGGGAGCTCAAATCAAGACGACATTTTTTTTATTTCATAAACCACCTAAGAGTGAACTTTGTGACAAATTACCAGAAGATTATGAGAACAGAATTTGCGCTACAATTGCTAGCCTAAAAATGTATTTTTGTAAATATAAAGCGCAAACCTCTTTGTGGAGCTGCGGCTTTCGTGACATAAGCTCTAGCCTATCCAGTTAACACAATCTGGAAATCTTAGCCTCTTACATGCAAATAGTGATTTTTAGGAAATTTTTCAAATTTGAAATTTTAAATGATCATAAACCACGCCCACTTTGATCAATCATTACCATATTGATAATGTAGTCTTAAGCCTCTATAGTGATGACAACCACTAAGTTTCGTGCAGATCCATTTAGCCGGTTAAGCAGTATAATTGCTTCCCAGTTATAGCGCCCCCTATTGTTTAATCAAGTTGAAAACCAGGACATACACATGAATTGACCTTAGGTATGGCTGTTATGAACAGCTTTGAAAAATGTCAAAATCTTTTGAAGTTATGCTAAAAAAACTTTTTCATTCCCAAAAAATTATTTAAAAAAATCATATTAAAAAAAATAAGCAAATTATCCAAAATCCCTTCACATCTTTTGGTCAGCCGCTCCTCCTCTCTTGTCAGGGAAAGTTGTGATGTGATTGAGTTTGACGGCCGGGAGGAGTTAACGAAAGTACGCTGGACTTACTATGCAAATTTCTACTAATTTGCATAAGTTTAAAACATTTTTTAAAATACTCATCTAAATTTGACTGACTCAATGAACACACTGGATGAGATCATTTGTTTTTTTACAAAAGAAATGGGGAGAAACATGCCAAAAATATTTTTGGGGTACCACAGCGCCACCTATTGGACAAAATTCAAAAAATTTTCTGTGATTGTAGATGTCACTATGACTGATATGAATTGTAATTTTCTGTATAGAATATGTATTTTTCATGAGTAAAAGGGCAAAAATTTTTAAAGCCTATAAGCCACGCCCACTTTTTAATCATTTTCAAAATATAGCTTAAGGGTCCGATGATTAACATATCTGCCAAGTTCTGTGGAAATCCATCAAGCCGTTTAGCTGGAACAAGCTTTTTGACTCTTTAGCGCCCCCTATTGGTGAATCCAAACAAAATGGGGTAGATAGGGCTTACCGCTCATCCTTCATAAGGGTCTAGAGTCTCATCAATTTATCTTGAGAAATGGTGAAGATATCATCAATTACCACATGTGCTAGCTAGCGCACTGATTTTGACATGGTGTCATTAGCCCAATTTTCAATATTTCTGCATTTTTCTTCATCACAACAACTTACCTTAGTCCACAGATCATATGTACGAAGGTTGAAGTTGATTCGACGAAAAATGTCGAATAGGTGATTAAAACTAAGTTTTGCATTTTTTGCGATATAGCAAAAAATCTAGTTAGGCGGAAATGGGCGTGGCCAATACAAAAAAGATGGAGAATCAATCAAGGATCATGTACATATAAAGTTTTTGACTGTAGGACCTACGGTTTGGGAGCTAGTAGCTCAAACGTGTTGACCTCCGCAATAGCGCCACCTAGGTGACACGGCGTCCAAATTCTCGAACCTGAGTAGCGGTCAGGATTTTCTATCAGACTGCCATGTCAGATTTTCCCTGGCAATTTCAGGCTCTTGCGCCCATACAGACACAGCGGAGAAGAATAATAATAATAAATAATAAATAATAAATAATGAAAAATCCGTAGAAAAACAATAGGGTTCCCTGCCCTTTGGGCTTGGAACCCTAAATAATAAATAATGAAAAATCCGTAGAAAAACAATAGGGTTCCCTGCCCTTTGGGCTTGGAACCCTAACTAGAACTGCAAGCAGTTATCAACGGGTTCCAAGCCCCCAGCGCCAGTCGCCCACCCGGCCCCGCCCTCAACTTCGCCAGTCCTCACGCGGTCCCGCCCCAAAAACACGTTCTCCCGCCGGCGTCCCGTCAGCTCACTTCAACCGGCGCAACGAAACTAACACTCAGGATACGTCATTAAACCGGCAAAGCCTATACACATATCTTTCAGAGGCATGGCTGACTTCTCAATCGTGATTACAATGGAATTCCACTGTTTCCTTGTTAAAGAACGTGAAGATATAATGAGTGAGATTATCAAACAATGATCTATGCATAAACAGAATATTACCAATAACATAAATACTTGATAATGTCTTTAGATTTAATAGATTTTCAACAAAAACTATGAGTTTCATTTTGTGACTTACTGACCAAATGTTTTAAAAAATCATGAAAAATACATAAATCATCATAAAATTACCAAAATATTTTCACATGGCAGTGTTAACATGCGGAATAATATGATGTTGTTTTTAAATCAGTAGACTCAAAGCTTTTTTGAAGAAAAATTGGGAAATATAACTATAAAGGTCACAACAAAAATTAAAATATTCATAAAAAAATAGTGCTACTTTCTAAAATTAGGAGAAAAATCTCAGATCACCATAGGTACATGTGGAATGTTGTAAATGGCTTATATTTACTGTATACCTAAAAATCTTTCTAACAAAAATTAATTACGTTGTTGTCCAACTATACAGAAAAACTGGTAAAAAGTTAAAAATTCATTAAAAATCTATGCTTTTGTACAGAAATCTCAAAATATTCCCAGGTTGCCTCTGTGATGTGAGAATTGTTCTTATATTTTTGTAGGGGTCATAAATGTAAAACTTTACTTACAATAAAATAATATTTGCATTAGTGGCTGTAAACAAAAATATGTCCTATAATTAAACACAAGGGGGAGCTCAAATCAAGACGACATTTTTTTTTCTTTCATAAACCACCTAAGAGTGAACGTTGTACCAAATTACAAGAAGATTGTGAGAAGAGAATTTGCGCTACAATTGCTAGCCTAAAAATGTATTTTCATAAATATAAAGCGCAAACCTCTTCGTGGAGCTGCGGCTTTCGTGTCATAAGCTCTAGCCTATCCAGTTAACACAATCTGGAAATCTTAGCCTCTTACATGCAAATAATGATTTTTAGGAAATTTTTCAAATTTGAAATTTTAAATGATCATAAACCACGCCCACATTGATCAATCATTACCATATTGATAATGTAGTCTTAAGACTCTACAATGATGACAACCACTAAGTTTCGTGCAGATCCATTTAACCAGGTCAGCAGTATAATGTATTGCTATTTATAGCGCCCCCTATTGTTTAATCAAGGTGAAAATCAAGACATACACTTGAATTGACCTTAGGTTTGACTGTTATGAACAGCTTTGAAAAATGTCCAAATATTTTGAAGTTATGCTAAAAAAACTTTTTCATTCCCCAAAAAATATTTAAAAAATTCATATTTAAAAAAGTAAGAAAATTATCCAAAATCCCTTCAGATCGTTTGGTCAGCCGCTCCTCCTCTCTTGTCAGGCAAAGTTGTGATGTGATTGGGTTTGACGGCCGGGAGGAGTTAACGAAAGTACGTTTGACTTACTATGCAAATTTCTACTAATTAGCATAAGTTTAAAACATTTTTTAAAATACTCATCTTAATTTGACTGAGTCAATGAACATACTGGATGAGACCATTTGCTTGTTTACTAAAATATTGAGGAGAAAAATGCCAAAAACATTTTTGGGGTACAACAGCGCCAACTATTGGACAAACTTCAAACTTTTTTCTGTGATTGTAGATGTCACTATGACTGATATAATTTGTAACTTTCTGTATAGAATATGTATTTTTCATCAGTTAAAGGGCAAAAAATTTTAAAGCCTATAAGCCACGCCCACTTTTTAATCATTTTCAAAATATAGCTTAAGGGTCCAATGATTAACATATGTGCCAAGTTCTGTGGAAATCCATCAAGCCGTTTAGCTCAAACTAACTTTTTGACTCTTTAGCGCCCCCTTTTGGTGAATCCAAACAAAATGGGGAAGGTAGGGCTTACCGCTCATACTTCATAAGGTTCTAGAGTCTCATCACTTTATCTTGAGATATGGTGAAGATATCATCAATTAGCACATGTGCTAGCTAGCGCACTGATTTTGACATGGTGTCATTAGCCCAATTTTCAATATTTCTGCGTTTTTCTGCATCACAACAACTTATCTTAGTCCATAGATCATATGTACGAAGTTTGAAGTTGATTCGACGAAAAATGACGAATAGGTGATTAAAACTAAGCTTTGCATTTTTTGCGATCTAGCAAAAAATCTAGTTAGGCGGAAATGGGCGTGGCCAATACAAAAAAGATGGGGAATCATCCAAGGATCATGTACATATAAAGTTTTTGACTGTAGGACCTACGGTTTGGGAGCTAGTAGCTGAAACGTGTTGACCTCCGCAATAGCGCCACCTAGGTGACGCGGGGTCCAAATTTTTGAATCTGAGTAGCGGTCAGGATTTTCTATCAGACTGCCATGTCAGATTTTCCCTGACAATTTCAGGCTCTTGCGCCCATATAGTTTTAGCGGAGAAGAATAATAATAAATAATAACTAGAACTGCAAGCAGTTATCAACGGGTTCCAAGCCCCCAGCGCCAGTCGCCCACCCGCCCCGCCCTCAACTTCGCCAGTCCTCACGCGGTCCCGCCCCCAAAACACGTTCTCCCGCCGGCGTCCCGTCAGCTCACTTCAACCGGCGCAACGAAAGTAACACTCAGGATACGTCGTTAAACCTGCAAAGCCTATACACATATCTTTCAGAGGCATGGCTGACTTCTCAATGGTGATTACAATGGAATTCCACTGTTTCCTTATTAAAGAACGTGAAGATTTAATGAGTGAGATTATCAAACAATGATCTATACATCAACAGGATATAACCAATAACATAAATACTTGATAATGTCTTTAGATTCAAAAGATTTTCAACAAAAACTATGAGTTTCATTTTGTGACTTACTGACCAAATGTTTTAAAAAATCATGAAAAATACATAAATCATCCTAAAATTACCAAAATATTCTCACATGGCAGTGTTAACATGCGGAATAATATGATGTTGTTTTTAAATCAGTAGGCTCAAAGCTTTTTTGAAGAAAAATTGGGAAATATAACTATAAAGGTCACAACAAAAATTGAAATATTCATAAAAAAATAGTGCTACTTTCTAAAATTAGGAGAAAAATCTCAGATCACCATAGGTACATGTGGAATGTTGTAAATGCCTTATATTTACTGTATACCTAAAAAGCTTTCTAACAAAAATTAATTACGTTGTTGTCCAACTATACAGAAAAACTGGTAAAAAGTTAAAAATTCATTAAAAATCTATGCTTTTGTACAGAAATCTCAAAATATTCCCAGGTTGCCTATGTGATGTGAGAATTCTTCTTATATTTTTGTTGGGGTCATAAATGTAAAACTGTACTTACAATAAAATAATATTTGCATTAGTGGCTGTAGACAAAAATATGTCCTATAATTAAACACAAGGGGGAGCTCAAATCAAGACGACATTTTTTTTCTTTCATAAACCACCTAAGAGTGAACTTTGTGGCAAATTACAAGAAGATTGTGAGAACAGAATTTGCGCTACAATTGCTAGCCTAAAAATGTATTTTCGTAAATATAAAGCGCAAACCTCTTTGTGGAGCTGCGGCTTTCGTGACATAAGCTTTAGCCTATCCAGTTAACACAATCTGGAAATCTTAGCCTCTTACATTCAAATAGTGATTTTTAGGAAATTTTTCAAATTTGACAATTTAAATGATCATAAACCACGCCCACTTTGATCAATCATTATCATATTGATAATGTAGTCTTAAGACTCTATAGTGATGACAGCCACTAAGTTTCGTGCAGATCCATTTAGCCGGTTCAGCAGTATAATTTCTTCCCAGTTATAGCGCCCCCTATTGTTTAATCAAGTTGAAAACCAGGACATACACTTGAATTGACCTTAGGTATGACTGTTATGAACAGCTTTGAAAAATGTCAAAATCTTTTGAGGTTACGCTAAAAAAACTTTTTCATTCCCCAAAAATTATTTTAAAAAATCATATTAAAAAAAATAAGCAAATTATCCAAAATCCCTTCACAACTTTTGGTCAGCCGCTCCTCCTATCTTGTCAGGGAAAGTTGTGATGTGATTGAGATTGACGGCCGGGAGGAGTTAACGAAAGTACGTTTGACTTACTATGCAAATTTCTACTAATTAGCATAAGTTTAAAACACTTTTTAAAATACTCATCTAAATTTGACTGACTCAATGAACATACTGGATGAGATCATTTGTTTGTTTAAGAAAAAAATTGGGAGAAACATGCCAAAAACATTTTTGGGGTACAACAGCGCCAACTATTGGACAAAATTCAAAAAATTTTCTGTGATTGTAGATGTCACTATGACTGATAGGATTTGTAACTTTCTGTATAGAATATGTATTTTTCATCAGTTAAAGGGCGAAAATTTTTAAAGCCTATAAGCCACGCCCACTTTTTAATCATTTTCAAAATATAGCTTAAGGGTCCAATGATTAACACATGTGCCAAGTTCTGTGGAAATCCATCAAGCCGTTTAGCTCAAACTAACTTTTTGACTCTTTAGCGCCCCCTTTTGGTGAATCCAAACAAAATGGGGAAGATAGGGCTTACCGCTCATATTTCATAAGGGTCTAGAGTCTCATCACTTTATCTTGATATATGGTGAAGATATCATCAATTAGCACATGTGCTAGCTAGCGCACTGATTTTGACATGGTGTCATTAGCCCAATTTTCAACATTTCTGCGTTTTTCTGCATCACAACAACTTATCTTAGTCCATAGATCATATGTACGAAGTTTGAAGTTGATTCGACGAAAAATGACGAATAGGTGATTAAAACTAAGTTTTGCATTTTTTGCGATCTAGCAAAAAATCTAGTTAGGCGGAAATGGGCGTGGCCAATACAAGAAAGATGGGGAATCAGCCAAGGATCATGTACATATAAAGTTTTTGACTGTAGGACCTACGGTTTGGGAGCTAGTAGCTGAAACGTGTTGACCTCCGCAATAGCGCCACCTAGGTGACGCGGGGTCCAAATTTTCGAATCTGAGTAGCGGTCAGGATTTTCTATCAGACTGCCATGTCAGATTTTCCCTGGCAATTTCAGGCTCCTGCCCCCATACAAACATAGCGGAGAAGAATAATAATAACTAGAACTGCAAGCAGTTATCAACGGGTTCCAAGCCCCCAGCGCCAGTCGCCCACCCGCCCCGCCCTCAACTTCGCCAGTCCTCACGCGGTCCCGCCCCAAAAACACGTTCTCCCGCCGGCGTCCCGTCAGCTCACTTCAACCGGCGCAATGAAAGTAACACTCAGGATACGTCATTAAACCTGCAAAGCCTATACACATATCTTTCAGAGGCATGGCTGACTTCTCAATCGTGATTACAATGGAATTCCACTGTTTCCTTATTAAAGAACGTGAAGATTTAATGAGTGAGATTATCAAACAATCATCTATACATCAACAGAATATTACAAATAACATAAAGACTTGATAATGTCTTTAGATTTAATAGATTTTCAACAAAAACAATGAGTTTCATTTTGTGACTTACTGATCAATTGTTTTAAAAAATCATGAAAAATACATAAATCATCATAAAATTACCAAAATATTCTCACATGGCAGTGTTAACATGCGGAATAATATGATGTTGTTTTTAAATCAGTTGACTCAAAGCTTTTTTGAAGAAAAATTAGGAAATATAACTATAAAGGTCACAACAAAAATTTAAATATTCATAAAAAAATAGTGCTACTTTCTATAATTAGGAGAAAAATCTCAGATCACCATAGGTACGTGTGGAATGTTGTAAATGGCTTATATTTACTCTATACCTAAAAAGTTTTCTAACAAAAATTAATTACGTTGTTGTCCAACTATACAGAAAAACTGGTAAAAAGTTAAAAATTAATTAAAAATCTATGCTTTTGTACAGAAATCTCAAAATATTCCCAGGTTGCCTCTGTGACGTGAGAATTCTTCTAATATTTTTGTTGGGGTCATAAATGTAAAACTGTACTTACAATAAAATAATATTTTCATTAGTGTCTGTAGACAAAAATATGTCCTAAAATTAAACACAAGGGGGAGCTCATATCAAGACGACATTTTTTTTGTTTCATAAACCACCTAAGAGTGAACTTTGTAGCAAATTACAAGAAGGTTGTGAGAACAGAATTTGCGCTACAATTGCTAGCCTAAAAATGTATTTTCATAAATATAAAGCGTAAACCTCAACATGGAGCTGCGGCTTTCGTGACATAAGCTCTAGCCTATCCAGCTAACACAATCTGGAAATCTTAGCCTCTTACATGCAAATAATGATTTTTAGGAAATTTTTCAAATTTGAAATTTTAAATGATCATAAGCCACGCCCACTTTGATAAATCATTACCATATTGATAATGTAATCTTAAGACTCTATAGTGATGACAACCACTAAGTTTCGTGCAGATCCATTTAGCCAGTTCAGCAGTATAATTTCTTCCCAGTTATAGCGCCCCCTATTGTTTAATCAAGTTGAAAACCAGGACATACACTTGAATTGACCTTAGGTATGACTGTTATGAACAGCTTTGAAAAATGTCAAAATCTTTTGAAGTTACTCTAAAAAAACTTTTTCATTCTCCAAAATTTAAAAAAAAAATCATATTAAAAAAAATAAGCAAATTATCCAAAATCCCTTCACATCTTTTGGTCAGCCGCTCCTCCTCTCTTGTCAGGGAAAGATGTGATGTGATTGAGTTTGACGGCCGGGAGGAGTTAACGAAAGTACGTTGGACTTACTATGCAAATTTCTACTAATTTGCATAAGTTTAAAACATTTTTTAAAATACTCATCTAAATTTGACTGACTCAATGAACATACTGGATGAGATCATTTGTTTTTTTACGAAAGTAATGGGGAGAAACATGCCAAAAATATTTTTGGGGTACCACAGCGCCACCTATTGGACAAAATTCAAAAAAATTTCTGTGATTGTAGATGTCATTATGACTGATATGAATTGTAATTTTCTGTATAGAATATGTATTTTTCAGGAGTAAATGGGCGAAAACGTTTAAAGCCTATTTATAGCCTATAAGCCACGCCCACTTTTTAATCATTTTCAAAATATAGCTTAAGGGTCCGATGATTAACATATGTGCCAAGTTCTGTGGAAATCCATCAAGCCGTTTAGCTGAAACAAACTTTTTGACTCTTTAGCGCCCCCTATTGGTGAATCCACACAAAATCGGGTAGATAGGGCTTACCGCTCATACTTCATAAGGGTGTAGAGTCTCATCAATTTATCTTGAGAAATGGTGAAGATATCATCAATTACCACATGTGCTAGCTAGCACACTGATTTTGACATGGTGTCATTAGCCCAATTTTCAATATTTCTGCCTTTTTCTTCATCACCACAACTTATCTTAGTCCATAGATCATATGTACGAAGTTTGAAGTTGATTCGACGAAAAATGACGAATAGGTGATTAAAAGTAAGTTTTGAGTTTTTTGCGATCTAGCAAAAAATCTAGTTAGGCGGAAATGGGCGTGGCCAATACAAAAAAGATGGAGAATCACCCAAGGATCATGTACATATAAAGTTTATGACTGTAGGACCTACGGTTTGGGAGCTAGTAGCTGAAACGTGTTGACCTCCGCAATAGCGCCACCTAGGTGACGCGGGGTCCAAATTTTCGAATCTGAGTAGCGGTCAGGATTTTGTATCAGACTGCCATGTCAGATTTTTCCTGGCAATTTCTGGCTCCTGCCCCCATACAAACGTAGCGGAGAAGAATAATAAATAATAATGAAAAATCCGTAGAAAAACAATAGGGTTCCCTGCCCTTTGGGCTTGGAACCCTAACTAGAACTGCAAGCAGTTATCAACGGGTTCCAAGCCCCCAGCGCCAGTCGCCCACCCGCCCCGCCCTCAACTTCGCCAGTCCTCACGCGGTCCCGCCCCAAAAACACGTTCTCCCGCCGGCGTCCCGTCAGCTCACTTCAACCGGCGCAATGAAAGTAACACTCAGGATACGTCATTAAACCTGCAAAGCCTATACACATATCTTTCAGAGGCATGGCTGACTTCTCAATCGTGATTACAATGGAATTCCACTGTTTCCTTATTAAAGAACGTGAAGATTTAATGAGTGAGATTATCAAACAATCATCTATACATCAACAGAATATTACAGATAACATAAAGACTTGATAATGTCTTTAGATTTAATAGATTTTCAACAAAAACAATGAGTTTCATTTTGTGACTTACTGATCAATTGTTTTAAAAAATCATGAAAAATACATAAATCATCATAAAATTACCAAAATATTCTCACATGGCACTGTTAACATGCGGAATAATATGATGTTGTTTTTAAATCAGTTGACTCAAAGCTTTTTTGAAGAAAAATTAGGAAATATAACTATAAAGTTCACAACAAAAATTTAAATATTCATAAAAAAATAGTGCTACTTTCTATAATTAGGAGAAAAATCTCAGATCACCGTAGGTACGTGTGGAATGTTGTTAATGGCTTATATTTACTGTATACCTAAAAAGTTTTCTAACAAAAATTAATTACGTTGTTGTCCAACTATACAGAAAAACTGGTAAAAAGTTAAAAATTAATTAAAAATCTATGCTTTTGTACAGAAATCTCAAAATATTCCCAGGTTGCCTCTGTGACGTGAGAATTCTTTTTATATTTTTGTTGGGGTCATAAATGTAAAACTGTACTTACAATAAAATAATATTTGCATTAGTGTCTGTAGACAAAAATATGTCCTAAAATTAAACACAAGGGGGAGCTCATATCAAGACGACATTTTTTTGTTTCATAAACCACCTAAGAGTGAACTTTGTAGCAAATTACAAGAAGGTTGTGAGAACAGAATTTGCGCTACAATTGCTAGCCTAAAAATGTATTTTCATAAATATAAAGCGTAAAACCTCAACATGGAGCTGCGGCTTTCGTGACATAAGCTCTAGCCTATCCAGCTAACACAATCTGGAAATCTTAGCCTCTTACATGCAAATAATGATTTTTAGGAAATTTTTCAAATTTGAAATTTTAAATTATCATAAGCCACGCCCACTTTGATAAATCATTACCATATTGATAATGTAATCTTAAGACTCTATAGTGATGACAACCACTAAGTTTCGTGCAGATCCATTTAGCCAGTTCAGCAGTATAATTTCTTCCCAGTTATAGCGCCCCCTATTGTTTAATCAAGTTGAAAACCAGGACATACACTTGAATTGACCTTAGGTATGACTGTTATGAACAGCTTTGAAAAATGTCAAAATCTTTTGAAGTTACTCTAAAAAAACTTTTTCATTCTCCAAAATTTAAAAAAAAAAATCATATTAAAAAAAATAAGCAAATTATCCAAAATCCCTTCACATCTTTTGGTCAGCCGCTCCTCCTCTCTTGTCAGGGAAAGATGTGATGTGATTGAGTTTGACGGCCGGGAGGAGTTAACGAAAGTACGTTGGACTTACTATGCAAATTTCTACTAATTTGCATAAGTTTAAAACATTTTGTAAAATACTCATCTAAATTTGACTGACTCAATGAACATACTGGATGAGATCATTTGTTTTTTTACGAAAGTAATGGGGAGAAACATGCCAAAAATATTTTTGGGGTACCACAGCGCCACCTATTGGACAAAATTCAAAAAATTTTCTGTGATTGTAGATGTCATTATGACTGATATGAATTGTAATTTTCTGTATAGAATATGTATTTTTCAGGAGTAAATGGGCGAAAACGTTTAAAGCCTATTTATAGCCTATAAGCCACGCCCACTTTTTAATCATTTTCAAAATATAGCTTAAGGGTCCGATGATTAACATATGTGCCAAGTTCTGTGGAAATCCATCAAGCCGTTTAGCTGAAACAAACTTTTTGACTCTTTAGCGCCCCCTATTGGTGAATCCACACAAAATCGGGTAGATAGGGCTTACCGCTCATACTTCATAAGGGTCTGGAGTCTCATAAATTTATCTTGAGAAATGGTGAAGATATCATCAATTACCACATGTGCTAGCTAGCACACTGATTTTGACATGGTGTCATTAGCCCAATTTTCAATATTTCTGCATTTTTCTTTCATCACCACAACTTATCTTAGTCCATAGATCATATGTACGAAGTTTGAAGTTGATTCGACGAAAAATGACGAATAGGTGATTAAAAGTAAGTTTTGCGTTTTTTGCGATCTAGCAAAAAATCTAGTTAGGCGGAAATGGGCGTGGCCAATACAAAAAAGATGGAGAATCACCCAAGGATCATGTACATATAAAGTTTATGACTGTACGACATACGGTTTGGGAGCTAGTAGCTGAAACGTGTTGACCTCCGCAATAGCGCCACCTAGGTGACGCGGGGTCCAAATTTTCGAAACTGAGTAGCGGTCAGGATTTTCTATCAGACTGCCATGTCAGATTTTCCCTGGCAATTTCAGGCTCTTGCCCCCATAAAGATCAAGCGGAGAAGAATAATAAATAATAATGAAAAATCCGTAGAAAAACAATAGGGTTCCCTGCCCTTTGGGCTTGGAACCCTAACTAGAACTGCAAGCAGTTATCAACGGGTTCCAAGCCCCCAGCGCCAGTCGCCCACCCGCCCCGCCCTCAACTTCGCCAGTCCTCACGCGGTCCAGCCCCAAAAACACGTTCTCCCGCCGGCGTCCCGTCAGCTCACTTCAACCGGCGCAATGAAACTAACACTCAGGATACGTCATTAAACCGGCAAAGCCTATACACATATCTTTCAGAGGCATGGCTGACTTCTCAATCGTGGTTACAATGGAATTCCACTGTTTCCTTATTAAAGAACGTGAAGATTTAATGAGTGAGATTATCAAACAATATCTATACATCAACGGAATATTACAAATAGCATAAATCCTTGATAATGTCTTTAGATTTAAAAGATTTTCAACAAAAACTATGAGTTTCATTTTGTGACTTACTGACCAAATGTTTTAAAAAATCATGAAAAATACACAAATCATCCTAAAATTACCAAAATATTCTCACATGGCAGTGTTAACATGCGGAATACTATGATGTTGTTTTTAAATCAGTAGACTCAAAGCTTTTTTGAAGAAAAAATTGGGAAATATAACTATAAAGGTCACAACAAAAATTAAAATATTCATAAAAAAATAGTGCTACTTTCTAAAATTAGGAGAAAAATCTCAGATCACCATAGGTACATGTGGAATGTTGTAAATGGCTTATATTTACTGTATACCTAAAAAGCTTTCTAAAACAAATATTAATTACTTTGTTGTCCAACTATACAGAAAAACTGGTAAAAAGTTAAAAATTCATTAAAAATCTATGCTTTTGTATAGAAATCTCAAAATATTCCCAGGTTGCTTCTGTGATGTGAGAATTCTTCTCATATTTTTGATGGGGTCATAAATGTAAAACTGTACTTACAATAAAATAATATTTGCATTAGTGGCTGTAGACAAAAATATGTCCTACAATTAAACACTAGGGGGAGCTCAAATCAAGACGACATTTTTTTTGTTTCATAAACCACCTAAGAGTGAACTTTTTGGCAAATTACAAGAAGATTGTGAGAACAGAATTTGCGCTACAATTGCTAGCCTAAAAATTTATTTTCGTAAATATAAAGCGCACACCTCTTCGTGGAGCTGCGGCTTTCGTGACCTAAGCTCTAGCCTATCCAGTTAAGACAATCTGGAAATCTTAGCCTGTTACATGCAAATAGTGATTTTTAGGAAATTTTTCAAATTTGAAATTTTAAATGATCATAAACCACGCCCACTTTGATCAATCATTACCATATTGATATTGTGGTCTTAAGACTCTATAGTGATGATAACCACTAAGTTTCGTGCAGATCCATTTAGCCAGTTCAGCAGTATAATTTCTTCCCAGTTATAGCGCCCCCTATTGTTTAATCAAGTTGAAAACCAGGACATACACTTGAATTGACCTTAGGTATGGCTGTTATGAACAGCTTTGAAAATTGTCAAAATCTTTTGAAGTTACGCTAAAAAAACTTTTTCATTCCCAAAAAATTATTTTAAAAAATCATATTAAAAAAAATAAGCAAATTATCCAAAATCCCTTCACAACTTTTGGTCAGCCGCTCCTCCTCTCTTGTCAGGGAAAGTTGTGATGTGATTGAGTTTGACGGCCGGGAGGAGTTAACGAAAGTACGTTTGACATACTATGCAAATTTCTACTAATTAGCATAAGTTTAAAACACTTTTTAAAATACTCATCTAAATTTGACTGACTCAATGAACATACTGGATGAGATCATTTGTTTGTTTACGAAAAAAATGGGGAGAAACATGCCAAAAATATTTTTGGGGTACCACAGCGCCACCTATTGGACAAAATTCAAAAAATTTTCTGTGATTGTAGATGTCACTATGACTGATAAGAATTGTAATTTTCTGTTTAGAATATATATTTTTCATGAGTAAAAGGGCGAAAAATTTTAAAGCCTATAAGCCACGCCCACTTTTTAATCATTTTCAAAATGTAGCTTAAGGGTCCGATGACTAACATATGTGCCAAGTTCTGGGGAAATCCATCAAGCCGTTTAGCTCAAACAAACTTTTTGACTCTTTAGCGCCCCCTATTGGTGAATCCAAACAAAATGGGGTAGATAGGGCTTACCGCTCATACTTCATAAGGGTCTAGAGTCTCATCAGTTTATCTTGAGAAATGGTGAAGATATCATCAATTACCACATGTGCTAGCTAGCGCGCTGATTTTGACATGGTGTCATTAGCCCAATTTTCAATATTTCTGCATTTTTCTTCATCACAACAACTTAGCTTAGTCCATAGATCACATGTACGAAGTTTGAAGTTGATTCGACAAAAAATGATGAATAGGTGATTAAAAGTAAGTTTTGCGTTTTTTGCGATCTAGCAAAAAATCTAGTTAGGCGGAAATGGGCGTGGCCAATACAAAAAAGATGGAGAATCATCCAAGGATCATGGACATATGAAGTTTTTGACTATAGGACCTACGGTTTGGGAGCTAGTAACTAAAACGTGTTGACCTCCGCAATAGCGCCACCTAGGTGACGCGGGGTCCAAATTTTCGAATCTGAGTAGCGGTCAGGATTTTCTATCAGACTGCCATGTCAGATTTTCCCTGGCAATTTCAGGCTCTTGCGCCCATACAGACACAGCGGAGAAGAATAATAATAATAAATAATAAATAATAAATAATGAAAAATCCGTAGAAAAACAATAGGGTTCCCTGCCCTTTGGGCTTGGAACCCTAACTAGAACTGCAAGCAGTTATCAACGGGTTCCAAGCCCCCAGCGCCAGTCGCCCACCCGCCCCGCCCTCAACTTCGCCAGTCCTCACGCGGTCCCGCCCCAAAAACACGTTCTCCCGCCGGCGTCCCGTCAGCTCACTTCAACCGGCGCAATGAAAGTAACACTCAGGATACGTCATTAAACCTGCAAAGCCTATACACATATCTTTCAGAGGCATGGCTGACTTCTCAATCGTGATTACAATGGAATTCCACTGTTTCCCTATTAAAGAACGTGAAGATTTAATGAGTGAGATTATCAAACAATCATCTATACATCAACAGAATATTACAAATAACATAAAGACTTGATAATGTCTTTAGATTTAATAGATTTTCAACAAAAACAATGAGTTTCATTTTGTGACTTACTGATCAATTGTTTTAAAAAATCATGAAAAATACATAAATCATCATAAAATTACCAAAATATTCTCACATGGCAGTGTTAACATGCGGAATAATATGATGTTGTTTTTAAATCAGTTGACTCAAAGCTTTTTTGAAGAAAAATTAGGAAATATAACTATAAAGGTCACAACAAAAATTTAAATATTCATAAAAAAATAGTGCTACTTTCTATAATTAGGAGAAAAATCTCAGATCACCATAGGTACGTGTGGAATGTTGTAAATGGCTTATATTTACTGTATACCTAAAAAGTTTTCTAACAAAAATTAATTACGTTGTTGTCCAACTATACAGAAAAACTGGTAAAAAGTTAAAAATTAATTAAAAATCTATGCTTTTGTACAGAAATCTCAAAATATTCCCAGGTTGCCTCTGTGACGTGAGAATTCTTCTTATATTTTTGTTGGGGTCATAAATGTAAAACTGTACTTACAATAAAATAATATTTGCATTAGTGTCTGTAGACAAAAATATGTCCTAAAATTAAACACAAGGGGGAGCTCATATCAAGACGACATTTTTTTTGTTTCATAAACCACCTAAGAGTGAACTTTGTAGCAAATTACAAGAAGGTTGTGAGAACAGAATTTGCGCTACAATTGCTAGCCTAAAAAATGTATTTTCATAAATATAAAGCGTAAACCTCAACATGGAGCTGCGGCTTTCGTGACATAAGCTCTAGCCTATCCAGCTAACACAATCTGGAAATCTTAGCCTCTTACATGCAAATAATGATTTTTAGGAAATTTTTCAAATTTGAAATTTTAAATGATCATAAGCCACGCCCACTTTGATAAATCATTACCATATTGATAATGTAATCTTAAGACTCTATAGTGATGACAACCACTAAGTTTCGTGCAGATCCATTTAGCCAGTTCAGCAGTATAATTTCTTCCCAGTTATAGCGCCCCCTATTGTTTAATCAAGGTGAAAACCAGGACATACACTTGAATTGACCTTAGGTATGACTGTTATGAACAGCTTTGAAAAATGTCAAAATCTTTTGAAGTTACTCTAAAAAAACTTTTTCATTCTCCAAAATAAAAAAAAAAAAATCATATTAAAAAAAATAAGCAAATTATCCAAAATCCCTTCACATCTTTTGGTCAGCCGCTCCTCCTCTCTTGTCAGGGAAAGATGTGATGTGATTGAGTTTGACGGCCGGGAGGAGTTAACGAAAGTACGTTGGACTTACTATGCAAATTTCTACTAATTTGCATAAGTTTAAAACATTTTTTAAAATACTCATCTAAATTTGACTGACTCAATGAACATACTGGATGAGATCATTTGTTTTTTTACGAAAGTAATGGGGAGAAACATGCCAAAAATATTTTTGGGGTACCACAGCGCCACCTATTGGACAAAATTCAAAAAATTTTCTGTGATTGTAGATGTCATTATGACTGATATGAATTGTAATTTTCTGTATAGAATATGTATTTTTCAGGAGTAAATGGGCGAAAACGTTTAAAGCCTATTTATAGCCTATAAGCCACGCCCACTTTTTAATCATTTTCAAAATATAGCTTAAGGGTCCGATGATTAACATATGTGCCAAGTTCTGTGGAAATCCATCAAGCCGTTTAGCTGAAACAAACTTTTTGACTCTTTAGCGCCCCCTATTGGTGAATCCACACAAAATCGGGTAGATAGGGCTTACCGCTCATACTTCATAAGGGTGTAGAGTCTCATCAATTTATCTTGAGAAATGGTGAAGATATCATCAATTACCACATGTGCTAGCTAGCACACTGATTTTGACATGGTGTCATTAGCCCAATTTTCAATATTTCTGCCTTTTTCTTCATCACCACAACTTATCTTAGTCCATAGATCATATGTACGAAGTTTGAAGTTGATTCGACGAAAAATGACGAATAGGTGATTAAAAGTAAGTTTTGAGTTTTTTGCGATCTAGCAAAAAATCTAGTTAGGCGGAAATGGGCGTGGCCAAAACAAAAAAGATGGAGAATCACCCAAGGATCATGTACATATAAAGTTTATGACTGTAGGACCTACGGTTTGGGAGCTAGTAGCTGAAACGTGTTGACCTCCGCAATAGCGCCACCTAGGTGACGCGGGGTCCAAATTTTCGAATCTGAGTAGCGGTCAGGATTTTGTATCAGACTGCCATGTCAGATTTTTCCTGGCAATTTCTGGCTCCTGCCCCCATACAAACGTAGCGGAGAAGAATAATAAATAATAATGAAAAATCCGTAGAAAAACAATAGGGTTCCCTGCCCTTTGGGCTTGGAACCCTAAATAATGAAAAATCCGTAGAAAAACAATAGGGTTCCCTGCCCTTTGGGCTTGGAACCCTAACTAGAACTGCAAGCAGTTATCAACGGGTTCCAAGCCACCAGCGCCAGTCGCCCACCCGCCCCGCCCTCAACTTCGCCAGTCCTCACGCGGTGCCGCCCCAAAAACACGTTCTCCCGCCGGCGTCCCGTCAGCTCACTTCAACCGGAGCAATGAAAGTAACACTCAGGATACGTCATCAAACCTCTAAAGCCTATACACATATCTTTCAGAGGCATGGCTGACTTCTCAATGGTGATTACAATGGAATTCCACTGTTTCCTTATTAAAGAACGTGAAGATTTAATGAGTGAGATTATCAAACAATAATCTATACATCAACAGAATATCACAAATAACATAAATACTTGATAATGTCTTTAGATTTAAAAGATTTTCAACAAAAACTATGAGTTTCATTTTGTGACTTACTGACCAAATGTTTTAAAAAATCATGAAAAATACATAAATCATCATAAAATTACCAAAATATTCTCACATGGCAGTGTTAACATGCTGAATAATATGATGTTGTTTTTAAATCAGTAGACTCAAAGCTTTTTTGAAGAAAAATCGGTAAATATAACTGTAAGGCTCACAGTCAAAATTAAAATATTCATAAAAAAATAATGCTACTTTCTAAAATTAATAGAAAAATCTCAGATCACCATAGGCACATGTGGAATGTTATAAATGTTTTTTATTTACTTTGTACCTAAGAAAAACTTTCTAACAAAAAATAGTTACTTTTTGTCCAACTATACAAAAAACTGGCAAAAAGTAAAAAATTCATTAAAAATCAATGCTTTTGTACAAAAATCTCAAAATATTCCCAGATTTTCTCTGTGATGTGTCTATTGTGCTCATATTTTTGTAAAGATCATAATTGTTAAACTTCTCTTACAATAAAATAATATTTGCATTAGTGGCTTTAGACAAAAATATGTCCTATAATTAAACACAAGGGGGAGCTCAAATCCAGACGACATTTTTTTTGTTTCATAAACCACCTAAGAGTGAACTTTGTGCCAAATTACAAGAAGATTGTGAGAATAGAATTTGCGCTATAATTGCTAGCCTAAAAATGTATTTTCATAAATATAAAGCGCAAACCTCTATGTGGAGCTGCGGCTTTCGTGGCATAAGCTCTAGCCTATCCAGTTAACACAATCTGGAAATCTTAGCCTCTTACATGCAAATAATGATTTTTAGGAAATTTTTCAAATTTGACATTTTAAATGATCATAAACCACGCCCACTTTGATCAATCATTACCATATTGATAATGTAGTCTTAAGACTCTATAGTGATGACAACCACTAAGTTTCGTGCAGATCCATTTAGCCGGTTCAGCAGTATAATTTCGTCCCAGTTATAGCGCCCCCTATTGTTTAATCAAGGTGAAAATCAAGACATACACTTGAATTGACCTTAGGTTTGACTGTTATGAACAGTTTTGAAAAATGTCCAAATATTTTGAAGTTATGCTAAAAAAACTTTTTCATTCCCCAAAAAATATTTCAAAAATTCATATTTAAAAAAGTAAGCAAATTATCCAAAATCCCTTCAGATCGTTTGGTCAGCCGCTCTTCCTCTCTTGTCAGGCAAAGTTGTGATGTGATTGGGTTTGACGGCCGGGAGGAGTTAACGAAAGTACGTTTGACTTACTATGCAAATTTCTACTAATTAGCATAAGTTTAAAACATTTTTAAAATACTCATCTTAATTTGACTGAGGCAATGAACATACTGGATGAGACCATTTGCTTGTTTACTAAAATGTTGAGGAGAAAAATGCCAAAAACATTTTTGGGGTACAACAGCGCCAACTATTGGACAAACTTCAAACTTTTTTCTGTGATTGTAGATGTCACTATGACTGATATAATTTGTAACTTTCTGTATAGAATATGTATTTTTCATCAGTTAAAGGGCAAAAAATTTTAAAGCCTATAAGCCACGCCCACTTTTTAATCATTTTCAAAATATAGCTTAAGGGTCCAATGATTAACATATGTGCCAAGTTCTGTGGAAATCCATCAAGCCGTTTAGCTCAAACTAACTTTTTGACTCTTTAGCGCCCCCTTTTGGTGAATCCAAACAAAATGGGGAAGGTAGGGCTTACCGCTCATACTTCATAAGGGTCTAGAGTCTCATCACTTTATCTTGAGATATGGTGAAGATATCATCAATTAGCACATGTGCTAGCTAGCGCACTGATTTTGACATGGTGTCATTAGCCCAATTTTCAATATTTCTGCGTTTTTCTGCATCACAACAACTTATCTTAGTCCATAGATCATATGTACGAAGTTTGAAGTTGATTCGACGAAAAATGACGAATAGGTGATTAAAAGTAAGTTTTGCATTTTTTGCGATCTAGCAAAAAATCTAGTTAGGCGGAAATGGGCGTGGCCAATACAAAAAAGATGGGGAACCATCCAAGGATCATGTACATATAAAGTTTTTGACTGTAGGACCTACGGTTTGGGAGCTAGTAGCTGAAACGTGTTGACCTCCGCAATAGCGCCACCTAGGTGACGCGGGGTCCAAATTTTCGAATCTGAGTAGCGGTCAGGATTTTCTATCAGACTGCCATGTCAGATTTTCCCTGGCAATTTCAGGCTCTTGCGCCCATATAGTTTTACCGGAGAAGAATAATAATAAACTAGAACTGCAAGCAGTTATCAACGGGTTCCAAGCCCCCAGCGCCAGTCGCCCACCCGCCCCGCCCTCAACTTCGCCAGTCCTCATGCGGTCCAGCCCCAAAAACACGTTCTCCCGCCGGCGTCCCGTCAGCTCACTTCAACCGGCGCAATGAAACTAACACTCAGGATACGTCATTAAACCAGCAAAGCCTATACACATATCTTTCAGAGGCATGGCTGACTTCTCAATCGTGGTTACAATGGAATTCCACTGTTTCCTTATTAAAGAACGTGAAGATTTAATGAGTGAGATTATCAAACAATGATCTATACATCAACGGAATATTACAAATAACATAAATCCTTGATAATGTCTTTAGATTTAAAAGATTTTCAACAAAAACTATGAGTTTCATTTTGTGACTTACTGACCAAATGTTTTAAAAAATCATGAAAAATTCACAAATCATCCTAAAATTACCAAAATATTCTCACATGGCAGTGTTAACATGCGGAATACTATGATGTTGTTTTTAAATCAGTAGACTCAAAGCTTTTATGATAAAAAAATTGGGAAATATAACTATAAAGGTCACAACAAAAATTAAAATATTCATAAAAAAATAGTGCTACTTTCTAAAATTAGGAGAAAAATCTCAGATCACCATAGGTACATGTGGAATGTTGTAAATGGCTTATATTTACTGTATACCTAAAAAGCTTTCTAAAACAAATATTAATTACGTTGTTGTCCAACTATACAGAAAAACTGGTAAAAAGTTAAAAATTCATTAAAAATCTATGCTTTTGTATAGAAATCTCAAAATATTCCCAGGTTGCGTCTGTGATGTGAGAATTCTTCTCATATTTTTGATGGGGTCATAAATGTAAAACTGTACTTACAATAAAATAATATTTGCATTAGTGGCTGTAGACAAAAATATGTCCTACAATTAAACACTAGGGGGAGCTCAAATCAAAGAGGACATTTTTTTGTTTCATAAACCACCTAAGAGTGAACTTTGTAGCAAATTACAAGAAGGTTGTGAGAACAGAATTTGCGCTACAATTGCTAGCCTAAAAATGTATTTTCATAAATATAAAGCGTAAACCTCAACATGGAGCTGCGGCTTTCGTGACATAAGCTCTAGCCTATCCAGCTAACACAATCTGGAAATCTTAGCCTCTTACATGCAAATAATGATTTTTAGGAAATTTTTCAAATTTGAAATTTTAAATGATCATAAGCCACGCCCACTTTGATAAATCATTACCATATTGATAATGTAATCTTAAGACTCTATAGTGATGACAACCACTAAGTTTCGTGCAGATCCATTTAGCCAGTTCAGCAGTATAATTTCTTCCCAGTTATAGCGCCCCCTATTGTTTAATCAAGTTGAAAACCAGGACATACACTTGAATTGACCTTAGGTATGACTGTTATGAACAGCTTTGAAAAATGTCAAAATCTTTTGAAGTTACTCTAAAAAAACTTTTTCATTCTCCAAAATTTTTAAAAAAAATCATATTAAAAAAAATAAGCAAATTATCCAAAATCCCTTCACATCTTTTGGTCAGCCGCTCCTCCTCTCTTGTCAGGGAAAGATGTGATGTGATTGAGTTTGACGGCCGGGAGGAGTTAACGAAAGTACGTTGGACTTACTATGCAAATTTCTACTAATTTGCATAAGTTTAAAACATTTTTTAAAATACTCATCTAAATTTGACTGACTCAATGAACATACTGGATGAGATCATTTGTTTTTTTACGAAAGTAATGGGGAGAAACATGCCAAAAATATTTTTGGGGTACCACAGCGCCACCTATTGGACAAAATTCAAAAAATTTTCTGTGATTGTAGATGTCATTATGACTGATATGAATTGTAATTTTCTGTATAGAATATGTATTTTTCAGGAGTAAATGGGCGAAAACGTTTAAAGCCTATTTATAGCCTATAAGCCACGCCCACTTTTTAATCATTTTCAAAATATAGCTTAAGGGTCCGATGATTAACATATGTGCCAAGTTCTGTGGAAATCCATCAAGCCGTTTAGCTGAAACAAACTTTTTGACTCTTTAGCGCCCCCTATTGGTGAATCCACACAAAATCGGGTAGATAGGGCTTACCGCTCATACTTCATAAGGGTGTAGAGTCTCATCAATTTATCTTGAGAAATGGTGAAGATATCATCAATTACCACATGTGCTAGCTAGCACACTGATTTTGACATGGTGTCATTAGCCCAATTTTCAATATTTCTGCATTTTTCTTCATCACCACAACTTATCTTAGTCCATAGATCATATGTACGAAGTTTGAAGTTGATTCGACGAAAAATGACGAATAGGTGATTAAAAGTAAGTTTTGAGTTTTTTGCGATCTAGCAAAAAATCTAGTTAGGCGGAAATGGGCGTGGCCAATACAAAAAAGATGGAGAATCACCCAAGGATCATGTACATATAAAGTTTATGACTGTAGGACCTACGGTTTGGGAGCTAGTAGCTGAAACGTGTTGACCTCCGCAATAGCGCCACCTAGGTGACGCGGGGTCCAAATTTTCGAATCTGAGTAGCGGTCAGGATTTTGTATCAGACTGCCATGTCAGATTTTTCCTGGCAATTTCTGGCTCCTGCCCCCATACAAACGTAGCGGAGAAGAATAATAAATAATAATGAAAAATCCGTAGAAAAACAATAGGGTTCCCTGCCCTTTGGGCTTGGAACCCTAATAACTAGAACTGCAAGCAGTTATCAACGGGTTCCAAGCCACCAGCGCCAGTCGCCCACCCGCCCCGCCCTCAACTTCGCCAGTCCTCACGCGGTCCCGCCCCAAAAACACGTTCTCCCGCCGGCGTCCCGTCAGCTCACTTCAACCGGCGCAATGAAACTAACACTCAGGATACGTCATTAAACCGGCTAAGCCTATACACATATCTTTCAGAGGCATGGCTGACTTCTCAATCGTGATTACAATGGAATTCCACTGTTTCCTTATTAAAGAACGTGAAGATTTAATGAGTGAGATTATTAAACAATAATCTATACATCAACAGAATGTTACAAATAACATAAATACTTTATAATGTGTTTAGATTTAATAGATTTTCAACAAAAACAATGAGTTTCATTTTGTGACTTGCTGACCAAATGTTTAAAAAAATCATGAAAAATACACAACTCATCCTAAAATTACCAAAATATTCTCACATGGCAGTGGTAACATGCGGAATAATATGATGTTGTTTTTAAATCAGTAGACTCAAAGCTTTTTTAAAGAAAAATTGGGAAATATAACTATAAAGGTCACAACAAAAATTAAAATATTCATAAAAAAATAGTGCTACTTTCTAAAATTAGGAGAAAAATCTCAGATAACCATAGGTACATGTGGAATGTTGTAAATGGCTTATATTTACTGTATACCTAAAAAGCTTTCTAACAAAAATTAATTACGTTGTTGTCCAACTATACAAAATAACTGGCAAAAAGTAAAAAATTCATTAAAAATCAATGCTTTTGTACAAAAATCTCAAAATATTCCCAGATTGCCTCTGTGACGTGTGTATTGTGGTCATATTTTTGTAAGATCATAAATGTAAAACTTTTCTTACAATAAAATAATATTTGCATTAGTGGCTGTAGACAAAAATATGTCCTATAATTGAACACTAGGGGGAGCTCAAATCAAGACGACATTTTTTTTGTTTCATAAACCACCTAAGAGTGAACTTTGTGGTAAATTACAAGAAGATTGTGAGAACAGAATTTGTGCCACACTTGCTAGCGTAAAAATGTATTTTTGTTAATATAAAGCGCAAACCTCTTTGTGGAGCTGCGGCTATCGTGACATAAGCTCTAGCCTATCCAGTAACCACAATCTGGAAATCTTAGCCTCTTACATGCAAATAGTGATTTTTAGGAAATTTTTCAAATTTGAAATTTTAAATGATCGTAAACCACGCCCACTTTGATCAATCATTACCATATTGATAATGTAGTCTTAAGACTCTATAGTGATGACAACCACTAAGTTTCGTGCAGATCCATTTAGCTGGTTGAGCAGTATAATTTCTTCCCAGTTATAGCGCCCCCTATTGTTTAATCAAGTTGAAAACCAGGACATACACTTGAATTGACCTTAGGTATGAGTGTTATGAACAGCTTTGAAAAATGTCAAAATCTTTTGAAGTTACGCTAAAAAAACTTTTTCATTCCCAAAAAATTATTTAAAAAAATCATATTAAAAAAAATAAGCAAATTATCCAAAATCCCTTCACAACTTTTGGTCAGCCGCTCCCCCCCTCTTGTCAGGCAAAGTTGTGATGTGATTGAGTTTGACGGCCGGGAGGAGTTAACGAAAGTACGTTTGACTTACTATGCAAATTTCTACTAATTAGCATAAGTTTAAATTATTTTTTAAAATACTCATCTAAATTTGACTGACTCAATGAACATACTGGATGAGCCCATTTGTTTTTTTACTAAAACATTGAGGAGAGACATGCCAAAACCTTTTTTGGGGTACAACAGCGCCACCTATTGGACAAAATTCAAATTTATATCTGTGATTGTAGATGTCACTATGACTGATAAAATTTGTAACTTTCTGTATAGAATATGTATTTTTCATCAGTTAAAGGGCGAAAATTTTTAAAGCCTATAAGCCACGCCCACTTTTTAATCATTTTCAAAATATAGCTTAAAGGTCTGATGATTAACATATGTGCCAAGTTCTGTGGAAATCCATCAAGCCGTTTAGCTCAAACTAACTTTTTGCCTCTTTAGCGCCCCCTTTTGGTGAATCCGAACAAAATGGGGAAGATAGGGCTTACCGCTCATACTTCATAAGGGTCTAGAGTCTCATCACTTTATCTTGAGATATGGTGAAGATATCATCAATTAGCACATGTGATAGCTAGCGCACTGATTTTGACATGTTGTCATTAGCCCAATTTTCAATATTTCTGCGTTTTTCTGCATCACAACAACTTATCTTAGTCCATAGATCATATGTACAAAGTTTGAAGTTGATTCGACGAAAAATGACGAATAGGTGATTAAAACTAAGTTTTGCATTTTTTGCGATCTAGCAAAAAATCTAGTTAGGCGGAAATGGGCGTGGCCAATACAAAAAAGATGGAGAATCATCCAAGGATCATGGACATATAAAGTTTTTGACTATAGGACCTACGGTTTGGGAGCTAGTAACTAAAACGTGTTGACCTCCGCAATAGCGCCACCTAGGTGACGCGGGGTCCAAATTCTCGAACCTGAGTAGCGGTCAGGATTTTCTATCAGACTGCCATGTCAGATTTTCCCTGGCAATTTCAGGCTCTTGCGCCCATACAGACACAGCGGAGAAGAATAATAATAATAAATAATAATAAATAATAAATAATAAATAATGAAAAATCCGTAGAAAAACAATAGGGTTCCCTGCCCTTTGGGCTTGGAACCCTAATAAATAATGAAAAATCCGTAGAAAAACAATAGGGTTCCCTGCCCTTTGGGCTTGGAACCCTAATAACTAGAACTGCAAGCAGTTATCAACGGGTTCCAAGCCACCAGCGCCAGTCGCCGACCCGCCCCGCACTCAACTTCGCCAGTCCTCATGCGGTCCCGCCCCAAAAACACGTTCTCCCGCCGGCGTCCCGTCAGCTCACTTCAACCGGCGCAATGAAAGTAACACTCAGGATACGTCATTAAACCTGCAAATCCTATACACATCTTTCAGAGGCATGGCTGACTTCTCAATCGTGATTACAATGGAATTCCACTGTTTCCTTATTAAAGAACGTGAAGATTTAATGAGTGAGATTATCAAACAATAATCTATACATCAACAGAATATTACAAACAACATAAATACTTGATAATGTCTTTAGATTTAATTGATTTTCAACAAAAACAATGAGTTTCATTTTGTGACTTACTGACCAAATGTTTCAAAAAATCATGAAAAATACATAACTCATCATAAAATTACCAAAATATTCTCACATGGCAGTGTTGACATGTGGAATAATATGATGTTGTTTTTAAATCAGTAGACTCAAAGCTTTTTTGAAGAAAAATCAGTAAATATAACTGTAAGGGTCACAGTCAAAATTAAAATATTCATAAAAAAATAGTGCTACTTTCTAAAATTTATAGAAAAATCTCAGATCACCATAGGTACATGTTGAATGTTGTAATTGGTTTATATTTACTGTATACCTAAAAAACTTTCTAACAAAAATTAATTACGTTGTTGTCCAACTATACAGAAAAACTGGCAAAAAGTTAAAAAATCATTAAAAATCAATGCTTTCGTACAAAAATCTCAAAATATTCCGAGATTGCCTCTGTGATGTGAGAATTCTTTTTATATTTTTGTTGGGGTCATAAATGTAAAATTGTACCTACAATAAAATAATATTTGCGTTAGTTGCTGTAGACAAAAATATGTCCTATAATTAAACACAAGGGGGAGCTCAAATCAAGACGACATTTTTTTTGTTTCATAAACCACCTTAGAGTGAACTTTATGGCAAATGTCAAGAAGATTGTGAAAACAGAATTTGCGCTACAATTGCTAGCCTAAAAATGTATTTTTGTAAATTTAAAGCGCAAACATCTTCGTGGAGCTGCGGTTTTCAATATCTAAGCTCATGGCTATCCAGTTAACATAATCTGGAAAACGTAGCTTCTTACATGAAAATAATGATTTTTAGGAAATTTTTCAAATTTGAAATTTTAAATGATCATAAACCACGCCCACATTGATCAATCATTACCATATTGATAATGTAGTCTTAAGACTCTACAATGATGACAACCACTAAGTTTCGTGCAGATCCATTTAACCAGGTCAGCAGTATAATGTATTGCTATTTATAGCGCCCCCTATTGTTTAATCAAGGTGAAAATCAAGACATACACTTGAATTGACCTTAGGTTTGACTGTTATGAACACCTTTGAAAAATGTCAAAATCTTTTGAAGTTACGCTAAAAAAACTTTTTCATTCCCAAAAAATGATTTAAAAAAATCATAATAAAAAAAATAAGCAAATTATCCAAAATCCCTTCACATCTTTTGGTCAGCCGCTCCTCCTCTCTTGTCAGGGAAAGTTGTGATGTGATTGAGTTTGACGGCTGGGAGGAGTTAACGAAAGTACGTTGGACTTACTATGCACATTTCTGCTAATTTGCATAAGTTTAAAACATTTTTTAAAATACTCATCTAAATTTGACTGACTCAATGAACACACTGGATGAGATTATTTGTTTTTTTACGTAAGAAATGGGGAGAAACATGCCAAAAATATTTTTGGGGTACCACAGCGCCACCTATTGGACCAAATTCAACAAATTTTCTGTGATTGTAGATGTCACTATGACTGATAAGAATTGTAATTTTCTGTTTAGAATATATATTTTTCATGAGTAAAAGGGCGAAAAATTTTGAAGCCTATAAGCCACGCCCACTTTTTAATCATTTTCAAAATGTAGCTTAAGGGTCCGATGACTAACATATGTGCCAAGTTCTGGGGAAATCCATCAAGCCGTTTAGCTCAAACAAACTTTTTGACTCTTTAGCGCCCCCTATTGGTGAATCCAAACAAAATGGGGTAGATAGGGCTTACCGCTCATACTTCATAAGGGTCTAGAGTCTCATCAGTTTATCTTGAGAAATGGTGAAGATATCATCAATTACCACATGTGCTAGCTAGCGCGCTGATTTTGACATGGTGTCATTAGCCCAATTTTCAATATTTCTGCATTTTTCTTCATCACAACAACTTAGCTTAGTCCATAGATCACATGTACGAAGTTTGAAGTTGATTCGACAAAAAATGATGAATAGGTGATTAAAAGTAAGTTTTGCGTTTTTTGCGATCTAGCAAAAAATCTAGTTAGGCGGAAATGGGCGTGGCCAATACAAAAAAGATGGAGAATCATCCAAGGATCATGGACATATAAAGTTTTTGACTATAGGACCTACGGTTTGGGAGCTAGTAGCTAAAACGTGTTGACCTCCGCAATAGCGCCACCTAGGTGACGCGGGGTCCAAATTTTCGAATCTGAGTAGCGGTCAGGATTTTCTATCAGACTGCCATGTCAGATTTTCCCTGGCAATTTCAGGCTCTTGCGCCCATACAGACACAGCGGAGAAGAATAATAATAATAAACTAGAACTGCAAGCAGTTATCAACGGGTTCCAAGCCCCCAGCGCCAGTCGCCCACCCGCCCCGCCCTCAACTTCGCCAGTCCTCATGCGGTCCAGCCCCAAAAACACGTTCTCCCGCCGGCGTCCCGTCAGCTCACTTCAACCGGCGCAATGAAACTAACACTCAGGATACGTCATTAAACCGGCAAAGCCTATACACATATCTTTCAGAGGCATGGCTGACTTCTCAATCGTGGTTACAATGGAATTCCACTGTTTCCTTATTAAAGAACGTGAAGATTTAATGAGTGAGATTATCAAACAATGATCTATACATCAACGGAATATTACAAATAACATAAATCCTTGATAATGTCTTTAGATTTAAAAGATTTTCAACAAAAACTATGAGTTTCATTTTGTGACTTACTGACCAAATGTTTTAAAAAATCATGAAAAATTCACAAATCATCCTAAAATTACCAAAATATTCTCACATGGCAGTGTTAACATGCGGAATACTATGATGTTGTTTTTAAATCAGTAGACTCAAAGCTTTTATGATAAAAAAATTGGGAAATATAACTATAAAGGTCACAACAAAAATTAAAATATTCATAAAAAAATAGTGCTACTTTCTAAAATTAGGAGAAAAATCTCAGATCACCATAGGTACATGTGGAATGTTGTAAATGGCTTATATTTACTGTATACCTAAAAAGCTTTCTAAAACAAATATTAATTACGTTGTTGTCCAACTATACAGAAAAACTGGTAAAAAGTTAAAAATTCATTAAAAATCTATGCTTTTGTATAGAAATCTCAAAATATTCCCAGGTTGCGTCTGTGATGTGAGAATTCTTCTCATATTTTTGATGGGGTCATAAATGTAAAACTGTACTTACAATAAAATAATATTTGCATTAGTGGCTGTAGACAAAAATATGTCCTACAATTAAACACTAGGGGGAGCTCAAATCAAAGAGGACATTTTTTTTGTTTCATAAACCACCTAAGAGTGAACTTTGTAGCAAATTACAAGAAGGTTGTGAGAACAGAATTTGCGCTACAATTGCTAGCCTAAAAATGTATTTTCATAAATATAAAGCGAAAACCTCAACATGGAGCTGCGGCTTTCGTGACATAAGCTCTAGCCTATCCAGCTAACACAATCTGGAAATCTTAGCCTCTTACATGCAAATAATGATTTTTAGGAAATTTTTCAAATTTGAAATTTTAAATGATCATAAGCCACGCCCACTTTGATAAATCATTACCATATTGATAATGTAATCTTAAGACTCTATAGTGATGACAACCACTAAGTTTCGTGCAGATCCATTTAGCCAGTTCAGCAGTATAATTTCTTCCCAGTTATAGCGCCCCCTATTGTTTAATCAAGTTGAAAACCAGGACATACACTTGAATTGACCTTAGGTATGACTGTTATGAACAGCTTTGAAAAATGTCAAAATCTTTTGAAGTTACTCTAAAAAAACTTTTTCATTCTCCAAAATTTTTAAAAAAAATCATATTAAAAAAAATAAGCAAATTATCCAAAATCCCTTCACATCTTTTGGTCAGCCGCTCCTCCTCTCTTGTCAGGGAAAGATGTGATGTGATTGAGTTTGACGGCCGGGAGGAGTTAACGAAAGTACGTTGGACTTACTATGCAAATTTCTACTAATTTGCATAAGTTTAAAACATTTTTTAAAATACTCATCTAAATTTGACTGACTCAATGAACATACTGGATGAGATCATTTGTTTTTTTACGAAAGTAATGGGGAGAAACATGCCAAAAATATTTTTGGGGTACCACAGCGCCACCTATTGGACAAAATTCAAAAAATTTTCTGTGATTGTAGATGTCATTATGACTGATATGAATTGTAATTTTCTGTATAGAATATGTATTTTTCAGGAGTAAATGGGCGAATTTGTTTAAAGCCTATTTATAGCCTATAAGCCACGCCCACTTTTTAATCATTTTCAAAATATAGCTTAAGGGTCCGATGATTAACATATGTGCCAAGTTCTGTGGAAATCCATCAAGCCGTTTAGCTGAAACAAACTTTTTGACTCTTTAGCGCCCCCTATTGGTGAATCCACACAAAATCGGGTAGATAGGGCTTACCGCTCATACTTCATAAGGGTGTAGAGTCTCATCAATTTATCTTGAGAAATGGTGAAGATATCATCAATTACCACATGTGCTAGCTAGCACACTGATTTTGACATGGTGTCATTAGCCCAATTTTCAATATTTCTGCATTTTTCTTCATCACCACAACTTATCTTAGTCCATAGATCATATGTACGAAGTTTGAAGTTGATTCGACGAAAAATGACGAATAGGTGATTAAAAGTAAGTTTTGAGTTTTTTGCGATCTAGCAAAAAATCTAGTTAGGCGGAAATGGGCGTGGCCAATACAAAAAAGATGGAGAATCACCCAAGGATCATGTACATATAAAGTTTATGACTGTAGGACCTACGGTTTGGGAGCTAGTAGCTGAAACGTGTTGACCTCCGCAATAGCGCCACCTAGGTGACGCGGGGTCCAAATTTTCGAATCTGAGTAGCGGTCAGGATTTTGTATCAGACTGCCATGTCAGATTTTTCCTGGCAATTTCTGGCTCCTGCCCCCATACAAACGTAGCGGAGAAGAATAATAAATAATAATGAAAAATCCGTAGAAAAACAATAGGGTTCCCTGCCCTTTGGGCTTGGAACCCTAACTAGAACTGCAAGCAGTTATCAACGGGTTCCAAGCCCCCAGCGCCAGTCGCCCACCCGCCCCGCCCTCAACTTCGCCAGTCCTCACGCGGTCCCGCCCCAAAAACACGTTCTCCCGCCGGCGTCCCGTCAGCTCACTTCAACCGGCGCAATGAAAGTAACACTCAGGATACGTCATTAAACCTGCAAAGCCTATACACATCTTTCAGAGGCATGGCTGACTTCTCAATCGTGATTACAATGGAATTCCACTGTTTCCTTATTAAAGAACGTGAAGATTTAATGAGTGAGATTATCAAACAATAATCTATACATCAACAGAATATTACAAACAACATAAATACTTGATAATGTCTTTAGATTTAATTGATTTTCAACAAAAACAATGAGTTTCATTTTGTGACTTACTGACCAAATGTTTCAAAAAATCATGAAAAATACATAACTCATCATAAAATTACCAAAATATTCTCACATGGCAGTGTTGACATGTGGAATAATATGATGTTGTTTTTAAATCAGTAGACTCAAAGCTTTTTTGAAGAAAAATCAGTAAATATAACTGTAAGGGTCACAGTCAAAATTAAAATATTCATAAAAAAATAGTGCTACTTTCTAAAATTTATAGAAAAATCTCAGATCACCATAGGTACATGTTGAATGTTGTAATTGGTTTATATTTACTGTATACCTAAAAAACTTTCTAACAAAAATTAATTACGTTGTTGTCCAACTATACAGAAAAACTGGCAAAAAGTTAAAAAATCATTAAAAATCAATGCTTTCGTACAAAAATCTCAAAATATTCCGAGATTGCCTCTGTGATGTGAGAATTCTTTTTATATTTTTGTTGGGGTCATAAA
Source organism: Nothobranchius furzeri (assembly GCF_043380555.1). Lineage (NCBI taxonomy): Eukaryota > Metazoa > Chordata > Actinopteri > Cyprinodontiformes > Nothobranchiidae > Nothobranchius > Nothobranchius furzeri. The sequence goes on along the minus strand of NC_091747.1, from coordinate 77,386,077 downwards.
TGTAAAATTGTACCTACAATAAAATAATATTTGCGTTAGTTGCTGTAGACAAAAATATGTCCTATAATTAAACACAAGGGGGAGCTCAAATCAAGACGACATTTTTTTTTGTTTCATAAACCACCTTAGAGTGAACTTTATGGCAAATGTCAAGAAGATTGTGAAAACAGAATTTGCGCTACAATTGCTAGCCTAAAAATGTATTTTTGTAAATTTAAAGCGCAAACATCTTCGTGGAGCTGCGGTTTTCAATATCTAAGCTCATGGCTATCCAGTTAACATAATCTGGAAAACGTAGCTTCTTACATGAAAATAATGATTTTTAGGAAATTTTTCAAATTTGAAATTTTAAATGATCATAAACCACGCCCACATTGATCAATCATTACCATATTGATAATGTAGTCTTAAGACTCTACAATGATGACAACCACTAAGTTTCGTGCAGATCCATTTAACCAGGTCAGCAGTATAATGTATTGCTATTTATAGCGCCCCCTATTGTTTAATCAAGGTGAAAATCAAGACATACACTTGAATTGACCTTAGGTTTGACTGTTATGAACACCTTTGAAAAATGTCAAAATCTTTTGAAGTTACGCTAAAAAAACTTTTTCATTCCCAAAAAATGATTTAAAAAAATCATAATAAAAAAAATAAGCAAATTATCCAAAATCCCTTCACATCTTTTGGTCAGCCGCTCCTCCTCTCTTGTCAGGGAAAGTTGTGATGTGATTGAGTTTGACGGCTGGGAGGAGTTAACGAAAGTACGTTGGACTTACTATGCACATTTCTGCTAATTTGCATAAGTTTAAAACATTTTTTAAAATACTCATCTAAATTTGACTGACTCAATGAACACACTGGATGAGATTATTTGTTTTTTTACGTAAGAAATGGGGAGAAACATGCCAAAAATATTTTTGGGGTACCACAGCGCCACCTATTGGACCAAATTCAACAAATTTTCTGTGATTGTAGATGTCACTATGACTGATAAGAATTGTAATTTTCTGTTTAGAATATATATTTTTCATGAGTAAAAGGGCGAAAAATTTTGAAGCCTATAAGCCACGCCCACTTTTTAATCATTTTCAAAATGTAGCTTAAGGGTCCGATGACTAACATATGTGCCAAGTTCTGGGGAAATCCATCAAGCCGTTTAGCTCAAACAAACTTTTTGACTCTTTAGCGCCCCCTATTGGTGAATCCAAACAAAATGGGGTAGATAGGGCTTACCGCTCATACTTCATAAGGGTCTAGAGTCTCATCAGTTTATCTTGAGAAATGGTGAAGATATCATCAATTACCACATGTGCTAGCTAGCGCGCTGATTTTGACATGGTGTCATTAGCCCAATTTTCAATATTTCTGCATTTTTCTTCATCACAACAACTTAGCTTAGTCCATAGATCACATGTACGAAGTTTGAAGTTGATTCGACAAAAAATGATGAATAGGTGATTAAAAGTAAGTTTTGCGTTTTTTGCGATCTAGCAAAAAATCTAGTTAGGCGGAAATGGGCGTGGCCAATACAAAAAAGATGGAGAATCATCCAAGGATCATGGACATATAAAGTTTTTGACTATAGGACCTACGGTTTGGGAGCTAGTAGCTAAAACGTGTTGACCTCCGCAATAGCGCCACCTAGGTGACGCGGGGTCCAAATTTTCGAATCTGAGTAGCGGTCAGGATTTTCTATCAGACTGCCATGTCAGATTTTCCCTGGCAATTTCAGGCTCTTGCGCCCATACAGACACAGCGGAGAAGAATAATAATAATAAACTAGAACTGCAAGCAGTTATCAACGGGTTCCAAGCCCCCAGCGCCAGTCGCCCACCCGCCCCGCCCTCAACTTCGCCAGTCCTCATGCGGTCCAGCCCCAAAAACACGTTCTCCCGCCGGCGTCCCGTCAGCTCACTTCAACCGGCGCAATGAAACTAACACTCAGGATACGTCATTAAACCGGCAAAGCCTATACACATATCTTTCAGAGGCATGGCTGACTTCTCAATCGTGGTTACAATGGAATTCCACTGTTTCCTTATTAAAGAACGTGAAGATTTAATGAGTGAGATTATCAAACAATGATCTATACATCAACGGAATATTACAAATAACATAAATCCTTGATAATGTCTTTAGATTTAAAAGATTTTCAACAAAAACTATGAGTTTCATTTTGTGACTTACTGACCAAATGTTTTAAAAAATCATGAAAAATTCACAAATCATCCTAAAATTACCAAAATATTCTCACATGGCAGTGTTAACATGCGGAATACTATGATGTTGTTTTTAAATCAGTAGACTCAAAGCTTTTATGATAAAAAAATTGGGAAATATAACTATAAAGGTCACAACAAAAATTAAAATATTCATAAAAAAATAGTGCTACTTTCTAAAATTAGGAGAAAAATCTCAGATCACCATAGGTACATGTGGAATGTTGTAAATGGCTTATATTTACTGTATACCTAAAAAGCTTTCTAAAACAAATATTAATTACGTTGTTGTCCAACTATACAGAAAAACTGGTAAAAAGTTAAAAATTCATTAAAAATCTATGCTTTTGTATAGAAATCTCAAAATATTCCCAGGTTGCGTCTGTGATGTGAGAATTCTTCTCATATTTTTGATGGGGTCATAAATGTAAAACTGTACTTACAATAAAATAATATTTGCATTAGTGGCTGTAGACAAAAATATGTCCTACAATTAAACACTAGGGGGAGCTCAAATCAAAGAGGACATTTTTTTTGTTTCATAAACCACCTAAGAGTGAACTTTGTAGCAAATTACAAGAAGGTTGTGAGAACAGAATTTGCGCTACAATTGCTAGCCTAAAAATGTATTTTCATAAATATAAAGCGAAAACCTCAACATGGAGCTGCGGCTTTCGTGACATAAGCTCTAGCCTATCCAGCTAACACAATCTGGAAATCTTAGCCTCTTACATGCAAATAATGATTTTTAGGAAATTTTTCAAATTTGAAATTTTAAATGATCATAAGCCACGCCCACTTTGATAAATCATTACCATATTGATAATGTAATCTTAAGACTCTATAGTGATGACAACCACTAAGTTTCGTGCAGATCCATTTAGCCAGTTCAGCAGTATAATTTCTTCCCAGTTATAGCGCCCCCTATTGTTTAATCAAGTTGAAAACCAGGACATACACTTGAATTGACCTTAGGTATGACTGTTATGAACAGCTTTGAAAAATGTCAAAATCTTTTGAAGTTACTCTAAAAAAACTTTTTCATTCTCCAAAATTTTTAAAAAAAATCATATTAAAAAAAATAAGCAAATTATCCAAAATCCCTTCACATCTTTTGGTCAGCCGCTCCTCCTCTCTTGTCAGGGAAAGATGTGATGTGATTGAGTTTGACGGCCGGGAGGAGTTAACGAAAGTACGTTGGACTTACTATGCAAATTTCTACTAATTTGCATAAGTTTAAAACATTTTTTAAAATACTCATCTAAATTTGACTGACTCAATGAACATACTGGATGAGATCATTTGTTTTTTTACGAAAGTAATGGGGAGAAACATGCCAAAAATATTTTTGGGGTACCACAGCGCCACCTATTGGACAAAATTCAAAAAATTTTCTGTGATTGTAGATGTCATTATGACTGATATGAATTGTAATTTTCTGTATAGAATATGTATTTTTCAGGAGTAAATGGGCGAATTTGTTTAAAGCCTATTTATAGCCTATAAGCCACGCCCACTTTTTAATCATTTTCAAAATATAGCTTAAGGGTCCGATGATTAACATATGTGCCAAGTTCTGTGGAAATCCATCAAGCCGTTTAGCTGAAACAAACTTTTTGACTCTTTAGCGCCCCCTATTGGTGAATCCACACAAAATCGGGTAGATAGGGCTTACCGCTCATACTTCATAAGGGTGTAGAGTCTCATCAATTTATCTTGAGAAATGGTGAAGATATCATCAATTACCACATGTGCTAGCTAGCACACTGATTTTGACATGGTGTCATTAGCCCAATTTTCAATATTTCTGCATTTTTCTTCATCACCACAACTTATCTTAGTCCATAGATCATATGTACGAAGTTTGAAGTTGATTCGACGAAAAATGACGAATAGGTGATTAAAAGTAAGTTTTGAGTTTTTTGCGATCTAGCAAAAAATCTAGTTAGGCGGAAATGGGCGTGGCCAATACAAAAAAGATGGAGAATCACCCAAGGATCATGTACATATAAAGTTTATGACTGTAGGACCTACGGTTTGGGAGCTAGTAGCTGAAACGTGTTGACCTCCGCAATAGCGCCACCTAGGTGACGCGGGGTCCAAATTTTCGAATCTGAGTAGCGGTCAGGATTTTGTATCAGACTGCCATGTCAGATTTTTCCTGGCAATTTCTGGCTCCTGCCCCCATACAAACGTAGCGGAGAAGAATAATAAATAATAATGAAAAATCCGTAGAAAAACAATAGGGTTCCCTGCCCTTTGGGCTTGGAACCCTAACTAGAACTGCAAGCAGTTATCAACGGGTTCCAAGCCCCCAGCGCCAGTCGCCCACCCGCCCCGCCCTCAACTTCGCCAGTCCTCACGCGGTCCCGCCCCAAAAACACGTTCTCCCGCCGGCGTCCCGTCAGCTCACTTCAACCGGCGCAATGAAAGTAACACTCAGGATACGTCATTAAACCTGCAAAGCCTATACACATATCTTTCAGAGGCATGGCTGACTTCTCAATCGTGATTACAATGGAATTCCACTGTTTCCTTATTAAAGAACGTGAAGATTTAATGAGTGAGATTATCAAACAATCATCTATACATCAACAGAATATTACAAATAACATAAAGACTTGATAATGTCTTTAGATTTAATAGATTTTCAACAAAAACAATGAGTTTCATTTTGTGACTTACTGATCAATTGTTTTAAAAAATCATGAAAAATACATAAATCATCAAAAAATTACCAAAATATTCTCACATGGCAGTGTTAACATGCGGAATAATATGATGTTGTTTTTAAATCAGTTGACCCAAAGCTTTTTTGAAGAAAAATTAGGAAATATAACTATAAAGGTCACAACAAAAATTTAAATATTCATAAAAAAATAGTGCTACTTTCTATAATTAGGAGAAAAATCTCAGATCACCATAGGTACGTGTGGAATGTTGTAAATGGCTTATATTTACTGTATACCTAAAAAGTTTTCTAACAAAAATTAATTACGTTGTTGTCCAACTATACAGAAAAACTCGTAAAAAGTTAAAAATTAATTAAAAATCTATGCTTTTGTACAGAAATCTCAAAATATTCCCAGGTTGCCTCTGTGACGTGAGAATTCTTCTTATATTTTTGTTGGGGTCATAAATGTAAAACTGTACTTACAATAAAATAATATTTGCATTAGTGTCTGTAGACAAAAATATGTCCTAAAATTAAACACAAGGGGGAGCTCATATCAAGACGACATTTTTTTTGTTTCATAAACCACCTAAGAGTGAACTTTGTATCAAATTACAAGAAGGTTGTGAGAACAGAATTTGCGCTACAATTGCTAGCCTAAAAATGTATTTTCATAAATATAAAGCGTAAACCTCAACATGGAGCTGCGGCTTTCGTGACATAAGCTCTAGCCTATCCAGCTAACACAATCTGGAAATCTTAGCCTCTTACATGCAAATAATGATTTTTAGGAAATTTTTCAAATTTGAAATTTTAAATGATCATAAGCCACGCCCACTTTGATAAATCATTACCATATTGATAATGTAATCTTAAGACTCTATAGTGATGACAACCACTAAGTTTCGTGCAGATCCATTTAGCCATTTCAGCAGTATAATGTCTTCCCAGTTATAGCGCCCCCTATTGTTTAATCAAGTTGAAAACCAGGACATACACTTGAATTGACCTTAGGTATGACTGTTATGAACAGCTTTGAAAAATGTCAAAATCTTTTGAAGTTACTCTAAAAAAACTTTTTCATTCTCCAAAATTTTTTAAAAAAATCATATTAAAAAAAATAAGCAAATTATCCAAAATCCCTTCACATCTTTTGGTCAGCCGCTCCTCCTCTCTTGTCAGGGAAAGATGTGATGTGATTGAGTTTGACGGCCGGGAGGAGTTAACGAAAGTACGTTGGACTTACTATGCAAATTTCTACTAATTTGCATAAGTTTAAAACATTTTTTAAAATACTCATCTAAATTTGACTGACTCAATGAACATACTGGATGAGATCATTTGTTTTTTTACGAAAGTAATGGGGAGAAACATGCCAAAAATATTTTTGGGGTACCACAGCGCCACCTATTGGACAAAATTAAAAAAAATTTCTGTGATTGCAGATGTCATTATGACTGATATGAATTGTAATTTTCTGTATAGAATATGTATTTTTCAGGAGTAAATGGGCGAAAACGTTTAAAGCCTATTTATAGCCTATAAGCCACGCCCACTTTTTAATCATTTTCAAAATATAGCTTAAGGGTCCAATGATTAACATATGTGCCAAGTTCTGTGGAAATCCATCAAGCCGTTTAGCTGAAACAAACTTTTTGACTCTTTAGCGCCCCCTATTGGTGAATCCACACAAAATCGGGTAGATAGGGCTTACCGCTCATACTTCATAAGGGTGTAGAGTCTCATCAATTTATCTTGAGAAATGGTGAAGATATCATCAATTACCACATGTGCTAGCTAGCACACTGATTTTGACATGGTGTCATTAGCCCAATTTTCAATATTTCTGCCTTTTTCTTCATCACCACAACTTATCTTAGTCCATAGATCATATGTACGAAGTTTGAAGTTGATTCGACGAAAAATGACGAATAGGTGATTAAAAGTAAGTTTTGAGTTTTTTGCGATCTAGCAAAAAATCTAGTTAGGCGGAAATGGGCGTGGCCAATACAAAAAAGATGGAGAATCACCCAAGGATCATGTACATATAAAGTTTATGACTGTAGGACCTACGGTTTGGGAGCTAGTAGCTGAAACGTGTTGACCTCCGCAATAGCGCCACCTAGGTGACGCGGGGTCCAAATTTTCGAATCTGAGTAGCGGTCAGGATTTTGTATCAGACTGCCATGTCAGATTTTTCCTGGCAATTTCTGGCTCCTGCCCCGATACAAACGTAGCGGAGAAGAATAATAAATAACTAGAACTGCAAGCAGTTATCAACGGGTTCCAAGCCACCAGCGCCAGTCGCCCACCCGGCCCCGCCCTCAACTTCGCCAGTCCTCACGCGGTCCCGCCCCAAAAACACCTTCTCCCGCCGGCGTCCCGTCAGCTCACTTCAACCGGCGCAATGAAAGTAACACTCAGGATACGTCATTAAACCTGCAAAGCCTATAGAGCTCCGGACCCCACGTGACTCTCAGTTAGTGGACGCCATTTTGGCATGCAAAAAAAGGTAAACAAACACGGATGTAACCACGAACATGAACGGGATCCGCTTGGATTTTACTTCGTCGGAGTTTACTTCACACTTTAAAACAGAAGAAATCGTTTTATATAGTCAGAAATTAAATAGACTAAACATCTCCGACCCTTACCGTGCCCCTGGGATACTTTTTAAAAACGCCAGAAGCTGTCGGAGCCGCCTTCTTACCGGCACAACACCGGACCTGACCGGGGAACCCCTTGGGATTCCCCCGGCCGGAGGAGCTGGGGAGAAGGTCTGGGACTCTCGACTCTACTGCCCGCTCCGACGCCAGAAGCTGTCAGAGCAGACTTCATACCGGCACAACACCGGACCGACCGGGGAACCCCTTGGGATTCCCCCGGCCGGAGGAGCTGGGGAGAAGGTCTGGGACTCTCGACTCTACTGCCCGCTCCGACGCCAGAAGCTGTCAGAGCAGACTTCATACCGGCACAACACCGGACCGACCGGGGAACCCCTTGGGATTTACCCGGAGGAACTGGGTCCGGCACCGCGGTGCTCCGGCGGCTGGGGAGAGGGAAGTCATGCTACTGCCCCCGCAACCCGACTCCGGATACGCGGATGAAAATGGATGGATGGACGGACAAATAACAGATTTACACGTAAGTAGTCTCGGTGAGACAGATAATAGCAATCCAAAGTGCTTTTTATGTGTGATCTGATCAACCATTGCTTAAAAATGAAATACAGCTTAGCCGGTTAATTGCTGTGATCATAAAACACGTAAACGGCAGCACGCAGAACTAACGAGGCAACGTTTTACGTGATGTTTACTTGTTGCTATGAGTAATAAGACAGAAAAAGCCACGCCAAAATAAGTTTAGGAAGCCCACTAAGAATCATATTAAAAGCATTTAAAATAAATACCATACACAGTTGAGGAAACGTTGGTTTAAGTACCTGATATGAAGCGGTCGCTGCTTAAGCAAAATCCTTTACTCTCGGGATCCCACAGCTTCATTTTCGCCCGGTCACTAGCGCGTTTTATTACAATGATCCAACGTTTGTGGCGCTCCGGATCCTGGGGAATCCTGTAGATGGCTCATTCCTTATGTCGTCCGCGTCTGTTCTGCATCCTGGGGCACAACAGGAATCTACCATATTTCCCGTTTGATTGAGTTTTCTGACAATAACATATAGTCCAGCTGCCGGCTTCTGCATGCCAAAATGGCGCCGTTTTGATTTGAACTGTTGCATGCCGGGAGAAGTGACGTCAACTCCCGGAGCTCTATACACATATCTTTCAGAGGCATGGCTGACTTCTCTATCGTGATTACAATGGAATTCCACTGTTTGCTTATTAAAGAACGTGAAGATTTAATGAGTGAGATTATCAAACAATGATCTATACATCAACAGAATATTACAAATAACATCAATACTTGATAATGTCTTTAGATTTAAAAGATTTTCAACAAAAACTACGAGTTTCATTTTGGGACTTACTGACCAAATGTTTTAAAAAATCATGAAAAATACATAAATCATCATAAAATTACCAAAATATTCTCACATGGCAGTGTTAACATGCGGAATAATATGATGTTGTTTTTAAATCAGTAGACTCAAAGCTTTTTTGAAGAAAAATTGGGAAATATAACTATAAAGGTCACAACAAAAATTAAAATATTCATAAAAGAATAGTGCTACTTTCTAAAATTAGGAGAAAAATCTCAGATCACCATAGGTACATGTGGAATGTTGTAAATGGCTTATATTTACTGTATACCTAAAAAGCTTTCTAACAAAAATTAATTACGTTGTTGTCCAACTATACAGAAAAACTGGTAAAAAGTTAAAAATTCATTAAAAATCTATGTTTTTGTACAGAAATCTCAAAATATTCCTAGCTTGCCTCTGTGATGTGAGAATTCTTCTTATATTTTTGTTGGGGTCATAAATGTAAAACTGTACTTACAATAAAATAATATTTGAATTAGTGGCTGTAGAAAAAAATATGTCCTATAATTAAACACTAGGGGGAGCTCAAATCAAGACGACATTTTTTTTATTTCATAAACCACCTAAGAGTGAACTTTGTGACAAATTACCAGAAGATTATGAGAACAGAATTTGCGCTACAATTGCTAGCCTAAAAATGTATTTTTGTAAATATAAAGCGCAAACCTCTTTGTGGAGCTGCGGCTTTCGTGACATAAGCTCTAGCCTATCCAGTTAACACAATCTGGAAATCTTAGCCTCTTACATGCAAATAGTGATTTTTAGGAAATTTTTCAAATTTGAAATTTTAAATGATCATAAACCACGCCCACTTTGATCAATCATTACCATATTGATAATGTAGTCTTAAGCCTCTATAGTGATGACAACCACTAAGTTTCGTGCAGATCCATTTAGCCGGTTAAGCAGTATAATTGCTTCCCAGTTATAGCGCCCCCTATTGTTTAATCAAGTTGAAAACCAGGACATACACATGAATTGACCTTAGGTATGGCTGTTATGAACAGCTTTGAAAAATGTCAAAATCTTTTGAAGTTATGCTAAAAAAACTTTTTCATTCCCAAAAAATTATTTAAAAAAATCATATTAAAAAAAATAAGCAAATTATCCAAAATCCCTTCACATCTTTTGGTCAGCCGCTCCTCCTCTCTTGTCAGGGAAAGTTGTGATGTGATTGAGTTTGACGGCCGGGAGGAGTTAACGAAAGTACGCTGGACTTACTATGCAAATTTCTACTAATTTGCATAAGTTTAAAACATTTTTTAAAATACTCATCTAAATTTGACTGACTCAATGAACACACTGGATGAGATCATTTGTTTTTTTACAAAAGAAATGGGGAGAAACATGCCAAAAATATTTTTGGGGTACCACAGCGCCACCTATTGGACAAAATTCAAAAAATTTTCTGTGATTGTAGATGTCACTATGACTGATATGAATTGTAATTTTCTGTATAGAATATGTATTTTTCATGAGTAAAAGGGCGAAAATTTTTAAAGCCTATAAGCCACGCCCACTTTTTAATCATTTTCAAAATATAGCTTAAGGGTCCGATGATTAACATATCTGCCAAGTTCTGTGGAAATCCATCAAGCCGTTTAGCTGGAACAAGCTTTTTGACTCTTTAGCGCCCCCTATTGGTGAATCCAAACAAAATGGGGTAGATAGGGCTTACCGCTCATCCTTCATAAGGGTCTAGAGTCTCATCAATTTATCTTGAGAAATGGTGAAGATATCATCAATTACCACATGTGCTAGCTAGCGCACTGATTTTGACATGGTGTCATTAGCCCAATTTTCAATATTTCTGCATTTTTCTTCATCACAACAACTTACCTTAGTCCACAGATCATATGTACGAAGGTTGAAGTTGATTCGACGAAAAATGTCGAATAGGTGATTAAAACTAAGTTTTGCATTTTTTGCGATATAGCAAAAAATCTAGTTAGGCGGAAATGGGCGTGGCCAATACAAAAAAGATGGAGAATCAATCAAGGATCATGTACATATAAAGTTTTTGACTGTAGGACCTACGGTTTGGGAGCTAGTAGCTCAAACGTGTTGACCTCCGCAATAGCGCCACCTAGGTGACACGGCGTCCAAATTCTCGAACCTGAGTAGCGGTCAGGATTTTCTATCAGACTGCGATGTCAGATTTTCCCTGGCAATTTCAGGCTCTTGCGCCCATACAGACACAGCGGAGAAGAATAATAATAATAAATAATAATAAATAATAAATAATGAAAAATCCGTAGAAAAACAATAGGGTTCCCTGCCCTTTGGGCTTGGAACCCTAATAATGAAAAATCCGTAGAAAAACAATAGGGTTCCCTGCCCTTTGGGCTTGGAACCCTAACTAGAACTGCAAGCAGTTATCAACGGGTTCCAAGCCCCCAGCGCCAGTCGCCTACCCGGCCCCGCCCTCCACTTCGCCAGTCCTCACGCGGTCCTGCCCCAAAAACACGTTCTCCCGCCGGCGTTCGTCAGCTCACTTCAACCGGCGCAATGAAAGTAACACTCAGGATACGTCATTAAACCTGCAAAGCCTATACACATATCTTTCAGAGGCATGGCTGACTCCTCAATCGTGATTACAATGGAATTCCACTGTTTCCTTATTAAAGAACGTGAAGATTTAATGAGTGAGGTTATCAAACAATGATCTATACATCAACAGAATATTACCAATAACATAAACACTTGATAATGTCTTTAGATTTAAAAGATTTTCAACAAAAACTATGAGTTTCATTTTGTGACTTACTGAACAAATGTTTTAAAAAATCATGAAAAATACATAAATCATCCTAAAATTACCAAAATATTCTCACATGGCAGTGTTAACATGCGGAATAATATGATGTTGTTTTTAAATCAGTAGACTCAAAGCTTTTTTGAAGAAAAATTGGGAAATATAACTATAAAGGTCACAACAAAAATAAAAATATTCATAAAAAAATAGTGCTACTTTCTAAAATTAGGAGAAAAATCTCAGATCACCATAGGTATATGTGGGATGTTATAAATGGCTTATATTTACTGTATACCTAAAAAGCTTTCTAACAAAAATTAATTACGTTGTTGTCCAAATATACAGAAAAACTGGTAAAAAGTTAAAAATTCATTAAAAATATACGCTTTTGTACAGAAATCTCAAAATATTCCCAGGTTGCCTCTGTGATGTGAGAATTCTTCTTATATTTTTGTTGGGGTCATAAATGTAAAACTGTACTTACAATAAAATAATACTTGCATTAGTGGCTGTAGACAAAAATATGTCCTATAATTAAACACTAGGGGGAGCTCAAATCAAGACGACATTTTTTTTTGTTTCATAACCCACCTAAGAGTGAACATTGTGGCAAATTACAAGAAGATTGTGAGAACAGAATTTGCGCTACAATTGCTAGCCTAAAAACGTATTTTCGTAAATATAAAGCGCAAACCTCTTTGTGGAGCTGCGGCTTTCGTGACATAAGCTCTAGCCTATTCATTTAACACAATCTGGAAATCTTAGCCTCTTACATGCAAATAGTGATTTTTAGGAAATTTTTCAAATTTGAAATTTTAAATGATCATAAACCACGCCCACTTTGATCAATCATTACCATGTTGATAATGTAGTCTTAAGACTTTATAGTGATGACAGCCACTAAGTTTCGTGCCGATCCATTTAGCCAGTTCAGCAGTATAATTTCTTCCCAGTTATAGCGCCCCCTATTGTTTAATCAAGTTGAAAACCAGGACATACACTTGAATTGACCTTAGGTATGACTGTTATGAACAGCTTTGAAAAATGTCAAAATCTCTTGAAGTTACGCTAAAAAAACTTTTTCATTCCCAAAAAATTATTTAAAAAAATCATATTTAAAAAAATAAGCAAATTATCGAAAATCCCTTCACATCTTTTGGTCAGCCGCTCCTCCTCTCTTGTCAGGGAAAGTTTTGATGTGATTGAGTTTGACGGCCGGGAGGAGTTAACGAAAGTACGTTGGACTTACTATGCAAATTTCTACTAATTTGCATAAGTTTAAAACATTTTTTAAATTACTCATCTAAATTTGACTGACTCAAAGAACACATTGGAATAGATCATTTGTTTTTTTACAAAAGAAATGGGGAGAAACATGCCAAAAATATTTTTGGGGTACCAGAGCGCCACCTATTGGACAAAATTCAAAAAATTTTCTGTGATTGTAGATGTCACGATGACTGATATGAATTGTAATTTTCTGTATAGAATATGTATTTTTCATGAGTAAAAGGGCGAAAATTTTTAAAGCCTATAAGCCACGCCCACTTTTTAATCATTTTCAAAATATAGCTTAAGGGTCCGATGATTAACATATGTGCCAAGTTCTGTGGAAATCCATCAAGCCGTTTAGCTGAAACAAACTTTTTGACTCTTTAGCGCCCCCTATTGGTGAATCCACACAAAATCGGGTAGATAGGGCTTACCGCTCATACTTCATAAGGGTGTAGAGTCTCATCAATTTATCTTGAGAAATGGTGAAGATATCATCAATTACCACATGTGCTAGCTAGCACACTGATTTTGACATGGTGTCATTAGCCCAATTTTCAATATTTCTGCCTTTTTCTTCATCACCACAACTTATCTTAGTCCATAGATCATATGTACGATGTTTGAAGTTGATTCGACGAAAAATGACGAATAGGTGATTAAAAGTAAGTTTTGAGTTTTTTGCGATCTAGCAAAAAATCTAGTTAGGCGGAAATGGGCGTGGCCAATACAAAAAAGATGGAGAATCACCCAAGGATCATGTACATATAAAGTTTATGACTGTAGGACCTACGGTTTGGGAGCTAGTAGCTGAAACGTGTTGACCTCCGCAATAGCGCCACCTAGGTGACGCGGGGTCCAAATTTTCGAATCTGAGTAGCGGTCAGGATTTTGTATCAGACTGCCATGTCAGATTTTTCCTGGCAATTTCTGGCTCCTGCCCCCATACAAACGTAGCGGAGAAGAATAATAAATAATAATGAAAAATCCGTAGAAAAACAATAGGGTTCCCTGCCCTTTGGGCTTGGAACCCTAATAATAAATAATGAAAAATCCGTAGAAAAACAATAGGGTTCCCTGCCCTTTGGGCTTGGAACCCTAATAACTAGAACTGCAAGCAGTTATCAACGGGTTCCAAGCCACCAGCGCCAGTCGCCCACCCGCCCCGCCCTCAACTTCGCCAGTCCTCATGCGGTCCCGCCCCAAAAACACGTTCTCCCGCCGGCGTCCCGTCAGCTCACTTCAACCGGCGCAATGAAAGTAACACTCAGGATACGTCATTAAACCTGCAAATCCTATACACATCTTTCAGAGGCATGGCTGACTTCTCAATCGTGATTACAATGGAATTCCACTGTTTCCTTATTAAACAACGTGAAGATTTAATGAGTGAGATTATCAAACAATAATCTATACATCAACAGAATATTACAAACAACATAAATACTTGATAATGTCTTTAGATTTAATTGATTTTCAACAAAAACAATGAGTTTCATTTTGTGACTTACTGACCAAATGTTTCAAAAAATCATGAAAAATACATAACTCATCATAAAATTACCAAAATATTCTCACATGGCAGTGTTGACATGTGGAATAATATGATGTTGTTTTTAAATCAGTAGACTCAAAGCTTTTTTGAAGAAAAATCAGTAAATATAACTGTAAGGGTCACAGTCAAAATTAAAATATTCATAAAAAAATAGTGCTACTTTCTAAAATTTATAGAAAAATCTCAGATCACCATAGGTACATGTTGAATGTTGTAATTGGTTTATATTTACTGTATACCTAAAAAACTTTCTAACAAAAATTAATTACGTTGTTGTCCAACTATACAGAAAAACTGGCAAAAAGTTAAAAAATCATTAAAAATCAATGCTTTCGTACAAAAATCTCAAAATATTCCGAGATTGCCTCTGTGATGTGAGAATTCTTTTTATATTTTTGTTGGGGTCATAAATGTAAAATTGTACCTACAATAAAATAATATTTGCGTTAGTTGCTGTAGACAAAAATATGTCCTATAATTAAACACAAGGGGGAGCTCAAATCAAGACGACATTTTTTTTTGTTTCATAAACCACCTAAGAGTGAACTTTATGGCAAATGTCAAGAAGATTGTGAAAACAGAATTTGCGCTACAATTGCTAGCCTAAAAATGTATTTTTGTAAATTTAAAGCGCAAACATCTTCGTGGAGCTGCGGTTTTCAATATCTAAGCTCATGGCTATCCAGTTAACATAATCTGGAAAACGTAGCTTCTTACATGAAAATAATGATTTTTAGGAAATTTTTCAAATTTGAAATTTTAAATGATCATAAACCACGCCCACATTGATCAATCATTACCATATTGATAATGTAGTCTTAAGACTCTACAATGATGACAACCACTAAGTTTCGTGCAGATCCATTTAACCAGGTCAGCAGTATAATGTATTGCTATTTATAGCGCCCCCTATTGTTTAATCAAGGTGAAAATCAAGACATACACTTGAATTGACCTTAGGTTTGACTGTTATGAACACCTTTGAAAAATGTCAAAATCTTTTGAAGTTACGCTAAAAAAAACTTTTTCATTCCCAAAAAATGATTTAAAAAAATCATAATAAAAAAAATAAGCAAATTATCCAAAATCCCTTCACATCTTTTGGTCAGCCGCTCCTCCTCTCTTGTCAGGGAAAGTTGTGATGTGATTGAGTTTGACGGCTGGGAGGAGTTAACGAAAGTACGTTGGACTTACTATGCACATTTCTGCTAATTTGCATAAGTTTAAAACATTTTTTAAAATACTCATCTAAATTTGACTGACTCAATGAACACACTGGATGAGATTATTTGTTTTTTTACGTAAGAAATGGGGAGAAACATGCCAAAAATATTTTTGGGGTACCACAGCGCCACCTATTGGACCAAATTCAACAAATTTTCTGTGATTGTAGATGTCACTATGACTGATAAGAATTGTAATTTTCTGTTTAGAATATATATTTTTCATGAGTAAAAGGGCGAAAAATTTTGAAGCCTATAAGCCACGCCCACTTTTTAATCATTTTCAAAATGTAGCTTAAGGGTCCGATGACTAACATATGTGCCAAGTTCTGGGGAAATCCATCAAGCCGTTTAGCTCAAACAAACTTTTTGACTCTTTAGCGCCCCCTATTGGTGAATCCAAACAAAATGGGGTAGATAGGGCTTACCGCTCATACTTCATAAGGGTCTAGAGTCTCATCAGTTTATCTTGAGAAATGGTGAAGATATCATCAATTACCACATGTGCTAGCTAGCGCGCTGATTTTGACATGGTGTCATTAGCCCAATTTTCAATATTTCTGCATTTTTCTTCATCACAACAACTTAGCTTAGTCCATAGATCACATGTACGAAGTTTGAAGTTGATTCGACAAAAAATGATGAATAGGTGATTAAAAGTAAGTTTTGCGTTTTTTGCGATCTAGCAAAAAATCTAGTTAGGCGGAAATGGGCGTGGCCAATACAAAAAAGATGGAGAATCATCCAAGGATCATGGACATATAAAGTTTTTGACTATAGGACCTACGGTTTGGGAGCTAGTAGCTAAAACGTGTTGACCTCCGCAATAGCGCCACCTAGGTGACGCGGGGTCCAAATTTTCGAATCTGAGTAGCGGTCAGGATTTTCTATCAGACTGCCATGTCAGATTTTCCCTGGCAATTTCAGGCTCTTGCGCCCATACAGACACAGCGGAGAAGAATAATAATAATAAATAATAAATAATAAATAATGAAAAATCCGTAGAAAAACAATAGGGTTCCCTGCCCTTTGGGCTTGGAACCCTAATAATAAATAATGAAAAATCCGTAGAAAAACAATAGGGTTCCCTGCCCTTTGGGCTTGGAACCCTAATAAATAACTAGAACTGCAAGCAGTTATCAACGGGTTCCAAGCCCCCAGCGCCAGTCGCCCACCCGCCCCGCCCTCAACTTCGCCAGTCCTCACGCGGTCCCGCCCCAAAAACACGTTCTCCCGCCGGCGTCCCGTCAGCTCACCTCAACCGGCGCAATGAAAGTAACACTCAGGATACGTCATTAAAACTGCAAAGCCTATACACATCTTTCAGAGGCATGGCTGACTTCTCAATCGTGATTACAATGGAATTCCACTGTTTCCTTATTAAAGAACGTGAAGATTTAATGAGTGAGATTATCAAACAATAATCTATACATCAACAGAATATTACAAACAACATAAATACTTGATAATGTCTTTAGATTTAATTGATTTTCAACAAAAACAATGAGTTTCATTTTGTGACTTACTGACCAAATGTTTCAAAAAATCATGAAAAATACATAACTCATCATAAAATTACCAAAATATTCTCACATGGCAGTGTTGACATGTGGAATAATATGATGTTGTTTTTAAATCAGTAGACTCAAAGCTTTTTTGAAGAAAAATCAGTAAATATAACTGTAAGGGTCACAGTCAAAATTAAAATATTCATAAAAAAATAGTGCTACTTTCTAAAATTTATAGAAAAATCTCAGATCACCATAGGCACATGTGGAATGTTATAAATGTGTTATATTTACTTTGTACCTAAAAAAAACGTTCTTACAAAAATTAGTTACTTTTTGTCCAACTATACAAAAAACTGGCAAAAAGTAAAAAATTCATTAAAAATCAATGCTTTCGTACAAAAATCTCAAAATATTCCGAGATTGCCTCTGTGATGTGAGAATTCTTTTTATATTTTTGTTGGGGTCATAAATGTAAAATTGTACCTACAATAAAATAATATTTGCGTTAGTTGCTGTAGACAAAAATATGTCCTATAATTAAACACAAGGGGGAGCTCAAATCAAGACGACATTTTTTTTGTTTCATAAACCACCTAAGAGTGAACTTTGTGGCAAATGTCAAGAAGATTGTGAAAACAGAATTTGCGCTACAATTGCTAGCCTAAAAATGTATTTTTGTAAATTTAAAGCGCAAACATCTTCGTGGAGCTGCGGTTTTCATTATCTAAGCTCATGGCTATCCAGTTAACATAATCTGGAAAACGTAGCTTCTTACATGAAAATAATGATTTTTAGGAAATTTTTCAAATTTGAAATTTTAAATGATCATAAACCACGCCCACATTGATCAATCATTACCATATTGATAATGTAGTCTTAAGACTCTACAATGATGACAACCACTAAGTTTCCTGCAGATCCATTTAACCAGGTCAGCAGTATAATGTATTGCTATTTATAGCGCCCCCTATTGTTTAATCAAGGTGAAAATCAAGACATACACTTGAATTGACCTTAGGTTTGTATGTTATGAACAGCTTTGAAAAATGTCCAAATATTTTGAAGTTATGCTAAAAAAACTTTTTCATTCCCAAAAAAATATTTTAAAAATTCATATTTAAAAAAGTAAGCAAATTATCTAAAATCCCTTCAGATCGTTTGGTCAGCCGCTCCTCCTCTCTTGTCAGGCAAAGTTGTGATGTGATTGGGTTTGACGGCCGGGAGGAGTTAACGAAAGTACGTTTGACTTACTATGCAAATTTCTACTAATTAGCATAAGTTTAAAACATTTTTTAAAATACTCATCTTAATTTGACTGAGTCAATGAACATACTGGATGAGACCATTTGCTTGTTTACTAAAATATTGAGGAGAAACATGCCAAAAACATTTTTGGGGTACAACAGCGCCAACTATTGGACAAAATTCAAACTTTTTTCTGTGATTGTAGATGTCACTATGACTGATATGATTTGTAACTTTCTGTATAGAATATGTATTTTTCATCAGTTAAAGGGCAAAAATTTTTAAAGCCTATAAGCCACGCCCACTTTTTAATCACTTTCAAAATATAGCTTAAGGGTCCAATGATTAACATATGTGCCAAGTTCTGTGGAAATCCATCAAGCCGTTTAGCTCAAACTAACTTTTTGACTCTTTAGCGCCCCCTTTTGGTGAATCCAAACAAAATGGGGAAGGTAGGGCTTACCGCTCATACTTCATAAGGGTCTAGAGTCTCATCACTTTATCTTGAGATATGGTGAAGATATCATCAATTAGCACATGTGCTAGCTAGCGCACTGATTTTGACATGGTGTCATTAGCCCAATTTTCAATATTTCTGCGTTTTTCTGCATCACATCAACTTATCTTAGTCCATAGATCATATGTACGAAGTTTGAAGTTGATTCGACGAAAAATGACGAATAGGTGATTAAAACTAAGTTTTGCATTTTTTGCGATCTAGCAAAAAATCTAGTTAGGCGGAAATGGGCGTGGCCAATACAAAAAAGATGGGGAATCATCCAAGGATCATGTACATATAAAGTTTATGACTGTAGGACCTACGGTTTGGGAGCTAGTAGCTGAAACGTGTTGACCTCCGCAATAGCGCCACCTAGGTGACGCGGGGACCAAATTTTCGAATCTGAGTAGCGGTCAGGATTTTCTATCAGACTGCCATGTCAGATTTTCCCTGGCAATTTCAGGCTCTTGCGCCCATATACTTTTAGCGGAGAAGAATAATAAATAATAATAAATAATGAAAAATCCGTAGAAAAACAATAGGGTTCCCTGCCCTTTGGGCTTGGAACCCTAACTAGAACTGCAAGCAGTTATCAACGGGTTCCAAGCCCCCAGCGCCAGTCGCCCACCCGCCCCGCCCTCAACTTTGCCAGTCCTCACGCGGTCCCGCCCCAAAAACACGTTCTCCCGCCGGCGTCCCGTCAGCTCACTTCAACCGGCGCAATGAAAGTAACACTCAGGATACGTCATTAAACCTGCAAAGCCTATACACATATCTTTCAGAGGCATGGCTGACTTCTCAATCGTGATTACAATGGAATTCCACTGTTTCCTTATTAAAGAACGTGAAGATTTAATGAGTGAGATTATCAAACAATCATCTATACATCAACAGAATATTACAAATAACATAAAGACTTGATAATGTCTTTAGATTTAATAGATTTTCAACAAAAACAATGAGTTTCATTTTGTGACTTACTGATCAATTGTTTTAAAAAATCATGAAAAATACATAAATCATCATAAAATTACCAAAATATTCTCACATGGCAGTGTTAACATGCGGAATAATATGATGTTGTTTTTAAATCAGTTGACTCAAAGCTTTTTTGAAGAAAAATTAGGAAATATAACTATAAAGGTCACAACAAAAATTTAAATATTCATAAAAAAATAGTGCTACTTTCTATAATTAGGAGAAAAATCTCAGATCACCATAGGTACGTGTGGAATGTTGTAAATGGCTTATATTTACTGTATACCTAAAAAGTTTTCTAACAAAAATTAATTACGTTGTTGTCCAACTATACAGAAAAACTGGTAAAAAGTTAAAAATTAATTAAAAATCTATGCTTTTGTACAGAAATCTCAAAATATTCCCAGGTTGCCTCTGTGACGTGAGAATTCTTCTTATATTTTTGTTGGGGTCATAAATGTAAAACTGTACTTACAATAAAATAATATTTGCATTAGTGTCTGTAGACAAAAATATGTCCTAAAATTAAACACAAGGGGGAGCTCATATCAAGACGACATTTTTTTTGTTTCATAAACCACCTAAGAGTGAACTTTGTAGCAAATTACAAGAAGGTTGTGAGAACAGAATTTGCGCTACAATTGCTAGCCTAAAAATGTATTTTCATAAATATAAAGCGTAAACCTCAACATGGAGCTGCGGCTTTCGTGACATAAGCTCTAGCCTATCCAGCTAACACAATCTGGAAATCTTAGCCTCTTACATGCAAAGAATGATTTTTAGGAAATTTTTCAAATTTGAAAATTTAAATGATCATAAGCCACGCCCACTTTGATAAATCATTACCATATTGATAATGTAATCTTAAGACTCTATAGTGATGACAACCACTAAGTTTCGTGCAGATCCATTTAGCCAGTTCAGCAGTATAATTTCTTCCCAGTTATAGCGCCCCCTATTGTTTAATCAAGTTGAAAACCAGGACATACACTTGAATTGACCTTAGGTATGACTCTTATGAACAGCTTTGAAAAATGTCAAAATCTTTTGAAGTTACTCTAAAAAAACTTTTTCATTCTCCAAAATTTTTTCAAAAAATCATATTAAAAAAAAATAAGCAAATTATCCAAAATCCCTTCACATCTTTTGGTCAGCCGCTCCTCCTCTCTTGTCAGGGAAAGATGTGATGTGATTGAGTTTGACGGCCGGGAGGAGTTAACGAAAGTACGTTGGACTTACTATGCAAATTTCTACTAATTTGCATAAGTTTAAAACATTTTTTAAAATACTCATCTAAATTTGACTGACTCAATGAACATACTGGATGAGATCATTTGTTTTTTTACGAAAGTAATGGGGAGAAACATGCCAAAAATATTTTTGGGGTACCACAGCGCCACCTATTGGACAAAATTCAAAAAATTTTCTGTGATTGTAGATGTCATTATGACTGATATGAATTGTAATTTTCTGTATAGAATATGTATTTTTCAGGAGTAAATGGGCGAAAACGTTTAAAGCCTATTTATAGCCTATAAGCCACGCCCACTTTTTAATCATTTTCAAAATATAGCTTAAGGGTCCGATGATTAACATATGTGCCAAGTTCTGTGGAAATCCATCAAGCCGTTTAGCTGAAACAAACTTTTTGACTCTTTAGCGCCCCCTATTGGTGAATCCACACAAAATCGGGTAGATAGGGCTTACCGCTCATACTTCATAAGGGTGTAGAGTCTCATCAATTTATCTTGAGAAATGGTGAAGATATCATCAATTACCACATGTGCTAGCTAGCACACTGATTTTGACATGGTGTCATTAGCCCAATTTTCAATATTTCTGCCTTTTTCTTCATCACCACAACTTATCTTAGTCCATAGATCATATGTACGAAGTTTGAAGTTGATTCGACGAAAAATGACGAATAGGTGATTAAAAGTAAGTTTTGAGTTTTTTGCGATCTAGCAAAAAATCTAGTTAGGCGGAAATGGGCGTGGCCAATACAAAAAAGATGGAGAATCACCCAAGGATCATGTACATATAAAGTTTATGACTGTAGGACCTACGGTTTGGGAGCTAGTAGCTGAAACGTGTTGACCTCCGCAATAGCGCCACCTAGGTGACGCGGGGTCCAAATTTTCGAATCTGAGTAGCGGTCAGGATTTTGTATCAGACTGCCATGTCAGATTTTTCCTGGCAATTTCTGGCTCCTGCCCCCATACAAACGTAGCGGAGAAGAATAATAAATAACTAGAACTGCAAGCAGTTATCAACGGGTTCCAAGCCCCCAGCGCCAGTCGCCCACCCGCCCCGCCCTCAACTTCGCCAGTCCTCACGCGGTCCCGCCCCAAAAACACGTTCTCCCGCCGGCGTCCCGTCAGCTCACTTCAACCGGCGCAATGAAAGTAACACTCAGGATACGTCATTAAACCTGCAAATCCTATACACATCTTTCAGAGGCATGGCTGACTTCTCAATCGTGATTACAATGGAATTCCACTGTTTCCTTATTAAAGAACGTGAAGATTTAATGAGTGAGATTATCAAACAATAATCTATACATCAACAGAATATTACAAACAACATAAATACTTGATAATGTCTTTAGATTTAATTGATTTTCAACAAAAACAATGAGTTTCATTTTGTGACTTACTGACCAAATGTTTCAAAAAATCATGAAAAATACATAACTCATCATAAAATTACCAAAATATTCTCACATGGCAGTGTTGACATGTGGAATAATATGATGTTGTTTTTAAATCAGTAGACTCAAAGCTTTTTTGAAGAAAAATCAGTAAATATAACTGTAAGGGTCACAGTCAAAATTAAAATATTCATAAAAAAATAGTGCTACTTTCTAAAATTTATAGAAAAATCTCAGATCACCATAGGTACATGTTGAATGTTGTAATTGGTTTATATTTACTGTATACCTAAAAAACTTTCTAACAAAAATTAATTACGTTGTTGTCCAACTATACAGAAAAACTGGCAAAAAGTTAAAAAATCATTAAAAATCAATGCTTTCGTACAAAAATCTCAAAATATTCCGAGATTGCCTCTGTGATGTGAGAATTCTTTTTATATTTTTGTTGGGGTCATAAATGTAAAATTGTACCTACAATAAAATAATATTTGCGTTAGTTGCTGTAGACAAAAATATGTCCTATAATTAAACACAAGGGGGAGCTCAAATCAAGACGACATTTTTTTTTGTTTCATAAACCACCTAAGAGTGAACTTTATGGCAAATGTCAAGAAGATTGTGAAAACAGAATTTGCGCTACAATTGCTAGCCTAAAAATGTATTTTTGTAAATTTAAAGCGCAAACATCTTCGTGGAGCTGCGGTTTTCAATATCTAAGCTCATGGCTATCCAGTTAACATAATCTGGAAAACGTAGCTTCTTACATGAAAATAATGATTTTTAGGAAATTTTTCAAATTTGAAATTTTAAATGATCATAAACCACGCCCACATTGATCAATCATTACCATATTGATAATGTAGTCTTAAGACTCTACAATGATGACAACCACTAAGTTTCGTGCAGATCCATTTAACCAGGTCAGCAGTATAATGTATTGCTATTTATAGCGCCCCCTATTGTTTAATCAAGGTGAAAATCAAGACATACACTTGAATTGACCTTAGGTTTGACTGTTATGAACAGCTTTGAAAAATGTCAAAATCTTTTGAAGTTACGCTAAAAAAACTTTTTCATTCCCAAAAAATGATTTAAAAAAATCATAATAAAAAAAATAAGCAAATTATCCAAAATCCCTTCACATCTTTTGGTCAGCCGCTCCTCCTCTCTTGTCAGGGAAAGTTGTGATGTGATTGAGTTTGACGGCTGGGAGGAGTTAACGAAAGTACGTTGGACTTACTATGCACATTTCTGCTAATTTGCATAAGTTTAAAACATTTTTTAAAATACTCATCTAAATTTGACTGACTCAATGAACACACTGGATGAGATTATTTGTTTTTTTACGTAAGAAATGGGGAGAAACATGCCAAAAATATTTTTGGGGTACCACAGCGCCACCTATTGGACAAAATTCAAAAATTTTTCTGTGATTGTAGATGTCACTATGACTGATAAGAATTGTAAATTTCTGTTTAGAATATATATTTTTCATGAGTAAAAGGGCGAAAAATTTTAAAGCCTATAAGCCACGCCCACTTTTTAATCATTTTCAAAATGTAGCTTAAGGGTCCGATGACTAACATATGTGCCAAGTTCTGGGGAAATCCATCAAGCCGTTTAGCTCAAACAAACTTTTTGACTCTTTAGCGCCCCCTATTGGTGAATCCAAACAAAATGGGGTAGATAGGGCTTACCGCTCATACTTCATAAGGGTCTAGAGTCTCATCAGTTTATCTTGAGAAATGGTGAAGATATCATCAATTACCACATGTGCTAGCTAGCGCGCTGATTTTGACATGGTGTCATTAGCCCAATTTTCAATATTTCTGCATTTTTCTTCATCACAACAACTTAGCTTAGTCCATAGATCACATGTACGAAGTTTGAAGTTGATTCGACAAAAAATGATGAATAGGTGATTAAAAGTAAGTTTTGCGTTTTTTGCGATCTAGCAAAAAATCTAGTTAGGCGGAAATGGGCGTGGCCAATACAAAAAAGATGGAGAATCATCCAAGGATCATGGACATATAAAGTTTTTGACTATAGGACCTACGGTTTGGGAGCTAGTAGCTAAAACGTGTTGACCTCCGCAATAGCGCCACCTAGGTGACGCGGGGTCCAAATTTTCGAATCTGAGTAGCGGTCAGGATTTTCTATCAGACTGCCATGTCAGATTTTCCCTGGCAATTTCAGGCTCTTGCGCCCATACAGACACAGCGGAGAAGAATAATAATAATAAATAATAAATAATAAATAATGAAAAATCCGTAGAAAAACAATAGGGTTCCCTGCCCTTTGGGCTTGGAACCCTAACTAGAACTGCAAGCAGTTATCAACGGGTTCCAAGCCACCAGCGCCAGTCGCCCACCCGCCCCGCCCTCAACTTCGCCAGTCCTCACGCGGTCCCGCCCCAAAAACACGTTCTCCCGCCGGCGTCCCGTCAGCTCACTTCAACCGGCGCAATGAAAGTAACACTCAGGATACGTCATTAAACCTGCAAATCCTATACACATCTTTCAGAGGCATGGCTGACTTCTCAATCGTGATTACAATGGAATTCCACTGTTTCCTTATTAAAGAACGTGAAGATTTAATGAGTGAGATTATCAAACAATAATCTATACATCAACAGAATATTACAAACAACATAAATACTTGATAATGTCTTTAGATTTAATTGATTTTCAACAAAAACAATGAGTTTCATTTTGTGACTTACTGACCAAATGTTTCAAAAAATCATGAAAAATACATAACTCATCATAAAATTACCAAAATATTCTCACATGGCAGTGTTGACATGTGGAATAATATGATGTTGTTTTTAAATCAGTAGACTCAAAGCTTTTTTGAAGAAAAATCAGTAAATATAACTGTAAGGGTCACAGTCAAAATTAAAATATTCATAAAAAAATAGTGCTACTTTCTAAAATTTATAGAAAAATCTCAGATCACCATAGGTACATGTTGAATGTTGTAATTGGTTTATATTTACTGTATACCTAAAAAACTTTCTAACAAAAATTAATTACGTTGTTGTCCAACTATACAGAAAAACTGGCAAAAAGTTAAAAAATCATTAAAAATCAATGCTTTCGTACAAAAATCTCAAAATATTCCGAGATTGCCTCTGTGATGTGAGAATTCTTTTTATATTTTTGTTGGGGTCATAAATGTAAAATTGTACCTACAATAAAATAATATTTGCGTTAGTTGCTGTAGACAAAAATATGTCCTATAATTAAACACAAGGGGGAGCTCAAATCAAGACGACATTTTTTTTTGTTTCATAAACCACCTAAGAGTGAACTTTATGGCAAATGTCAAGAAGATTGTGAAAACAGAATTTGCGCTACAATTGCTAGCCTAAAAATGTATTTTTGTAAATTTAAAGCGCAAACATCTTCGTGGAGCTGCGGTTTTCAATATCTAAGCTCATGGCTATCCAGTTAACATAATCTGGAAAACGTAGCTTCTTACATGAAAATAATGATTTTTAGGAAATTTTTCAAATTTGAAATTTTAAATGATCATAAACCACGCCCACATTGATCAATCATTACCATATTGATAATGTAGTCTTAAGACTCTACAATGATGACAACCACTAAGTTTCGTGCAGATCCATTTAACCAGGTCAGCAGTATAATGTATTGCTATTTATAGCGCCCCCTATTGTTTAATCAAGGTGAAAATCAAGACATACACTTGAATTGACCTTAGGTTTGACTGTTATGAACACCTTTGAAAAATGTCAAAATCTTTTGAAGTTACGCTAAAAAAACTTTTTCATTCCCAAAAAATGATTTAAAAAAATCATAATAAAAAAAATAAGCAAATTATCCAAAATCCCTTCACATCTTTTGGTCAGCCGCTCCTCCTCTCTTGTCAGGGAAAGTTGTGATGTGATTGAGTTTGACGGCTGGGAGGAGTTAACGAAAGTACGTTGGACTTACTATGCACATTTCTGCTAATTTGCATAAGTTTAAAACATTTTTTAAAATACTCATCTAAATTTGACTGACTCAATGAACACACTGGATGAGATTATTTGTTTTTTTACGTAAGAAATGGGGAGAAACATGCCAAAAATATTTTTGGGGTACCACAGCGCCACCTATTGGACCAAATTCAACAAATTTTCTGTGATTGTAGATGTCACTATGACTGATAAGAATTGTAATTTTCTGTTTAGAATATATATTTTTCATGAGTAAAAGGGCGAAAAATTTTAAAGCCTATAAGCCACGCCCACTTTTTAATCATTTTCAAAATGTAGCTTAAGGGTCCGATGACTAACATATGTGCCAAGTTCTGGGGAAATCCATCAAGCCGTTTAGCTCAAACAAACTTTTTGACTCTTTAGCGCCCCCTATTGGTGAATCCAAACAAAATGGGGTAGATAGGGCTTACCGCTCATACTTCATAAGGGTCTAGAGTCTCATCAGTTTATCTTGAGAAATGGTGAAGATATCATCAATTACCACATGTGCTAGCTAGCGCGCTGATTTTGACATGGTGTCATTAGCCCAATTTTCAATATTTCTGCATTTTTCTTCATCACAACAACTTAGCTTAGTCCATAGATCACATGTACGAAGTTTGAAGTTGATTCGACAAAAAATGATGAATAGGTGATTAAAAGTAAGTTTTGCGTTTTTTGCGATCTAGCAAAAAATCTAGTTAGGCGGAAATGGGCGTGGCCAATACAAAAAAGATGGAGAATCATCCAAGGATCATGGACATATAAAGTTTTTGACTATAGGACCTACGGTTTGGGAGCTAGTAGCTAAAACGTGTTGACCTCCGCAATAGCGCCACCTAGGTGACGCGGGGTCCAAATTTTCGAATCTGAGTAGCGGTCAGGATTTTCTATCAGACTGCCATGTCAGATTTTCCCTGGCAATTTCAGGCTCTTGCGCCCATATAGACACAGCGGAGAAGAATAATAATAATAAATAATAAACTAGAACTGCAAGCAGTTATCAACGGGTTCCAAGCCCCCAGCGCCAGTCGCCTACCCGGCCCCGCCCTCCACTTCGCCAGTCCTCACGCGGTCCCGCCCCAAAAACACGTTCTCCCGCCGGCGTTCGTCAGCTCACTTCAACCGGCGCAATGAAAGTAACACTCAGGATACGTCATTAAACCTGCAAAGCCTATACACATATCTTTCAGAGGCATGGCTGACTCCTCAATCGTGATTACAATGGAATTCCACTGTTTCCTTATTAAAGAACGTGAAGATTTAATGAGTGAGGTTATCAAACAATGATCTATACATCAACAGAATATTACCAATAACATAAACACTTGATAATGTCTTTAGATTTAAAAGATTTTCAACAAAAACTATGAGTTTCATTTTGTGACTTACTGAACAAATGTTTTAAAAAATCATGAAAAATACATAAATCATCCTAAAATTACCAAAATATTCTCACATGGCAGTGTTAACATGCGGAATAATATGATGTTGTTTTTAAATCAGTAGACTCAAAGCTTTTTTGAAGAAAAATTGGGAAATATAACTATAAAGGTCACAACAAAAATAAAAATATTCATAAAAAAATAGTGCTACTTTCTAAAATTAGGAGAAAAATCTCAGATCACCATAGGTACATGTGGGATGTTATAAATGGCTTATATTTACTGTATACCTAAAAAGCTTTCTAACAAAAATTAATTACGTTGTTGTCCAAATATACAGAAAAACTGGTAAAAAGTTAAAAATTCATTAAAAATATACGCTTTTGTACAGAAATCTCAAAATATTCCCAGGTTGCCTCTGTGATGTGAGAATTCTTCTTATATTTTTGTTGGGGTCATAAATGTAAAACTGTACTTACAATAAAATAATACTTGCATTAGTGGCTGTAGACAAAAATATGTCCTATAATTAAACACTAGGGGGAGCTCAAATCAAGACGACATTTTTTTTTGTTTCATAACCCACCTAAGAGTGAACTTTGTGGCAAATTACAAGAAGATTGTGAGAACAGAATTTGCGCTACAATTGCTAGCCTAAAAACGTATTTTCGTAAATATAAAGCGCAAACCTCTTTGTGGAGCTGCGGCTTTCGTGACATAAGCTCTAGCCTATTCATTTAACACAATCTGGAAATCTTAGCCTCTTACATGCAAATAGTGATTTTTAGGAAATTTTTCAAATTTGAAATTTTAAATGATCATAAACCACGCCCACTTTGATCAATCATTACCATATTGATAATGTAGTCTTAAGACTTTATAGTGATGACAGCCACTAAGTTTCGTGCCGATCCATTTAGCCGGTTCAGCAGTATAATTTCTTCCCAGTTATAGCGCCCCCTATTGTTTAATCAAGTTGAAAACCAGGGCATACACTTGAATTGACCTTAGGTATGACTGTTATGAACAGCTTTGAAAAATGTCAAAATCTCTTGAAGTTACGCTAAAAAAACTTTTTCATTCCCAAAAAATTATTTTAAAAAATCATATTTAAAAAAATAAGCAAATTATCGAAAATCCCTTCACATCTTTTGGTCAGCCGCTCCTCCTCTCTTGTCAGGGAAAGTTTTGATGTGATTGAGTTTGACGGCCGGGAGGAGTTAACGAAAGTACGTTGTACTTACTATGCAAATTTCTACTAATTTGCATAAGTTTAAAACATTTTTTAAATTACTCATCTAAATTTGACTGACTCAAAGAAAACATTGGAATAGATCATTTGTTTTTTTACAAAAGAAATGGGGAGAAACATGCCAAAAATATTTTTGGGGTACCAGAGCGCCACCTATTGGACAAAATTCAAAAAATTTTCTGTGATTGTAGATGTCACGATGACTGATATGAATTGTAATTTTCTGTATAGAATATGTATTTTTCATGAGTAAAAGGGCGAAAATTTTTAAAGCCTATAAGCCACGCCCACTTTTTAATCATTTTCAAAATATAGCTTAAGGGTCCGACGATTAACATATGTGCCAAGTTCTGTGGAAATCCATCAAGCCGTTTAGCTGAAACAAACTTTTTGACTCTTTAGCGCCCCCTATTGGTGAATCCAAACAAAATGGGGTAGATAGGACTTACCGCTCATACTTTGTAAGGTTCTAGAGTCTCATCAATTTATTTTGAGAAATGGTGAAGATATCATCAATTAACACATGTGCTAGCTAGCTCACTGATTTTGACATGGTGTCATTAGCCCAATTTTCAATATTTCTGCATTTTTCTTCATCACAACAACTTAGCCTAGTCCGTAGATCACATGTACGAAGTTTGAAGTTGATTCGACGAAAAATGTCGAATAGGTGATTAAAACTAAGTTTTGCATTTTTTGCGATCTAGCAAAAAATCTAGTTAGGCGGAAATGGGCGTGGCCAATACAAAAAAGATGGAGAATCAATCAAGGATCATGTGCATATAAAGTTTTTGACTGTAGGACCTACGGTTTGGGAGCTAGTAGCTGAAACGTGTTGACCTCTGCAATAGCGCCACCTAGGTGACCCGGGGTCCAAATTTTCGAATCTGAGTAGCGGTCAGGATTTTCTATCAGACTGCCATGTCAGATTTTTCCTTGCAATTTCAGGCTCTTGCGCCCATACAGACACAGCGGAGAAGAATAATAATAATAAATAATAAATAATAAATAATGAAAAATCCGTAGAAAAACAATAGGGTTCCCTGCCCTTTGGGCTTGGAACCCTAATAATAAATAATGAAAAATCCGTAGAAAAACAATAGGGTTCCCTGCCCTTTGGGCTTGGAACCCTAATAATGAAAAATCCGTAGAAAAACAATAGGGTTCCCTGCCCTTTGGGCTTGGAACCCTAATAATGAAAAATCCGTAGAAAAACAATAGGGTTCCCTGCCCTTTGGGCTTGGAACCCTAACTAGAACTGCAAGCAGTTATCAACGGGTTCCAAGCCCCCAGCGCCAGTCGCCCACCCGCCCCGCCCTCAACTTCGCCAGTCCTCACGCGGTCCCGCCCCAAAAACACGTTCTCCCGCCGGCGTCCCGTCAGCTCACTTCAACCGGCGCAATGAAAGTAACACTCAGGATACGTCATTAAACCTGCAAAGCCTATACACATATCTTTCAGAGGCATGGCTGACTTCTCAACCGTGATTACAATGGAATTCCACTGTTTCCTTATTAAAGAACGTGAAGATTTAATGAGTGAGATTATCAAACAATGATCTATACATCAACAGAATATTACAAATAACATAAATACTTGATAATGTCTTTAGATTTAAAAGATTTTCAACAAAAACTACGAGTTTCATTTTGTGACTTACTGACCAAATGTTTTAAAAAATCATGAAAAATACATAAATCATCCTAAAATTACCAAAATATTCTCACATGGCAGTGTTAACATGCGGAATAATATGATGTTGTTTTTAAATCAGTAGACTCAAAGCTTTTTTGAAGAAAAATTGGGAAATATAACTATAAAGGTCACAACAAAAATTCAAATATTCATAAGAAAATAGTGATACTTTCTAAAATTAGGAGAAAAATCTCAGATCACCATAGGTACATGTGGAATGTTGTAAATGGCTTATATTTACTGTATACCTAAAAAAAACTTTCTAACAAAAATTAATTACGTTGTTGTCCAACTATACAGAAAAACTGGTAAAAAGTTAAAAATTCATTAAAAATCTATGCTTTTGTACAGAAATCTCAAAATATTCGCAGGTTGCCTCTGTGATGTGAGAATTCTTCTTATATTTTTGTTGGGGTCATAAATGTAAAACTGTACTTACAATAAAATAATATTTGCATTAGTGGCTGTAGACAAAAATATGTCCTACAATTAAACACAAGGGGGAGCTCAAATCAATACGACATTTTTTTTCTTTCATAAACCACCTAACAGTGAACTTTGTGGCAAATTACAAGAAGATTGTGAGAACAGAATTTGCGCTACAATTGCTAGCCTAAAAATGTATTTTCGAAAATATAAAGCGTAAACCTCTTCATGGAGCTGCGGCTTTCGTGACATAAGCTCTAGCCAATCCAGTTAACACAATCTGGAAATCTTAGCCTCTTACATGCAAACTGTGATTTTTAGGAAATTTTTCAAATTTGAAACTTTAAATGATCATAAACCACGCCCACTTTGATCAATCATTACCATATTGAAAATGTAGTCTTAAGACTCTATAGTGATGACAAACACTAAGTTTCGTGCAGATCCATTTAGCTGGTTCAGCAATATAATTTCTTCCCAGTTATAGCGCCCCCTATTGTTTAATCGAGGTGAAAACCAGGACATACACTTGAATTGACCTTAGGTATGATTGTTATGAACAGCTTTGAAAAATGTCAAAGTCTTTTGAAGTTACGCTAAAAAAACTTTTTCATTCCCAAAAAATTATTTTAAAAAATCATATTAAAAAAAATAAGCAAATTATCCAAAATCCCTTCACATCTTTTTGTCAGCCGCTCCTCCTCTCTTGTCAGGGAAAGTTGTGATGTGATTGAGTTTGACGGCCGGGAGGAGTTAACGAAAGTACGTTGGACTTACTATGCAAATTTCTACTAATTTGCATAAGTTTAAAACATTTTGTAAAATACTCATCTAAATTTGACTGACTCAATGAACACACTGGATGAGATCATTTGTTTTTTTATGAAAGAAATGGGGAGAACCATGCCAAAAATATTTTTGGGGTACCACAGCGCCATCTATTGGACAAAATTCAAAAAAAAATTTGTGATTGTAGATGTCACTATTACTGATATGAATTGTAATTTTCTGTATAGAATATGTATTTTTCATGAGTAAAAGGGCGTAAATTTTTAAAGCCTATAAGCCACGCCCACTTTTTAATCATTTTCAAAATATAGCTTAAGGGTCCGATGATTAACATATATGCCAAGTTCTGTGGAAATCCATCAAGCCGTTTAGCTGAAACAAACTTTTTGACTCTTTAGCGCCCCCTATTGGTGAATCCAAACAAAATGGGGTAGGTAGGGCTTACAGCTCATACTTCATAAGGGTCTAGAGTCTCATCAATTTATCTTGAGAAATGGTCAAGATATCATCAATTACCACATGTGCTAGCTAGCGCACTGATTTTGACATGGTGTCATTAGCCCAATTTTCAATATTTCTGCATTTTTCTTCACCACAACAACTTACCTTAGTCCATAGATCACATGTACGAAGTTTGAAGTTGATTCGACGAAAAATGACGAATAGGTGATTAAAAGTAAGTTTTACGTTTTTTGCGATCTAGCAAAAAATCTAGTTAGGCGGAAATGGGCGTGGCCAATACAAACTACGTGCAGAATTATCCAAGGATCATGTACATATAAAGTTTTTGACTGTAGGACCTATGGTTTGGGAGCTAGTAGCTGAAACGTGTTGACCTCCGCAATAGCGCCACCTAGGTGACGCGGGGTCCAAATTTTCGAATCTGAGTAGCGGTCAGGATTTTCTATCAGACTGCCATGTCAGATTTTCCCTGGCAATTTCAGGCTCTTGCGCCCATATAGTTTTAGCGGAGAAGAATAATGAATAATAAATAATGAAAAATCCGTAGAAAAACAATAGGGTTCCCTGCCCTTTGGGCTTGGAACCCTAACTAGAACTGCAAGCAGTTATCAACGGGTTCCAAGCCCCCAGCGCCAGTCGCCTACCCGGCCCCGCCCTCCACTTCGCCAGTCCTCACGCGGTCCCGCCCCAAAAACACGTTCTCCCGCCGGCGTTCGTGCGCTCACTTCAACCGGCGCAATGAAAGTAACACTCAGGATACGTCATTAAACCTGCAAAGCCTATACACATATCTTTCAGAGCCATGGCTGACTCCTCAATCGTGATTACAATGGAATTCCACTGTTTCCTTATTAAAGAACGTGAAGATTTAATGAGTGAGGTTATCAAACAATGATCTATACATCAACAGAATATTACCAATAACATAAACACTTGATAATGTCTTTAGATTTAAAAGATTTTCAACAAAAACTATGAGTTTCATTTTGTGACTTACTGAACAAATGTTTTAAAAAATCATGAAAAATACATAAATCATCCTAAAATTACCAAAATATTCTCACATGGCAGTGTTAACATGCGGAATAATATGATGTTGTTTTTAAATCAGTAGACTCAAAGCTTTTTTGAAGAAAAATTGGGAAATATAACTATAAAGGTCACAACAAAAATAAAAATATTCATAAAAAAATAGTGCTACTTTCTAAAATTAGGAGAAAAATCTCAGATCACCATAGGTACATGTGGGATGTTATAAATGGCTTATATTTACTGTATACCTAAAAAGCTTTCTAACAAAAATTAATTACGTTGTTGTCCAAATATACAGAAAAACTGGTAAAAAGTTAAAAATTCATTAAAAATATACGCTTTTGTACAGAAATCTCAAAATATTCCCAGGTTGCCTCTGTGATGTGAGAATTCTTCTTATATTTTTGTTGGGGTCATAAATGTAAAACTGTACTTACAATAAAATAATACTTGCATTAGTGGCTGTAGACAAAAATATGTCCTATAATTAAACACTAGGGGGAGCTCAAATCAAGACGACATTTTTTTTTGTTTCATAACCCACCTAAGAGTGAACTTTGTGGCAAATTACAAGAAGATTGTGAGAACAGAATTTGCGCTACAATTGCTAGCCTAAAAACGTATTTTCGTAAATATAAAGCGCAAACCTCTTTGTGGAGCTGCGGCTTTCGTGACATAAGCTCTAGCCTATTCATTTAACACAATCTGGAAATCTTAGCCTCTTACATGCAAATAGTGATTTTTAGGAAATTTTTCAAATTTGAAATTTTAAATGATCATAAACCACGCCCACTTTGATCAATCATTACCATATTGATAATGTAGTCTTAAGACTTTATAGTGATGACAGCCACTAAGTTTCGTGCCGATCCATTTAGCCGGTTCAGCAGTATAATTTCTTCCCAGTTATAGCGCCCCCTATTGTTTAATCAAGTTGAAAACCAGGACATACACTTGAATTGACCTTAGGTATGACTGTTATGAACAGCTTTGAAAAATGTCAAAATCTCTTGAAGTTACGCTAAAAAAACTTTTTCATTCCCAAAAAATTATTGAAAAAAATCATATTTAAAAAAATAAGCAAATTATCGAAAATCCCTTCACATCTTTTGGTCAGCCGCTCCTCCTCTCTTGTCAGGGAAAGTTTTGATGTGATTGAGTTTGACGGCCGGGAGGAGTTAACGAAAGTACGTTGGACTTACTATGCAAATTTCTACTAATTTGCATAAGTTTAAAACATTTTTTAAATTACTCATCTAAATTTGACTGACTCAAAGAACACATTGGAATAGATCATTTGTTTTTTTACAAAAGAAATGGGGAGAAACATGCCAAAAATATTTTTGGGGTACCAGAGCGCCACCTATTGGACAAAATTCAAAAAATTTTCTGTGATTGTAGATGTCACGATGACTGATATGAGTTGTAATTTTCTGTATAGAATATGTATTTTTCATGAGTAAAAGGGCGAAAATTTTTAAAGCCTATAAGCCACGCCCACTTTTTAATCATTTTCAAAATATAGCTTAAGGGTCCGACGATTAACATATGTGCCAAGTTCTGTGGAAATCCATCAAGCCGTTTAGCTGAAACAAACTTTTTGACTCTTTAGCGCCCCCTATTGGTGAATCCAAACAAAATGGGGTAGATAGGACTTACCGCTCATACTTTGTAAGGTTCTAGAGTCTCATCAATTTATTTTGAGAAATGGTGAAGATATCATCAATTAACACATGTGCTAGCTAGCGCACTGATTTTGACATGGTGTCATTAGCCCAATTTTCAATATTTCTGCATTTTTCTTCATCACAACAACTTAGCCTAGTCCATAGATCACATGTACGAAGTTTGAAGTTGATTCGACGAAAAATGTCGAATAGGTGATTAAAACTAAGTTTTGCATTTTTTGCGATCTAGCAAAAAATCTAGTTAGGCGGAAATGGGCGTGGCCAATACAAAAAAGATGGAGAATCAATCAAGGATCATGTGCATATAAAGTTTTTGACTGTAGGACCTACGGTTTGGGAGCTAGTAGCTGAAACGTGTTGACCTCTGCAATAGCGCCACCTAGGTGACCCGGGGTCCAAATTTTCGAATCTGAGTAGCGGTCAGGATTTTCTATCAGACTGCCATGTCAGATTTTTCCTTGCAATTTCAGGCTCTTGCGCCCATACAGACACAGCGGAGAAGAATAATAATAACTAGAACTGCAAGCAGTTATCAACGGGTTCCAAGCCACCAGCGCCCGCGCTGTCCACGCGGTCCCGCCCCAAAAACACGTTCTCCCGCCGGCGTCCCGTCAGCTCACTTCAACCGGCGCAATGAAAGTAACACTCAGGATACGTCATTAAACCTGCAAAGCCTATACACATCTTTCAGAGGCATGGCTGACTTCTCAATCGTGATTACAATGGAATTCCACTGTTTCCTTATTAAAGAACGTGAAGATTTAATGAGTGAGATTATCAAACAATAATCTATACATCAACAGAATATGACAAACAACATAAATACTTGATAATGTCTTTAGATTTAATTGATTTTCAACAAAAACAATGAGTTTCATTTTGTTACTTACTGACCAAATGTTTCAAAAAATCATGAAAAATACATAACTCATCATAAAATTACCAAAATATTCTCACATGGCAGTGTTAACATGTGGAATAATATGATGTTGTTTTTAAATCAGTAGACTCAAAGCTTTTTTGAAGAAAAATCAGTAAATATAACTGTAAGGGTCACAGTCAAAATTAAAATATTCATAAAAAAATAGTGCTACTTTCTAAAATTTATAGAAAAATCTCAGATCACCATAGGCACATGTGGAATGTTATAAATGTGTTATATTTACTTTGTACCTAAAAAAAACTTTCTTACAAAAATTAGTTACTTTTTGTCCAACTATACAAAAAACTGGCAAAAAGTAAAAAATTCATTAAAAATCAATGCTTTCGTACAAAAATCTCAAAATATTCCGAGATTGCCTCTGTGATGTGAGAATTCTTTTTATATTTTTGTTGGGGTCATAAATGTAAAATTGTACCTACAATAAAATAATATTTGCGTTAGTTGCTGTAGACAAAAATATGTCCTATAATTAAACACAAGGGGGAGCTCAAATCAAGACGACATTTTTTTTTGTTTCATAAACCACCTAAGAGTGAACTTTATGGCAAATGTCAAGAAGATTGTGAAAACAGAATTTGCGCTACAATTGCTAGCCTAAAAATGTATTTTTGTAAATTTATAGCGCAAACATCTTCGTGGAGCTGCGGTTTTCAATATCTAAGCTCATGGCTATCCAGTTAACATAATCTGGAAAACGTAGCTTCTTACATGAAAATAATGATTTTTAGGAAATTTTTCAAATTTGAAATTTTAAATGATCATAAACCACGCCCACATTGATCAATCATTACCATATTTATAATGTAGTCTTAAGACTCTACAATGATGACAACCACTAAGTTTCGTGCAGATCCATTTAACCAGGTCAGCAGTATAATGTTTTGCTATTTATAGCGCCCCCTATTGTTTAATCAAGGTGAAAATCAAGACATACACTTGAATTGACCTTAGGTTTGACTGTTATGAACAGTTTTGAAAAATGTCCAAATATTTTGAAGTTATGCTAAAAAGACTTTTTCATTCCCCAAAAAATATTTCAAAAATTCATATTTAAAAAAGTAAGCAAATTATCCAAAATCCCTTCAGATCGTTTGGTCAGCCGCTCCTCCTCTCTTGTCAGGCAAAGTTGTGATGTGATTGGGTTTGACGGCCGGGAGGAGTTAACGAAAGTACGTTTGACTTACTATGCAAATTTCTACTAATTAGCATAAGTTTAAAACATTTTTTAAAATACTCATCTTAATTTGACTGAGTCAATGAACATACTGGATGAGACCATTTGCTTGTTTACTAAAATATTGAGGAGAAACATGCAAAAAACGTTTTTTGGGTACAACAGCGCCAACTATTGGACAAAATTCAAACTTTTTTCTGTGATTGTAGATGTCACTATGACTGATATGATTTGTAACTTTCTGTATAGAATATGTATTTTTCATCAGTTAAAGGGCAAAAATTTTTAAAGTCTATAAGCCACGCCCACTTTTTAATCATTTTCAAAATATAGCTTAAGGGTCCAATGATTAACATATGTGCCAAGTTCTGTGGAAATCCATCAAGCCGTTTAGCTCAAACTAACTTTTTGACTCTTTAGCGCCCCCTTTTGGTGAATCCAAACAAAATGGGGAAGATAGAGCTTACCGCTCATACTTCATAAGGGTCTAGAGTCTCATCACTTTATCTTGAGATATGGTGAAGATATCATCAATTAGCACATGTGCTAGCTAGCGCACTGATTTTGACATGGTGTCATTAGCCCAATTTTCAATATTTCTGCGTTTTTCTGCATCACAACAACTTATCTTAGTCCATAGATCATATGTACGAAGTTTGAAGTTGATTCGACGAAAAATGACGAATAGGTGATTAAAACTAAGCTTTGCATTTTTTGCGATCTAGCAAAAAATCTAGTTAGGCGGAAATGGGCGTGGCCAATACAAAAAAGATGGGGAATCATCCAAGGATCATGTACATATAAAGTTTTTGACTGTAGGACCTACGGTTTGGGAGCTAGTAGCTGAAACGTGTTGACCTCCGCAATAGCGCCACCTAGGTGACGCGGGGTCCAAATTTTCGAATCTGAGTAGCGGTCAGGATTTTCTATCAGACTGCCATGTCAGATTTTCCCTGACAATTTCAGGCTCTTGCGCCCATATAGTTTTACCGGAGAAGAATAATAATAAACTAGAACTGCAAGCAGTTATCAACGGGTTCCAAGCCCCCAGCGCCAGTCGCCTACCCGGCCCCGCCCTCCACTTCGCCAGTCCTCACGCGGTCCTGCCCCAAAAACACGTTCTCCCGCCGGCGTTCGTCAGCTCACTTCAACCGGCGCAATGAAAGTAACACTCAGGATACGTCATTAAACCTGCAAAGCCTATACACATATCTTTCAGAGGCATGGCTGACTCCTCAATCGTGATTACAATGGAA
This sequence comes from Nothobranchius furzeri, assembly GCF_043380555.1. Taxonomy (NCBI): domain Eukaryota; kingdom Metazoa; phylum Chordata; class Actinopteri; order Cyprinodontiformes; family Nothobranchiidae; genus Nothobranchius; species Nothobranchius furzeri. Next base: position 77,347,397 of record NC_091747.1, on the reverse strand, counting down.
TTCCACTGTTTCCTTATTAAAGAACGTGAAGATTTAATGAGTGAGGTTATCAAACAATGATCTATACATCAACAGAATATTACCAATAACATAAACACTTGATAATGTCTTTAGATTTAAAAGATTTTCAACAAAAACTATGAGTTTCATTTTGTGACTTACTGAACAAATGTTTTAAAAAATCATGAAAAATACATAAATCATCCTAAAATTACCAAAATATTCTCACATGGCAGTGTTAACATGCGGAATAATATGATGTTGTTTTTAAATCAGTTGACTCAAAGCTTTTTTGAAGAAAAATTGGGAAATATAACTATAAAGGTCACAACAAAAATAAAAATATTCATAAAAAAATAGTGCTACTTTCTAAAATTAGGAGAAAAATCTCAGATCACCATAGGTACATGTGGGATGTTATAAATGGCTTATATTTACTGTATACCTAAAAAGCTTTCTAACAAAAATTAATTACGTTGTTGTCCAAATATACAGAAAAACTGGTAAAAAGTTAAAAATTCATTAAAAATATACGCTTTTGTACAGAAATCTCAAAATATTCCCAGGTTGCCTCTGTGATGTGAGAATTCTTCTTATATTTTTGTTGGGGTCATAAATGTAAAACTGTACTTACAATAAAATAATACTTGCATTAGTGGCTGTAGACAAAAATATGTCCTATAATTAAACACTAGGGGGAGCTCAAATCAAGACGACATTTTTTTTTGTTTCATAACCCACCTAAGAGTGAACTTTGTGGCAAATTACAAGAAGATTGTGAGAACAGAATTTGCGCTACAATTGCTAGCCTAAAAACGTATTTTCGTAAATATAAAGCGCAAACCTCTTTGTGGAGCTGCGGCTTTCGTGACATAAGCTCTAGCCTATTCATTTAACACAATCTGGAAATCTTAGCCTCTTACATGCAAATAGTGATTTTTAGGAAATTTTTCAAATTTGAAATTTTAAATGATCATAAACCACGCCCACTTTGATCAATCATTACCATATTGATAATGTAGTCTTAAGACTTTATAGTGATGACAGCCACTAAGTTTCGTGCCGATCCATTTAGCCGGTTCAGCAGTATAATTTCTTCCCAGTTATAGCGCCCCCTATTGTTTAATCAAGTTGAAAACCAGGGCATACACTTGAATTGACCTTAGGTATGACTGTTATGAACAGCTTTGAAAAATGTCAAAATCTCTTGAAGTTACGCTAAAAAAACTTTTTCATTCCCAAAAAATTATTTTAAAAAATCATATTTAAAAAAATAAGCAAATTATCGAAAATCCCTTCACATCTTTTGGTCAGCCGCTCCTCCTCTCTTGTCAGGGAAAGTTTTGATGTGATTGAGTTTGACGGCCGGGAGGAGTTAACGAAAGTACGTTGTACTTACTATGCAAATTTCTACTAATTTGCATAAGTTTAAAACATTTTTTAAATTACTCATCTAAATTTGACTGACTCAAAGAAAACATTGGAATAGATCATTTGTTTTTTTACAAAAGAAATGGGGAGAAACATGCCAAAAATATTTTTGGGGTACCAGAGCGCCACCTATTGGACAAAATTCAAAAAATTTTCTGTGATTGTAGATGTCACGATGACTGATATGAATTGTAATTTTCTGTATAGAATATGTATTTTTCATGAGTAAAAGGGCGAAAATTTTTAAAGCCTATAAGCCACGCCCACTTTTTAATCATTTTCAAAATATAGCTTAAGGGTCCGACGATTAACATATGTGCCAAGTTCTGTGGAAATCCATCAAGCCGTTTAGCTGAAACAAACTTTTTGACTCTTTAGCGCCCCCTATTGGTGAATCCAAACAAAATGGGGTAGATAGGACTTACCGCTCATACTTTGTAAGGTTCTAGAGTCTCATCAATTTATTTTGAGAAATGGTGAAGATATCATCAATTAACACATGTGCTAGCTAGCTCACTGATTTTGACATGGTGTCATTAGCCCAATTTTCAATATTTCTGCATTTTTCTTCATCACAACAACTTAGCCTAGTCCGTAGATCACATGTACGAAGTTTGAAGTTGATTCGACGAAAAATGTCGAATAGGTGATTAAAACTAAGTTTTGCATTTTTTGCGATCTAGCAAAAAATCTAGTTAGGCGGAAATGGGCGTGGCCAATACAAAAAAGATGGAGAATCAATCAAGGATCATGTGCATATAAAGTTTTTGACTGTAGGACCTACGGTTTGGGAGCTAGTAGCTGAAACGTGTTGACCTCTGCAATAGCGCCACCTAGGTGACCCGGGGTCCAAATTTTCGAATCTGAGTAGCGGTCAGGATTTTCTATCAGACTGCCATGTCAGATTTTTCCTTGCAATTTCAGGCTCTTGCGCCCATACAGACACAGCGGAGAAGAATAATAATAATAAATAATAAATAATAAATAATGAAAAATCCGTAGAAAAACAATAGGGTTCCCTGCCCTTTGGGCTTGGAACCCTAACTAGAACTGCAAGCAGTTATCAACGGGTTCCAAGCCCCCAGCGCCAGTCGCCTACCCGGCCCCGCCCTCCACTTCGCCAGTCCTCACGCGGTCCTGCCCCAAAAACACGTTCTCCCGCCGGCGTTCGTCAGCTCACTTCAACCGGCGCAATGAAAGTAACACTCAGGATACGTCATTAAACCTGCAAAGCCTATACACATATCTTTCAGAGGCATGGCTGACTCCTCAATCGTGATTACAATGGAATTCCACTGTTTCCTTATTAAAGAACGTGAAGATTTAATGAGTGAGGTTATCAAACAATGATCTATACATCAACAGAATATTACCAATAACATAAACACTTGATAATGTCTTTAGATTTAAAAGATTTTCAACAAAAACTATGAGTTTCATTTTGTGACTTACTGAACAAATGTTTTAAAAAATCATGAAAAATACATAAATCATCCTAAAATTACCAAAATATTCTCACATGGCAGTGTTAACATGCGGAATAATATGATGTTGTTTTTAAATCAGTAGACTCAAAGCTTTTTTGAAGAAAAATTGGGAAATATAACTATAAAGGTCACAACAAAAATAAAAATATTTATAAAAAAATAGTGCTACTTTCTAAAATTAGGAGAAAAATCTCAGATCACCATAGGTACATGTGGGATGTTATAAATGGCTTATATTTACTGTATACCTAAAAAGTTTTCTAACAAAAATTAATTACGTTGTTGTCCAACTATACAGAAAAACTGGTAAAAAGTTAAAAATTAATTAAAAATCTATGCTTTTGTACAGAAATCTCAAAATATTCCCAGGTTGCCTCTGTGACGTGAGAATTCTTCTTATATTTTTGTTGGGGTCATAAATGTAAAACTGTACTTACAATAAAATAATATTTGCATCAATGTCTGTAGACAAAAATATGTCCTAAAATTAAACACAAGGGGGAGCTCATATCAAGACGACATTTTTTTTGTTTCATAAACCACCTAAGAGTGAACTTTGTAGCAAATTACAAGAAGGTTGTGAGAACAGAATTTGCGCTACAATTGCTAGCCTAAAAACGTATTTTCGTAAATATAAAGCGCAAACCTCTTTGTGGAGCTGCGGCTTTCGTGACATAAGCTCTAGCCTATTCATTTAACACAATCTGGAAATCTTAGCCTCTTACATGCAAATAGTGATTTTTAGGAAATTTTTCAAATTTGAAATTTTAAATGATCATAAACCACGCCCACTTTGATCAATCATTACCATATTGATAATGTAGTCTTAAGACTTTATAGTGATGACAGCCACTAAGTTTCGTGCCGATCCATTTAGCCGGTTCAGCAGTATAATTTCTTCCCAGTTATAGCGCCCCCTATTGTTTAATCAAGTTGAAAACCAGGACATACACTTGAATTGACCTTAGGTATGACTGTTATGAACAGCTTTGAAAAATGTCAAAATCTCTTGAAGTTACGCTAAAAAAACTTTTTCATTCCCAAAAAATTATTTAAAAAAATCATATTTAAAAAAATAAGCAAATTATCGAAAATCCCTTCACATCTTTTGGTCAGCCGCTCCTCCTCTCTTGTCAGGGAAAGTTTTGATGTGATTGAGTTTGACGGCCGGGAGGAGTTAACGAAAGTACGTTGGACTTACTATGCAAATTTCTACTAATTTGCATAAGTTTAAAACATTTTTTAAATTACTCATCTAAATTTGACTGACTCAAAGAACACATTGGAATAGATCATTTGTTTTTTTACAAAAGAAATGGGGAGAAACATGCCAAAAATATTTTTGGGGTACCAGAGCGCCACCTATTGGACAAAATTCAAAAAATTTTCTGTGATTGTAGATGTCACGATGACTGATATGAATTGTAATTTTCTGTATAGAATATGTATTTTTCATGAGTAAAAGGGCGAAAATTTTTAAAGCCTATAAGCCACGCCCACTTTTTAATCATTTTCAAAATATAGCTTAAGGGTCCGACGATTAACATATGTGCCAAGTTCTGTGGAAATCCATCAAGCCGTTTAGCTGAAACAAACTTTTTGACTCTTTAGCGCCCCCTATTGGTGAATCCAAACAAAATGGGGTAGATAGGACTTACCGCTCATACTTTGTAAGGTTCTAGAGTCTCATCAATTTATTTTGAGAAATGGTGAAGATATCATCAATTAACACATGTGCTAGCTAGCGCACTGATTTTGACATGGTGTCATTAGCCCAATTTTCAATATTTCTGCATTTTTCTTCATCACAACAACTTAGCCTAGTCCATAGATCACATGTACGAAGTTTGAAGTTGATTCGACGAAAAATGTCGAATAGGTGATTAAAACTAAGTTTTGCATTTTTTGCGATCTAGCAAAAAATCTAGTTAGGCGGAAATGGGCGTGGCCAATACAAAAAAGATGGAGAATCAATCAAGGATCATGTGCATATAAAGTTTTTGACTGTAGGACCTACGGTTTGGGAGCTAGTAGCTGAAACGTGTTGACCTCTGCAATAGCGCCACCTAGGTGACCCGGGGTCCAAATTTTCGAATCTGAGTAGCGGTCAGGATTTTCTATCAGACTGCCATGTCAGATTTTTCCTTGCAATTTCAGGCTCTTGCGCCCATACAGACACAGCGGAGAAGAATAATAATAATAAATAATAAATAATAAATAATGAAAAATCCGTAGAAAAACAATAGGGTTCCCTGCCCTTTGGGCTTGGAACCCTAATAATGAAAAATCCGTAGAAAAACAATAGGGTTCCCTGCCCTTTGGGCTTGGAACCCTAATAATGAAAAATCCGTAGAAAAACAATAGGGTTCCCTGCCCTTTGGGCTTGGAACCCTAATAATAAATAATAATAAACTAGAACTGCAAGCAGTTATCAACGGGTTCCAAGCCACCAGCGCCAGTCGCCCACCCGCCCCGCCCTCAACTTCGCCAGTCCTCACGCGGTCCCGCCCCAAAAACACGTTCTCCCGCCGGCGTCCCGTCAGCTCACTTCAACCGGCGCAATGAAACTAACACTCAGGATACGTCATTAAACCGGCTAAGCCTATACACATATCTTTCAGAGGCATGGCTGACTTCTCAATCGTGATTACAATGGAATTCCACTGTTTCCTTATTAAAGAACGTGAAGATTTAATGAGTGAGATTATTAAACAATGATCTATACATCAACAGAATGTTACAAATAACATAAATACTTGATAATGTGTTTAGATTTAATAGATTTTCAACAAAAACAATGAGTTTCATTTTGTGACTTGCTGACCAAATGTTTAAAAAAATCATGAAAAATACATAACTCATCCTAAAATTACCAAAATATTTTCACATGGCAGTGTTAACATGCGGAATAATATGATGTTGTTTTTAAATCAGTAGACTCAAAGCTTTTTTAAAGAAAAATTGGGTCATATAACTATAAAGGTCACAACAAAAATTAAAATATTCATAAAAAAATAGTGCTACTTTCTAAAATTTATAGAAAAATCTCAGATCACCATAGGCACATGTGGAATGTTATAAATGTGTTATATTTACTTTGTACCTAAAAAAAACTTTCTTACAAAAATTAGTTACTTTTTGTCCAACTATACAAAAAACTGGCAAAAAGTAAAAAATTCATTAAAAATCAATGCTTTTGTACAAAAATCTCAAAATATTCCGAGATTGCCTCTGTGATGTGAGAATTCTTTTTATATTTTTGTTGGGGTCATAAATGTAAAATTGTACCTACAATAAAATAATATTTGCGTTAGTTGCTGTAGACAAAAATATGTCCTATAATTAAACACAAGGGGGAGCTCAAATCAAGACGACATTTTTTTTGTTTCATAAACCACCTAAGAGTGAACTTTATGGCAAATGTCAAGAAGATTGTGAAAACAGAATTTGCGCTACAATTGCTAGCCTAAAAATGTATTTTTGTAAATTTATAGCGCAAACATCTTCGTGGAGCTGCGGTTTTCAATATCTAAGCTCATGGCTATCCAGTTAACATAATCTGGAAAACGTAGCTTCTTACATGAAAATAATGATTTTTAGGAAATTTTTCAAATTTGAAATTTTAAATGATCATAAACCACGCCCACATTGATCAATCATTACCATATTTATAATGTAGTCTTAAGACTCTACAATGATGACAACCACTAAGTTTCGTGCAGATCCATTTAACCAGGTCAGCAGTATAATGTTTTGCTATTTATAGCGCCCCCTATTGTTTAATCAAGGTGAAAATCAAGACATACACTTGAATTGACCTTAGGTATGATTGTTATGAACAGCTATGAAAAATGTCAAAGTCTTTTGAAGTTACGCTAAAAAAACTTTTTCATTCCCAAAAAATTATTTTAAAAAATCATATTAAAAAAATAAGCAAATTATCCAAAATCCCTTCACATCTTTTGGTCAGCCGCTCCTCCTCTCTTGTCAGGGAAAGTTGTGATGTGATTGAGTTTGACGGCCGGGAGGAGTTAACGAAAGTACGTTGGACTTACTATGCAAATTTCTACTAATTTGCATAAGTTTAAAACAGTTTTTATAATACTCATCTAAATTTGACTGATTCAATGAACACACTGGATGAGATCATTTGTTTTTTTACGAAAGAAATGGGGAGAACCATGCCAAAAATATTTTTGGGGTACCACAGCGCCACCTATTGGACAAAATTCAAAAAAATTTCTGTGATTGTAGATGTCACTATGACTGATATGAATTGTAATTTTCTGTATAGAATATGTATTTTTCATGAGTAAAAGGGCGTAAATTTTTAAATCCTATAAGCCACGCCCACTTTTTAATCATTTTCAAAATATAGCTTAAGGGTCCGATGATTAACATATATGCCAAGTTCTGTGGAAATCCATCAAGCCGTTTAGCTGAAACAAACTTTTTGACTATTTAGCGCCCCCTATTGGTGAATCCAAACAAAATGGGGTAGATAGGGCTTACCGCTCATACTTCATAAGGTTCTAGAGTCTCATCAATTTTTCTTGAGAAATGGTCAAGATATCATCAATTACCTCATGTGCTAGCTAGCGCACAGATTTTGACATGGTGTCATTAGCCCAATTTTCAATATTTCTGCATTTTTCTTCATCACAACAACTTACCTTAGTCCATAGATCACATGTACGAAGTTTGAAGTTGATTCGACGAAAACTGACGAATAGGTGATTAAAAGTAAGTTTTGCGTTTTTTGCGATCTAGCAAAAAATCTAGTTAGGCGGAAATGGGCGTGGCCAATACAAAAAAGATGGAGAATCATCCAAGGATCATGGACATATAAAGTTTTTGACTATAGGACCTACGGTTTGGGAGCTAGTAACTAAAACGTGTTGACCTCCGCAATAGCGCCACCTAGGTGACGCGGGGTCCAAATTTTCGAATCTGAGTAGCGGTCAGGATTTTCTATCAGACTGCCATGTCAGATTTTCCCTGGCAATTTCAGGCTCTTGCGCCCATACAGACACAGCGGAGAAGAATAATAATAATAAATAATAAATAATAAATAATGAAAAATCCGTAGAAAAACAATAGGGTTCCCTGCCCTTTGGGCTTGGAACCCTAACTAGAACTGCAAGCAGTTATCAACGGGTTCCAAGCCCCCAGCGCCAGTCGCCCACCCGCCCCGCCCTCAACTGCGCCAGTCCTCACGCGGTCCCGCCCCAAAAACACGTTCTCCCGCCGGCGTCCCGTCAGCTCACTTCAACTGGCGCAATGAAAGTAACACTCAGTATACGTTGTTAAACCTGCAAAGCCTATACACATATCTTTCAGAGGCATGGCTGACTTCTCAATTGTGATTACAATGGAATTCCACTGTTTCCTTATTAAAGAACGTGAAGATTTAATGAGTGAGATTATCAAACAATCATCTATACATCAACAGAATATTACAAATAACATAAACACTTGATAATGTCTTTAGACTTAATAGATTTTCAACAAAAACAATGAGTTTCATTTTGTGACTTACTGACCAATTGTTTTAAAAATCATGAAAAATACATAAATCATCATAAAATTACCAAAATATTCTCACATGGCAGTGTTAACATGCGGAATAATATGATGTTGTTTTTAAATCAGTAGACTCAAAGCTTTTTTGAAGAAAAATTGGGAAATATAACTATAAAGGTCACAACAAAAATTAAAATATTCATAAAAAAATAGTGCTACTTTCTATAATTAGGAGAAAATCTCAGATCACCTTAGGTACATGTGGAATGTTGTAAATGGCTTATATTTACTGTATACCTAAAAAGCTTTCTAACAAAAATTAATTACGTTGTTGTCCAACTATACAGAAAAACTGGTAAAAAGTTAAAAATTCATTAAAAATCTAAGCTTTTGTACAGAAATCTCAAAATATTCCCAGGGTGCCTCTGACACGTGAGAATTCTTCTTATATTTTTGTTGGGGTCATAAATGTAAAACTGTACTTACAATAAAATAATATTTGCATTAGTGTCTGTAGACAAAAATATGTCCAATAATTAAACACAAGGGGGTGCTCAAATCAAGACGACATTTTTTTTTGTTTCATAAACCACCTAAGAGTGAACTTTGTAGCAAATTACAAGAAGATTGTGAGAACAGAATTTGCGCTACAATTGCTAGCCTAAAAATGTATTTTCATAAATATAAAGCGGAAACCTCTTCGTGGAGCTGCGGCTTTCGTGAAATAAGGTCTAGCCTATCCAGTTAACACAATCTGGAAATCTTAGCCTCTTACATGCAAATAATGATTTTTAGGAAATTTTTCAAATTTGAAATTTTAAATGATCATAAGCCACGCCCACTTTGATAAATCATTACCATATTGATAATGTAGTCTTAAGACTCTATAGTGATGACAACCACTAAGTTTCGTGCAGATCCATTTAGCCAGTTCAGCAGTATAATTTCTTCCCAGTTATAGCGCCCCCTATTGTTTAATCAAGTTGAAAACCAGGACATACACTTGAATTGACCTTACGTATGACTTTTATGAACAGCTTTGAAAAATGTCAAAATCTTTTGAAGTTACGCTAAAAAAACTTTTTCATTCCCAAAAAATTATTTAAAAAATCATATTAAACAAAATAAGCAAATTATCCAAAATCCCTTCACATCTTTTGGTCAGCCGCTCCTCCTCTCTTGTCAGGGGAAGTTGTGATGTGAATGAGTTTGACGGCCGGGAGGAGTTAACGAAAGTACGTTGGACATACTATGCAAATTTCTACTAATTTGCAAAAGTTTAAAACATTTTTTAAAGTACTCATCTAAATTTGACTGACTCAATGAATATACTGGATGAGATCATTTGTTTTTTTACGAAAAAAAATGGGGAGAAACATGCCAAAAATATTTTTGGGGTACCACAGCGCCACCTATTGGACAAAATTCAAAAAATGTTCTGTGATTGTAGATGTCACTATGACTGATATGAATTGTAATTTTCTGTATAGAATATGTATTTTTCATGAGTCAATGGGCGAAAGCTTTTAAAGCCTATTTATAGCCTATAAGCCACGCCCACTTTTTAATCATTTTCAAAATATAGCTTAAGGGTCCGATGATTAACATATGTGCCAAGTTCTGTGGAAATCCATCAAGCCGTTTAGCTGAAACAAACTTTTTGACTCTTTAGCGCCCCCTATTGGTGAATCCACACAAAATGGGGTAGATAGGGCTTAACGCTCACACTTCATAAGGGTCTAGAGTCTCATCAATTTATCTTGAGAAATGGTGAAGATATCATCAATTACCACATGTGCTAGCTAGCGCACTGATTTTGACATGGTGTCATTAGCCCAATTTTCAATATTTCTGCATTTTTCTTCATCACAACAACTTATCTTAGTCCATAGATCGTATGTACGAAGTTTGAAGTTGATTCGACGAAAAATGACGAATAGGTGATTAAAACTAAGTTTTGCATTTTTTGCAATCTAGCAAAAAATCTAGTTAGGCGGAAATGGGCGTGGCCAATACAAAAAAGATGCAGAATCATCCAAGGACCATGTACATATAAAGTTTTTGACTGTAGGACCTACGGTTTGGGAGGTAGTAGCTGAAACATGTTCACCTCTGCAATAGCGCCACCTAGGTGACTCGGGGTCCAAATTTTCGAATCTGAGTAGCGGTCAGGATTTTCTATCAGACTGCCATGTCAGATTTTCCCTGGCAATTTCTGGCTCCTGCCCCCATACAAACGTAGCGGAGAAGAATAATAAATAATAATGAAAAATCCGTAGAAAAACAATAGGGTTCCCTGCCCTTTGGGCTTGGAACCCTAATAAATAATAAATAATGAAAAATCCGTAGAAAAACAATAGGGTTCCCTGCCCTTTGGGCTTGGAACCCTAATAAACTAGAACTGCAAGCAGTTATCAACGGGTTCCAAGCCCCCAGCGCCAGTCGCCCACCCGCCCCGCCCTCAACTTCGCCAGTCCTCACGCGGTCCCGCCCCAAAAACACGTTCTCCCGCCGGCGTCCCGTCAGCTCACTTCAACCGGCGCAATGAAAGTAACACTCAGGATACGTCATTAAACCTGCAAAGCCTATACACATATCTTTCAGAGGCATGGCTGACTTCTCAATCGTGATTACAATGGAATTCCACTGTTTCCTTATTAAAGAACGTGAAGATTTAATGAGTGAGATTATCAAACAATCATCTATACATCAACAGAATATTACAAATAACATAAAGACTTGATAATGTCTTTAGATTTAATAGATTTTCAACAAAAACAATGAGTTTCATTTTGTGACTTACTGATCAATTGTTTTAAAAAATCATGAAAAATACATAAATCATCATAAAATTACCAAAATATTCTCACATGGCAGTGTTAACATGCGGAATAATATGATGTTGTTTTTAAATCAGTTGACTCAAAGCTTTTTTGAAGAAAAATTAGGAAATATAACTATAAAGGTCACAACAAAAATTTAAATATTCATAAAAAAATAGTGCTACTTTCTATAATTAGGAGAAAAATCTCAGATCACCATAGGTACGTGTGGAATGTTGTAAATGGCTTATATTTACTGTATACCTAAAAGGTTTTCTAACAAAAATTAATTACGTTGTTGTCCAACTATACAGAAAAACTGGTAAAAAGTTAAAAATTAATTAAAAATCTATGCTTTTGTACAGAAATCTCAAAATATTCCCAGGTTGCCTCTGTGACGTGAGAATTCTTATAATATTTTTGTTGGGGTCATAAATGTAAAACTGTACTTACAATAAAATAATATTTTCATTAGTGTCTGTAGACAAAAATATGTCCTAAAATTAAACACAAGGGGGAGCTCATATCAAGACGACATTTTTTTTGTTTCATAAACCACCTAAGAGTGAACTTTGTAGCAAATTACAAGAAGGTTGTGAGAACAGAATTTGCGCTACAATTGCTAGCCTAAAAATGTATTTTCATAAATATAAAGCGTAAACCTCAACATGGAGCTGCGGCTTTCGTGACATAAGCTCTAGCCTATCCAGCTAACACAATCTGGAAATCTTAGCCTCTTACATGCAAATAATGATTTTTAGGAAATTTTTCAAATTTGAAATTTTAAATGATCATAAGCCACGCCCACTTTGATAAATCATTACCATATTGATAATGTAATCTTAAGACTCTATAGTGATGACAACCACTAAGTTTCGTGCAGATCCATTTAGCCAGTTCAGCAGTATAATTTCTTCCCAGTTATAGCGCCCCCTATTGTTTAATCAAGTTGAAAACCAGGACATACACTTGAATTGACCTTAGGTATGACTGTTATGAACAGCTTTGAAAAATGTCAAAATCTTTTGAAGTTACTCTAAAAAAACTTTTTCATTCTCCAAAATTTAAAAAAAAAATCATATTAAAAAAAATAAGCAAATTATCCAAAATCCCTTCACATCTTTTGGTCAGCCGCTCCTCCTCTCTTGTCAGGGAAAGATGTGATGTGATTGAGTTTGACGGCCGGGAGGAGTTAACGAAAGTACGTTGGACTTACTATGCAAATTTCTACTAATTTGCATAAGTTTAAAACATTTTTTAAAATACTCATCTAAATTTGACTGACTCAATGAACATACTGGATGAGATCATTTGTTTTTTTACGAAAGTAATGGGGAGAAACATGCCAAAAATATTTTTGGGGTACCACAGCGCCACCTATTGGACAAAATTCAAAAAATTTTCTGTGATTGTAGATGTCATTATGACTGATATGAATTGTAATTTTCTGTATAGAATATGTATTTTTCAGGAGTAAATGGGCGAAAACGTTTAAAGCCTATTTATAGCCTATAAGCCACGCCCACTTTTTAATCATTTTCAAAATATAGCTTAAGGGTCCGATGATTAACATATGTGCCAAGTTCTGTGGAAATCCATCAAGCCGTTTAGCTGAAACAAACTTTTTGACTCTTTAGCGCCCCCTATTGGTGAATCCACACAAAATCGGGTAGATAGGGCTTACCGCTCATACTTCATAAGGGTGTAGAGTCTCATCAATTTATCTTGAGAAATGGTGAAGATATCATCAATTACCACATGTGCTAGCTAGCACACTGATTTTGACATGGTGTCATTAGCCCAATTTTCAATATTTCTGCCTTTTTCTTCATCACCACAACTTATCTTAGTCCATAGATCATATGTACGAAGTTTGAAGTTGATTCGACGAAAAATGACGAATAGGTGATTAAAAGTAAGTTTTGAGTTTTTTGCGATCTAGCAAAAAATCTAGTTAGGCGGAAATGGGCGTGGCCAATACAAAAAAGATGGAGAATCACCCAAGGATCATGTACATATAAAGTTTATGACTGTAGGACCTACGGTTTGGGAGCTAGTAGCTGAAACGTGTTGACCTCCGCAATAGCGCCACCTAGGTGACGCGGGGTCCAAATTTTCGAATCTGAGTAGCGGTCAGGATTTTGTATCAGACTGCCATGTCAGATTTTTCCTGGCAATTTCTGGCTCCTGCCCCCATACAAACGTAGCGGAGAAGAATAATAAATAACTAGAACTGCAAGCAGTTATCAACGGGTTCCAAGCCACCAGCGCCAGTCGCCCACCCGCCCCGCCCTCAACTTCGCCAGTCCTCACGCGGTCCCGCCCCAAAAACACGTTCTCCCGCCGGCGTCCCGTCAGCTCACTTCAACCGGCGCAATGAAACTAACACTCAGGATACGTCATTAAACCGGCTAAGCCTCTACACATATCTTTCAGAGGCATGGCTGACTTCTCAATCGTGATTACAATGGAATTCCACTGTTTCCTTATTAAAGAACGTGAAGATTTAATGAGTGAGATTATTAAACAATAATCTATACATCAACAGAATGTTACAAATAACATAAATACTTGATAATGTGTTTAGATTTAATAGATTTTCAACAAAAACAATGAGTTTCATTTTGTGACTTGCTGACCAAATGTTTAAAAAAATCATGAAAAATACATAACTCATCCTAAAATTACCAAAATATTCTCACATGGCAGTGTTAACATGCGGAATAATATGATGTTGTTTTTAAATCAGTAGACTCAAAGCTTTTTTGAAGAAAAATTGGGAAATATAACTATAAAGGTCACAACAAAAATTAAAATATTCATAAAAAAATAGTGCTACTTTCTAAAATTAGGAGAAAAATCTCAGATCACCATAGGTACGTGTGGAATGTTGTAAATGGCTTATATTTACTGTATACCTAAAAAGTTTTCTAACAAAAATTAATTACTTTGTTGTCCAACTATACAGAAAAACTGGTAAAAAGTTAAAAATTAATTAAAAATCTATGCTTTTGTACAGAAATCTCAAAATATTCCCAGGTTGCCTCTGTGACGTGAGAATTCTTTTTATATTTTTGTTGGGGTCATAAATGTAAAACTGTACTTACAATAAAATAATATTTGCATTAGTGTCTGTAGACAAAAATATGTCCTAAAATTAAACACAAGGGGGAGCTCATATCAAGACAACATTTTTTTTGTTTCATAAACCACCTAAGAGTGAACTTTGTAGCAAATTACAAGAAGGTTGTGAGAACAGAATTTGCGCTACAATTGCTAGCCTAAAAATGTATTTTCATAAATATAAAGCGTAAACCTCAACATGGAGCTGCGGCTTTCGTGACATAAGCTCTAGCCTATCCAGCTAACACAATCTGGAAATCTTAGCCTCTTACATGCAAATAATGATTTTTAGGAAATTTTTCAAATTTGAAATTTTAAATGATCATAAGCCACGCCCACTTTGATAAATCATTACCATATTGATGATGTAATCTTAAGACTCTATAGTGATGACAACCACTAAGTTTCGTGCAGATCCATTTAGCCAGTTCAGTAGTATAATTTCTTCCCAGTTATAGCGCCCCCTATTGTTTAATCAAGTTGAAAACCAGGACATACACTTGAATTGACCTTAGGTATGACTGTTATGAACAGCTTTGAAAAATGTCAAAATCTTTTGAAGTTACTCTAAAAAAACTTTTTCATTCTCCAAAATTTTTTAAAAAAAATCATATTAAAAAAAATAAGCAAATTATCCAAAATCCCTTCACATCTTTTGGTCAGCCGCTCCTCCTCTCTTGTCAGGGAAAGATGTGATGTGATTGAGTTTGACGGCCGGGAGGAGTTAACGAAAGTACGTTGGACTTACTATGCAAATTTCTACTAATTTGCATAAGTTTAAAACATTTTTTAAAATACTCATCTAAATTTGACTGACTCAATGAACATACTGGATGAGATCATTTGTTTTTTTACGAAAGTAATGGGGAGAAACATGCCAAAAATATTTTTGGGGTACCACAGCGCCACCTATTGGACAAAATTCAAAAAATTTTCTGTGATTGTAGATGTCATTATGACTGATATGAATTGTAATTTTCTGTATAGAATATGTATTTTTCAGGAGTAAATGGGCGAAAACGTTTAAAGCCTATTTATAGCCTATAAGCCACGCCCACTTTTTAATCATTTTCAAAATATAGCTTAAGGGTCCGATGATTAACATATGTGCCAAGTTCTGTGGAAATCCATCAAGCCGTTTAGCTGAAACAAACTTTTTGACTCTTTAGCGCCCCCTATTGGTGAATCCACACAAAATCGGGTAGATAGGGCTTACCGCTCATACTTCATAAGGGTGTAGAGTCTCATCAATTTATCTTGAGAAATGGTGAAGATATCATCAATTACCACATGTGCTAGCTAGCACACTGATTTTGACATGGTGTCATTAGCCCAATTTTCAATATTTCTGCCTTTTTCTTCATCACCACAACTTATCTTAGTCCATAGATCATATGTACGAAGTTTGAAGTTGATTCGACGAAAAATGACGAATAGGTGATTAAAAGTAAGTTTTGAGTTTTTTGCGATCTAGCAAAAAATCTAGTTAGGCGGAAATGGGCGTGGCCAATACAAAAAAGATGGAGAATCACCCAAGGATCATGTACATATAAAGTTTATGACTGTAGGACCTACGGTTTGGGAGCTAGTAGCTGAAACGTGTTGACCTCCGCAATAGCGCCACCTAGGTGACGCGGGGTCCAAATTTTCGAATCTGAGTAGCGGTCAGGATTTTGTATCAGACTGCCATGTCAGATTTTTCCTGGCAATTTCTGGCTCCTGCCCCCATACAAACGTAGCGGAGAAGAATAATAAATAACTAGAACTGCAAGCAGTTATCAACGGGTTCCAAGCCCCCAGCGCCAGTCGCCTACCCGGCCCCGCCCTCCACTTCGCCAGTCCTCACGCGGTCCCGCCCCAAAAACACGTTCTCCCGCCGGCGTTCGTCAGCTCACTTCAACCGGCGCAATGAAAGTAACACTCAGGATACGTCATTAAACCTGCAAAGCCTATACACATATCTTTCAGAGGCATGGCTGACTCCTCAATCGTGATTACAATGGAATTCCACTGTTTCCTTATTAAAGAACGTGAAGATTTAATGAGTGAGGTTATCAAACAATGATCTATACATCAACAGAATATTACCAATAACATAAACACTTGATAATGTCTTTAGATTTAAAAGATTTTCAACAAAAACTATGAGTTTCATTTTGTGACTTACTGAACAAATGTTTTAAAAAATCATGAAAAATACATAAATCATCCTAAAATTACCAAAATATTCTCACATGGCAGTGTTAACATGCGGAATAATATGATGTTGTTTTTAAATCAGTAGACTCAAAGCTTTTTTGAAGAAAAATTGGGAAATATAACTATAAAGGTCACAACAAAAATAAAAATATTCATAAAAAAATAGTGCTACTTTCTAAAATTAGGAGAAAAATCTCAGATCACCATAGGTACATGTGGGATGTTATAAATGGCTTATATTTACTGTATACCTAAAAAGCTTTCTAACAAAAATTAATTACGTTGTTGTCCAAATATACAGAAAAACTGGTAAAAAGTTAAAAATTCATTAAAAATATACGCTTTTGTACAGAAATCTCAAAATATTCCCAGGTTGCCTCTGTGATGTGAGAATTCTTCTTATATTTTTGTTGGGGTCATAAATGTAAAACTGTACTTACAATAAAATAATACTTGCATTAGTGGCTGTAGACAAAAATATGTCCTATAATTAAACACTAGGGGGAGCTCAAATCAAGACGACATTTTTTTTTGTTTCATAACCCACCTAAGAGTGAACTTTGTGGCAAATTACAAGAAGATTGTGAGAACAGAATTTGCGCTACAATTGCTAGCCTAAAAACGTATTTTCGTAAATATAAAGCGCAAACCTCTTTGTGGAGCTGCGGCTTTCGTGACATAAGCTCTAGCCTATTCATTTAACACAATCTGGAAATCTTAGCCTCTTACATGCAAATAGTGATTTTTAGGAAATTTTTCAAATTTGAAATTTTAAATGATCATAAACCACGCCCACTTTGATCAATCATTACCATATTGATAATGTAGTCTTAAGACTTTATAGTGATGACAGCCACTAAGTTTCGTGCCGATCCATTTAGCCGGTTCAGCAGTATAATTTCTTCCCAGTTATAGCGCCCCCTATTGTTTAATCAAGTTGAAAACCAGGACATACACTTGAATTGACCTTAGGTATGACTGTTATGAACAGCTTTGAAAAATGTCAAAATCTCTTGAAGTTACGCTAAAAAAACTTTTTCATTCCCAAAAAATTATTGAAAAAAATCATATTTAAAAAAATAAGCAAATTATCGAAAATCCCTTCACATCTTTTGGTCAGCCGCTCCTCCTCTCTTGTCAGGGAAAGTTTTGATGTGATTGAGTTTGACGGCCGGGAGGAGTTAACGAAAGTACGTTGGACTTACTATGCAAATTTCTACTAATTTGCATAAGTTTAAAACATTTTTTAAATTAATCATCTAAATTTGACTGACTCAAAGAACACATTGGAATAGATCATTTGTTTTTTTACAAAAGAAATGGGGAGAAACATGCCAAAAATATTTTTGGGGTACCAGAGCGCCACCTATTGGACAAAATTCAAAAAATTTTCTGTGATTGTAGATGTCACGATGACTGATATGAGTTGTAATTTTCTGTATAGAATATGTATTTTTCATGAGTAAAAGGGCGAAAATTTTTAAAGCCTATAAGCCACGCCCACTTTTTAATCATTTTCAAAATATAGCTTAAGGGTCCGACGATTAACATATGTGCCAAGTTCTGTGGAAATCCATCAAGCCGTTTAGCTGAAACAAACTTTTTGACTCTTTAGCGCCCCCTATTGGTGAATCCAAACAAAATGGGGTAGATAGGACTTACCGCTCATACTTTGTAAGGTTCTAGAGTCTCATCAATTTATTTTGAGAAATGGTGAAGATATCATCAATTAACACATGTGCTAGCTAGCGCACTGATTTTGACATGGTGTCATTAGCCCAATTTTCAATATTTCTGCATTTTTCTTCATCACAACAACTTAGCCTAGTCCATAGATCACATGTACGAAGTTTGAAGTTGATTCGACGAAAAATGTCGAATAGGTGATTAAAACTAAGTTTTGCATTTTTTGCGATCTAGCAAAAAATCTAGTTAGGCGGAAATGGGCGTGGCCAATACAAAAAAGATGGAGAATCAATCAAGGATCATGTGCATATAAAGTTTTTGACTGTAGGACCTACGGTTTGGGAGCTAGTAGCTGAAACGTGTTGACCTCTGCAATAGCGCCACCTAGGTGACCCGGGGTCCAAATTTTCGAATCTGAGTAGCGGTCAGGATTTTCTATCAGACTGCCATGTCAGATTTTTCCTTGCAATTTCAGGCTCTTGCGCCCATACAGACACAGCGGAGAAGAATAATAATAATAAATAATAAATAATAAATAATGAAAAATCCGTAGAAAAACAATAGGGTTCCCTGCCCTTTGGGCTTGGAACCCTAATAATGAAAAATCCGTAGAAAAACAATAGGGTTCCCTGCCCTTTGGGCTTGGAACCCTAATAATGAAAAATCCGTAGAAAAACAATAGGGTTCCCTGCCCTTTGGGCTTGGAACCCTAATAATAAATAATAATAAACTAGAACTGCAAGCAGTTATCAACGGGTTCCAAGCCACCAGCGCCAGTCGCCCACCCGCCCCGCCCTCAACTTCGCCAGTCCTCACGCGGTCCCGCCCCAAAAACACGTTCTCCCGCCGGCGTCCCGTCAGCTCACTTCAACCGGCGCAATGAAACTAACACTCAGGATACGTCATTAAACCGGCTAAGCCTATACACATATCTTTCAGAGGCATGGCTGACTTCTCAATCGTGATTACAATGGAATTCCACTGTTTCCTTATTAAAGAACGTGAAGATTTAATGAGTGAGATTATTAAACAATGATCTATACATCAACAGAATGTTACAAATAACATAAATACTTGATAATGTGTTTAGATTTAATAGATTTTCAACAAAAACAATGAGTTTCATTTTGTGACTTGCTGACCAAATGTTTAAAAAAATCATGAAAAATACATAACTCATCCTAAAATTACCAAAATATTTTCACATGGCAGTGTTAACATGCGGAATAATATGATGTTGTTTTTAAATCAGTAGACTCAAAGCTTTTTTAAAGAAAAATTGGGTCATATAACTATAAAGGTCACAACAAAAATTAAAATATTCATAAAAAAATAGTGCTACTTTCTAAAATTAGGAGAAAAATCTCAGATCACCATAGGTACATGTTGAATGTTGTAATTGGTTTATATTTACTGTATAGCTAAAAAAACTTTCTAACAAAAATTAATTACGTTGTTGTCCAACTATACAGAAAAACTGGCAAAAAGTTAAAAATTCATTAAAAATCTATGCTTTTGTACAAAAATCTCAAAATATTCCCAGCTTGCCTCTGTGATGTGAGAATTCTTCTTATATTTTTGTTGGGGTCATAAATCTAAAACTGTACCTACAATAAAATAATATTTGCGTTAGTTGCTGTAGACAAATATATGTCCTATAATTAAACACAAGGGGGAGCTCAAATCAAGACGACATTTTTTTTGTTTCATAAACCACCTAAGAGTGAACTTTGTGGCAAATGTCAAGAAGATTAGGAAAACAGAATTTGCGCTACAATTGCTAGCCTAAAAATGTATTTTCGTAAATTTAAAGCGCAAACCTCTTTGTGGAGCTGCGGTTTTCATTATCTCAGCTCATGGCTATCCAGTTAACACAATCTGGGAAACGTAGCTTCTTACATGAAAATAATGATTTTTAGGAAATTTTTCAAATTTGAAATTTTAAATGACCATAAACCACGCCCACTTTGACAAATCATTACCATATTGATATTGTAGTCTAAAGGGTCTATAAAGATGACAACCACTAAGTTTCGTGTAGATCCATTTAGCCAGTTCAGCAGTATAATTTCTTCCTAGTTATAGCGCCCCCTGTTGTCGAATCAAGCTTAAAATCAAGATATACACTTGAATTGACCTTATGTATGGTGGTTAAGAACAGCTTTGAAAAAAGTCTAAATTTTTTGAAGTTATGCTAAAAAAACTTTTTCATTCCAAAAAAATTATTTAAAAAAATCATATAAAAACAAAGAAGCAAATTATCCAAAATCCCTTCACAACTTTTGGTCAGCCGCTCCTCCTCTCTTGTCAGGCCATGTTTGGATTTGATTGTGTTTGACGGCCGGGAGGAGTTAACGAAAGTACGTTTGACTTACTATACAAATTTCTACTAATTAGCATAAGTTTAAATTATTTTTTAAAATACTCTTCTAAATTTGACTGACTCAATGAACATACTGGATGAGACCATTTGTTTTTTTACGAAAGAAATGGGGAAAAACATGCCAAAAACATTTTTGGGGTACAACAGCGCCACCTATTGGTCAAAATTCAAAGTTTTTTCTGCGATTGTAGATGTCGATATGACTGATACGAATTGTAATTTTCTGTATAGAATATGTATTTTTCATGAGTAAAAGGGCGAAAAATTTTAAAGCCTATAAGCCACGCCCACTTTTTAATCATTTTCAAAATATAGCTTAAGGGTCCGATGATTAACATATGTGCCAAGTTCTGTGGAAATCCATCAAGCCGTTTAGCTGAAACAAACTTTTTGACTCTTTAGCGCCCCCTATTGGTGAATCCAAACAAAATGGGGTAGATAGGGCTTACCACTCATACTTCATAAGATTCTAGAGTCTCATCAATTTATCCTGAGAAATGGTGAAGATATCATCAATTACCACATGTGCTAGCTAGCACACTGATTTTGACATGGTGTCATTAGCCCAATTTTCAATATTTCTGCATTTTTCTTCATCACAACAACTTATCTTAGTCCATAGATCACATGTACGAAGTTTGAAGTTGATTCGACGAAAAATAACGAATAGGTGTTTAAAAGTAAGTTTTGCGTTTTTTGCGATCTAGCAAAAAATCTAGTTAGGCGGAAATGGGCGTGGCCAATACAAAAAAGATGGAGAATCATCCAAGGATCATGGACATATAACGTTTTTGACTGTAGGACCTACGGTTTGGGAGCTAGTAGCTGAAACGTGTTGACCTCCGCAATAGCGCCACCTAGGTGGCTCGGGGTCCAAATTTTTGAATCTGAGTAGCGGTCAGGATTTTCTATCAGACTGCCATGTCAGATTTTCCCTGGCAATTTCAGGCTCCTGCCCCCATACAGACATAGCGGAGAATAATAATAATAATAATAAATAATAATAATAAATAATAATAAATAATGAAAAATCCGTAGAAAAACAATAGGGTTCCCTGCCCTTTGGGCTTGGAACCCTAACTAGAACTGCAAACAGTTATCAACGGGTTCCAAGCCCCCAGCGCCAGTCGCCCACCCGCCCCGCCCTCAACTTCGCCAGTCCTCACGCGGTCCCGCCCCAAAAACATGTTCTCCCGCCGGCGTCCCGTCAGCTCACTTCAACCGGCGCAATGAAAGTAACACTCAGGATACGTCATTAAACCTGCGAAGCCTATACACATATCTTTCAGAGGCATGGCTGACTTCTCAATGGTGATTACAATGGAATTCCACTGTTTCCTTATTAAAGAACGTGAAGATTTAATGAGTGAGATTATCAAACAATGATCTATACATCAACGGAATATTACAAATAACATAAATCCTTGATAATGTCTTTAGATTTAAAAGATTTTCAACAAAAACTATGAGTTTCATTTTGTGACTTACTGACCAAATGTTTTAAAAAATCATGAAAAATACACAAATCATCCTAAAATTACCAAAATATTTTCACATGGCAGTGTTAACATGCGGAATACTATGATGTTGTTTTTAAATCAGTAGACTCAAAGCTTTTTTGAAGAAAAATTGGTAAATATAACTATAAAGGTCACAACAAAAATTAAAATATTCATAAAAAAATAGTGCTACTTTCTAAAATTAGGAGAAAAATCTCAGATCACCATAGGTACATGTGGAATGTTGTAAATGGCTTATATTTACTGTATACCTAAAAATCTTTCTAAAACAAATATTAATTACGTTGTTGTCCAACTATACAGAAAAACTGGTAAAAAGTTAAAAAATCATTAAAAATCTATGCTTTTGTACAGAAATCTCAAAATATTCCCAGGTTGCCTCTGTGATGTGAGAATTCTTCTTATATTTTTGTTGGGGTCATAAATGTAAAACTGTACTTACAATAAAATAATATTTGCATAAGTGGCTGTAGACAAAAATATGTCCTATAATTAAACACTAGGGGGAGCTCAAATCAAGACGACATTTTTTTTATTTCATAAACCACCAAAGAGTGAACTTTGTGGCAAATTACAAGAAGATTGTGAGAACACATTTTGCGCTACATTTGCTAGCCTAAAAATGTATTTTCGTAAATATAAAGCGCAAACCTCTTTGTGGAGCTGCGGCTTTCGTGACATAAGCTCTAGCCTATCCAGTTAACACAATCTGGAAATCTTAGCCTCTTACATGCAAATAGTGATTTTTAGGACATTTTTCAAATTTGAAATTTTAAATGATCATAAACCACGCCCACTTTGATCAATCATTACCATATTGATAATGTAGTCTTAAGACTCTATAGTGATGACAGCCACTAAGTTTCGTGCAGATCCATTTAGCTGGTTTAGCAGTATAATTTCTTCCCAGTTATAGCGCCCCCTATTGTTTAATCAAGATGAAAACCAGGACATACACTTGAATTGACCTTAGGTATGAATGTTATGAACAGCTTTGAAAAATGTCAAAATCTTTTGAAGTTACGCTAAAAAAAACTTTTTCATTCCCAAAAAATTATTTTAAAAAATCATATTAAAAAAAATAAGCAAATTATCCCAAATCCCTTCACATCTTTTGGTCAGCCGCTCCTCCTCTCTTGTCAGGGAAAGTTGTGATGTGATTGAGTTTGACGGCCGGGAGGAGTTAACGAAAGTACGTTGGTCTTACTATGCAAATTTCTACTAATTTGCATACGTTTAAAACATTTTTTAAAATACTCATCTAAATTTGACTGACTCATTGAACACACTAGACGAGATCATTTGTTTTTTTACGAAAGAAATGGGGAGAAACATGCCAAAAATATTTTTGGGGTACCACAGCGCCACCTATTGGACAAAATTCAAAAGTTTTTCTGTGATTGTAGATGTCACTATGACTGATAAGAATTGTAATTTTCTGTATAGAATATGTATTTTTCATGAGTAAAAGGGCGAAAATTTTTAAAGCCTATAAGCCACGCCCACTTTTTAATCATTTTCAAAATATAGCTTAAGGGTCCGATGTTTAACATATGTGCCAAGTTCTGTGGAAATCCATCAAGCCGTTTAGCTGAAACAAACTTTTTGACTCTTTAGCGCCCCCTATTGGTGAATCCAAACAAAATGGGGTAGATAGGGCTTACCGCTCATACTTCATAAGGGTCTAGAGTCTCATCAATTTATCTTGAGAAATGGTCAAGATATCATCAATTACCACATGTGCTAGCTAGCGCACTGATTTTGACATGGTGTCATTAGCCCAATTTTCAATATTTCTGCATTTTTCTGCATCACAACAACTTACCTTAGTCCATAGATCACATGTACGAAGTTTGAAGTTGATTCGACGAAAAATGACGAATAGGTGATTAAAAGTAAGTTTTGCGTTTTTTGCGATCTAGCAAAAAATCTAGTTAGGCGGAAATGGGCGTGGCCAATTTAAAAAAGATGGAGAATCATCCAAGGATCATGTACATATAAAGTTTTTGACTGTAGGACCTACGGTTTGGGAGCTAGTAGCTGAAACGTGTTGACCTCCGCAATAGCGCCACCTAGGTGATGCGGGGTCCAAATTTTCGAATCTGAGTAGCGGTCAGGATTTTCTATCAGATTGCCATGTCAGATTTTCCCTGGCAATTTCAGGCTCTTGCGCCCATACAGACACAGCGGAGAAGAATAATGAAGAATAATAAATAATGAAAAATCCGTAGAAAAACAATAGGGTTCCCTGCCCTTTGGGCTTGGAACCCTAATAATGAAAAATCCGTAGAAAAACAATAGGGTTCCCTGCCATTTGGGCTTGGAACCCTAACTAGAACTGCAAGCAGTTATCAACGGGTTCCAAGCCCCCAGCGCCAGTCTCCCACCCGGCCCCGCCCTCACCTTCGCCAGTCCTCACGCGGTCCCGCCCCAAAAACACGTTCTCCCGCCGGCGTCCCGTCAGCTCACTTCAACCGGCGCAATGAAAGTAACACTCAGGATACGTCATTAAACCTGCAAATCCTATACACATCTTTCAGAGGCATGGCTGACTTCTCAATCGTGATTACAATGGAATTCCACTGTTTCCTTATTAAAGAACGTGAAGATTTAATGAGTGAGATTATCAAACAATAATCTATACATCAACAGAATATTACAAACAACATAAATACTTGATAATGTCTTTAGATTTAATTGATTTTCAACAAAAACAATGAGTTTCATTTTGTGACTTACTGACCAAATGTTTCAAAAAATCATGAAAAATACATAACTCATCATAAAATTACCAAAATATTCTCACATGGCAGTGTTGACATGTGGAATAATATGATGTTGTTTTTAAATCAGTAGACTCTAAGCTTTTTTGAAGAAAAATCAGTAAATATAACTGTAAGGGTCACAGTCAAAATTAAAATATTCATAAAAAAATAGTGCTACTTTCTAAAATTTATAGAAAAATCTCAGATCACCATAGGTACATGTTGAATGTTGTAATTGGTTTATATTTACTGTATACCTAAAAAACTTTCTAACAAAAATTAATTACGTTGTTGTCCAACTATACAGAAAAACTGGCAAAAAGTTAAAAAATCATTAAAAATCAATGCTTTCGTACAAAAATCTCAAAATATTCCGAGATTGCCTCTGTGATGTGAGAATTCTTTTTATATTTTTGTTGGGGTCATAAATGTAAAATTGTACCTACAATAAAATAATATTTGCGTTAGTTGCTGTAGACAAAAATATGTCCTATAATTAAACACAAGGGGGAGCTCAAATCAAGACGACATTTTTTTTGTTTCATAAACCACCTAAGAGTGAACTTTATGGCAAATGTCAAGAAGATTGTGAAAACAGAATTTGCGCTACAATTGCTAGCCTAAAAATGTATTTTTGTAAATTTAAAGCGCAAACATCTTCGTGGAGCTGCGGTTTTCAATATCTAAGCTCATGGCTATCCAGTTAACATAATCTGGAAAACGTAGCTTCTTACATGAAAATAATGATTTTTAGGAAATTTTTCAAATTTGAAATTTTAAATGATCATAAACCACGCCCACATTGATCAATCATTACCATATTGATAATGTAGTCTTAAGACTCTACAATGATGACAACCACTAAGTTTCGTGCAGATCCATTTAACCAGGTCAGCAGTATAATGTATTGCTATTTATAGCGCCCCCTATTGTTTAATCAAGGTGAAAATCAAGACATACACTTGAATTGACCTTAGGTTTGACTGTTATGAACAGCTTTGAAAAATGTCCAAATATTTTGAAGTTATTCTAAAAAAACTTTTTCATTCCCCAAAAAATATTTAAAAAATTCATATTTAAAAAAGTAAGAAAATTATCCAAAATCCCTTCAGATCGTTTGGTCAGCCGCTCCTCCTCTCTTGTCAGGCAAAGTTGTGATGTGATTGGGTTTGACGGCCGGGAGGAGTTAACGAAAGTACGTTTGACTTACTATGCAAATTTCTACTAATTAGCATAAGTTTAAAACATTTTTTAAAATACTCATCTTAATTTGACTGAGTCAATGAACATACTGGATGAGACCATTTGCTTGTTTACTAAAATATTGAGGAGAAAAATGCCAAAAACTTTTTTGGGGTACAACAGCGCCAACTATTGGACAAACTTCAAACTTTTTTCTGTGATTGTAGATGTCACTATGACTGATATAATTTGTAACTTTCTGTATAGAATATGTATTTTTCATCAGTTAAAGGGCAAAAATTTTTAAAGCCTATAAGCCACGCCCACTTTTTAATCATTTTCAAAATATAGCTTAAGGGTCCAATGATTAACATATGTGCCACGTTCTGTGGAAATCCATCAAGCCGTTTAGCTCAAACTAACTTTTTGACTCTTTAGCGCCCCCTTTTGGTGAATCCAAACAAAATGGGGAAGGTAGGGCTTACCGCTCATACTTCATAAGGGTCTAGAGTCTCATCACTTTATCTTGAGATATGGTGAAGATATCATCAATTAGCACATGTGCTAGCTAGCGCACTGATTTTAACATGGTGTCATTAGCCCAATTTTCAATATTTCTGCGTTTTTCTGCATCACAACAACTTATCTTAGTCCATAGATCATATGTACGAAGTTTGAAGTTGATTCGACGAAAAATGACGAATAGGTGATTAAAACTAAGCTTTGCATTTTTTGCGATCTAGCAAAAAATCTAGTTAGGCGGAAATGGGCGTGGCTAATACAAAAAAGATGGGGAATCATCCAAGGATCATGTACATATAAAGTTTTTGACTGTAGGACCTACGGTTTGGGAGCTAGTAGCTGAAACGTGTTGACTCCGCAATAGCGCCACCTAGGTGACGCGGGGTCCAAATTTTTGAATCTGAGTAGCGGTCAGGATTTTCTATCAGACTGCCATGTCAGATTTTCCCTGACAATTTCAGGCTCTTGCGCCCATATAGTTTTAGCGGAGAAGAATAATAATAAACTAGAACTGCAAGCAGTTATCAACGGGTTCCAAGCCCCCAGCGCCAGTCGCCCACCCGGCCCCGCCCTCACCTTCGCCAGTCCTCACGCGCTCCCGCCCCAAAAACACGTTCTCCCGCCGGCGTCCCGTCAGCTCACTTCAACCGGCGCAATGAAAGTAACACTCAGGATACGTCATTAAACCTGCAAATCCTATACACATCTTTCAGAGGCATGGCTGACTTCTCAATCGTGATTACAATGGAATTCCACTGTTTCCTTATTAAAGAACGTGAAGATTTAATGAGTGAGATTATCAAACAATAATCTATACATCAACAGAATATTACAAACAACATAAATACTTGATAATGTCTTTAGATTTAATTGATTTTCAACAAAAACAATGAGTTTCATTTTGTGACTTACTGACCAAATGTTTCAAAAAATCATGAAAAATACATAACTCATCATAAAATTACCAAAATATTCTCACATGGCAGTGTTGACATGTGGAATAATATGATGTTGTTTTTAAATCAGTAGACTCAAAGCTTTTTTGAAGAAAAATCAGTAAATATAACTGTAAGGGTCACAGTCAAAATTAAAATATTCATAAAAAAATAGTGCTACTTTCTAAAATTTATAGAAAAATCTCAGATCACCATAGGTACATGTTGAATGTTGTAATTGGTTTATATTTACTGTATACCTAAAAAACTTTCTAACAAAAATTAATTACGTTGTTGTCCAACTATACAGAAAAACTGGCAAAAAGTTAAAAAATCATTAAAAATCAATGTTTTCGTACAAAAATCTCAAAATATTCCGAGATTGCCTCTGTGATGTGAGAATTCTTTTTATATTTTTGTTGGGGTCATAAATGTAAAATTGTACCTACAATAAAATAATATTTGCGTTAGTTGCTGTAGACAAAAATATGTCCTATAATTAAACACAAGGGGGAGCTCAAATCAAGACGACATTTTTTTTTGTTTCATAAACCATCTAAGAGTGAACTTTATGGCAAATGTCAAGAAGATTGTGAAAACAGAATTTGCGCTACAATTGCTAGCCTAAAAATGTATTTTTGTAAATTTAAAGCGCAAACATCTTCGTGGAGCTGCGGTTTTCAATATCTAAGCTCATGGCTATCCAGTTAACATAATCTGGAAAACGTAGCTTCTTACATGAAAATAATGATTTTTAGGAAATTTTTCAAATTTGAAATTTTAAATGATCATAAACCACGCCCACATTGATCAATCATTACCATATTGATAATGTAGTCTTAAGACTCTACAATGATGACAACCACTAAGTTTCGTGCAGATCCATTTAACCAGGTCAGCAGTATAATGTATTGCTATTTATAGCGCCCCCTATTGTTTAATCAAGGTGAAAATCAAGACATACACTTGAATTGACCTTAGTTTTGAGTGTTATGAACAGCTTTGAAAAATGTCCAAATATTTTGAAGTTATGCTAAAAAAACTTTTTCATTCCCCAAAAAATATTTAAAAAATTCATATTTAAAAAAGTAAGAAAATTATCCAATATCCCTTCAGATTTTTTGGTCAGCCGCTCCTCCTCTCTTGTCAGGCAAAGTTGTGATGTGATTGGGTTTGACGGCCGGGAGGAGTTAACGAAAGTACGTTTGACTTACTATGCAAATTTCTACTAATTAGCATAAGTTTAAAACATTTTTTAAAATACTCATCTTAATTTGACTGAGTCAATGAACATACTGGATGAGACCATTTGCTTGTTTACTAAAATATTGAGGAGAAAAATGCCAAAAACATTTTTGGGGTACAACAGCGCCAACTATTGGACAAACTTCAAACTTTTTTCTGTGATTGTAGATGTCACTATGACTGATATAATTTGTAACTTTCTGTATAGAATATGTATTTTTCATCAGTTAAAGGGCAAAAAATTTTAAAGCCTATAAGCCACGCCCACTTTTTAATCATTTTCAAAATATAGCTTAAGGGTCCAATGATTAACATATGTGCCAAGTTCTGTGGAAATCCATCAAGCCGTTTAGCTCAAACTAACTTTTTGACTCTTTAGCGCCCCCTTTTGGTGAATCCAAACAAAATGGGGAAGGTAGGGCTTACCGCTCATACTTCAAAAGGGTCTAGAGTCTCATCACTTTATCTTGAGATATGGTGAAGATATCATCAATTAGCACATGTGCTAGCTAGCGCACTGATTTTGACATGGTGTCATTAGCCCAATTTTCAAAATTTCTGCGTTTTTCTGCATCACAACAACTTATCTTAGTCCATAGATCATATGTACGAAGTTTGAAGTTGATTCGACGAAAAATGACGAATAGGTGATTAAAACTAAGCTTTGCGTTTTTTGCGATCTAGCAAAAAATCTAGTTAGGCGGAAATGGGCGTGGCCAAAACAAAAAAGATGGGGAATCATCCAAGGATCATGTACATATAAAGTTTTTGACTGTAGGACCTACGGTTTGGGAGCTAGTAGCTGAAACGTGTTGACCTCCGCAATAGCGCCACCTAGGTGACGCGGGGTCCAAATTTTTGAATCTGAGTAGCGGTCAGGATTTTCTATCAGACTGCCATGTCAGATTTTCCCTGACAATTTCAGGCTCTTGCGCCCATATAGTTTTAGCGGAGAAGAATAATAATAAATAATAATAAATAATAACTAGAACTGCAAGCAGTTATCAACGGGTTCCAAGCCCCCAGCGCCAGTCGCCCACCCGCCCCGCCCTCAACTTCGCCAGTCCTCACGCGGTCCAGCCCCAAAAACACGTTCTCCCGCCGGCGTCCCGTCAGCTCACTTCAACCGGCGCAATGAAACTAACACTCAGGATACGTCATTAAACCGGCAAAGCCTATACACATATCTTTCAGAGGCATGGCTGACTTCTCAATCGTGGTTACAATGGAATTCCACTGTTTCCTTATTAAAGAACGTGAAGATTTAATGAGTGAGATTATCAAACAATATCTATACATCAACGGAATATTACAAATAGCATAAATCCTTGATAATGTCTTTAGATTTAAAAGATTTTCAACAAAAACTATGAGTTTCATTTTGTGACTTACTGACCAAATGTTTTAAAAAATCATGAAAAATACACAAATCATCCTAAAATTACCAAAATATTCTCACATGGCAGTGTTAACATGCGGAATACTATGATGTTGTTTTTAAATCAGTAGACTCAAAGCTTTTTTGAAGAAAAAATTGGGAAATATAACTATAAAGGTCACAACAAAAATTAAAATATTCATAAAAAAATAGTGCTACTTTCTAAAATTAGGAGAAAAATCTCAGATCACCATAGGTACATGTGGAATGTTGTAAATGGCTTATATTTACTGTATACCTAAAAAGCTTTCTAAAACAAATATTAATTACTTTGTTGTCCAACTATACAGAAAAACTGGTAAAAAGTTAAAAATTCATTAAAAATCTATGCTTTTGTATAGAAATCTCAAAATATTCCCAGGTTGCTTCTGTGATGTGAGAATTCTTCTCATATTTTTGATGGGGTCATAAATGTAAAACTGTACTTACAATAAAATAATATTTGCATTAGTGGCTGTAGACAAAAATATGTCCTACAATTAAACACTAGGGGGAGCTCAAATCAAGACGACATTTTTTTTGTTTCATAAACCACCTAAGAGTGAACTTTTTGGCAAATTACAAGAAGATTGTGAGAACAGAATTTGCGCTACAATTGCTAGCCTAAAAATTTATTTTCGTAAATATAAAGCGCACACCTCTTCGTGGAGCTGCGGCTTTCGTGACCTAAGCTCTAGCCTATCCAGTTAAGACAATCTGGAAATCTTAGCCTGTTACATGCAAATAGTGATTTTTAGGAAATTTTTCAAATTTGAAATTTTAAATGATCATAAACCACGCCCACTTTGATCAATCATTACCATATTGATATTGTGGTCTTAAGACTCTATAGTGATGATAACCACTAAGTTTCGTGCAGATCCATTTAGCCAGTTCAGCAGTATAATTTCTTCCCAGTTATAGCGCCCCCTATTGTTTAATCAAGTTGAAAACCAGGACATACACTTGAATTGACCTTAGGTATGGCTGTTATGAACAGCTTTGAAAATTGTCAAAATCTTTTGAAGTTACGCTAAAAAAACTTTTTCATTCCCAAAAAATTATTTTAAAAAATCATATAAAAAAAAATAAGCAAATTATCCAAAATCCCTTCACAACTTTTGGTCAGCCGCTCCTCCTCTCTTGTCAGGGAAAGTTGTGATGTGATTGAGTTTGACGGCCGGGAGGAGTTAACGAAAGTACGTTTGACATACTATGCAAATTTCTACTAATTAGCATAAGTTTAAAACACTTTTTAAAATACTCATCTAAATTTGACTGACTCAATGAACATACTGGATGAGATCATTTGTTTGTTTACGAAAAAAATGGGGAGAAACATGCCAAAAATATTTTTGGGGTACCACAGCGCCACCTATTGGACAAAATTCAAAAAATTTTCTGTGATTGTAGATGTCACTATGACTGATAAGAATTGTAATTTTCTGTTTAGAATATATATTTTTCATGAGTAAAAGGGCGAAAAATTTTAAAGCCTATAAGCCACGCCCACTTTTTAATCATTTTCAAAATGTAGCTTAAGGGTCCGATGACTAACATATGTGCCAAGTTCTGGGGAAATCCATCAAGCCGTTTAGCTCAAACAAACTTTTTGACTCTTTAGCGCCCCCTATTGGTGAATCCAAACAAAATGGGGTAGATAGGGCTTACCGCTCATACTTCATAAGGGTCTAGAGTCTCATCAGTTTATCTTGAGAAATGGTGAAGATATCATCAATTACCACATGTGCTAGCTAGCGCGCTGATTTTGACATGGTGTCATTAGCCCAATTTTCAATATTTCTGCATTTTTCTTCATCACAACAACTTAGCTTAGTCCATAGATCACATGTACGAAGTTTGAAGTTGATTCGACAAAAAATGATGAATAGGTGATTAAAAGTAAGTTTTGCGTTTTTTGCGATCTAGCAAAAAATCTAGTTAGGCGGAAATGGGCGTGGCCAATACAAAAAAGATGGAGAATCATCCAAGGATCATGGACATATGAAGTTTTTGACTATAGGACCTACGGTTTGGGAGCTAGTAACTAAAACGTGTTGACCTCCGCAATAGCGCCACCTAGGTGACGCGGGGTCCAAATTTTCGAATCTGAGTAGCGGTCAGGATTTTCTATCAGACTGCCATGTCAGATTTTCCCTGGCAATTTCAGGCTCTTGCGCCCATACAGACACAGCGGAGAAGAATAATAATAATAAATAATAAATAATAAATAATGAAAAATCCGTAGAAAAACAATAGGGTTCCCTGCCCTTTGGGCTTGGAACCCTAAATAATGAAAAATCCGTAGAAAAACAATAGGGTTCCCTGCCCTTTGGGCTTGGAACCCTAATAAATAATAAATAATGAAAAATCCGTAGAAAAACAATAGGGTTCCCTGCCCTTTGGGCTTGGAACCCTAATAATGAAAAATCCGTAGAAAAACAATAGGGTTCCCTGCCCTTTGGGCTTGGAACCCTAATAATGAAAAATCCGTAGAAAAACAATAGGGTTCCCTGCCCTTTGGGCTTGGAACCCTAATAACTAGAACTGCAAGCAGTTATCAACGGGTTCCAAGCCCCCAGCGCCAGTCGCCCACCCGGCCCGCCCTCACCTTCGCCAGTCCTCACGCGGTCCCGCCTCAAAAACACGTTCTCTTGCCGGCGTCCCATCCTTTTTTTTAGAGTGCAACAAGACTGTTTTTCAGCCCTCTTTCTGAGGTGGTCTGCTTCAGGCTGACCATGGCCAACACCCCCCCTGCTGACAGCAAATTCACACCTTCCACTAGAGCAAGCCTCTGATTGGTGGGTCGGATCAGCCCATATGGGCTCATGGCATGCTCAATTCATTATCATTCATTATCATGCTGATTACCTAGAACCTAAAAATGACTCTGACTGCATTCCTTGCAAGCCTAAGCAAGGATGTGTAGAATCACCCGGGCCAAGCTGGGGCAGACTGGAGCTATCCGGGCAGGGCCGACCAGGTACAGATGGGAATGGCCCTAAAAGGTTGAAGGATCGATCCCAACTCTGACCAGAAAATGCTGCCTGATCTCTCAGTGCACTCCAGGAAAGGTTTGGCTACATTGTAGCTCATTCCCACCAGCGTGTGGCTAGGTGTTAGAATGGATGAAAGACTCCGAAACAAAAACATCACTATAAAATCCGTATTTGATCTAAATATTATCAACCAATAATCCATACATCAACAGTATATTACAAATAACATAAATACTTGATACTGTTGCTAGATTTAATAGATTTATCAACAAAAACTATGAGTTTCATTTTGTGACTTTCTGATCAAATGAATTCAGAAAATCCTGAAAAATCCATAAATCATCCCAAAATTACCAAAATATTCTCACATGGCAATGTTAACATGCGGAATAATATGAAGTTGTTTTTACATCAGTGGACTCAAAGCTTTTTTGAGGAAAAATCTGTGAATATCACAGTAAGGGTCACAGGCAAAATTTAAATATTCATAAAAAAATAGTGCTACTTTCTAAAATTAGGAGAAAAATCCCAGATCCCCATAGGTACATGTGGAATGTTATAAATGTTTTATATATACTTTGTACCTAAAAAAACTTTCTAACAAAAATTTGTTACTTTTTGTCCATCTATACAAAAAAACTGGTAAAAAGTAAAAAATTCATTAAAAATCAATGCTTTTGTACAAAAATCTCAAAATATTCCCAGATTGCCTCTGTGATGTGGTTATTGTGCTCATATTTTTGTAAGGATCATAATTGTTAAACTTTTCTTACAATAAAATAATATTTGCATTAGTGGCTGTAAACAAAAATTAGTCATATAATTAAACACAAGGGGGAGCTCAAATCAAGACGACATTTTTTTTGTTTCATAAACCACCTATGAGGGAACTTTGTGGTAAATTTCAAGAAGATTGTGAAAACAGAATTTGCGCTACAATTGCTAGCCTAAAAATGTATTTTCATAAATATAAAGCGCAAACATCTTTGTGGAGCTGCGGTTTTCGTGATCTAAGCTATAGGCTAACCAGTTAACACAATCTGGAAATCTTAGCCTCTTACACGCAAATAATGATTTTTAGGAAATTTTTCAAATTTAAAATTCTAAATGATCATAAACCACGCCCACTTTGATCAATCATTACCATATTGATAATGTAGACTTAAGACTCTATGAAGATGACAACCATTAAGTTTCGTGCAGATCCATTTAGCCAGTTCAGCAGTATAATTTCTTCCTATTTATAGCGCCCCCTATTGCTGAATCAAGCTGAAAATCAAGATATACACTTGAATTGACCTTAGGTATGGAGGTTATGAAGAGTTTTGAAAAATGTCAAAATCTTTTGAAGTTATGCTAAAAAAACTTTTTCATTCCAAAAAAATTATTTAAAAAAATCGTATAAAAACAAATAAGCAAATTTTCCAAAATCCCTTCACAACTTTTGGTCAGCCGCTCCTCCTCTCTTATCAGGGAAAGTTGTGATGTGATTGAGTTTGACGGCCAGGAGGAGTTAACGAAAGTACTTTTGACTTACTATGCAAATTTCTACTAATTAGCATAAGATTAAATTATTTTTTAAAATACTCTTCTAAATTTGACTGACTCAATGAACATACTGGATGAGACCATTTGTTTTTTTGTGAAAGAAATGGGGAGAAACATGCCAAAAACATTTTTGGGGTACAACAGCGCCACCTATTGGTCAAAATTCAAACTTTTTTCTGTGATTGTAAATGTCGCTATGACTGATATGAATTGTAACTTTCTGTATAGAATATGTATTTTTCATGAGGAAAACGGCGAAAATTTTTAAAGCCTATAAGCCACGCCCACTTTTTAATCACTTTCAAAATATAGCTTAAGGGTCCGATGATTAACATATGTGCCAAGTTCTGTGGAAATCCATCAAGCCGTTTAGCTGAAACAAACTTTTTGACTCTTTAGCGCCCCCTATTGGTGAATCCAAACAAACTTGGGTAGATAGGGCTTACCGCTCATACTTTGTAAGGGTCTAGAGTCTCATCATTTTATCTGTAAAATTGGTGGAGATATCATCAATTAGGACATGTGCTAGCTAGCTCACTGATTTTGACTTTGTGTCATTAGCTCAATTTTCAATATTTCTGCATTTTTCTTCATCACAACAACTTATCTTAGACCATAGATCATATGTACGAAGTTTGAAGTTGATTCGACGAAAAATGACGAATAGGTGATGAAAACTAAGTTTTGCATTTTTTGCAATCTAGCAAAAAATCTAGTTAGGCGGAAATGGGCGTGGCCAATACAAAAAAGATGGAGAATCATCCAAGGACCATGTCCGTATAAAGTTTTTGACTGTAGGACCTACGGTTTGGGAGCTAGTAGCTGAAACGTGTTGATGTCTGCAATAGCGCCACCTAGGTGACGCGGGGTCCAAATTTTCGAATCTGAGTAGCGGTCAGGATTTTCTATCAGACTGCCATGTCAGATTTTCCCTGGCAATTTCAGGCTCTTGCGCCCATATACTTTTAGCGGAGAAGAAGAAAAATAATGAAAAATCCGTAGAAAAACAATAGGGTTCCCTGCCCTTTGGGCTTGGAACCCTAATAATGAAAAATCCGTAGAAAAACAATAGGGTTCCCTGCCCTTTGGGCTTGGAACCCTAATAACGTAGAAAAACAATAGGGTTCCCTGCCCTTTGGGCTTGGAACCCTAATAATGAAAAATCCGTAGAAAAACAATAGGGTTCCCTGCCCTTTGGGCTTGGAACCCTAACTAGAACTGCAAGCAGTTATCAACGGGTTCCAAGCCCCCAGCGCCAGTCGACCACCCGGCCCCGCCCTCAACTTCGCCAGTCCTCACGCGGTCCCGCCCCAAAAACACGTTCTCCCGCCGGCGTCCCGTCAGCTCACTTCAACCGGCGCAATGAAAGTAACACTCAGGATACCTCATTAAACCTGCCAAGCCTATACACATATCTTTCAGAGGCATGGCTGACTTCTCATTCGTGATTACAATGGAATTCCACTGTTTCCTTATTAAAGAACGTGAAGATTTAATGAGTGAGATTATCAAACAAGGATATATACATCAACAGAATTTTACAAATAACATAAATACTTGATAATGTCTTTAGATTTAAAAGATTTTCAACAAAAACTATGAGTTTCATTTTGTGACTTACTGACCAAATGTTTTAAAAAATCATGAAAAATACATAAATCATCCTAAAATTACCAAAATATTCTCACATTGCAGTGTTAACATGCGGAATAATATGATGTTGTTTTTAAATCAGTAGACTCAAAGCCTTTTTGAAGAAAAATTGGGAAATATAACTATAAAGGTCCTAACAAAAAATAAAATATTTATAAAAAAATAGTGCTACTTTCTAAAATTAATAGAAAAATCTCAGATCACCATAGGTACATGTGGAATGTTATAAATGTTTTATATTTACTTTATACCTAAAAAAAACTTTCTAACAAAAATTAGTTACTTTTTGTCCAACTATACAAAAAAACTAGCAAAAAGTAAAAAATTCATTAAAAATCTATGCTTTTGTATAAAAATCTCAAAATATTCCCAGATTGCCTCTGTGGTGTGAGTATCCTGTTCATATTTTCAAAAGGATCATAAATGTTAAACTTTTATTATAATAAAATAATATTTGCATTAGTGGCTGTAAACAAAAATTAGTCCTATAATTAAACACAAGGGGGAGCTCAAATCAAGACGACATTTTTTTTGTTTCATAAACCACCTAAGAGTGAGCTTTGTGGCAAATTTCAAGAAGATTGTGAAAACAAAATTTGCGCTACAATTGCTAGCCTAAAAATGTATTTTTGTAAATTTAAAGCGCAAACATCTTCGTGGAGCTGCGATTTTCATGATCTAAGCTCACAGCTACCCAGTTAACACATTCTGGAAATCTTAGCCTCTTACATGCAAATATTGATTTTTAGGAAATTTTTCAACTTTGAAATTTTTAATGATCATAAACCACGCCCACTTTGATCAATCATTACCATATTGATAATGTAGTCTTAAGAGTCTATAAAGATGACAACCACTAAGTTTCGTGCAGATCCATTTAGCCAGTTCAGCAGTATATTTTCTTCCTAGTTATAGCGCCCCCTGTTGTCGAATCAAGCTGAAAATCAATTTATACACTTGAATTGACCTTATGTATGGTGGTTATGAATAGCTTTGAAAAATGTCAAAATCTTTAGAAGTTATGCTAAAAAAACTTTTTCATTCAAAAAAAATTATTTAAAAAAATCATATAAAAACAAAGAAGCAAATTATCCAAAATCCCTTCACAACTTTTGGTCAGCCGCTCCTCCTCTCTTGTCAGGCCATGTTTGGATTTGATTGTGTTTGACGGCCGGGAGGAGTTAACGAAAGTACGTTTGACTTACTATGCAAATTTCTACTAATTAGCATAAGTTTAAATTATTTTTTAAAATACTCTTCTAAATTTGACTGACTCAATGAACGTACTGGATGAGACCATTTGTTTTTTTACGAAAGAAATGGGGAAAAACATGCCAAAAACTTTTTTGGGGTACAACAGCGCCACCTAATGGTCCAAATTCAAAGTTTTTTCTGCGATTGTAGATGTCAATATGACTGATAAGAATTGTAACTTTCTGTATAGAATATGTATTTTTCATGAGTAAAAGGGCGAAAATTTTTAAAGCCTATAAGCCACGCCCACTTTTTAATCATTTTCAAAATATAGCTTAAGGGTCCAATGATTAACATATATGCCAAGTTCTGTGGAAATCCATCAAGCCGTTTAGCTGAAACAAACTTTTTGGCTCTTTAGCGCCCCCTGTTGATGAATCCAAACAAAATAGGGTAGATAGGGCTTACCACCCATACTTTGTAAGGGTCTAGAGTCTCATCACTTTATCTTGAAAAATGGTGGAGATATCACCAATTATCACATGGGCTAGCTAGCGCACTGATTTTGACATGGTGTCATTAGCCCAAATTTCAATATTTCTGCGTTTTTCTTCATCAGAACTACTTATCTTACACCATAGATTCTATGTACGAAGTTTGAAGTTGATTCGACGAAAAATGTTGAATAGGTGATTAAAACTAAGTTTTGCATTTTTTGCGGTCTAGCAAAAAATCTAGTTAGGCGGAAATGGGCGTGGCCAATACAAAAAAGATGGAGAATCATCTAAGGATCATGTACATATAAAGTTTTTGACTGTAGGACCTACGGTTTGGGAGCTAGTAGCTGAAACGTGTTGACCTCTGCAATAGCGCCACCTAGGTGACTCGGGGTCCAAATTTTCGAATCTGAGTAGCGGTCAGGATTTTCTATCAGACTGCCATGTCAGATTTTCCCTGGCAATTTCAGGCTCCTGCCCCCATACATTTCAAGCGGAGAAGAATAATAATAAATAATAACTAGAACTGCAAGCAGTTATCAACGGGTTCCAAGCCCCCAGCGCCAGTCGCCCACCCGCCCCGCCCTCAACTGCGCCAGTCCTCACGCGGTCCCGCCCCAAAAACACGTTCTCCCGCCAGCGTCCCGTCAGCTCACTTCAACTGGCGCAATGAAAGTAACACTCAGTATACGTTGTTAAACCTGCAAAGCCTATACACATATCTTTCAGAGGCATGGCTGACTTCTCAATTGTGATTACAATGGAATTCCACTGCTTCCTTATTAAAGAACGTGAAGATTTAATGAGTGAGATTATCAAACAATCATCTATACATCAACAGAATATTACAAATAACATAAACACTTGATAATGTCTTTAGACTTAATAGATTTTCAACAAAAACAATGAGTTTCATTTTGTGACTTACTGACCAATTGTTTTAAAAATCATGAAAAATACATAAATCATCATAAAATTACCAAAATATTCTCACATGGCAGTGTTAACATGCGGAATAATATGATGTTGTTTTTAAATCAGTAGACTCAAAGCTTTTTTGAAGAAAAATTGGGAAATATAACTATAAAGGTCACAACAAAAATTAAAATATTCATAAAAAAATAGTGCTACTTTCTATAATTAGGAGAAAATCTCAGATCACCTTAGGTACATGTGGAATGTTGTAAATGGCTTATATTTACTGTATACCTAAAAAGCTTTCTAACAAAAATTAATTACGTTGTTGTCCAACTATACAGAAAAACTGGTAAAAAGTTAAA
The DNA here is from genome assembly GCF_043380555.1 of Nothobranchius furzeri. Lineage (NCBI taxonomy): Eukaryota > Metazoa > Chordata > Actinopteri > Cyprinodontiformes > Nothobranchiidae > Nothobranchius > Nothobranchius furzeri. Next base: position 77,307,986 of record NC_091747.1, on the reverse strand, counting down.
AATTCATTAAAAATCTAAGCTTTTGTACAGAAATCTCAAAATATTCCCAGGGTGCCTCTGACACGTGAGAATTCTTCTTATATTTTTGTTGGGGTCATAAATGTAAAACTGTACTTACAATAAAATAATATTTGCATTAGTGTCTGTAGACAAAAATATGTCCAATAATTAAACACAAGGGGGTGCTCAAATCAAGACGACATTTTTTTTGTTTCATAAACCACCTAAGAGTGAACTTTGTAGCAAATTACAAGAAGATTGTGAGAACAGAATTTGCGCTACAATTGCTAGCCTAAAAATGTATTTTCATAAATATAAAGCGGAAACCTCTTCGTGGAGCTGCGGCTTTCGTGAAATAAGGTCTAGCCTATCCAGTTAACACAATCTGGAAATCTTAGCCTCTTACATGCAAATAATGATTTTTAGGAAATTTTTCAAATTTGAAATTTTAAATGATCATAAGCCACGCCCACTTTGATAAATCATTACCATATTGATAATGTAGTCTTAAGACTCTATAGTGATGACAACCACTAAGTTTCGTGCAGATCCATTTAGCCAGTTCAGCAGTATAATTTCTTCCCAGTTATAGCGCCCCCTATTGTTTAATCAAGTTGAAAACCAGGACATACACTTGAATTGACCTTACGTATGACTTTTATGAACAGCTTTGAAAAATGTCAAAATCTTTTGAAGTTACGCTAAAAAAACTTTTTCATTCCCAAAAAATTATTTAAAAAATCATATTAAACAAAATAAGCAAATTATCCAAAATCCCTTCACATCTTTTGGTCAGCCGCTCCTCCTCTCTTGTCAGGGGAAGTTGTGATGTGAATGAGTTTGACGGCCGGGAGGAGTTAACGAAAGTACGTTGGACATACTATGCAAATTTCTACTAATTTGCAAAAGTTTAAAACATTTTTTAAAGTACTCATCTAAATTTGACTGACTCAATGAACATACTGGATGAGATCATTTGTTTTTTTACGAAAAAAATGGGGAGAAACATGCCAAAAATATTTTTGGGGTACCACAGCGCCACCTATTGGACAAAATTCAAAAAATGTTCTGTGATTGTAGATGTCACTATGACTGATATGAATTGTAATTTTCTGTATAGAATATGTATTTTTCATGAGTCAATGGGCGAAAGCTTTTAAAGCCTATTTATAGCCTATAAGCCACGCCCACTTTTTAATCATTTTCAAAATATAGCTTAAGGGTCCGATGATTAACATATGTGCCAAGTTCTGTGGAAATCCATCAAGCCGTTTAGCTGAAACAAACTTTTTGACTCTTTAGCGCCCCCTATTGGTGAATCCACACAAAATGGGGTAGATAGGGCTTAACGCTCACACTTCATAAGGGTCTAGAGTCTCATCAATTTATCTTGAGAAATGGTGAAGATATCATCAATTACCACATGTGCTAGCTAGCGCACTGATTTTGACATGGTGTCATTAGCCCAATTTTCAATATTTCTGCATTTTTCTTCATCACAACAACTTATCTTAGTCCATAGATCGTATGTACGAAGTTTGAAGTTGATTCGACGAAAAATGACGAATAGGTGATTAAAACTAAGTTTTGCATTTTTTGCAATCTAGCAAAAAATCTAGTTAGGCGGAAATGGGCGTGGCCAATACAAAAAAGATGCAGAATCATCCAAGGACCATGTACATATAAAGTTTTTGACTGTAGGACCTACGGTTTGGGAGGTAGTAGCTGAAACATGTTCACCTCTGCAATAGCGCCACCTAGGTGACTCGGGGTCCAAATTTTCGAATCTGAGTAGCGGTCAGGATTTTCTATCAGACTGCCATGTCAGATTTTCCCTGGCAATTTCTGGCTCCTGCCCCCATACAAACGTAGCGGAGAAGAATAATAAATAATAATGAAAAATCCGTAGAAAAACAATAGGGTTCCCTGCCCTTTGGGCTTGGAACCCTAACTAGAACTGCAAGCAGTTATCAACGGGTTCCAAGCCCCCAGCGCCAGTCGCCCACCCACCCCGCCCTCAACTTCGCCAGTCCTCACGCGGTCCCGCCCCAAAAACACGTTCTCCCGCCGGCGTCCCGTCAGCTCACTTCAACCGGCGCAATGAAAGTAACACTCAGGATACGTCATTAAACCTGCAAAGCCTATACACATATCTTTCAGAGGCATGGCTGACTTCTCAATCGTGATTACAATGGAATTCCACTGTTTCCTTATTAAAGAACGTGAAGATTTAATGAGTGAGATTATCAAACAATCATCTATACATCAACAGAATATTACAAATAACATAAAGACTTGATAATGTCTTTAGATTTAATAGATTTTCAACAAAAACAATGAGTTTCATTTTGTGACTTACTGATCAATTGTTTTAAAAAATCATGAAAAATACATAAATCATCATAAAATTACCAAAATATTCTCACATGGCAGTGTTAACATGCGGAATAATATGATGTTGTTTTTAAATCAGTTGACTCAAAGCTTTTTTGAAGAAAAATTAGGAAATATAACTATAAAGGTCACAACAAAAATTTAAATATTCATAAAAAAATAGTGCTACTTTCTATAATTAGGAGAAAAATCTCAGATCACCATAGGTACGTGTGGAATGTTGTAAATGGCTTATATTTACTGTATACCTAAAAAGTTTTCTAACAAAAATTAATTACGTTGTTGTCCAACTATACAGAAAAACTGGTAAAAAGTTAAAAATTAATTAAAAATCTATGCTTTTGTACAGAAATCTCAAAATATTCCCAGGTTGCCTCTGTGACGTGAGAATTCTTCTTATATTTTTGTTGGGGTCATAAATGTAAAACTGTACTTACAATAAAATAATATTTGCATTAGTGTCTGTAGACAAAAATATGTCCTAAAATTAAACACAAGGGGGAGCTCATATCAAGACGACATTTTTTTTGTTTCATAAACCACCTAAGAGTGAACTTTGTAGCAAATTACAAGAAGGTTGTGAGAACAGAATTTGCGCTACAATTGCTAGCCTAAAAATGTATTTTCATAAATATAAAGCGTAAACCTCAACATGGAGCTGCGGCTTTCGTGACATAAGCTCTAGCCTATCCAGCTAACACAATCTGGAAATCTTAGCCTCTTAGATGCAAATAATGATTTTTAGGAAATTTTTCAAATTTGAAATTTTAAATGATCATAAGCCACGCCCACTTTGATAAATCATTACCATATTGATAATGTAATCTTAAGACTCTATAGTGATGACAACCACTAAGTTTCGTGCAGATCCATTTAGCCAGTTCAGCAGTATAATTTCTTCCCAGTTATAGCGCCCCCTATTGTTTAATCAAGTTGAAAACCAGGACATACACTTGAATTGACCTTAGGTATGACTGTTATGAACAGCTTTGAAAAATGTCAAAATCTTTTGAAGTTACTCTAAAAAAACTTTTTCATTCTCCAAAATTTAAAAAAAAAATCATATTAAAAAAAATAAGCAAATTATCCAAAATCCCTTCACATCTTTTGGTCAGCCGCTCCTCCTCTCTTGTCAGGGAAAGATGTGATTTGATTGAGTTTGACGGCCGGGAGGAGTTAACGAAAGTACGTTGGACTTACTATGCAAATTTCTACTAATTTGCATAAGTTTAAAACATTTTTTAAAATACTCATCTAAATTTGACTGACTCAATGAACATACTGGATGAGATCATTTGTTTTTTTACGAAAGTAATGGGGAGAAACATGCCAAAAATATTTTTGGGGTACCACAGCGCCACCTATTGGACAAAATTCAAAAAATTTTCTGTGATTGTAGATGTCATTATGACTGATATGAATTGTAATTTTCTGTATAGAATATGTATTTTTCAGGAGTAAATGGGCGAAAACGTTTAAAGCCTATTTATAGCCTATAAGCCACGCCCACTTTTTAATCATTTTCAAAATATAGCTTAAGGGTCCGATGATTAACATATGTGCCAAGTTCTGTGGAAATCCATCAAGCCGTTTAGCTGAAACAAACTTTTTGACTCTTTAGCGCCCCCTATTGGTGAATCCACACAAAATCGGGTAGATAGGGCTTACCGCTCATACTTCATAAGGGTGTAGAGTCTCATCAATTTATCTTGAGAAATGGTGAAGATATCATCAATTACCACATGTGCTAGCTAGCACACTGATTTTGACATGGTGTCATTAGCCCAATTTTCAATATTTCTGCCTTTTTCTTCATCACCACAACTTATCTTAGTCCATAGATCATATGTACGAAGTTTGAAGTTGATTCGACGAAAAATGACGAATAGGTGATTAAAAGTAAGTTTTGAGTTTTTTGCGATCTAGCAAAAAATCTAGTTAGGCGGAAATGGGCGTGGCCAATACAAAAAAGATGGAGAATCACCCAAGGATCATGTACATATAAAGTTTATGACTGTAGGACCTACGGTTTGGGAGCTAGTAGCTGAAACGTGTTGACCTCCGCAATAGCGCCACCTAGGTGACGCGGGGTCCAAATTTTCGAATCTGAGTAGCGGTCAGGATTTTGTATCAGACTGCCATGTCAGATTTTTCCTGGCAATTTCTGGCTCCTGCCCCCATACAAACGTAGCGGAGAAGAATAATAAATAATAACTAGAACTGCAAGCAGTTATCAACGGGTTCCAAGCCCCCAGCGCCAGTCGCCCACCCGCCCCGCCCTCAACTTCGCCAGTCCTCACGCGGTCCCGCCCCAAAAACACGTTCTCCCGCCGGCGTCCCGTCAGCTCACTTCAACCGGCGCAATGAAAGTAACACTCAGGATACGTCATTAAACCTGCAAAGCCTATACACATATCTTTCAGAGGCATGGCTGACTTCTCAATCGTGATTACCATGGAATTCCACTGTTTCCTTATTAAAGAACGTGAAGATTTAATGAGTGAGATTATCAAACAATCATCTATACATCAACAGAATATTACAAATAACATAAAGACTTGATAATGTCTTTAGATTTAATAGATTTTCAACAAAAACAATGAGTTTCATTTTGTGACTTACTGATCAATTGTTTTAAAAAATCATGAAAAATACATAAATCATCATAAAATTACCAAAATATTCTCACATGGCAGTGTTAACATGCGGAATAATATGATGTTGTTTTTAAATCAGTTGACTCAAAGCTTTTTTGAAGAAAAATTAGGAAATATAACTATAAAGGTCACAACAAAAATTTAAATATTCATAAAAAAATAGTGCTACTTTCTATAATTAGGAGAAAAATCTCAGATCACCATAGGTACGTGTGGAATGTTGTAAATGGCTTATATTTACTGTATACCTAAAAAGTTTTCTAACAAAAATTAATTACGTTGTTGTCCAACTATACAGAAAAACTGGTAAAAAGTTAAAAATTAATTAAAAATCAATGCTTTTGTACAGAAATCTCAAAATATTCCCAGGTTGCCTCTGTGACGTGAGAATTCTTCTTATATTTTTGTTGGGGTCATAAATGTAAAACTGTACTTACAATAAAATAATATTTGCATTAGTGTCTGTAGACAAAAATATGTCCTAAAATTAAACACAAGGGGGAGCTCATATCAAGACGACATTTTTTTTGTTTCATAAACTACCTAAGAGTGAACTTTGTAGCAAATTACAAGAAGGTTGTGAGAACAGAATTTGCGCTACAATTGCTAGCCTAAAAAATGTATTTTCATAAATATAAAGCGTAAACCTCAACATGGAGCTGCGGCTTTCGTGACATAAGCTCTAGCCTATCCAGCTAACACAATCTGGAAATCTTAGCCTCTTACATGCAAATAATGATTTTTAGGAAATTTTTCAAATTTGAAATTTTAAATGATCATAAGCCACGCCCACTTTGATAAATCATTACCATATTGATAATGTAATCTTAAGACTCTATAGTGATGACAACCACTAAGTTTCGTGCAGATCCATTTAGCCAGTTCAGCAGTATAATTTCTTCCCAGTTATAGCGCCCCCTATTGTTTAATCAAGTTGAAAACCAGGACATACACTTGAATTGACCTTAGGTATGACTGTTATGAACAGCTTTGAAAAATGTCAAAATCTTTTGAAGTTACTCTAAAAAAACTTTTTCATTCTCCAAAATTTTTAAAAAAAAATCATATTAAAAAAAATAAGCAAATTATCCAAAATCCCTTCACATCTTTTGGTCAGCCGCTCCTCCTCTCTTGTCAGGGAAAGATGTGATGTGATTGAGTTTGACGGCCGGGAGGAGTTAACGAAAGTACGTTGGACTTACTATGCAAATTTCTACTAATTTGCATAAGTTTAAAACATTTTTTAAAATACTCATCTAATTTTGACTGACTCAATGAACATACTGGATGAGATCATTTGTTTTTTTACGAAAGTAATGGGGAGAAACATGCCAAAAATATTTTTGGGGTACCACAGCGCCACCTATTGGACAAAATTCAAAAAATTTTCTGTGATTGTAGATGTCATTATGACTGATATGAATTGTAATTTTCTGTATAGAATATGTATTTTTCAGGAGTAAATGGGCGAAAACGTTTAAAGCCTATTTATAGCCTATAAGCCACGCCCACTTTTTAATCATTTTCAAAATATAGCTTAAGGGTCCAATGATTAACATATGTGCCAAGTTCTGTGGAAATCCATCAAGCCGTTTAGCTGAAACAAACTTTTTGACTCTTTAGCGCCCCCTATTGGTGAATCCACACAAAATCGGGTAGATAGGGCTTACCGCTCATACTTCATAAGGGTGTAGAGTCTCATCAATTTATCTTGAGAAATGGTGAAGATATCATCAATTACCACATGTGCTAGCTAGCACACTGATTTTGACATGGTGTCATTAGCCCAATTTTCAATATTTCTGCCTTTTTCTTCATCACCACAACTTATCTTAGTCCATAGATCATATGTACGAAGTTTGAAGATGATTCGACGAAAAATGACGAATAGGTGATTAAAAGTAAGTTTTGAGTTTTTTGCGATCTAGCAAAAAATCTAGTTAGGCGGAAATGGGCGTGGCCAATACAAAAAAGATGGAGAATCACCCAAGGATCATGTACATATAAAGTTTATGACTGTAGGACCTACGGTTTGGGAGCTAGTAGCTGAAACGTGTTGACCTCCGCAATAGCGCCACCTAGGTGACGCGGGGTCCAAATTTTCGAATCTGAGTAGCGGTCAGGATTTTGTATCAGACTGCCATGTCAGATTTTTCCTGGCAATTTCTGGCTCCTGCCCCCATACAAACGTAGCGGAGAAGAATAATAAATAATAATGAAAAATCCGTAGAAAAACAATAGGGTTCCCTGCCCTTTGGGCTTGGAACCCTAATGAAAAATCCGTAGAAAAACAATAGGGTTCCCTGCCCTTTGGGCTTGGAACCCTAATAAATAATAATGAAAAATCCGTAGAAAAACAATAGGGTTCCCTGCCCTTTGGGCTTGGAACCCTAACTAGAACTGCAAGCAGTTATCAACGGGTTCCAAGCCCCCAGCGCCAGTCGCCCACCCGCCCCGCCCTCAACTTCGCCGGTCCTCACGCGGTCCCGCCCCAAAAACACGTTCTCCCGCCGGCGTCCCGTCAGCTCACTTCAACCGGCTCAATGAAAGTAACACTCAGGATATGTCATTAAACCTGCAAAGCCTATACACATCTTTCAGAGGCATGGCTGACTTCTCAATCGTGATTACAATGGAATTCCACTGTCTCCTTATTTAAGAACGTGAAGATTTAATGAGTGAGATTATCAAACAATAATCTATACATCAACAGAATATTACAAACAACATAAATACTTGATAATGTCTTTAGATTTAATTGATTTTCAACAAAAACAATGAGTTTCATTTTGTGACTTACTGACCAAATGTTTCAAAAAATCATGAAAAATACATAACTCATCATAAAATTACCAAAATATTCTCACATGGCAGTGTTGACATGTGGAATAATATGATGTTGTTTTTAAATCAGTAGACTCAAATCTTTTTTGAAGAAAAATCAGTAAATATAACTGTAAGGGTCACAGTCAAAATTAAAATATTCATAAAAAAATAGTGCTACTTTCTAAAATTTATAGAAAAATCTCAGATCACCATAGGCACATGTGGAATGTTATAAATGTGTTATATTTACTTTGTACATAAAAAAAACGTTCTTACAAAAATTAGTTACTTTTTGTCCAACTATACAAAAAACTGGCAAAAAGTAAAAAATTCATTAAAAATCAATGCTTTCGTACAAAAATCTCAAAATATTCCGAGATTGCCTCTGTGATGTGAGAATTCTTTTTATATTTTTGTTGGGGTCATAAATGTAAAATTGTACCTACAATAAAATAATATTTGCGTTAGTTGCTGTAGACAAAAATATATCCTATAATTAAACACAAGGGGGAGCTCAAATCAAGACGACATTTTTTTTGTTTCATAAACCACCTAAGAGTGAACTTTATGGCAAATGTCAAGAAGATTGTGAAAACAGAATTTGCGCTACAATTGCTAGCCTAAAAATGTATTTTTGTAAATTTAAAGCGCAAACATCTTCGTGGAGCTGCGGTTTTCAATTTCTAAGCTTATGGCTATCCAGTTAACATAATCTGGAAAACGTAGCTTCTTACATGAAAATAATGATTTTTAGGAAATTTTTCAAATTTGAAATTTTAAATGATCATAAACCACGCCCACATTGATATATCATTACCATATTGATAATGTAGTCTTAAGACTCTACAATGATGACAACCACTAAGTTTCGTGCAGATCCATTTAACCAGGTCAGCAGTATAATGTATTGCTATTTATAGCGCCCCCTATTGTTTAATCAAGGTGAAAATCAAGACATACACTTGAATTGACCTTAGGTTTGACTGTTATGAACAGCTTTGAAAAATGTCCAAATATTTTGAAGTTATGCTAAAAAAACTTTTTCATTCCCCAAAAAATATTTTAAAAATTCATATTTAAAAAAGTAAGAAAATTATCCAAAATCCCTTCAGATCGTTTGGTCAGCCGCTCCTCCTCTCTTGTCAGGCAAAGTTGTGATGTGATTGGGTTTGACGGCCGGGAGGAGTTTACAAAAGTACGTTTGACTTACTATGCAAATTTCTACTAATTAGCATAAGTTGAAAATATTTTTTTAAATACTCATCTTAATTTGACTGAGTCAATGAACATACTGGATGAGACCATTTGCTTGTTTACTAAAATATTGAGGAGAAAAATGCCAAAAACATTTTTGGGGTACAACAGCGCCACCTATTGGACAAAATTCAAACTTTTTTCTGTGATTGTAGATGTCACTATGACTGATATGATTTGTAACTTTCTGTATAGAATATGTATTTTTCATCAGTTAAAGGGCAAAAATTTTTAAAGCCTATAAGCCACGCCCACTTTTTAATCATTTTCAAAATATAGCTTAAGGGTCCAATGATTAACATATGTGCCAAGTTCTGTGGAAATATATCAAGCCGTTTAGCTCAAACTAACTTTTTGACTCTTTAGCGCCCCCTTTTGGTGAATCCAAACAAAATGGGGAAGGTAGGGCTTACCGCTCATACTTCATAAGGGTCTAGAGTCTCAACAATTTATCTTGAGAAATGGTGAAGATATCATCAATTACCACTTGTGCTAGCTACCACACTGATTTTGACATGGTGTCATTAGCCCAATTTTCAATATTTCTGCATTTTTCTTCATCACAACAACTTATCTTAGTCAATAGATCATATGTACGAAGTTTGAAGTTGATTCGACGAAAAATGACCAATAGGTGATTAAAACTAAGTTTTGCATTTTTTGCGATCTAGCAAAAAATCTAGTTAGGCGGAAATGGGCGTGGCCAATACAAAAAAGATGGGGAATCATCCAAGGATCATGTACATATAAAGTTTTTTACTGTAGGACCTACAGTTTGGGAGCTAGTAGCTGAAACGTGTTGACCTCCGCAATAGCGCCACCTAGGTGATGCGGGGTCCAAATTTTTGAATCTGAGTAGCGGTCAGGATTTTCTATCAGACTGCCATGTCAGATTTTCCCTGGCAATTTCAGGCTCTTGCGCCCATATAGTTTTACCGGAGAAGAATAATAATAAATAATAAACTAGAACTGCAAGCAGTTATCAACGGGTTCCAAGCCCCCAGCGCCAGTCGCCCACCCGCCCCGCCCTCAACTTCGCCAGTCCTCACGCGGTCCCGCCCCAAAAACACGTTCTCCCGCCGGCGTCCCGTCAGCTCACTTCAACCGGCGCAACGAAAGTAACACTCAGGATACGTCATTAAACCTGCAAAGCCTATACACATATCTTTCAGAGGCATGGCAGACTTCTCAACCGTGATTACAATGGAATTCCACTGTTTCCTTATTAAAGAACGTGAAGATTTAATGAGTGAGATTATCAAACAATGATCTATACATCAACAGAATATTACAAATAACATAAATACTTGATAATGTCTTTAGATTTAAAAGATTTTCAACAAAAACTACGAGTTTCATTTTGTGACTTACTGACCAAATGTTTTAAAAAATCATGAAAAATACATAAATCATCCTAAAATTACCAAAATATTCTCACATGGCAGTGTTAACATGCGGAATAATATGATGTTGTTTTTAAATCAGTAGACTCAAAGCTTTTTTGAAGAAAAATTGGGAAATATAACTATAAAGGTCACAACAAAAATTCAAATATTCATAAAAAAATAGTGCTACTTTCTAAAATTAGGAGAAAAATCTCAGATCACCATAGGTACATGTGGAATGTTGTAAACGGCTTATATTTACTGTATACCTAAAAAAAACTTTCTAACAAAAATTAATTACGTTGTTGTCCAACTATAAAGAAAAACTGGTAAAAAGTTAAAAATTCATTAAAAATCTATGCTTTTGTACAGAAATCTCAAAATATTCCCAGGTTGCCTCTGTGATGTGAGAATTCTTCTTATATTTTTGTTGGCGTCATAAATGTAAAACTGTACTTACAATAAAATAATATTTACATTAGTGGCTGTAGACAAAAATATGTCCTACAATTAAACACAAGGGGGAGCTCAAATCAATACGACATTTTTGTTCTTTCATAAACCACCTAAGAGTGAACTTTGTGGCAAATTACAAGAAGATTGTGAGAACAGAATTTGCGCTACAATTGCTAGCCTAAAAATGTATTTTCGTAAATATAAAGCGCAAACCTCTTCATGGAGCTGCGGCTTTCGTGACATAAGCTCTAGCCAATCCAGTTAACACAATCTGGAAATCTTAGCCTCTTACATGCAAATTGTGATTTTTAGGAAATTTTTCAAATTTGAAATTTTAAATGATCATAAACCACGCCCACTTTGATCAATCATTACCATATTGATAATGTAGTCTTAAGACTCTATAGTGATGACAACCACTAAGTTTCGTGCAGATCCATTTAGCTGGTTCAGCAATATAATTTCTTCCCAGTTATAGCGCCCCCTATTGTTTAATCAAGGTGAAAACCAGGACATACACTTGAATTGACCTTAGGTATGATTGTTATGAACAGCTTTGAAAAATGTCAAAGTCTTTTGAAGTTACGCTAAAAAAACTTTTTCATTCCCAAAAAATTATTTTAAAAAATCATATTAAAAAAATAAGCAAATTATCCAAAATCCCTTCACATCTTTTGGTCAGCCGCTCCTCCTCTCTTGTCAGGGAAAGTTGTGATGTGATTGAGTTTGACGGCCGGGAGGAGTTAACGAAAGTACGTTGGACTTACTATGCAAATTTCTACTAATTTGCATAAGTTTAAAACAGTTTTTATAATACTCATCTAAATTTGACTGATTCAATGAACACACTGGATGAGATCATTTGTTTTTTTACGAAAGAAATGGGGAGAACCATGCCAAAAATATTTTTGGGGTACCACAGCGCCACCTATTGGACAAAATTCAAAAAAATTTCTGTGATTGTAGATGTCACTATGACTGATATGAATTGTAATTTTCTGTATAGAATATGTATTTTTCATGAGTAAAAGGGCGTAAATTTTTAAATCCTATAAGCCACGCCCACTTTTTAATCATTTTCAAAATATAGCTTAAGGGTCCGATGATTAACATATATGCCAAGTTCTGTGGAAATCCATCAAGCCGTTTAGCTGAAACAAACTTTTTGACTCTTTAGCGCCCCCTATTGGTGAATCCAAACAAAATTGGGTAGATAGGGCTTACCGCTCATACTTCATAAGGGTCTAGAGTCTCATCAATTTTTCTTGAGAAATGGTCAAGATATCATCAATTACCTCATGTGCTAGCTAGCGCACAGATTTTGACATGGTGTCATTAGCCCAATTTTCAATATTTCTGCATTTTTCTTCATCACAACAACTTACCTTAGTCCATAGATCACATGTACGAAGTTTGAAGTTGATTCGACGAAAACTGACGAATAGGTGATTAAAAGTAAGTTTTGCGTTTTTTGCGATCTAGCAAAAAATCTAGTTAGGCGGAAATGGGCGTGGCCAATACAAAAAAGATGGAGAATCATCCAAGGATCATGGACATATAAAGTTTTTGACTATAGGACCTACGGTTTGGGAGCTAGTAACTAAAACGTGTTGACCTCCGCAATAGCGCCACCTAGGTGACGCGGGGTCCAAATTTTCGAATCTGAGTAGCGGTCAGGATTTTCTATCAGACTGCCATGTCAGATTTTCCCTGGCAATTTCAGGCTCTTGCGCCCATACAGACACAGCGGAGAAGAATAATAATAATAAATAATAAATAATAAATAATGAAAAATCCGTAGAAAAACAATAGGGTTCCCTGCCCTTTGGGCTTGGAACCCTAATAATAAATAATGAAAAATCCGTAGAAAAACAATAGGGTTCCCTGCCCTTTGGGCTTGGAACCCTAATAATAAACTAGAACTGCAAGCAGTTATCAACGGGTTCCAAGCCCCCAGCGCCAGTCGCCCACCCGCCCCGCCCTCAACTTCGCCGGTCCTCACGCGGTCCCGCCCCAAAAACACGTTCTCCCGCCGGCGTCCCGTCAGCTCACTTCAACCGGCGCAATGAAATTAACACTCAGGATACGTCATTAAACCTGCAAAGCCTATACACATATCTTTCAGAGGCATGGCTGACTTCTCAATCGTGATTACAATGGAATTCCACCGTTTCCTTATTAAAGAACGTGAAGATTTAATGAGTGAGATTATCAAACAATGATCTATACATCAACAGAATATTACAAATAACATAAATACTTGATAATGTCTTTAGATTTAAAAGATTTTCAACAAAAACAATGAGTTTCATTTTGTGACTTACTGACCAAATGTTTTAAAAAATCATGAAAAATACACAAATCATCATAAAATTACCAAAATATTTTCACATGGCAGTGTTAACATGCGGAATAATATGATGTTGTTTTTAAATCAGTAGACTCAAAGCTTTTTTGAAGAAAAATTGGGAAATATAACTATAAAGGTCACAACAAAAATTAAAATATTCATAAAAAAATAGTGCTACTTTCTAAAATTAGGAGAAAAATCTCAGATCACCATAGGTACATGTGGAATGTTGTAAATGGCTTATATTTACTGTATACCTAAAAAGCTTTCTAAAACAAATATTAATTACGTTGTTGTCCAACTATACAGAAAAACTGGTAAAAAGTTAAAAATTCATTAAAAATCTATGCTTTTGTACAAAAATCTCAAAATATTCCCAGATTGCCTCTGTGATGTGTCTATTGTGCTGATATTTTTGTAAGGATCATAATTGTTAAACTTTTCTTACAATAAAATAATATTTGTATTAGTGGCTGTAGACAAAAATATGTCCTATAATTAAACACAAGGGGGAGCTCAAATCAAGACGACATTTTTTTTTGTTTCATAAACCACCTAAGAGTGAACTTTGTGGCAAATTACAAGAAGATTGTGAGAACAGAATTTGCGCTAAAATTGCTAGCCTAAAAATGTATTTTCATAAATATAAAGCGCAAACCTCTTCGTGGAGCTGCGGCTTTCGTGACATAAGCTCTAGCCTATCCAGTTAACACAATCTGGAAATCTTAGCCTCTTACATGCAAATAGTGATTTTTAGGAATTATTTCAAATTTGAAATTTTAAATGATCATAAACCACGCCCACTTTGATCAATCATTACCATATTGATAATGTAGTCTTAAGACTCTATAGGGATGACAACCACTAAGTTTCGTGCAGATCCATTAAGCCAGTTCAGCAGTATAATTTCTTCCTAGTTATAGCGCCCCCTGTTGTTGAATCAAGCTGAAAATCAAGATATACACTTGAATTGACCTTAGGTATGACTGTTATGAACATCTTTGAAAAATGTCAAAATCTAGTGAAGTTATGCTAAAAAAACTTTTTCATTCCCCAAAAATTATTTTAAAAAATCATATAAAAACAAATAAGCAAATTATCAAAAATCCCTTCACAACTTTTGGTCAGCCGCTCCTCCTCTCTTGTCAGGGAAAGTTGTGATGTGATTGAGTTTGACGGCCGGGAGGAGTTAACGAAAGTACGTTTGACATACTATGCAAATTTCTACTAATTAGCATAAGTTTAAATTTTTTTTTAAAATACTCATCTTAATTTGACTGACTCAATGAACATACTGGATGAGAACATTTGTTTTTTTACTAAAACATTGAGGAGAAACATGCCAAAACCATTTTTTGGGTACAACAGCACCACCTATTGGACAAAATTCCAATTTCTTTCTGTGATTGTAGATGTCACTATGACTGATATGATTTGTAACTTTCTGTATAGAATATGTATTTTTCATCAGTTAAAGGGCAAAATTTTTTAAAGCCTATAAGCCACGCCCACTTTTTAATCATTTTCAAAATATAGCTTAAGGGTCCAATGATTAACATATGTGCCAAGTTCTGTGGAAATCCATCAAGCCGTTTAGCTCAAACTAACTTTTTGACTCTTTAGCGCCCCCTTTTGGTGAATCCAAACAAAATAGGGAAGATAGGGCTTACCGCTCATACTTCATAAGATTCTAGAGTCTCATCACTTTATCTTGAGATATGGTGAAGATATCATCAATTAGCACATGTGCTAGCTAGCGCACTGAATTTGACATGGTGTCATTAGCCCAATTTTAAATATTTCTGCGTTTTTCTGCATCACAACAACTTATCTTAGTCCATAGATCATATGTACGAAGTTTGAAGTTGATTCGACAAAAAATGACGAATAGGTGAATAAAACTAAGTTTTGCATTTTTTGCGATCTAGCAAAAAATCTAGTTAGGCGGAAATGGGCGTGGCCAATACAAAAAAGATGGGGAATCATCCAAGGATCATGTACATATAAAGTTTTTGACTGTAGGACCTACGGTTTGGGAGCTAGTAGCTGAAACGTGTTAACCTCCGCAATAGCGCCACCTAGGTAACGCGGGGTCCAAATTTTCGAATCTGAGTAGCGGTCAGGATTTTCTATCAGACTGCCATGTCAGATTTTCCCTGGCATTTTCAGGCTCTTGCGCCCATATACCTTTAGCGGAGAAGAATAATAATAATAACTAGAACTGCAAGCAGTTATCAACGGGTTCCAAGCCCCCAGCGCCAGTCGCCCACCCGCCCCGCCCTCAACTTCGCCAGTCCTCACGCGGTCCCGCCCCAAAAACACGTTCTCCCGCCGGCGTCCCGTCAGCTCACTTCAACCGGCGCAATGAAAGTAACACTCAGGATACGTCATTAAACCTGCAAAGCCTATACACATATCTTTCAGAGGCATGGCTGACTTCTCAATCGTGATTACAATGGAATTCCACTGTTTCCTTATTAAAGAACGTGAAGATTTAATGAGTGAGATTATCAAACAATCATCTATACATCAACAGAATATTACAAATAACATAAAGACTTGATAATGTCTTTAGATTTAATAGATTTTCAACAAAAACAATGAGTTTCATTTTGTGACTTACTGATCAATTGTTTTAAAAAATCATGAAAAATACATAAATCATCATAAAATTACCAAAATATTCTCACATGGCAGTGTTAACATGCGGAATAATATGATGTTGTTTTTAAATCAGTTGACTCAAAGCTTTTTTGAAGAAAAATTAGGAAATATAACTATAAAGTTCACAACAAAAATTTAAATATTCATAAAAAAATAGTGCTACTTTCTATAATTAGGAGAAAAATCTCAGATCACCGTAGGTACGTGTGGAATGTTGTTAATGGCTTATATTTACTGTATACCTAAAAAGTTTTCTAACAAAAATTAATTACGTTGTTGTCCAACTATACAGAAAAACTGGTAAAAAGTTAAAAATTCATTAAAAATCTATGCTTTTGTACAGAAATCTCAAAATATTCCCAGGTTGCCTCTGTGACGTGAGAATTCTTTTTATATTTTTGTTGGGGTCATAAATGTAAAACTGTACTTACAATAAAATAATATTTGCATTAGTGTCTGTAGACAAAAATATGTCCTAAAATTAAACACAAGGGGGAGCTCATATCAAGACGACATTTTTTTTGTTTCATAAACCACCTAAGAGTGAACTTTGTAGCAAATTACAAGAAGGTTGTGAGAACAGAATTTGCGCTACAATTGCTAGCCTAAAAATGTATTTTCATAAATATAAAGCGTAAACCTCAACATGGAGCTGCGGCTTTCGTGACATAAGCTCTAGCCTATCCAGCTAACACAATCTGGAAATCTTAGCCTCTTACATGCAAATAATGATTTTTAGGAAATTTTTCAAATTTGAAATTTTAAATGATCATAAGCCACGCCCACTTTGATAAATCATTACCATATTGATAATGTAATCTTAAGACTCTATAGTGATGACAACCACTAAGTTTCGTGCAGATCCATTTAGCCAGTTCAGCAGTATAATTTCTTCCCAGTTATAGCGCCCCCTATTGTTTAATCAAGTTGAAAACCAGGACATACACTTGAATTGACCTTAGGTATGACTGTTATGAACAGCTTTGAAAAATGTCAAAATCTTTTGAAGTTACTCTAAAAAAACTTTTTCATTCTCCAAAATTTTAAAAAAAAAATCATATTAAAAAAAATAAGCAAATTATCCAAAATCCCTTCACATCTTTTGGTCAGCCGCTCCTCCTCTCTTGTCAGGGAAAGATGTGATGTGATTGAGTTTGACGGCCGGGAGGAGTTAACGAAAGTACGTTGGACTTACTATGCAAATTTCTACTAATTTGCATAAGTTTAAAACATTTTGTAAAATACTCATCTAAATTTGACTGACTCAATGAACATACTGGATGAGATCATTTGTTTTTTTACGAAAGTAATGGGGAGAAACATGCCAAAAATATTTTTGGGGTACCACAGCGCCACCTATTGGACAAAATTCAAAAAATTTTCTGTGATTGTAGATGTCATTATGACTGATATGAATTGTAATTTTCTGTATAGAATATGTATTTTTCAGGAGTAAATGGGCGAAAACGTTTAAAGCCTATTTATAGCCTATAAGCCACGCCCACTTTTTAATCATTTTCAAAATATAGCTTAAGGGTCCGATGATTAACATATGTGCCAAGTTCTGTGGAAATCCATCAAGCCGTTTAGCTGAAACAAACTTTTTGACTCTTTAGCGCCCCCTATTGGTGAATCCACACAAAATCGGGTAGATAGGGCTTACCGCTCATACTTCATAAGGGTGTAGAGTCTCATCAATTTATCTTGAGAAATGGTGAAGATATCATCAATTACCACATGTGCTAGCTAGCACACTGATTTTGACATGGTGTCATTAGCCCAATTTTCAATATTTCTGCATTTTTCTTCATCACCACAACTTATCTTAGTCCATAGATCATATGTACGAAGTTTGAAGTTGATTCGACGAAAAATGACGAATAGGTGATTAAAAGTAAGTTTTGAGTTTTTTGCGATCTAGCAAAAAATCTAGTTAGGCGGAAATGGGCGTGGCCAATACAAAAAAGATGGAGAATCACCCAAGGATCATGTACATATAAAGTTTATGACTGTAGGACCTACGGTTTGGGAGCTAGTAGCTGAAACGTGTTGACCTCCGCAATAGCGCCACCTAGGTGACGCGGGGTCCAAATTTTCGAATCTGAGTAGCGGTCAGGATTTTGTATCAGACTGCCATGTCAGATTTTTCCTGGCAATTTCTGGCTCCTGCCCCCATACAAACGTAGCGGAGAAGAATAATAAATAATAATGAAAAATCCGTAGAAAAACAATAGGGTTCCCTGCCCTTTGGGCTTGGAACCCTAACTAGAACTGCAAGCAGTTATCAACGGGTTCCAAGCCCCCAGCGCCAGTCGCCCACCCGCCCCGCCCTCAACTTCGCCAGTCCTCACGCGGTCCCGCCCCAAAAACACGTTCTCCCGCCGGCGTCCCGTCAGCTCACTTCAACCGGCGCAATGAAAGTAACACTCAGGATACGTCATTAAACCTGCAAAGCCTATACACATATCTTTCAGAGGCATGGCTGACTTCTCAATCGTGATTACAATGGAATTCCACTGTTTCCTTATTAAAGAACGTGAAGATTTAATGAGTGAGATTATCAAACAATCATCTATACATCAACAGAATATTACAAATAACATAAAGACTTGATAATGTCTTTAGATTTAATAGATTTTCAACAAAAACAATGAGTTTCATTTTGTGACTTACTGATCAATTGTTTTAAAAAATCATGAAAAATACATAAATCATCATAAAATTACCAAAATATTCTCACATGGCAGTGTTAACATGCGGAATAATATGATGTTGTTTTTAAATCAGTTGACTCAAAGCTTTTTTGAAGAAAAATTAGGAAATATAACTATAAAGGTCACAACAAAAATTTAAATATTCATAAAAATATAGTGCTACTTTCTATAATTAGGAGAAAAATCTCAGATCACCATAGGTACGTGTGGAATGTTGTAAATGGCTTATATTTACTGTATACCTAAAAAGTTTTCTAACAAAAATTAATTACGTTGTTGTCCAACTATACAGAAAAACTGGTAAAAAGTTAAAAATTAATTAAAAATCTATGCTTTTGTACAGAAATCTCAAAATATTCCCAGGTTGCCTCTGTGACGTGAGAATTCTTCTTATATTTTTGTTGGGGTCATAAATGTAAAACTGTACTTACAATAAAATAATATTTGCATTAGTGTCTGTAGACAAAAATATGTCCTAAAATTAAACACAAGGGGGAGCTCATATCAAGACGACATTTTTTGTGTTTCATAAACCACCTAAGAGTGAACTTTGTAGCAAATTACAAGAAGGTTGTGAGAACAGAATTTGCGCTACAATTGCTAGCCTAAAAATGTATTTTCATAAATATAAAGCGTAAACCTCAACATGGAGCTGCGGCTTTCGTGACATAAGCTCTAGCCTATCCAGCTAACACAATCTGGAAATCTTAGCCTCTTACATGCAAATAATGATTTTTAGGAAATTTTTCAAATTTGAAATTTTAAATGATCATAAGCCACGCCCACTTTGATAAATCATTACCATATTGATAATGTAATCTTAAGACTCTATAGTGATGACAACCACTAAGTTTCGTGCAGATCCATTTAGCCAGTTCAGCAGTATAATTTCTTCCCAGTTATAGCGCCCCCTATTGTTTAATCAAGTTGAAAACCAGGACATACACTTGAATTGACCTTAGGTATGACTGTTATGAACAGCTTTGAAAAATGTCAAAATCTTTTGAAGTTACTTTTAAAAAAACTTTTTCATTCTCCAAAATTTAAAAAAAAAAATCATATTAAAAAAAATAAGCAAATTATCCAAAATCCCTTCACATCTTTTGGTCAGCCGCTCCTCCTCTCTTGTCAGGGAAAGATGTGATGTGATTGAGTTTGACGGCCGGGAGGAGTTAACGAAAGTACGTTGGACTTACTATGCAAATTTCTACTAATTTGCATAAGTTTAAAACATTTTTTAAAATACTCATCTAAATTTGACTGACTCAATGAACATACTGGATGAGATCATTTGTTTTTTTACGAAAGTAATGGGGAGAAACATGCCAAAAATATTTTTGGGGTACCACAGCGCCACCTATTGGACAAAATTCAAAAAATTTTCTGTGATTGTAGATGTCATTATGACTGATATGAATTGTAATTTTCTGTATAGAATATGTATTTTTCAGGAGTAAATGGGCGAAAACGTTTAAAGCCTATTTATAGCCTATAAGCCACGCCCACTTTTTAATCATTTTCAAAATATAGCTTAAGGGTCCGATGATTAACATATGTGCCAAGTTCTGTGGAAATCCATCAAGCAGTTTAGCTGAAACAAACTTTTTGACTCTTTAGCGCCCCCTATTGGTGAATCCACACAAAATCGGGTAGATAGGGCTTACCGCTCATACTTCATAAGGGTGTAGAGTCTCATCAATTTATCTTGAGAAATGGTGAAGATATCATCAATTACCACATGTGCTAGCTAGCACACTGATTTTGACATGGTGTCATTAGCCCAATTTTCAATATTTCTGCCTTTTTCTTCATCACCACAACTTATCTTAGTCCATAGATCATATGTCCGAAGTTTGAAGTTGATTCGACGAAAAATGACGAATAGGTGATTAAAAGTAAGTTTTGAGTTTTTTGCGATCTAGCAAAAAATCTAGTTAGGCGGAAATGGGCGTGGCCAATACAAAAAAGATGGAGAATCACCCAAGGATCATGTACATATAAAGTTTATGACTGTAGGACCTACGGTTTGGGAGCTAGTAGCTGAAACGTGTTGACCTCCGCAATAGCGCCACCTAGGTGACGCGGGGTCCAAATTTTCGAATCTGAGTAGCGGTCAGGATTTTGTATCAGACTGCCATGTCAGATTTTTCCTGGCAATTTCTGGCTCCTGCCCCCATACAAACGTAGCGGAGAAGAATAATAAATAATAATGAAAAATCCGTAGAAAAACAATAGGGTTCCCTGCCCTTTGGGCTTGGAACCCTAACTAGAACTGCAAGCAGTTATCAACGGGTTCCAAGCCCCCAGCGCCAGTCGCCCACCCGCCCCGCCCTCCACTTCGCCGGTCCTCACGCGGTCCCGCCCCAAAAACACGTTCTCCCGCCGGCGTCCCGTCAGCTCCCTTCAACCGGCGCAATGAAAGTAACACTCAGGATACGTCATTAAACCTGCAAAGCCTATACACATCTTTCAGAGGCATGGCTGACTTCTCAATCGTGATTACAATGGAATTCCACTGTTTCCTTATTAAAGAACGTGAAGATTTAATGAGTGAGATTATCAAACAATAATCTATACATCAACAGAATATTACAAACAACATAAATACTTGATAATGTCTTTAGATTTAATTGATTTTCAACAAAAACAATGAGTTTCATTTTGTGACTTACTGACCAAATGTTTCAAAAAATCATGAAAAATACAAAACTCATCATAAAATTACCAAAATATTCTCACATGGCAGTGTTGACATGTGGAATAATATGATGTTGTTTTTAAATCAGTAGACTCAAAGCTTTTTTGAAGAAAAATCAGTAAATATAACTGTAAGGGTCACAGTCAAAATTAAAATATTCATAAAAAAATAGTGCTACTTTCTAAAATTTATAGAAAAATCTCAGATCACCATAGGCACATGTGGAATGTTATAAATGTGTTATATTTACTTTGTACCTAAAAAAAACGTTCTTACAAAAATTAGTTACTTTTTGTCCAACTATACAAAAAACTGGCAAAAAGTAAAAAATTCATTAAAAATCAATGCTTTCGTACAAAAATCTCAAAATATTCCGAGATTGCCTCTGTGATGTGAGAATTCTTTTTATATTTTTGTTGGGGTCATAAATGTAAAATTGTACCTACAATAAAATAATATTTGCGTTAGTTGCTGTAGACAAAAATATGTCCTATAATTAAACACAAGGGGGAGCTCAAATCAAGACGACATTTTTTTTGTTTCATAAACCACCTAAGAGTGAACTTTATGGCAAATGTCAAGAAGATTGTGAAAACAGAATTTGCGCTACAATTGCTAGCCTAAAAATGTATTTTTGTAAATTTAAAGCGCAAACATCTTCGTGGAGCTGCGGTTTTCAATATCTAAGCTCATGGCTATCCAGTTAATATAATCTGGAAAACGTAGCTTCTTACATGAAAATAATGATTTTTAGGAAATTTTTCAAATTTGAAATTTTAAATGATCATAAACCACGCCCACATTGATCAATCATTACCATATTGATAATGTAGTCTTAAGACTCTACAATGATGACAACCACTAAGTTTCGTGCAGATCCATTTAACCAGGTCAGCAGTATAATGTATTGCTATTTATAGCGCCCCCTATTGTTTAATCAAGGTGAAAATCAAGACATACACTTGAATTGACCTTAGGTTTGACTGTTATGAACAGCTTTGAAAAATGTCCAAATATTTTGAAGTTATGCTAAAAAAACTTTTTCATTCCCCAAAAAATATTTTAAAAATTCATATTTAAAAAAGTAAGAAAATTATCCAAAATCCCTTCAGATCGTTTGGTCAGCCGCTCCTCCTCTCTTGTCAGGCAAAGTTGTGATGTGATTGGGTTTGACGGCCGGGAGGAGTTAACGAAAGTACGTTTGACTTACTATGCAAATTTCTACTAATTAGCATAAGTTTAAAACATTTTTTAATATACTCATCTTAATTTGACTGAGTCAATGAACATACTGGATGAGACCATTTGCTTGTTTACTAAAATATTGAGGAGAAAAATGCCAAAAACATTTTTGGGGTACAACAGCGCCAACTATTGGACAAACTTCAAACTTTTTTCTGTGATTGTAGATGTCACTATGACTGATATAATTTGTAACTTTCTGTATAGAATATGTATTTTTCATCAGTTAAAGGGCAAAATTTTTTAAAGCCTATAAGCCACGCCCACTTTTTAATCATTTTCAAAATATAGCTTAAGGGTCCAATGATTAACATATGTGCCAAGTTCTGTGGAAATCCATCAAGCCGTTTAGCTCAAACTAACTTTTTGACTCTTTAGCGCCCCCTTTTGGTGAATCCAAACAAAATGGGGAAGGTAGGGCTTACCGCTCATACTTCATAAGGGTCTAGAGTCTCATCACTTTATCTTGAGATATGGTGAAGATATCATCAATTAGCACATGTGCTAGCTAGCGCACTGATTTTGACATGGTGTCATTAGCCCAATTTTCAATATTTCTGCGTTTTTCTGCATCACAACAACTTATCTTAGTCCATAGATCATATGTACGAAGTTTGAAGTTGATTCGACGAAAAATGACGAATAGGTGATTAAAACTAAGTTTTGCATTTTTTGCGATCTAGCAAAAAATCTAGTTAGGCGGAAATGGGCGTGGCCAATACAAAAAAGATGGGGAATCATCCAAGGATCATGTACATATAAAGTTTTTGACTGTAGGACCTACGGTTTGGGAGCTAGTAGCTGAAACGTGTTGACCTCCGCAATAGCGCCACCTAGGTGACGCGGGGACCAAATTTTCGAATCTGAGTAGCGGTCAGGATTTTCTATCAGACTGCCATGTCAGATTTTCCCTGGCAATTTCAGGCTCTTGCGCCCATATACTTTTAGCGGAGAAGAATAATAATAAATAATAAATAATGAAAAATCCGTAGAAAAACAATAGGGTTCCCTGCCCTTTGGGCTTGGAACCCTAACTAGAACTGCAAGCAGTTATCAACGGGTTCCAAGCCCCCAGCGCCAGTCGCCCACCCGCCCCGCCCTCAACTTCGCCAGTCCTCACGCGGTCCCGCCCCAAAAACACATTCTCCCGCCGGCGTCCCGTCAGCTCACTTCAACCGGCGCAATGAAAGTAACACTCAGGATACGTCATTAAACCTGCAAAGCCTATACACATATCTTTCAGAGGCATGGCTGACTTCTCAATCGTGATTACAATGGAATTCCACTGTTTCCTTATTAAAGAACGTGAAGATTTAATGAGTGAGATTATCAAACAATCATCTATACATCAACAGAATATTACAAATAACATAAAGACTTGATAATGTCTTTAGATTTAATAGATTTTCAACAAAAACAATGAGTTTCATTTTGTGACTTACTGATCAATTGTTTTAAAAAATCATGAAAAATACATAAATCATCATAAAATTACCAAAATATTCTCACATGGCAGTGTTAACATGCGGAATAATATGATGTTGTTTTTAAATCAGTTGACTCAAAGCTTTTTTGAAGAAAAATTAGGAAATATAACTATAAAGGTCACAACAAAAATTTAAATATTCATAAAAAAATAGTGCTACTTTCTATAATTAGGAGAAAAATCTCAGATCACCATAGGTACGTGTGGAATGTTGTAAATGGCTTATATTTACTGTATACCTAAAAAGTTTTCTAACAAAAATTAATTACGTTGTTGTCCAACTATACAGAAAAACTGGTAAAAAGTTAAAAATTAATTAAAAATCTATGCTTTTGTACAGAAATCTCAAAATATTCCCAGGTTGCCTCTGTGACGTGAGAATTCTTCTTATATTTTTGTTGGGGTCATAAATGTAAAACTGTACTTACAATAAAATAATATTTGCATTAGTGTCTGTAGACAAAAATATGTCCTAAAATTAAACACAAGGGGGAGCTCATATCAAGACGACATTTTTTTTGTTTCATAAACCACCTAAGAGTGAACTTTGTGGCAAATTACAAGAAGGTTGTGAGAACAGAATTTGCGCTACAATTGCTAGCCTAAAAATGTATTTTCATAAATATAAAGCGTAAACCTCAACATGGAGCTGCGGCTTTCGTGACATAAGCTCTAGCCTATCCAGCTAACACAATCTGGAAATCTTAGCCTCTTACATGCAAATAATGATTTTTAGGAAATTTTTCAAATTTGAAATTTTAAATGATCATAAGCCACGCCCACTTTGATAAATCATTACCATATTGATAATGTAATCTTAAGACTCTATAGTGATGACAACCACTAAGTTTCGTGCAGATCCATTTAGCCAGTTCAGCAGTATAATTTCTTCCCAGTTATAGCGCCCCCTATTGTTTAATCAAGTTGAAAACCAGGACATACACTTGAATTGACCTTAGGTATGACTGTTATGAACAGCTTTGAAAAATGTCAAAATCTTTTGAAGTTACTCTAAAAAAACTTTTTCATTCTCCAAAATTTTTAAAAAAAATCATATAAAAAAAAATAAGCAAATTATCCAAAATCCCTTCACATCTTTTGGTCAGCCGCTCCTCCTCTCTTGTCAGGGAAAGATGTGATGTGATTGAGTTTGACGGCCGGGAGGAGTTAACGAAAGTACGTTGGACTTACTATGCAAATTTCTACTAATTTGCATAAGTTTAAAACATTTTTTAAAATACTCATCTAAATTTGACTGACTCAATGAACATACTGGATGAGATCATTTGTTTTTTTACGAAAGTAATGGGGAGAAACATGCCAAAAATATTTTTGGGGTACCACAGCGCCACCTATTGGACAAAATTCAAAAAATTTTCTGTGATTGTAGATGTCATTATGACTGATATGAATTGTAATTTTCTGTATAGAATATGTATTTTTCAGGAGTAAATGGGCGAAAACGTTTAAAGCCTATTTATAGCCTATAAGCCACGCCCACTTTTTAATCATTTTCAAAATATAGCTTAAGGGTCCGATGATTAACATATGTGCCAAGTTCTGTGGAAATCCATCAAGCCGTTTAGCTGAAACAAACTTTTTGACTCTTTAGCGCCCCCTATTGGTGAATCCACACAAAATCGGGTAGATAGGGCTTACCGCTCATACTTCATAAGGGTGTAGAGTCTCATCAATTTATCTTGAGAAATGGTGAAGATATCATCAATTACCACATGTGCTAGCTAGCACACTGATTTTGACATGGTGTCATTAGCCCAATTTTCAATATTTCTGCCTTTTTCTTCATCACCACAACTTATCTTAGTCCATAGATCATATGTACGAAGTTTGAAGTTGATTCGACGAAAAATGACGAATAGGTGATTAAAAGTAAGTTTTGAGTTTTTTGCGATCTAGCAAAAAATCTAGTTAGGCGGAAATGGGCGTGGCCAATACAAAAAAGATGGAGAATCACCCAAGGATCATGTACATATAAAGTTTATGACTGTAGGACCTACGGTTTGGGAGCTAGTAGCTGAAACGTGTTGACCTCTGCAATAGCGCCACCTAGGTGATGCGGGGTCCAAATTTTCGAATCTGAGTAGCGGTCAGGATTTTGTATCAGACTGCCATGTCAGATTTTTCCTGGCAATTTCTGGCTCCTGCCCCCATACAAACGTAGCGGAGAAGAATAATAAATAATAATGAAAAATCCGTAGAAAAACAATAGGGTTCCCTGCCCTTTGGGCTTGGAACCCTAACTAGAACTGCAAGCAGTTATCAACGGGTTCCAAGCCCCCAGCGCCAGTCGCCCACCCGCCCCGCCCTCAACTTCGCCAGTCCTCACGCGGTCCCGCCCCAAAAACACGTTCTCCCGCCGGCGTCCCGTCAGCTCACTTCAACCGGCGCAATGAAAGTAACACTCAGGATACGTCATTAAACCTGCAAAGCCTATACACATATCTTTCAGAGGCATGGCTGACTTCTCAATCGTGATTACAATGGAATTCCACTGTTTCCTTATTAAAGAACGTGAAGATTTAATGAGTGAGATTATCAAACAATCATCTATACATCAACAGAATATTACAAATAACATAAAGACTTGATAATGTCTTTAGATTTAATAGATTTTCAACAAAAACAATGAGTTTCATTTTGTGACTTACTGATCAATTGTTTTAAAAAATCATGAAAAATACATAAATCATCATAAAATTACCAAAATATTCTCACATGGCAGTGTTAACATGCGGAATAATATGATGTTGTTTTTAAATCAGTTGACTCAAAGCTTTTTTGAAGAAAAATTAGGAAATATAACTATAAAGGTCACAACAAAAATTTAAATATTCATAAAAATATAGTGCTACTTTCTATAATTAGGAGAAAAATCTCAGATCACCATAGGTACGTGTGGAATGTTGTAAATGGCTTATATTTACTGTATACCTAAAAAGTTTTCTAACAAAAATTAATTACGTTGTTGTCCAACTATACAGAAAAACTGGTAAAAAGTTAAAAATTAATTAAAAATCTATGCTTTTGTACAGAAATCTCAAAATATTCCCAGGTTGCCTCTGTGACGTGAGAATTCTTCTTATATTTTTGTTGGGGTCATAAATGTAAAACTGTACTTACAATAAAATAATATTTGCATTAGTGTCTGTAGACAAAAATATGTCCTAAAATTAAACACAAGGGGGAGCTCATATCAAGACGACATTTTTTTTGTTTCATAAACCACCTAAGAGTGAACTTTGTAGCAAATTACAAGAAGGTTGTGAGAACAGAATTTGCGCTACAATTGCTAGCCTAAAAATGTATTTTCATAAATATAAAGCGTAAACCTCAACATGGAGCTGCGGCTTTTGTGACATAAGCTCTAGCCTATCCAGCTAACACAATCTGGAAATCTTAGCCTCTTACATGCAAATAATGATTTTTAGGAAATTTTTCAAATTTGAAATTTTAAATGATCATAAGCCACGCCCACTTTGATAAATCATTACCATATTGATAATGTAATCTTAAGACTCTATAGTGATGACAACCACTAAGTTTCGTGCAGATCCATTTAGCCAGTTCAGCAGTATAATTTCTTCCCAGTTATAGCGCCCCCTATTGTTTAATCAAGTTGAAAACCAGGACATACACTTGAATTGACCTTAGGTATGACTGTTATGAACAGCTTTGAAAAATGTCAAAATCTTTTGAAGTTACTTTTAAAAAAACTTTTTCATTCTCCAAAATTTAAAAAAAAAATCATATTAAAAAAAATAAGCAAATTATCCAAAATCCCTTCACATCTTTTGGTCAGCCGCTCCTCCTCTCTTGTCAGGGAAAGATGTGATGTGATTGAGTTTGACGGCCGGGAGGAGTTAACGAAAGTACGTTGGACTTACTATGCAAATTTCTACTAATTTGCATAAGTTTAAAACATTTTTTAAAATACTCATCTAAATTTGACTGACTCAATGAACATACTGGATGAGATCATTTGTTTTTTTACGAAAGTAATGGGGAGAAACATGCCAAAAATATTTTTGGGGTACCACAGCGCCACCTATTGGACAAAATTCAAAAAATTTTCTGTGATTGTAGATGTCATTATGACTGATATGAATTGTAATTTTCTGTATAGAATATGTATTTTTCAGGAGTAAATGGGCGAAAACGTTTAAAGCCTATTTATAGCCTATAAGCCACGCCCACTTTTTAATCATTTTCAAAATATAGCTTAAGGGTCCGATGATTAACATATGTGCCAAGCTCTGTGGAAATCCATCAAGCCGTTTAGCTGAAACAAACTTTTTGACTCTTTAGCGCCCCCTATTGGTGAATCCACACAAAATCGGGTAGATAGGGCTTACCGCTCATACTTCATAAGGGTGTAGAGTCTCATCAATTTATCTTGAGAAATGGTGAAGATATCATCAATTACCACATGTGCTAGCTAGCACACTGATTTTGACATGGTGTCATTAGCCCAATTTTCAATATTTCTGCCTTTTTCTTCATCACCACAACTTATCTTAGTCCATAGATCATATGTACGATGTTTGAAGTTGATTCGACGAAAAATGACGAATAGGTGATTAAAAGTAAGTTTTGAGTTTTTTGCGATCTAGCAAAAAATCTAGTTAGGCGGAAATGGGCGTGGCCAATACAAAAAAGATGGAGAATCACCCAAGGATCATGTACATATAAAGTTTATGACTGTAGGACCTACGGTTTGGGAGCTAGTAGCTGAAACGTGTTGACCTCCGCAATAGCGCCACCTAGGTGACGCGGGGTCCAAATTTTCGAATCTGAGTAGCGGTCAGGATTTTGTATCAGACTGCCATGTCAGATTTTTCCTGGCAATTTCTGGCTCCTGCCCCCATACAAACGTAGCGGAGAAGAATAATAAATAATAATGAAAAATCCGTAGAAAAACAATAGGGTTCCCTGCCCTTTGGGCTTGGAACCCTAACTAGAACTGCAAGCAGTTATCAACGGGTTCCAAGCCCCCAGCGCCAGTCGCCCACCCGGCCCCGCCCTCACCTTCGCCAGTCCTCACGCGCTCCCGCCCCAAAAACACGTTCTCCCGCCGGCGTCCCGTCAGCTCACTTCAACCGGCGCAATGAAAGTAACACTCAGGATACGTCATTAAACCTGCAAATCCTATACACATCTTTCAGAGGCATGGCTGACTTCTCAATCGTGATTACAATGGAATTCCACTGTTTCCTTATTAAAGAACGTGAAGATTTAATGAGTGAGATTATCAAACAATAATCTATACATCAACAGAATATTACAAACAACATAAATACTTGATAATGTCTTTAGATTTAATTGATTTTCAACAAAAACAATGAGTTTCATTTTGTGACTTACTGACCAAATGTTTCAAAAAATCATGAAAAATACATAACTCATCATAAAATTACCAAAATATTCTCACATGGCAGTGTTGACATGTGGAATAATATGATGTTGTTTTTAAATCAGTAGACTCAAAGCTTTTTTGAAGAAAAATCAGTAAATATAACTGTAAGGGTCACAGTCAAAATTAAAATATTCATAAAAAAATAGTGCTACTTTCTAAAATTTATAGAAAAATCTCAGATCACCATAGGTACATGTTGAATGTTGTAATTGGTTTATATTTACTGTATACCTAAAAAACTTTCTAACAAAAATTAATTACGTTGTTGTCCAACTATACAGAAAAACTGGCAAAAAGTTAAAAAATCATTAAAAATCAATGCTTTCGTACAAAAATCTCAAAATATTCCGAGATTGCCTCTGTGATGTGAGAATTCTTTTTATATTTTTGTTGGGGTCATAAATGTAAAATTGTACCTACAATAAAATAATATTTGCGTTAGTTGCTGTAGACAAAAATATGTCCTATAATTAAACACAAGGGGGAGCTCAAATCAAGACGACATTTTTTTTTGTTTCATAAACCACCTAAGAGTGAACTTTATGGCAAATGTCAAGAAGATTGTGAAAACAGAATTTGCGCTACAATTGCTAGCCTAAAAATGTATTTTTGTAAATTTAAAGCGCAAACATCTTCGTGGAGCTGCGGTTTTCAATATCTAAGCTCATGGCTATCCAGTTAACATAATCTGGAAAACGTAGCTTCTTACATGAAAATAATGATTTTTAGGAAATTTTTCAAATTTGAAATTTTAAATGATCATAAACCACGCCCACATTGATCAATCATTACCATATTGATAATGTAGTCTTAAGACTCTACAATGATGACAACCACTAAGTTTCGTGCAGATCCATTTAACCAGGTCAGCAGTATAATGTATTGCTATTTATAGCGCCCCCTATTGTTTAATCAAGGTGAAAATCAAGACATACACTTGAATTGACCTTAGTTTTGAGTGTTATGAACAGCTTTGAAAAATGTCCAAATATTTTGAAGTTATGCTAAAAAAACTTTTTCATTCCCCAAAAAATATTTAAAAAATTCATATTTAAAAAAGTAAGAAAATTATCCAAAATCCCTTCAGATCGTTTGGTCAGCCGCTCCTCCTCTCTTGTCAGGCAAAGTTGTGATGTGATTGGGTTTGACGGCCGGGAGGAGTTAACGAAAGTACGTTTGACTTACTATGCAAATTTCTACTAATTAGCATAAGTTTAAAACATTTTTTAAAATACTCATCTTAATTTGACTGAGTCAATGAACATACTGGATGAGACCATTTGCTTGTTTACTAAAATATTGAGGAGAAAAATGCCAAAAACATTTTTGGGGTACAACAGCGCCAACTATTGGACAAACTTCAAACTTTTTTCTGTGATTGTAGATGTCACTATGACTGATATAATTTGTAACTTTCTGTATAGAATATGTATTTTTCATCAGTTAAAGGGCAAAAAATTTTAAAGCCTATAAGCCACGCCCACTTTTTAATCATTTTCAAAATATAGCTTAAGGGTCCAATGATTAACATATGTGCCAAGTTCTGTGGAAATCCATCAAGCCGTTTAGCTCAAACTAACTTTTTGACTCTTTAGCGCCCCCTTTTGGTGAATCCAAACAAAATGGGGAAGGTAGGGCTTACCGCTCATACTTCATAAGGGTCTAGAGTCTCATCACTTTATCTTGAGATATGGTGAAGATATCATCAATTAGCACATGTGCTAGCTAGCGCACTGATTTTGACATGGTGTCATTAGCCCAATTTTCAATATCTCTGCGTTTTTCTGCATCACAACAACTTATCTTAGTCCATAGATCATATGTACGAAGTTTGAAGTTGATTCGACGAAAAATGACGAATAGGTGATTAAAACTAAGCTTTGCATTTTTTGCGATCTAGCAAAAAATCTAGTTAGGCGGAAATGGGCGTGGCCAATACAAAAAAGATGGGGAATCATCCAAGGATCATGTACATATAAAGTTTTTGACTGTAGGACCTACGGTTTGGGAGCTAGTAGCTGAAACGTGTTGACCTCCGCAATAGCGCCACCTAGGTGACGCGGGGTCCAAATTTTCGAATCTGAGTAGCGGTCAGGATTTTCTATCAGACTGCCATGTCAGATTTTCCCTGGCAATTTCAGGCTCTTGCGCCCATATACTTTTAGCGGAGAAGAATAATAATAAATAATAAATAATGA
Organism: Nothobranchius furzeri; assembly: GCF_043380555.1. Lineage (NCBI taxonomy): Eukaryota > Metazoa > Chordata > Actinopteri > Cyprinodontiformes > Nothobranchiidae > Nothobranchius > Nothobranchius furzeri. The sequence goes on along the minus strand of NC_091747.1, from coordinate 77,276,228 downwards.
AAAATCCGTAGAAAAACAATAGGGTTCCCTGCCCTTTGGGCTTGGAACCCTAACTAGAACTGCAAGCAGTTATCAACGGGTTCCAAGCCCCCAGCGCCAGTCGCCTACCCGGCCCCGCCCTCCACTTCGCCAGTCCTCACGCGGTCCTGCCCCAAAAACACGTTCTCCCGCCGGCGTTCGTCAGCTCACTTCAACCGGCGCAATGAAAGTAACACTCAGGATACGTCATTAAACCTGCAAAGCCTATACACATATCTTTCAGAGGCATGGCTGACTCCTCAATCGTGATTACAATGGAATTCCACTGTTTCCTTATTAAAGAACGTGAAGATTTAATGAGTGAGGTTATCAAACAATGATCTATACATCAACAGAATATTACCAATAACATAAACACTTGATAATGTCTTTAGATTTAAAAGATTTTCAACAAAAACTATGAGTTTCATTTTGTGACTTACTGAACAAATGTTTTAAAAAATCATGAAAAATACATAAATCATCCTAAAATTACCAAAATATTCTCACATGGCAGTGTTAACATGCGGAATAATATGATGTTGTTTTTAAATCAGTAGACTCAAAGCTTTTTTGAAGAAAAATTGGGAAATATAACTATAAAGGTCACAACAAAAATAAAAATATTCATAAAAAAATAGTGCTACTTTCTAAAATTAGGAGAAAAATCTCAGATCACCATAGGTACATGTGGGATGTTATAAATGGCTTATATTTACTGTATACCTAAAAAGCTTTCTAACAAAAATTAATTACGTTGTTGTCCAAATATACAGAAAAACTGGTAAAAAGTTAAAAATTCATTAAAAATATACGCTTTTGTACAGAAATCTCAAAATATTCCCAGGTTGCCTCTGTGATGTGAGAATTCTTCTTATATTTTTGTTGGGGTCATAAATGTAAAACTGTACTTACAATAAAATAATACTTGCATTAGTGGCTGTAGACAAAAATATGTCCTATAATTAAACACTAGGGGGAGCTCAAATCAAGACGACATTTTTTTTTGTTTCATAACCCACCTAAGAGTGAACTTTGTGGCAAATTACAAGAAGATTGTGAGAACAGAATTTGCGCTACAATTGCTAGCCTAAAAACGTATTTTCGTAAATATAAAGCGCAAACCTCTTTGTGGAGCTGCGGCTTTCGTGACATAAGCTCTAGCCTATTCATTTAACACAATCTGGAAATCTTAGCCTCTTACATGCAAATAGTGATTTTTAGGAAATTTTTCAAATTTGAAATTTTAAATGATCATAAACCACGCCCACTTTGATCAATCATTACCATATTGATAATGTAGTCTTAAGACTTTATAGTGATGACAGCCACTAAGTTTCGTGCCGATCCATTTAGCCGGTTCAGCAGTATAATTTCTTCCCAGTTATAGCGCCCCCTATTGTTTAATCAAGTTGAAAACCAGGACATACACTTGAATTGACCTTACGTATGACTGTTATGAACAGCTTTGAAAAATGTCAAAATCTCTTGAAGTTACGCTAAAAAAAACTTTTTCATTCCCAAAAAATTATTTTAAAAAATCATATTTAAAAAAATAAGCAAATTATCGAAAATCCCTTCACATCTTTTGGTCAGCCGCTCCTCCTCTCTTGTCAGGGAAAGTTTTGATGTGATTGAGTTTGACGGCCGGGAGGAGTTAACGAAAGTACGTTGGACTTACTATGCAAATTTCTACTAATTTGCATAAGTTTAAAACATTTTTTAAATTACTCATCTAAATTTGACTGACTCAAAGAACACATTGGAATAGATCATTTGTTTTTTTACAAAAGAAATGGGGAGAAACATGCCAAAAATATTTTTGGGGTACCAGAGCGCCACCTATTGGACAAAATTCAAAAAATTTTCTGTGATTGTAGATGTCACGATGACTGATATGAATTGTAATTTTCTGTATAGAATATGTATTTTTCATGAGTAAAAGGGCGAAAATTTTTAAAGCCTATAAGCCACGCCCACTTTTTAATCATTTTCAAAATGTAGCTTAAGGGTCCGACGATTAACATATGTGCCAAGTTCTGTGGAAATCCATCAAGCCGTTTAGCTGAAACAAACTTTTTGACTCTTTAGCGCCCCCTATTGGTGAATCCAAACAAAATGGGGTAGATAGGACTTACCGCTCATACTTTGTAAGGTTCTAGAGTCTCATCAATTTATTTTGAGAAATGGTGAAGATATCATCAATTAACACATGTGCTAGCTAGCGCACTGATTTTGACATGGTGTCATTAGCCCAATTTTCAATATTTCTGCATTTTTCTTCATCACAACAACTTAGCCTAGTCCATAGATCACATGTACGAAGTTTGAAGTTGATTCGACGAAAAATGTCGAATAGGTGATTAAAACTAAGTTTTGCATTTTTTGCGATCTAGCAAAAAATCTAGTTAGGCGGAAATGGGCGTGGCCAATACAAAAAAGATGGAGAATCAATCAAGGATCATGTGCATATAAAGTTTTTGACTGTAGGACCTACGGTTTGGGAGCTAGTAGCTGAAACGTGTTGACCTCTGCAATAGCGCCACCTAGGTGACCCGGGGTCCAAATTTTCGAATCTGAGTAGCGGTCAGGATTTTCTATCAGACTGCCTTGTCAGATTTTTCCTTGCAATTTCAGGCTCTTGCGCCCATACAGACACAGCGGAGAAGAATAATAATAATAAATAATAAATAATAAATAATGAAAAATCCGTAGAAAAACAATAGGGTTCCCTGCCCTTTGGGCTTGGAACCCTAACTAGAACTGCAAGCAGTTATCAACGGGTTCCAAGCCACCAGCGCCAGTCGCCCACCCGCCCCGCCCTCAACTTCGCCAGTCCTCACGCGGTGCCGCCCCAAAAACACGTTCTCCCGCCGGCGTCCCGTCAGCTCACTTCAACCGGAGCAATGAAAGTAACACTCAGGATACGTCATCAAACCTCTAAAGCCTATACACATATCTTTCAGAGGCATGGCTGACTTCTCAATGGTGATTACAATGGAATTCCACTGTTTCCTTATTAAAGAACGTGAAGATTTAATGAGTGAGATTATCAAACAATAATCTATACATCAACAGAATATCACAAATAACATAAATACTTGATAATGTCTTTAGATTTAAAAGATTTTCAACAAAAACTATGAGTTTCATTTTGTGACTTACTGACCAAATGTTTTAAAAAATCATGAAAAATACATAAATCATCATAAAATTACCAAAATATTCTCACATGGCAGTGTTAACATGCTGAATAATATGATGTTGTTTTTAAATCAGTAGACTCAAAGCTTTTTTGAAGAAAAATCGGTAAATATAACTGTAAGGCTCACAGTCAAAATTAAAATATTCATAAAAAAATAATGCTACTTTCTAAAATTAATAGAAAAATCTCAGATCACCATAGGCACATGTGGAATGTTATAAATGTTTTTTATTTACTTTGTACCTAAGAAAAACTTTCTAACAAAAAATAGTTACTTTTTGTCCAACTATACAAAAAACTGGCAAAAAGTAAAAAATTCATTAAAAATCAATGCTTTTGTACAAAAATCTCAAAATATTCCCAGATTTTCTCTGTGATGTGTCTATTGTGCTCATATTTTTGTAAAGATCATAATTGTTAAACTTCTCTTACAATAAAATAATATTTGCATTAGTGGCTTTAGACAAAAATATGTCCTATAATTAAACACAAGGGGGAGCTCAAATCCAGACGACATTTTTTTTGTTTCATAAACCACCTAAGAGTGAACTTTGTGCCAAATTACAAGAAGATTGTGAGAATAGAATTTGCGCTACAATTGCTAGCCTAAAAATGTATTTTCATAAATATAAAGCGCAAACCTCTATGTGGAGCTGCGGCTTTCGTGGCATAAGCTCTAGCCTATCCAGTTAACACAATCTGGAAATCTTAGCCTCTTACATGCAAATAATGATTTTTAGGAAATTTTTCAAATTTGACATTTTAAATGATCATAAACCACGCCCACTTTGATCAATCATTACCATATTGATAATGTAGTCTTAAGACTCTATAGTGATGACAACCACTAAGTTTCGTGCAGATCCATTTAGCCGGTTCAGCAGTATAATTTCGTCCCAGTTATAGCGCCCCCTATTGTTTAATCAAGGTGAAAATCAAGACATACACTTGAATTGACCTTAGGTTTGACTGTTATGAACAGTTTTGAAAAATGTCCAAATATTTTGAAGTTATGCTAAAAAAACTTTTTCATTCCCCAAAAAATATTTCAAAAATTCATATTTAAAAAAGTAAGCAAATTATCCAAAATCCCTTCAGATCGTTTGGTCAGCCGCTCTTCCTCTCTTGTCAGGCAAAGTTGTGATGTGATTGGGTTTGACGGCCGGGAGGAGTTAACGAAAGTACGTTTGACTTACTATGCAAATTTCTACTAATTAGCATAAGTTTAAAACATTTTTAAAATACTCATCTTAATTTGACTGAGGCAATGAACATACTGGATGAGACCATTTGCTTGTTTACTAAAATATTGAGGAGAAAAATGCCAAAAACATTTTTGGGGTACAACAGCGCCAACTATTGGACAAACTTCAAACTTTTTTCTGTGATTGTAGATGTCACTATGACTGATATAATTTGTAACTTTCTGTATAGAATATGTATTTTTCATCAGTTAAAGGGCAAAAAATTTTAAAGCCTATAAGCCACGCCCACTTTTTAATCATTTTCAAAATATAGCTTAAGGGTCCAATGATTAACATATGTGCCAAGTTCTGTGGAAATCCATCAAGCCGTTTAGCTCAAACTAACTTTTTGACTCTTTAGCGCCCCCTTTTGGTGAATCCAAACAAAATGGGGAAGGTAGGGCTTACCGCTCATACTTCATAAGGGTCTAGAGTCTCATCACTTTATCTTGAGATATGGTGAAGATATCATCAATTAGCACATGTGCTAGCTAGCGCACTGATTTTGACATGGTGTCATTAGCCCAATTTTCAATATTTCTGCGTTTTTCTGCATCACAACAACTTATCTTAGTCCATAGATCATATGTACGAAGTTTGAAGTTGATTCGACGAAAAATGACGAATAGGTGATTAAAAGTAAGTTTTGCATTTTTTGCGATCTAGCAAAAAATCTAGTTAGGCGGAAATGGGCGTGGCCAATACAAAAAAGATGGGGAACCATCCAAGGATCATGTACATATAAAGTTTTTGACTGTAGGACCTACGGTTTGGGAGCTAGTAGCTGAAACGTGTTGACCTCCGCAATAGCGCCACCTAGGTGACGCGGGGTCCAAATTTTCGAATCTGAGTAGCGGTCAGGATTTTCTATCAGACTGCCATGTCAGATTTTCCCTGGCAATTTCAGGCTCTTGCGCCCATATAGTTTTACCGGAGAAGAATAATAATAAACTAGAACTGCAAGCAGTTATCAACGGGTTCCAAGCCCCCAGCGCCAGTCGCCCACCCGCCCCGCCCTCAACTTCGCCAGTCCTCACGCGGTCCCGCCCCAAAAACACGTTCTCCCGCCGGCGTCCCGTCAGCTCACTTCAACCGGCGCAACGAAAGTAACACTCGGGATACGTCATTAAACCTGCAAAGCCTATACACATATCTTTCAGAGGCATGGCTGACTTCTCAACCGTGATTACAATGGAATTCCACTGTTTCCTTATTAAAGAACGTGAAGATTTAATGAGTGAGATTATCAAACAATGATCTATACATCAACAGAATATTACAAATAACATAAATACTTGATAATGTCTTTAGATTTAAAAGATTTTCAACAAAAACTACGAGTTTCATTTTGTGACTTACTGACCAAATGTTTTAAAAAATCATGAAAAATACATAAATCATCATAAAATTACCAAAATATTCTCACATGGCAGTGTTAAGATGCGGAATAATATGATGTTGTTTTTAAATCAGTAGACTCAAAGCTTTTTTGAAGAAAAATTGGGAAATATAACTATAAAGGTCACAACAAAAATTCAAATATTCATAAAAAAATAGTGCTACTTTCTAAAATTAGGAGAAAAATCTCAGATCACCATAGGTACATGTGGAATGTTGTAAATGGCTTATATTTACTGTATACCTAAAAAAAACTTTCTAACAAAAATTAATTACGTTGTTGTCCAACTATACAGAAAAACTGGTAAAAAGTTAAAAATTCATTAAAAATCTATGCTTTTGTACAGAAATCTCAAAATATTCCCAGGTTGCCTCTGTGATGTGAGAATTCTTCTTATATTTTTGTTGGGGTCATAAATGTAAAACTGTACTTACAATAAAATAATATTTGCATTAGTGGCTGTAGACAAAAATATGTCCTACAATTAAACACAAGGGGGAGCTCAAATCAATACGACATTTTTTTTCTTTCATAAACCACCTAAGAGTGAACTTTGTGGCAAATTACAAGAAGATTGTGAGAACAGAATTTGCGCTACAATTGCTAGCCTAAAAATGTATTTTCGTAAATATAAAGCGCAAACCTCTTCATGGAGCTGCGGCTTTCGTGACATAAGCTCTAGCCAATCCAGTTGACACAATCTGGAAATCTTAGCCTCTTACATGCAAATTGTGATTTTTAGGGAATTTTTCAAATTTGAAATTTTAAATGATCATAAACCACGCCCACTTTGATCAATCATTACCATATTGATAATGTAGTCTTAAGACTCTATAGTGATGACAACCACTAAGTTTCGTGCAGATCCATTTAGCTGGTTCAGCAATATAATTTCTTCCCAGTTATAGCGCCCCCTATTGTTTAATCAAGGTGAAAACCAGGACATACACTTGAATTGACCTTAGGTATGATTGTTATGAACAGCTTTGAAAAATGTCAAAGTCTTTTGAAGTTACGCTAAAAAAACTTTTTCATTCCCAAAAAATTATTTTAAAAAATCATATTAAAAAAAATAAGCAAATTATCCAAAATCCCTTCACATCTTTTGGTCAGCCGCTCCTCCTCTCTTGTCAGGGAAAGTTGTGATGTGATTGAGTTTGACGGCCGGGAGGAGTTAACGAAAGTACGTTGGACTTACTATGCAAATTTCTACTAATTTGCATAAGTTTAAAACATTTGTTAAAATACTCATCTAAATTTGACTGACTCACTGAACACACTGGATGAGATCATTTGTTTTTTTACGAAAGAAATGGGGAGAACCATGCCAAAAATATTTTTGGGGTACCACAGCGCCACCTATTGGACAAAATTCAAAAAATTTTCTGTGATTGTAGATGTCACTATGACTGATAAGAATTGTAATTTTCTGTTTAGAATATATATTTTTCATGAGTAAAAGGGCGAAAAATTTTAAAGCCTATAAGCCACGCCCACTTTTTAATCATTTTCAAAATGTAGCTTAAGGGTCCGATGACTAACATATGTGCCAAGTTCTGGGGAAATCCATCAAGCCGTTTAGCTCAAACAAACTTTTTGACTCTTTAGCGCCCCCTATTGGTGAATCCAAACAAAATGGGGTAGATAGGGCTTACCGCTCATACTTCATAAGGGTCTAGAGTCTCATCAGTTTATCTTGAGAAATGGTGAAGATATCATCAATTACCACATGTGCTAGCTAGCGCGCTGATTTTGACATGGTGTCATTAGCCCAATTTTCAATATTTCTGCATTTTTCTTCATCACAACAACTTAGCTTAGTCCATAGATCACATGTACGAAGTTTGAAGTTGATTCGACAAAAAATGATGAATAGGTGATTAAAAGTAAGTTTTGCGTTTTTTGCGATCTAGCAAAAAATCTAGTTAGGCGGAAATGGGCGTGGCCAATACAAAAAAGATGGAGAATCATCCAAGGATCATGGACATATAAAGTTTTTGACTATAGGACCTACGGTTTGGGAGCTAGTAGCTAAAACGTGTTGACCTCCGCAATAGCGCCACCTAGGTGACGCGGGGTCCAAATTTTCGAATCTGAGTAGCGGTCAGGATTTTCTATCAGACTGCCATGTCAGATTTTCCCTGGCAATTTCAGGCTCTTGCGCCCATACAGACACAGCGGAGAAGAATAATAATAATAAATAATAAATAATAAATAATGAAAAATCCGTAGAAAAACAATAGGGTTCCCTGCCCTTTGGGCTTGGAACCCTAACTAGAACTGCAAGCAGTTATCAACGGGTTCCAAGCCCCCAGCGCCAGTCGCCCACCCGCCCCGCCCTCAACTTCGCCGGTCCTCACGCGGTCCCGCCCCAAAAACACGTTCTCCCGCCGGCGTCCCGTCAGCTCCCTTCAACCGGCGCAATGAAAGTAACACTCAGGATACGTCATTAAACCTGCAAAGCCTATACACATCTTTCAGAGGCATGGCTGACTTCTCAATCGTGATTACAATGGAATTCCACTGTTTCCTTATTAAAGAACGTGAAGATTTAATGAGTGAGATTATCAAACAATAATCTATACATCAACAGAATATTACAAACAACATAAATACTTGATAATGTCTTTAGATTTAATTGATTTTCAACAAAAACAATGAGTTTCATTTTGTGACTTACTGACCAAATGTTTCAAAAAATCATGAAAAATACATAACTCATCATAAAATTACCAAAATATTCTCACATGGCAGTGTTGACATGTGGAATAATATGATGTTGTTTTTAAATCAGTAGACTCAAAGCTTTTTTGAAGAAAAATCAGTAAATATAACTGTAAGGGTCACAGTCAAAATTAAAATATTCATAAAAAAATAGTGCTACTTTCTAAAATTTATAGAAAAATCTCAGATCACCATAGGCACATGTGGAATGTTATAAATATGTTATATTTACTTTGTACCTAAAAAAACGTTCTTACAAAAATTAGTTACTTTTTGTCCAACTATACAAAAAACTGGCAAAAAGTAAAAAATTCATTAAAAATCAATGCTTTTGTACAAAAATCTCAAAATATTCCGAGATTGCCTCTGTGATGTGAGAATTCTTTTTATATTTTTGTTGGGGTCATAAATGTAAAATTGTACCTACAATAAAATAATATTTGCGTTAGTTGCTGTAGACAAAAATATGTCCTATAATTAAACACAAGGGGGAGCTCAAATCAAGACGACATTTTTTTTGTTTCATAAACCACCTAAGAGTGAACTTTGTGGCAAATGTCAAGAAGATTGTGAAAACAGAATTTGCGCTACAATTGCTAGCCTAAAAATGTATTTTTGTAAATTTAAAGCGCAAACATCTTCGTGGAGCTGCGGTTTTCATTATCTAAGCTCATGGCTATCCAGTTAACATAATCTGGAAAACGTAGCTTCTTACATGAAAATAATGATTTTTAGGAAATTTTTCAAATTTGAAATTTTAAATGATCATAAACCACGCCCACATTGATCAATCATTACCATATTGATAATGTAGTCTTAAGACTCTACAATGATGACAACCACTAAGTTTCGTGCAGATCCATTTAACCAGGTCAGCAGTATAATGTATTGCTATTTATAGCGCCCCCTATTGTTTAATCAAGGTGAAAATCAAGACATACACTTGAATTGACCTTAGGTTTGTATGTTATGAACAGCTTTGAAAAATGTCCAAATATTTTGAAGTTATGCTAAAAAAACTTTTTCATTCCCAAAAAAATATTTTAAAAATTCATATTTAAAAAAGTAAGCAAATTATCTAAAATCCCTTCAGATCGTTTGGTCAGCCGCTCCTCCTCTCTTGTCAGGCAAAGTTGTGATGTGATTGGGTTTGACGGCCGGGAGGAGTTAACGAAAGTACGTTTGACTTACTATGCAAATTTCTACTAATTAGCATAAGTTTAAAACATTTTTTAAAATACTCATCTTAATTTGACTGAGTCAATGAACATACTGGATGAGACCATTTGCTTGTTTACTAAAATATTGAGGAGAAACATGCCAAAAACATTTTTGGGGTACAACAGCGCCAACTATTGGACAAAATTCAAACTTTTTTCTGTGATTGTAGATGTCACTATGACTGATATGATTTGTAACTTTCTGTATAGAATATGTATTTTTCATCAGTTAAAGGGCAAAATTTTTTAAAGCCTATAAGCCACGCCCACTTTTTAATCACTTTCAAAATATAGCTTAAGGGTCCAATGATTAACATATGTGCCAAGTTCTGTGGAAATCCATCAAGCCGTTTAGCTCAAACTAACTTTTTGACTCTTTAGCGCCCCCTTTTGGTGAATCCAAACAAAATGGGGAAGGTAGGGCTTACCGCTCATACTTCATAAGGGTCTAGAGTCTCATCACTTTATCTTGAGATATGGTGAAGATATCATCAATTAGCACATGTGCTAGCTAGCGCACTGATTTTGACATGGTGTCATTAGCCCAATTTTCAATATTTCTGCGTTTTTCTGCATCACAACAACTTATCTTAGTCCATAGATCATATGTACGAAGTTTGAAGTTGATTCGACGAAAAATGACGAATAGGTGATTAAAACTAAGTTTTGCATTTTTTGCGATCTAGCAAAAAATCTAGTTAGGCGGAAATGGGCGTGGCCAATACAAAAAAGATGGGGAATCATCCAAGGATCATGTACATATAAAGTTTTTGACTGTAGGACCTACGGTTTGGGAGCTAGTAGCTGAAACGTGTTGACCTCCGCAATAGCGCCACCTAGGTGACGCGGGGACCAAATTTTCGAATCTGAGTAGCGGTCAGGATTTTCTATCAGACTGCCATGTCAGATTTTCCCTGGCAATTTCAGGCTCTTGCGCCCATACAGACACAGCGGAGAAGAATAATAATAATAAATAATAAATAATAAATAATGAAAAATCCGTAGAAAAACAATAGGGTTCCCTGCCCTTTGGGCTTGGAACCCTAACTAGAACTGCAAGCAGTTATCAACGGGTTCCAAGCCACCAGCGCCAGTCGCCCACCCGCCCCGCCCTCAACTTCGCCAGTCCTCACGCGGTCCCGCCCCAAAAACACGTTCTCCCGCCGGCGTCCCGTCAGCTCACTTCAACCGGCGCAATGAAAGTAACACTCAGGATACGTCATTAAACCTGCAAATCCTATACACATCTTTCAGAGGCATGGCTGACTTCTCAATCGTGATTACAATGGAATTCCACTGTTTCCTTATTAAAGAACGTGAAGATTTAATGAGTGAGATTATCAAACAATAATCTATACATCAACAGAATATTACAAACAACATAAATACTTGATAATGTCTTTAGATTTAATTGATTTTCAACAAAAACAATGAGTTTCATTTTGTGACTTACTGACCAAATGTTTCAAAAAATCATGAAAAATACATAACTCATCATAAAATTACCAAAATATTCTCACATGGCAGTGTTGACATGTGGAATAATATGATGTTGTTTTTAAATCAGTAGACTCAAAGCTTTTTTGAAGAAAAATCAGTAAATATAACTGTAAGGGTCACAGTCAAAATTAAAATATTCATAAAAAAATAGTGCTACTTTCTAAAATTTATAGAAAAATCTCAGATCACCATAGGTACATGTTGAATGTTGTAATTGGTTTATATTTACTGTATACCTAAAAAACTTTCTAACAAAAATTAATTACGTTGTTGTCCAACTATACAGAAAAACTGGCAAAAAGTTAAAAAATCATTAAAAATCAATGCTTTCGTACAAAAATCTCAAAATATTCCGAGATTGCCTCTGTGATGTGAGAATTCTTTTTATATTTTTGTTGGGGTCATAAATGTAAAATTGTACCTACAATAAAATAATATTTGCGTTAGTTGCTGTAGACAAAAATATGTCCTATAATTAAACACAAGGGGGAGCTCAAATCAAGACGACATTTTTTTTTGTTTCATAAACCACCTAAGAGTGAACTTTATGGCAAATGTCAAGAAGATTGTGAAAACAGAATTTGCGCTACAATTGCTAGCCTAAAAATGTATTTTTGTAAATTTAAAGCGCAAACATCTTCGTGGAGCTGCGGTTTTCAATATCTAAGCTCATGGCTATCCAGTTAACATAATCTGGAAAACGTAGCTTCTTACATGAAAATAATGATTTTTAGGAAATTTTTCAAATTTGAAATTTTAAATGATCATAAACCACGCCCACATTGATCAATCATTACCATATTGATAATGTAGTCTTAAGACTCTACAATGATGACAACCACTAAGTTTCGTGCAGATCCATTTAACCAGGTCAGCAGTATAATGTATTGCTATTTATAGCGCCCCCTATTGTTTAATCAAGGTGAAAATCAAGACATACACTTGAATTGACCTTAGGTTTGATTGTTATGAACACCTTTGAAAAATGTCAAAATCTTTTGAAGTTACGCTAAAAAAACTTTTTCATTCCCAAAAAATGATTTAAAAAAATCATAATAAAAAAAATAAGCAAATTATCCAAAATCCCTTCACATCTTTTGGTCAGCCGCTCCTCCTCTCTTGTCAGGGAAAGTTGTGATGTGATTGAGTTTGACGGCTGGGAGGAGTTAACGAAAGTACGTTAGACTTACTATGCACATTTCTGCTAATTTGCATAAGTTTAAAACATTTTTTAAAATACTCATCTAAATTTGACTGACTCAATGAACACACTGGATGAGATTATTTGTTTTTTTACGTAAGAAATGGGGAGAAACATGCCAAAAATATTTTTGGGGTACCACAGCGCCACCTATTGGACCAAATTCAAAAAAATTTCTGTGATTGTAGATGTCACTATGACTGATAAGAATTGTAATTTTCTGTTTAGAATATATATTTTTCATGAGTAAAAGGGCGAAAAATTTTAAAGCCTATAAGCCACGCCCACTTTTTAATCATTTTCAAAATGTAGCTTAAGGGTCCGATGACTAACATATGTGCCAAGTTCTGGGGAAATCCATCAAGCCGTTTAGCTCAAACAAACTTTTTGACTCTTTAGCGCCCCCTATTGGTGAATCCAAACAAAATGGGGTAGATAGGGCTTACCGCTCATACTTCATAAGGGTCTAGAGTCTCATCAGTTTATCTTGAGAAATGGTGAAGATATCATCAATTACCACATGTGCTAGCTAGCGCGCTGATTTTGACATGGTGTCATTAGCCCAATTTTCAATATTTCTGCATTTTTCTTCATCACAACAACTTAGCTTAGTCCATAGATCACATGTACGAAGTTTGAAGTTGATTCGACAAAAAATGATGAATAGGTGATTAAAAGTAAGTTTTGCGTTTTTTGCGATCTAGCAAAAAATCTAGTTAGGCGGAAATGGGCGTGGCCAATACAAAAAAGATGGAGAATCATCCAAGGATCATGGACATATAAAGTTTTTGACTATAGGACCTACGGTTTGGGAGCTAGTAGCTAAAACGTGTTGACCTCCGCAATAGCGCCACCTAGGTGACGCGGGGTCCAAATTTTCGAATCTGAGTAGCGGTCAGGATTTTCTATCAGACTGCCATGTCAGATTTTCCCTGGCAATTTCAGGCTCTTGCGCCCATACAGACACAGCGGAGAAGAATAATAATAATAAATAATAAATAATAAATAATGAAAAATCCGTAGAAAAACAATAGGGTTCCCTGCCCTTTGGGCTTGGAACCCCCTGGCAATTTCAGGCTCTTGCGCCCATACAGACACAGCGGAGAAGAATAATAATAATAAATAATAAATAATAAATAATGAAAAATCCGTAGAAAAACAATAGGGTTCCCTGCCCTTTGGGCTTGGAACCCTAATAACTAGAACTGCAAGCAGTTATCAACGGGTTCCAAGCCCCCAGCGCCAGTCGCCCACCCGGCCCCGCCCTCACCTTCGCCAGTCCTCACGCGCTCCCGCCCCAAAAACACGTTCTCCCGCCGGCGTCCCGTCAGCTCACTTCAACCGGCGCAATGAAAGTAACACTCAGGATACGTCATTAAACCTGCAAATCCTATACACATCTTTCAGAGGCATGGCTGACTTCTCAATCGTGATTACAATGGAATTCCACTGTTTCCTTATTAAAGAACGTGAAGATTTAATGAGTGAGATTATCAAACAATAATCTATACATCAACAGAATATTACAAACAACATAAATACTTGATAATGTCTTTAGATTTAATTGATTTTCAACAAAAACAATGAGTTTCATTTTGTGACTTACTGACCAAATGTTTCAAAAAATCATGAAAAATACATAACTCATCATAAAATTACCAAAATATTCTCACATGGCAGTGTTGACATGTGGAATAATATGATGTTGTTTTTAAATCAGTAGACTCAAAGCTTTTTTGAAGAAAAATCAGTAAATATAACTGTAAGGGTCACAGTCAAAATTAAAATATTCATAAAAAAATAGTGCTACTTTCTAAAATTTATAGAAAAATCTCAGATCACCATAGGTACATGTTGAATGTTGTAATTGGTTTATATTTACTGTATACCTAAAAAACTTTCTAACAAAAATTAATTACGTTGTTGTCCAACTATACAGAAAAACTGGCAAAAAGTTAAAAAATCATTAAAAATCAATGTTTTCGTACAAAAATCTCAAAATATTCCGAGATTGCCTCTGTGATGTGAGAATTCTTTTTATATTTTTGTTGGGGTCATAAATGTAAAATTGTACCTACAATAAAATAATATTTGCGTTAGTTGCTGTAGACAAAAATATGTCCTATAATTAAACACAAGGGGGAGCTCAAATCAAGACGACATTTTTTTTTGTTTCATAAACCATCTAAGAGTGAACTTTATGGCAAATGTCAAGAAGATTGTGAAAACAGAATTTGCGCTACAATTGCTAGCCTAAAAATGTATTTTTGTAAATTTAAAGCGCAAACATCTTCGTGGAGCTGCGGTTTTCAATATCTAAGCTCATGGCTATCCAGTTAACATAATCTGGAAAACGTAGCTTCTTACATGAAAATAATGATTTTTAGGAAATTTTTCAAATTTGAAATTTTAAATGATCATAAACCACGCCCACATTGATCAATCATTACCATATTGATAATGTAGTCTTAAGACTCTACAATGATGACAACCACTAAGTTTCGTGCAGATCCATTTAACCAGGTCAGCAGTATAATGTATTGCTATTTATAGCGCCCCCTATTGTTTAATCAAGGTGAAAATCAAGACATACACTTGAATTGACCTTAGTTTTGAGTGTTATGAACAGCTTTGAAAAATGTCCAAATATTTTGAAGTTATGCTAAAAAAACTTTTTCATTCCCCAAAAAATATTTAAAAAATTCATATTTAAAAAAGTAAGAAAATTATCCAAAATCCCTTCAGATCGTTTGGTCAGCCGCTCCTCCTCTCTTGTCAGGCAAAGTTGTGATGTGATTGGGTTTGACGGCCGGGAGGAGTTAACGAAAGTACGTTTGACTTACTATGCAAATTTCTACTAATTAGCATAAGTTTAAAACATTTTTTAAAATACTCATCTTAATTTGACTGAGTCAATGAACATACTGGATGAGACCATTTGCTTGTTTACTAAAATATTGAGGAGAAAAATGCCAAAAACATTTTTGGGGTACAACAGCGCCAACTATTGGACAAACTTCAAACTTTTTTCTGTGATTGTAGATGTCACTATGACTGATATAATTTGTAACTTTCTGTATAGAATATGTATTTTTCATCAGTTAAAGGGCAAAAAATTTTAAAGCCTATAAGCCACGCCCACTTTTTAATCATTTTCAAAATATAGCTTAAGGGTCCAATGATTAACATATGTGCCAAGTTCTGTGGAAATCCATCAAGCCGTTTAGCTCAAACTAACTTTTTGACTCTTTAGCGCCCCCTTTTGGTGAATCCAAACAAAATGGGGAAGGTAGGGCTTACCGCTCATACTTCATAAGGGTCTAGAGTCTCATCACTTTATCTTGAGATATGGTGAAGATATCATCAATTAGCACATGTGCTAGCTAGCGCACTGATTTTGACATGGTGTCATTAGCCCAATTTTCAATATCTCTGCGTTTTTCTGCATCACAACAACTTATCTTAGTCCATAGATCATATGTACGAAGTTTGAAGTTGATTCGACGAAAAATGACGAATAGGTGATTAAAACTAAGCTTTGCATTTTTTGCGATCTAGCAAAAAATCTAGTTAGGCGGAAATGGGCGTGGCCAATACAAAAAAGATGGGGAATCATCCAAGGATCATGTACATATAAAGTTTTTGACTGTAGGACCTACGGTTTGGGAGCTAGTAGCTGAAACGTGTTGACCTCCGCAATAGCGCCACCTAGGTGACGCGGGGTCCAAATTTTCGAATCTGAGTAGCGGTCAGGATTTTCTATCAGACTGCCATGTCAGATTTTCCCTGGCAATTTCAGGCTCTTGCGCCCATATACTTTTAGCGGAGAAGAATAATAATAAATAATAAACTAGAACTGCAAGCAGTTATCAACGGGTTCCAAGCCCCCAGCGCCAGTCGCCCACCCGGCCCCGCCCTCACCTTCGCCAGTCCTCACGCGGTCCCGCCCCAAAAACACGTTCTCCCGCCGGCGTCCCGTCAGCTCACTTCAACCGGCGCAATGAAAGTAACACTCAGGATACGTCATTAAACCTGCAAATCCTATACACATCTTTCAGAGGCATGGCTGACTTCTCAATCGTGATTACAATGGAATTCCACTGTTTCCTTATTAAAGAACGTGAAGATTTAATGAGTGAGATTATCAAACAATAATCTATACATCAACAGAATATTACAAACAACATAAATACTTGATAATGTCTTTAGATTTAATTGATTTTCAACAAAAACAATGAGTTTCATTTTGTGACTTACTGACCAAATGTTTCAAAAAATCATGAAAAATACATAACTCATCATAAAATTACCAAAATATTCTCACATGGCAGTGTTGACATGTGGAATAATATGATGTTGTTTTTAAATCAGTAGACTCAAAGCTTTTTTGAAGAAAAATCAGTAAATATAACTGTAAGGGTCACAGTCAAAATTAAAATATTCATAAAAAAATAGTGCTACTTTCTAAAATTTATAGAAAAATCTCAGATCACCATAGGTACATGTTGAATGTTGTAATTGGTTTATATTTACTGTATACCTAAAAAACTTTCTAACAAAAATTAATTACGTTGTTGTCCAACTATACAGAAAAACTGGCAAAAAGTTAAAAAATCATTAAAAATCAATGTTTTCGTACAAAAATCTCAAAATATTCCGAGATTGCCTCTGTGATGTGAGAATTCTTTTTATATTTTTGTTGGGGTCATAAATGTAAAATTGTACCTACAATAAAATAATATTTGCGTTAGTTGCTGTAGACAAAAATATGTCCTATAATTAAACACAAGGGGGAGCTCAAATCAAGACGACATTTTTTTTTGTTTCATAAACCACCTAAGAGTGAACTTTATGGCAAATGTCAAGAAGATTGTGAAAACAGAATTTGCGCTACAATTGCTAGCCTAAAAATGTATTTTTGTAAATTTAAAGCGCAAACATCTTCGTGGAGCTGCGGTTTTCAATATCTAAGCTCATGGCTATCCAGTTAACATAATCTGGAAAACGTAGCTTCTTACATGAAAATAATGATTTTTAGGAAATTTTTCAAATTTGAAATTTTAAATGATCATAAACCACGCCCACATTGATCAATCATTACCATATTGATAATGTAGTCTTAAGACTCTACAATGATGACAACCACTAAGTTTCGTGCAGATCCATTTAACCAGGTCAGCAGTATAATGTATTGCTATTTATAGCGCCCCCTATTGTTTAATCAAGGTGAAAATCAAGACATACACTTGAATTGACCTTAGGTTTGACTGTTATGAACAGCTTTGAAAAATGTCCAAATATTTTGAAGTTATGCTAAAAAAACTTTTTCATTCCCCAAAAAATATTTAAAAAATTCATATTTAAAAAAGTAAGAAAATTATCCAAAATCCCTTCAGATCGTTTGGTCAGCCGCTCCTCCTCTCTTGTCAGGCAAAGTTGTGATGTGATTGGGTTTGACGGCCGGGAGGAGTTAACGAAAGTACGTTTGACTTACTATGCAAATTTCTACTAATTAGCATAAGTTTAAGACATTTTTTAAAATACTCATCTTAATTTGACTGAGTCAATGAACATACTGGATGAGACCATTTGCTTGTTTACTAAAATATTGAGGAGAAAAATGCCAAAAACATTTTTGGGGTACAACAGCGCCAACTATTGGACAAACTTCAAACTTTTTTCTGTGATTGTAGATGTCACTATGACTGATATAATTTGTAACTTTCTGTATAGAATATGTATTTTTCATCAGTTAAAGGGCAAAAAATTTTAAAGCCTATAAGCCACGCCCACTTTTTAATCATTTTCAAAATATAGCTTAAGGGTCCAATGATTAACATATGTGCCAAGTTCTGTGGAAATCCATCAAGCCGTTTAGCTCAAACTAACTTTTTGACTCTTTAGCGCCCCCTTTTGGTGAATCCAAACAAAATGGGGAAGATAGGGCTTACCGCTCATACTTCATAAGGGTCTAGAGTCTCATCACTTTATCTTGAGATATGGTGAAGATATCATCAATTAGCACATGTGCTAGCTAGCACACTGATTTTGACATGGTGTCATTAGCCCAATTTTCAATATTTCTGCGTTTTTCTGCATCACAACAACTTATCTTAGTCCATAGATCATATGTACGAAGTTTGAAGTTGATTCGACGAAAAATGACGAATAGGTGATTAAAACTAAGCTTTGCATTTTTTGCGATCTAGCAAAAAATCTAGTTAGGCGGAAATGGGCGTGGCCAATACAAAAAAGATGGGGAATCATCCAAGGATCATGTAAATATAAAGTTTTTGACTGTAGGACCTACGGTTTGGGAGCTAGTAGCTGAAACGTGTTGACCTCCGCAATAGCGCCACCTAGGTGACGCGGGGTCCAAATTTTCGAATCTGAGTAGCGGTCAGGATTTTCTATCAGACTGCCGTGTCAGATTTTCCCTGGCAATTTCAGGCTCTTGCGCCCATATACTTTTAGCGGAGAAGAATAATAATAAATAATAAATAATGAAAAATCCGTAGAAAAACAATAGGGTTCCCTGCCCTTTGGGCTTGGAACCCTAATAATGAAAAATCCGTAGAAAAACAATAGGGTTCCCTGCCCTTTGGGCTTGGAACCCTAATAACTAGAACTGCAAGCAGTTATCAACGGGTTCCAAGCCCCCAGCGCCAGTCGCCCACCCGCCCCGCCCTCAACTTCGCCGGTCCTCACGCGGTCCCGCCCCAAAAACATGTTCTCCCGCCGGCGTCCCGTCAGCTCACTTCAACCGGCGCAATGAAAGTAACACTCAGGATACGTCATTAAACCTGCAAAGCCTATACACATCTTTCAGAGGCATGGCTGACTTCTCAATCGTGATTACAATGGAATTCCACTGTTTCCTTATTAAAGAACGTGAAGATTTAATGAGTGAGATTATCAAACAATAATCTATACATCAACAGAATATTACAAACAACATAAATACTTGATAATGTCCTTAGATTTAATTGATTTTCAACAAAAACAATGAGTTTCATTTTGTTACTTACTGACCAAATGTTTCAAAAAATCATGAAAAATACATAACTCATCATAAAATTACCAAAATATTCTCACATGGCAGTGTTAACATGTGGAATAATATGATGTTGTTTTTAAATCAGTAGACTCAAAGCTTTTTTGAAGAAAAATCAGTAAATATAACTGTAAGGGTCACAGTCAAAATTAAAATATTCATAAAAAAATAGTGCTACTTTCTAAAATTTATAGAAAAATCTCAGATCACCATAGGCACATGTGGAATGTTATAAATGTGTTATATTTACTTTGTACCTAAAAAAAACTTTCTTACAAAAATTAGTTACTTTTTGTCCAACTATACAAAAAACTGGCAAAAAGTAAAAAATTCATTAAAAATCAATGCTTTTGTACAAAAATCTCAAAATATTCCGAGATTGCCTCTGTGATGTGAGAATTCTTTTTATATTTTTGTTGGGGTCATAAATGTAAAATTGTACCTACAATAAAATAATATTTGCGTTAGTTGCTGTAGACAAAAATATGTCCTATAATTAAACACAAGGGGGAGCTCAAATCAAGACGACATTTTTTTTGTTTCATAAACCACCTAAGAGTGAACTTTATGGCAAATGTCAAGAAGATTGTGAAAACAGAATTTGCGCTACAATTGCTAGCCTAAAAATGTATTTTTGTAAATTTATAGCGCAAACATCTTCGTGGAGCTGCGGTTTTCAATATCTAAGCTCATGGCTATCCAGTTAACATAATCTGGAAAACGTAGCTTCTTACATGAAAATAATGATTTTTAGGAAATTTTTCAAATTTGAAATTTTAAATGATCATAAACCACGCCCACATTGATCAATCATTACCATATTTATAATGTAGTCTTAAGACTCTACAATGATGACAACCACTAAGTTTCGTGCAGATCCATTTAACCAGGTCAGCAGTATAATGTTTTGCTATTTATAGCGCCCCCTATTGTTTAATCAAGGTGAAAATCAAGACATACACTTGAATTGACCTTAGGTTTGACTGTTATGAACAGTTTTGAAAAATGTCCAAATATTTTGAAGTTATGCTAAAAAAACTTTTTCATTCCCCAAAAAATATTTCAAAAATTCATATTTAAAAAAGTAAGCAAATTATCCAAAATCCCTTCAGATCGTTTGGTCAGCCGCTCTTCCTCTCTTGTCAGGCAAAGTTGTGATGTGATTGGGTTTGACGGCCGGGAGGAGTTAACGAAAGTACGTTTGACTTACTATGCAAATTTCTACTAATTAGCATAAGTTTAAAACATTTTTTAAAATACTCATCTTAATTTGACTGAGTCAATGAACATACTGGATGAGACCATTTGCTTGTTTACTAAAATATTGAGGAGAAACATGCCAAAAACGTTTTTGGGGTACAACAGCGCCAACTATTGGACAAAATTCAAACTTTTTTCTGTGATTGTAGATGTCACTATGACTGATATGATTTGTAACTTTCTGTATAGAATATGTATTTTTCATCAGTTAAAGGGCAAAAATTTTTAAAGTCTATAAGCCACGCCCACTTTTTAATCATTTTCAAAATATAGCTTAAGGGTCCAATGATTAACATATGTGCCAAGTTCTGTGGAAATCCATCAAGCCGTTTAGCTCAAACTAACTTTTTGACTCTTTAGCGCCCCCTTTTGGTGAATCCAAACAAAATGGGGAAGATAGGACTTACCGCTCATACTTTGTAAGGTTCTAGAGTCTCATCAATTTATTTTGAGAAATGGTGAAGATATCATCAATTAACACATGTGCTAGCTAGCGCACTGATTTTGACATGGTGTCATTAGCCCAATTTTCAATATTTCTGCATTTTTCTTCATCACAACAACTTAGCCTAGTCCATAGATCACATGTACGAAGTTTGAAGTTGATTCGACGAAAAATGTCGAATAGGTGATTAAAACTAAGTTTTGCATTTTTTGCGATCTAGCAAAAAATCTAGTTAGGCGGAAATGGGCGTGGCCAATACAAAAAAGATGGAGAATCAATCAAGGATCATGTGCATATAAAGTTTTTGACTGTAGGACCTACGGTTTGGGAGCTAGTAGCTGAAACGTGTTGACCTCTGCAATAGCGCCACCTAGGTGACCCGGGGTCCAAATTTTCGAATCTGAGTAGCGGTCAGGATTTTCTATCAGACTGCCATGTCAGATTTTTCCTTGCAATTTCAGGCTCTTGCGCCCATACAGACACAGCGGAGAAGAATAATAATAATAAACTAGAACTGCAAGCAGTTATCAACGGGTTCCAAGCCCCCAGCGCCAGTCGCCCACCCGCCCCGCCCTCAACTTCGCCAGTCCTCACGCGGTCCCGCCCCAAAAACACGTTCTCCCGCCGGCGTCCCGTCAGCTCACTTCAACCGGCGCAATGAAAGTAATACTCAGGATACGTCATTAAACCTGCAAAGCCTATACACATATCTTTCAGAGGCATGGCTGACTTCTCAATCGTGATTACAATGGAATTCCACTGTTTCCTTATTAAAGAACGTGAAGATTTAATGAGTGAGATTATCAAACAATCATCTATACATCAACAGAATATTACAAATAACATAAAGACTTGATAATGTCTTTAGATTTAATAGATTTTCAACAAAAACAATGTTTCATTTTGTGACTTACTGATCAATTGTTTTAAAAAATCATGAAAAATACATAAATCATCATAAAATTACCAAAATATTCTCACATGGCAGTGTTAACATGCGGAATAATATGATGTTGTTTTTAAATCAGTTGACTCAAAGCTTTTTTGAAGAAAAATTAGGAAATATAACTACAAAGGTCACAACAAAAATTTAAATATTCATAAAAAAATAGTGCTACTTTCTATAATTAGGAGAAAAATCTCAGATCACCATAGGTACGTGTGGAATGTTGTAAATGGCTTATATTTACTGTATACCTAAAAAGTTTTCTAACAAAAATTAATTACGTTGTTGTCCAACTATACAGAAAAACTGGTAAAAAGTTAAAAATTAATTAAAAATCTATGCTTTTGTACA
Organism: Nothobranchius furzeri; assembly: GCF_043380555.1. NCBI lineage: Eukaryota > Metazoa > Chordata > Actinopteri > Cyprinodontiformes > Nothobranchiidae > Nothobranchius > Nothobranchius furzeri. The sequence goes on along the minus strand of NC_091747.1, from coordinate 77,253,661 downwards.
GAAATCTCAAAATATTCCCAGGTTGCCTCTGTGACGTGAGAATTCTTCTTATATTTTTGTTGGGGTCATAAATGTAAAACTGTACTTACAATAAAATAATATTTGCATTAGTGTCTGTAGACAAAAATATGTCCTAAAATTAAACACAAGGGGGAGCTCATATCAAGACGACATTTTTTTTGTTTCATAAACCACCTAAGAGTGAACTTTGTAGCAAATTACAAGAAGGTTGTGAGAACAGAATTTGCGCTACAATTGCTAGCCTAAAAAATGTATTTTCATAAATATAAAGCGTAAACCTCAACATGGAGCTGCGGCTTTCGTGACATAAGCTCTAGCCTATCCAGCTAACACAATCTGGAAATCTTAGCCTCTTACATGCAAATAATGATTTTTAGGAAATTTTTCAAATTTGAAATTTTAAATGATCATAAGCCACGCCCACTTTGATAAATCATTACCATATTGATAATGTAATCTTAAGACTCTATAGTGTTGACAACAACTAAGTTTCGTGCAGATCCATTTAGCCAGTTCAGCAGTATAATTTCTTCCCAGTTATAGCGCCCCCTATTGTTTAATCAAGTTGAAAACCAGGACATACACTTGAATTGACCTTAGGTATGACTGTTATGAACAGCTTTGAAAAATGTCAAAATCTTTTGAAGTTACTCTAAAAAAACTTTTTCATTCTCCAAAATTTTAAAAAAAAAATCATATTAAAAAAAATAAGCAAATTATCCAAAATCCCTTCACATCTTTTGGTCAGCCGCTCCTCCTCTCTTTTCAGGGAAAGATGTGATGTGATTGAGTTTGACGGCCGGGAGGAGTTAACGAAAGTACGTTGGACTTACTATGCAAATTTCTACTAATTTGCATAAGTTTAAAACATTTTTTAAAATACTCATCTAAATTTGACTGACTCAATGAACATACTGGATGAGATCATTTGTTTTTTTACGAAAGTAATGGGGAGAAACATGCCAAAAATATTTTTGGGGTACCACAGCGCCACCTATTGGACAAAATTCAAAAAATTTTCTGTGATTGTAGATGTCATTATGACTGATATGAATTGTAATTTTCTGTATAGAATATGTATTTTTCAGGAGTAAATGGGCGAAAACGTTTAAAGCCTATTTATAGCCTATAAGCCACGCCCACTTTTTAATCATTTTCAAAATATAGCTTAAGGGTCCGATGATTAACATATGTGCCAAGTTCTGTGGAAATCCATCAAGCCGTTTAGCTGAAACAAACTTTTTGACTCTTTAGCGCCCCCTATTGGTGAATCCACACAAAATCGGGTAGATAGGGCTTACCGCTCATACTTCATAAGGGTGTAGAGTCTCATCAATTTATCTTGAGAAATGGTGAAGATATCATCAATTACCACATGTGCTAGCTAGCACACTGATTTTGACATGGTGTCATTAGCGCAATTTTCAATATTTCTGCCTTTTTCTTCATCACCAACACTTATCTTAGTCCATAGATCATATGTACGAAGTTTGAAGTTGATTCGACGAAAAATGACGAATAGGTGATTAAAAGTAAGTTTTGAGTTTTTTGCGATCTAGCAAAAAATCTAGTTAGGCGGAAATGGGCGTGGCCAATACAAAAAAGATGGAGAATCACCCAAGGATCATGTACATATAAAGTTTATGACTGTAGGACCTACGGTTTGGGAGCTAGTAGCTGAAACGTGTTGACCTCCGCAATAGCGCCACCTAGGTGACGCGGGGTCCAAATTTTCGAATCTGAGTAGCGGTCAGGATTTTGTATCAGACTGCCATGTCAGATTTTTCCTGGCAATTTCTGGCTCCTGCCCCCATACAAACGTAGCGGAGAAGAATAATAAATAATAATGAAAAATCCGTAGAAAAACAATAGGGTTCCCTGCCCTTTGGGCTTGGAACCCTAATAATAAATAATAAATAATGAAAAATCCGTAGAAAAACAATAGGGTTCCCTGCCCTTTGGGCTTGGAACCCTAAATAATGAAAAATCCGTAGAAAAACAATAGGGTTCCCTGCCCTTTGGGCTTGGAACCCTAATAACTAGAACTGCAAGCAGTTATCAACGGGTTCCAAGCCCCCAGCGCCAGTCGCCCACCCGGCCCCGCCCTCACCTTCGCCAGTCCTCACGCGGTCCCGCCCCAAAAACACGTTCTCCCGCCGGCGTCCCGTCAGCTCACTTCAACCGGCGCAATGAAAGTAACACTCAGGATACGTCATTAAACCTGCAAATCCTATACACATCTTTCAGAGGCATGGCTGACTTCTCAATCGTGATTACAATGGAATTCCACTGTTTCCTTATTAAAGAACGTGAAGATTTAATGAGTGAGATTATCAAACAATAATCTATACATCAACAGAATATTACAAACAACATAAATACTTGATAATGTCTTTAGATTTAATTGATTTTCAACAAAAACAATGAGTTTCATTTTGTGACTTACTGACCAAATGTTTCAAAAAATCATGAAAAATACATAACTCATCATAAAATTACCAAAATATTCTCACATGGCAGTGTTGACATGTGGAATAATATGATGTTGTTTTTAAATCAGTAGACTCAAAGCTTTTTTGAAGAAAAATCAGTAAATATAACTGTAAGGGTCACAGTCAAAATTAAAATATTCATAAAAAAATAGTGCTACTTTCTAAAATTTATAGAAAAATCTCAGATCACCATAGGTACATGTTGAATGTTGTAATTGGTTTATATTTACTGTATACCTAAAAAACTTTCTAACAAAAATTAATTACGTTGTTGTCCAACTATACAGAAAAACTGGCAAAAAGTTAAAAAATCATTAAAAATCAATGTTTTCGTACAAAAATCTCAAAATATTCCGAGATTGCCTCTGTGATGTGAGAATTCTTTTTATATTTTTGTTGGGGTCATAAATGTAAAATTGTACCTACAATAAAATAATATTTGCGTTAGTTGCTGTAGACAAAAATATGTCCTATAATTAAACACAAGGGGGAGCTCAAATCAAGACGACATTTTTTTTTGTTTCATAAACCACCTAAGAGTGAACTTTATGGCAAATGTCAAGAAGATTGTGAAAACAGAATTTGCGCTACAATTGCTAGCCTAAAAATGTATTTTTGTAAATTTAAAGCGCAAACATCTTCGTGGAGCTGCGGTTTTCAATATCTAAGCTCATGGCTATCCAGTTAACATAATCTGGAAAACGTAGCTTCTTACATGAAAATAATGATTTTTAGGAAATTTTTCAAATTTGAAATTTTAAATGATCATAAACCACGCCCACATTGATCAATCATTACCATATTGATAATGTAGTCTTAAGACTCTACAATGATGACAACCACTAAGTTTCGTGCAGATCCATTTAACCAGGTCAGCAGTATAATGTATTGCTATTTATAGCGCCCCCTATTGTTTAATCAAGGTGAAAATCAAGACATACACTTGAATTGACCTTAGGTTTGACTGTTATGAACAGCTTTGAAAAATGTCCAAATATTTTGAAGTTATGCTAAAAAAACTTTTTCATTCCCCAAAAAATATTTAAAAAATTCATATTTAAAAAAGTAAGAAAATTATCCAAAATCCCTTCAGATCGTTTGGTCAGCCGCTCCTCCTCTCTTGTCAGGCAAAGTTGTGATGTGATTGGGTTTGACGGCCGGGAGGAGTTAACGAAAGTACGTTTGACTTACTATGCAAATTTCTACTGATTAGCATAAGTTTAAAACATTTTTTAAAATACTCATCTTAATTTGACTGAGTCAATGAACATACTGGATGAGACCATTTGCTTGTTTACCAAAATATTGAGGAGAAAAATGCCAAAAACATTTTTGGGGTACAACAGCGCCAACTATTGGACAAACTTCAAACTTTTTTCTGTGATTGTAGATGTCACTATGACTGATATAATTTGTAACTTTCTGTATAGAATATGTATTTTTCATCAGTTAAAGGGCAAAAAATTTTAAAGCCTATAAGCCACGCCCACTTTTTAATCATTTTCAAAATATAGCTTAAGGGTCCAATGATTAACATATGTGCCAAGTTCTGTGGAAATCCATCAAGCCGTTTAGCTCAAACTAACTTTTTGACTCTTTAGCGCCCCCTTTTGGTGAATCCAAACAAAATGGGGAAGGTAGGGCTTACCGCTCATACTTCATAAGGGTCTAGAGTCTCATCACTTTATCTTGAGATATGGTGAAGATATCATCAATTAGCACATGTGCTAGCTAGCGCACTGATTTTGACATGGTGTCATTAGCCCAATTTTCAATATTTCTGCGTTTTTCTGCATCACAACAACTTATCTTAGTCCATAGATCATATGTACGAAGTTTGAAGTTGATTCGACGAAAAATGACGAATAGGTGATTAAAACTAAGCTTTGCATTTTTTGCGATCTAGCAAAAAATCTAGTTAGGCGGAAATGGGCGTGGCCAATACAAAAAAGATGGGGAATCATCCAAGGATCATGTAAATATAAAGTTTTTGACTGTAGGACCTACGGTTTGGGAGCTAGTAGCTGAAACGTGTTGACCTCCGCAATAGCGCCACCTAGGTGACGCGGGGTCCAAATTTTCGAATCTGAGTAGCGGTCAGGATTTTCTATCAGACTGCCGTGTCAGATTTTCCCTGGCAATTTCAGGCTCTTGCGCCCATATACTTTTAGCGGAGAAGAATAATAATAAATAATAAATAATGAAAAATCCGTAGAAAAACAATAGGGTTCCCTGCCCTTTGGGCTTGGAACCCTAATAATGAAAAATCCGTAGAAAAACAATAGGGTTCCCTGCCCTTTGGGCTTGGAACCCTAATAACTAGAACTGCAAGCAGTTATCAACGGGTTCCAAGCCCCCAGCGCCAGTCGCCCACCCGCCCCGCCCTCAACTTCGCCGGTCCTCACGCGGTCCCGCCCCAAAAACATGTTCTCCCGCCGGCGTCCCGTCAGCTCACTTCAACCGGCGCAATGAAAGTAACACTCAGGATACGTCATTAAACCTGCAAAGCCTATACACATCTTTCAGAGGCATGGCTGACTTCTCAATCGTGATTACAATGGAATTCCACTGTTTCCTTATTAAAGAACGTGAAGATTTAATGAGTGAGATTATCAAACAATAATCTATACATCAACAGAATATTACAAACAACATAAATACTTGATAATGTCCTTAGATTTAATTGATTTTCAACAAAAACAATGAGTTTCATTTTGTTACTTACTGACCAAATGTTTCAAAAAATCATGAAAAATACATAACTCATCATAAAATTACCAAAATATTCTCACATGGCAGTGTTAACATGTGGAATAATATGATGTTGTTTTTAAATCAGTAGACTCAAAGCTTTTTTGAAGAAAAATCAGTAAATATAACTGTAAGGGTCACAGTCAAAATTAAAATATTCATAAAAAAATAGTGCTACTTTCTAAAATTTATAGAAAAATCTCAGATCACCATAGGCACATGTGGAATGTTATAAATGTGTTATATTTACTTTGTACCTAAAAAAAACTTTCTTACAAAAATTAGTTACTTTTTGTCCAACTATACAAAAAACTGGCAAAAAGTAAAAAATTCATTAAAAATCAATGCTTTTGTACAAAAATCTCAAAATATTCCGAGATTGCCTCTGTGATGTGAGAATTCTTTTTATATTTTTGTTGGGGTCATAAATGTAAAATTGTACCTACAATAAAATAATATTTGCGTTAGTTGCTGTAGACAAAAATATGTCCTATAATTAAACACAAGGGGGAGCTCAAATCAAGACGACATTTTTTTTGTTTCATAAACCACCTAAGAGTGAACTTTATGGCAAATGTCAAGAAGATTGTGAAAACAGAATTTGCGCTACAATTGCTAGCCTAAAAATGTATTTTTGTAAATTTATAGCGCAAACATCTTCGTGGAGCTGCGGTTTTCAATATCTAAGCTCATGGCTATCCAGTTAACATAATCTGGAAAACGTAGCTTCTTACATGAAAATAATGATTTTTAGGAAATTTTTCAAATTTGAAATTTTAAATGATCATAAACCACGCCCACATTGATCAATCATTACCATATTTATAATGTAGTCTTAAGACTCTACAATGATGACAACCACTAAGTTTCGTGCAGATCCATTTAACCAGGTCAGCAGTATAATGTTTTGCTATTTATAGCGCCCCCTATTGTTTAATCAAGGTGAAAATCAAGACATACACTTGAATTGACCTTAGGTTTGACTGTTATGAACAGTTTTGAAAAATGTCCAAATATTTTGAAGTTATGCTAAAAAAACTTTTTCATTCCCCAAAAAATATTTCAAAAATTCATATTTAAAAAAGTAAGCAAATTATCCAAAATCCCTTCAGATCGTTTGGTCAGCCGCTCTTCCTCTCTTGTCAGGCAAAGTTGTGATGTGATTGGGTTTGACGGCCGGGAGGAGTTAACGAAAGTACGTTTGACTTACTATGCAAATTTCTACTAATTAGCATAAGTTTAAAACATTTTTTAAAATACTCATCTTAATTTGACTGAGTCAATGAACATACTGGATGAGACCATTTGCTTGTTTACTAAAATATTGAGGAGAAACATGCCAAAAACGTTTTTGGGGTACAACAGCGCCAACTATTGGACAAAATTCAAACTTTTTTCTGTGATTGTAGATGTCACTATGACTGATATGATTTGTAACTTTCTGTATAGAATATGTATTTTTCATCAGTTAAAGGGCAAAAATTTTTAAAGTCTATAAGCCACGCCCACTTTTTAATCATTTTCAAAATATAGCTTAAGGGTCCAATGATTAACATATGTGCCAAGTTCTGTGGAAATCCATCAAGCCGTTTAGCTCAAACTAACTTTTTGACTCTTTAGCGCCCCCTTTTGGTGAATCCAAACAAAATGGGGAAGATAGGACTTACCGCTCATACTTTGTAAGGTTCTAGAGTCTCATCAATTTATTTTGAGAAATGGTGAAGATATCATCAATTAACACATGTGCTAGCTAGCGCACTGATTTTGACATGGTGTCATTAGCCCAATTTTCAATATTTCTGCATTTTTCTTCATCACAACAACTTAGCCTAGTCCATAGATCACATGTACGAAGTTTGAAGTTGATTCGACGAAAAATGTCGAATAGGTGATTAAAACTAAGTTTTGCATTTTTTGCGATCTAGCAAAAAATCTAGTTAGGCGGAAATGGGCGTGGCCAATACAAAAAAGATGGAGAATCAATCAAGGATCATGTGCATATAAAGTTTTTGACTGTAGGACCTACGGTTTGGGAGCTAGTAGCTGAAACGTGTTGACCTCTGCAATAGCGCCACCTAGGTGACCCGGGGTCCAAATTTTCGAATCTGAGTAGCGGTCAGGATTTTCTATCAGACTGCCATGTCAGATTTTTCCTTGCAATTTCAGGCTCTTGCGCCCATACAGACACAGCGGAGAAGAATAATAATAATAAACTAGAACTGCAAGCAGTTATCAACGGGTTCCAAGCCCCCAGCGCCAGTCGCCCACCCGCCCCGCCCTCAACTTCGCCAGTCCTCACGCGGTCCCGCCCCAAAAACACGTTCTCCCGCCGGCGTCCCGTCAGCTCACTTCAACCGGCGCAATGAAAGTAATACTCAGGATACGTCATTAAACCTGCAAAGCCTATACACATATCTTTCAGAGGCATGGCTGACTTCTCAATCGTGATTACAATGGAATTCCACTGTTTCCTTATTAAAGAACGTGAAGATTTAATGAGTGAGATTATCAAACAATCATCTATACATCAACAGAATATTACAAATAACATAAAGACTTGATAATGTCTTTAGATTTAATAGATTTTCAACAAAAACAATGTTTCATTTTGTGACTTACTGATCAATTGTTTTAAAAAATCATGAAAAATACATAAATCATCATAAAATTACCAAAATATTCTCACATGGCAGTGTTAACATGCGGAATAATATGATGTTGTTTTTAAATCAGTTGACTCAAAGCTTTTTTGAAGAAAAATTAGGAAATATAACTACAAAGGTCACAACAAAAATTTAAATATTCATAAAAAAATAGTGCTACTTTCTATAATTAGGAGAAAAATCTCAGATCACCATAGGTACGTGTGGAATGTTGTAAATGGCTTATATTTACTGTATACCTAAAAAGTTTTCTAACAAAAATTAATTACGTTGTTGTCCAACTATACAGAAAAACTGGTAAAAAGTTAAAAATTAATTAAAAATCTATGCTTTTGTACAGAAATCTCAAAATATTCCCAGGTTGCCTCTGTGACGTGAGAATTCTTCTTATATTTTTGTTGGGGTCATAAATGTAAAACTGTACTTACAATAAAATAATATTTGCATTAGTGTCTGTAGACAAAAATATGTCCTAAAATTAAACACAAGGGGGAGCTCATATCAAGACGACATTTTTTTTGTTTCATAAACCACCTAAGAGTGAACTTTGTAGCAAATTACAAGAAGGTTGTGAGAACAGAATTTGCGCTACAATTGCTAGCCTAAAAAATGTATTTTCATAAATATAAAGCGTAAACCTCAACATGGAGCTGCGGCTTTCGTGACATAAGCTCTAGCCTATCCAGCTAACACAATCTGGAAATCTTAGCCTCTTACATGCAAATAATGATTTTTAGGAAATTTTTCAAATTTGAAATTTTAAATGATCATAAGCCACGCCCACTTTGATAAATCATTACCATATTGATAATGTAATCTTAAGACTCTATAGTGTTGACAACAACTAAGTTTCGTGCAGATCCATTTAGCCAGTTCAGCAGTATAATTTCTTCCCAGTTATAGCGCCCCCTATTGTTTAATCAAGTTGAAAACCAGGACATACACTTGAATTGACCTTAGGTATGACTGTTATGAACAGCTTTGAAAAATGTCAAAATCTTTTGAAGTTACTCTAAAAAAACTTTTTCATTCTCCAAAATTTTAAAAAAAAAATCATATTAAAAAAAATAAGCAAATTATCCAAAATCCCTTCACATCTTTTGGTCAGCCGCTCCTCCTCTCTTTTCAGGGAAAGATGTGATGTGATTGAGTTTGACGGCCGGGAGGAGTTAACGAAAGTACGTTGGACTTACTATGCAAATTTCTACTAATTTGCATAAGTTTAAAACATTTTTTAAAATACTCATCTAAATTTGACTGACTCAATGAACATACTGGATGAGATCATTTGTTTTTTTACGAAAGTAATGGGGAGAAACATGCCAAAAATATTTTTGGGGTACCACAGCGCCACCTATTGGACAAAATTCAAAAAATTTTCTGTGATTGTAGATGTCATTATGACTGATATGAATTGTAATTTTCTGTATAGAATATGTATTTTTCAGGAGTAAATGGGCGAAAACGTTTAAAGCCTATTTATAGCCTATAAGCCACGCCCACTTTTTAATCATTTTCAAAATATAGCTTAAGGGTCCGATGATTAACATATGTGCCAAGTTCTGTGGAAATCCATCAAGCCGTTTAGCTGAAACAAACTTTTTGACTCTTTAGCGCCCCCTATTGGTGAATCCACACAAAATCGGGTAGATAGGGCTTACCGCTCATACTTCATAAGGGTGTAGAGTCTCATCAATTTATCTTGAGAAATGGTGAAGATATCATCAATTACCACATGTGCTAGCTAGCACACTGATTTTGACATGGTGTCATTAGCGCAATTTTCAATATTTCTGCCTTTTTCTTCATCACCAACACTTATCTTAGTCCATAGATCATATGTACGAAGTTTGAAGTTGATTCGACGAAAAATGACGAATAGGTGATTAAAAGTAAGTTTTGAGTTTTTTGCGATCTAGCAAAAAATCTAGTTAGGCGGAAATGGGCGTGGCCAATACAAAAAAGATGGAGAATCACCCAAGGATCATGTACATATAAAGTTTATGACTGTAGGACCTACGGTTTGGGAGCTAGTAGCTGAAACGTGTTGACCTCCGCAATAGCGCCACCTAGGTGACGCGGGGTCCAAATTTTCGAATCTGAGTAGCGGTCAGGATTTTGTATCAGACTGCCATGTCAGATTTTTCCTGGCAATTTCTGGCTCCTGCCCCCATACAAACGTAGCGGAGAAGAATAATAAATAATAATGAAAAATCCGTAGAAAAACAATAGGGTTCCCTGCCCTTTGGGCTTGGAACCCTAATAATAAATAATAAATAATGAAAAATCCGTAGAAAAACAATAGGGTTCCCTGCCCTTTGGGCTTGGAACCCTAAATAATGAAAAATCCGTAGAAAAACAATAGGGTTCCCTGCCCTTTGGGCTTGGAACCCTAATAACTAGAACTGCAAGCAGTTATCAACGGGTTCCAAGCCCCCAGCGCCAGTCGCCCACCCGGCCCCGCCCTCACCTTCGCCAGTCCTCACGCGGTCCCGCCCCAAAAACACGTTCTCCCGCCGGCGTCCCGTCAGCTCACTTCAACCGGCGCAATGAAAGTAACACTCAGGATACGTCATTAAACCTGCAAATCCTATACACATCTTTCAGAGGCATGGCTGACTTCTCAATCGTGATTACAATGGAATTCCACTGTTTCCTTATTAAAGAACGTGAAGATTTAATGAGTGAGATTATCAAACAATAATCTATACATCAACAGAATATTACAAACAACATAAATACTTGATAATGTCTTTAGATTTAATTGATTTTCAACAAAAACAATGAGTTTCATTTTGTGACTTACTGACCAAATGTTTCAAAAAATCATGAAAAATACATAACTCATCATAAAATTACCAAAATATTCTCACATGGCAGTGTTGACATGTGGAATAATATGATGTTGTTTTTAAATCAGTAGACTCAAAGCTTTTTTGAAGAAAAATCAGTAAATATAACTGTAAGGGTCACAGTCAAAATTAAAATATTCATAAAAAAATAGTGCTACTTTCTAAAATTTATAGAAAAATCTCAGATCACCATAGGTACATGTTGAATGTTGTAATTGGTTTATATTTACTGTATACCTAAAAAACTTTCTAACAAAAATTAATTACGTTGTTGTCCAACTATACAGAAAAACTGGCAAAAAGTTAAAAAATCATTAAAAATCAATGTTTTCGTACAAAAATCTCAAAATATTCCGAGATTGCCTCTGTGATGTGAGAATTCTTTTTATATTTTTGTTGGGGTCATAAATGTAAAATTGTACCTACAATAAAATAATATTTGCGTTAGTTGCTGTAGACAAAAATATGTCCTATAATTAAACACAAGGGGGAGCTCAAATCAAGACGACATTTTTTTTTGTTTCATAAACCACCTAAGAGTGAACTTTATGGCAAATGTCAAGAAGATTGTGAAAACAGAATTTGCGCTACAATTGCTAGCCTAAAAATGTATTTTTGTAAATTTAAAGCGCAAACATCTTCGTGGAGCTGCGGTTTTCAATATCTAAGCTCATGGCTATCCAGTTAACATAATCTGGAAAACGTAGCTTCTTACATGAAAATAATGATTTTTAGGAAATTTTTCAAATTTGAAATTTTAAATGATCATAAACCACGCCCACATTGATCAATCATTACCATATTGATAATGTAGTCTTAAGACTCTACAATGATGACAACCACTAAGTTTCGTGCAGATCCATTTAACCAGGTCAGCAGTATAATGTATTGCTATTTATAGCGCCCCCTATTGTTTAATCAAGGTGAAAATCAAGACATACACTTGAATTGACCTTAGGTTTGACTGTTATGAACAGCTTTGAAAAATGTCCAAATATTTTGAAGTTATGCTAAAAAAACTTTTTCATTCCCCAAAAAATATTTAAAAAATTCATATTTAAAAAAGTAAGAAAATTATCCAAAATCCCTTCAGATCGTTTGGTCAGCCGCTCCTCCTCTCTTGTCAGGCAAAGTTGTGATGTGATTGGGTTTGACGGCCGGGAGGAGTTAACGAAAGTACGTTTGACTTACTATGCAAATTTCTACTGATTAGCATAAGTTTAAAACATTTTTTAAAATACTCATCTTAATTTGACTGAGTCAATGAACATACTGGATGAGACCATTTGCTTGTTTACCAAAATATTGAGGAGAAAAATGCCAAAAACATTTTTGGGGTACAACAGCGCCAACTATTGGACAAACTTCAAACTTTTTTCTGTGATTGTAGATGTCACTATGACTGATATAATTTGTAACTTTCTGTATAGAATATGTATTTTTCATCAGTTAAAGGGCAAAAAATTTTAAAGCCTATAAGCCACGCCCACTTTTTAATCATTTTCAAAATATAGCTTAAGGGTCCAATGATTAACATATGTGCCAAGTTCTGTGGAAATCCATCAAGCCGTTTAGCTCAAACTAACTTTTTGACTCTTTAGCGCCCCCTTTTGGTGAATCCAAACAAAATGGGGAAGGTAGGGCTTACCGCTCATACTTCATAAGGGTCTAGAGTCTCATCACTTTATCTTGAGATATGGTGAAGATATCATCAATTAGCACATGTGCTAGCTAGCGCACTGATTTTGACATGGTGTCATTAGCCCAATTTTGAATATTTCTGCGTTTTTCTGCATCACAACAACTTATCTTAGTCCATAGATCATATGTACGAAGTTTGAAGTTGATTCGACGAAAAATGACGAATAGGTGATTAAAACTAAGCTTTGCATTTTTTGCGATCTAGCAAAAAATCTAGTTAGGCGGAAATGGGCGTGGCCAATACAAAAAAGATGGGGAATCATCCAAGGATCATGGACATATAAAGTTTTTGACTGTAGGACCTACGGTTTGGGAGCTAGTAGCTGAAACGTGTTGACCTCCGCAATAGCGCCACCTAGGTGACGCGGGGTCCAAATTTTTGAATCTGAGTAGCGGTCAGGATTTTCTATCAGACTGCCATGTCAGATTTTCCCTGACAATTTCAGGCTCTTGCGCCCATATAGTTTTAGCGGAGAAGAATAATAATAAATAATAAATAATGAAAAATCCGTAGAAAAACAATAGGGTTCCCTGCCCTTTGGGCTTGGAACCCTAACTAGAACTGCAAGCAGTTATCAACGGGTTCCAAGCCCCCAGCGCCAGTCGCCCACCCGGCCCCGCCCTCACCTTCGCCAGTCCTCACGCGGTCCCGCCCCAAAAACACGTTCTCCCGCCGGCGTCCCGTCAGCTCACTTCAACCGGCGCAATGAAAGTAACACTCAGGATACGTCATTAAACCTGCAAATCCTATACACATCTTTCAGAGGCATGGCTGACTTCTCAATCGTGATTACAATGGAATTCCACTGTTTCCTTATTAAAGAACGTGAAGATTTAATGAGTGAGATTATCAAACAATAATCTATACATCAACAGAATATTACAAACAACATAAATACTTGATAATGTCTTTAGATTTAATTGATTTTCAACAAAAACAATGAGTTTCATTTTGTGACTTACTGACCAAATGTTTCAAAAAATCATGAAAAATACATAACTCATCATAAAATTACCAAAATATTCTCACATGGCAGTGTTGACATGTGGAATAATATGATGTTGTTTTTAAATCAGTAGACTCAAAGCTTTTTTGAAGAAAAATCAGTAAATATAACTGTAAGGGTCACAGTCAAAATTAAAATATTCATAAAAAAATAGTGCTACTTTCTAAAATTTATAGAAAAATCTCAGATCACCATAGGTACATGTTGAATGTTGTAATTGGTTTATATTTACTGTATACCTAAAAAACTTTCTAACAAAAATTAATTACGTTGTTGTCCAACTATACAGAAAAACTGGCAAAAAGTTAAAAAATCATTAAAAATCAATGCTTTCGTACAAAAATCTCAAAATATTCCGAGATTGCCTCTGTGATGTGAGAATTCTTTTTATATTTTTGTTGGGGTCATAAATGTAAAATTGTATCTACAATAAAATAATATTTGCGTTAGTTGCTGTAGACAAAAATATGTCCTATAATTAAACACAAGGGGGAGCTCAAATCAAGACGACATTTTTTTTTGTTTCATAAACCACCTAAGAGTGAACTTTATGGCAAATGTCAAGAAGATTGTGAAAACAGAATTTGCGCTACAATTGCTAGCCTAAAAATGTATTTTTGTAAATTTAAAGCGCAAACATCTTCGTGGAGCTGCGGTTTTCAATATCTAAGCTCATGGCTATCCAGTTAACATAATCTGGAAAACGTAGCTTCTTACATGAAAATAATGATTTTTAGGAAATTTTTCAAATTTGAAATTTTAAATGATCATAAACCACGCCCACATTGATCAATCATTACCATATTGATAATGTAGTCTTAAGACTCTACAATGATGACAACCACTAAGTTTCGTGCAGATCCATTTAACCAGGTCAGCAGTATAATGTATTGCTATTTATAGCGCCCCCTATTGTTTAATCAAGGTGAAAATCAAGACATACACTTGAATTGACCTTAGGTTTGACTGTTATGAACAGCTTTGAAAAATGTCCAAATATTTTGAAGTTATGCTAAAAAAACTTTTTCATTCCCCAAAAAATATTTAAAAAATTCATATTTAAAAAAGTAAGAAAATTATCCAAAATCCCTTCAGATCGTTTGGTCAGCCGCTCCTCCTCTCTTGTCAGGCAAAGTTGTGATGTGATTGGGTTTGACGGCCGGGAGGAGTTAACGAAAGTACGTTTGACTTACTATGCAAATTTCTACTAATTAGCATAAGTTTAAAACATTTTTTAAAATACTCATCTTAATTTGAATGAGTCAATGAACATACTGGATGAGACCATTTGCTTGTTTACTAAAATATTGAGGAGAAAAATGCCAAAAACATTTTTGGGGTACAACAGCGCCAACTATTGGACAAACTTCAAACTTTTTTCTGTGATTGTAGATGTCACTATGACTGATATAATTTGTAACTTTCTGTATAGAATATGTATTTTTCATCAGTTAAAGGGCAAAAAATTTTAAAGCCTATAAGCCACGCCCACTTTTTAATCATTTTCAAAATATAGCTTAAGGGTCCAATGATTAACATATGGGCCAAGTTCTGTGGAAATCCATCAAGCCGTTTAGCTCAAACTAACTTTTTGACTCTTTAGCGCCCCCTTTTGGTGAATCCAAACAAAATGGGGAAGGTAGGGCTTACCGCTCATACTTCATAAGGGTCTAGAGTCTCATCACTTTATCTTGAGATATGGTGAAGATATCATCAATTAGCACATGTGCTAGCTAGCGCACTGATTTTGACATGGTGTCATTAGCCCAATTTTTAATATTTCTGCGTTTTTCTGCATCACAACAACTTATCTTAGTCCATAGATCATATGTACGAAGTTTGAAGTTGATTCGACGAAAAATGACGAATAGGTGATTAAAACTAAGCTTTGCATTTTTTGCGATCTAGCAAAAAATCTAGTTAGGCGGAAATGGGCGTGGCCAATACAAAAAAGATGGGGAATCATCCAAGGATCATGTACATATAAAGTTTTTGACTGTAGGACCTACGGTTTGGGAGCTAGTAGCTGAAACGTGTTGACCTCCGCAATAGCGCCACCTAGGTGACGCGGGGTCCAAATTTTTGAATCTGAGTAGCGGTCAGGATTTTCTATCAGACTGCCATGTCAGATTTTCCCTGACAATTTCAGGCTCTTGCGCCCATATAGTTTTAGCGGAGAAGAATAATAATAAATAATAAAAAATAATGAAAAATCCGTAGAAAAACAATAGGGTTCCCTGCCCTTTGGGCTTGGAACCCTAATAATAAATAATAATAAATAATGAAAAATCCGTAGAAAAACAATAGGGTTCCCTGCCCTTTGGGCTTGGAACCCTAATAATGAAAAATCCGTAGAAAAACAATAGGGTTCCCTGCCCTTTGGGCTTGGAACCCTAATAAATAATAAATAATGAAAAATCCGTAGAAAAACAATAGGGTTCCCTGCCCTTTGGGCTTGGAACCCTAAATAATAAATAATAATGAAAAATCCGTAGAAAAACAATAGGGTTCCCTGCCCTTTGGGCTTGGAACCCTAATAAATAATAAATAATGAAAAATCCGTAGAAAAACAATAGGGTTCCCTGCCCTTTGGGCTTGGAACCCTAATAATCCGAGTAATAAAGGCATGATTTAGTGTCTCAAACTGATCGGATGGGATCCAGATCCTTTCTTTCCAACAGGATGACTTTAAATATGTAACGACAGGTTTCGGTTGTTGCTGATTTATGTCCAGGAGAGAGCAGAGCATGCCTTGGCTGGTAGAAGCTAACTGTTAGCATTAGAAACTCCACAATATGGCAGAACTCCTTCAGGCTTGTGTTACTTGTGAAGATAAAGCATGAACGTTGCAGAGAAAACTGAGTCAGTAGTGTGGAGTTGTGCTGCTGTTAGCCAGTCACACCCGAGATCTCCAAATGTCAGGAGGTAAAACTCCAGATCATGTCGTCTGCTGCACATCTCTCATCTGGCTCACTTCTACTGCCTACAGCAGAAGCCTGACATCTTCTTTCCCACAAAGATACTTTATGTTTATTTATTTAGCAGACACTTTTATCCAAAGCGACTTACAATTTATAACCTATAGGGCATGTTGTGATCTGTGGGGGAAACCGGAGTACCCAGAGGAAACCCTCGCATGCATGGGGAGAACACGCAACTCCACGCAGAAAGGCCGCAGCCGAGTTTCGAACCTGCGACCTTCGTGCTGCGAGGCTACAGTGCTAACAACTGCACCACCATGCAGCCCAAAGTCTCACTAAGCATTCACTTCTACCAGAGACCACTGCAAATGAGTTGAAGTAACGAGTGAACTTGGACTTTAAAGAGGGAATGTATTTTTACCATTAATCTCTGGAAATGTTGCTGAAAATGAATACAATTATGTCCAGTTGTTGAAATGTTTGGGTGGTTTCATAATATATAACCATAAAAATCGGGTCCAAAGTTCATAGTGCATGGGTTTAGCATCTTTTGGCCGGCTTGGGGTCCTGCACCTGTCGATGACACCACACTAGATGATTGGCTGGCCGTACGACTTACAGAAGTCATGTTACCACATTCAAAAACATTTAGGCAGTAAGAAACACAAATGTAATAACAAAACTGCTAAACTCTTTCTTTGCTGGAGTATGATGATTGGCGTGTGCAGGACCCCGAGCAGATCCAGAAACCCCAGCGCAATCGGCATTGCATTCTCTCGATGCAATTACCTGAAGGAACATCAAAGTCTGAGGAGTCACGCTGAGGTTGCATGCTTTCTGCTCCACGGGTAACATTTACCATGATGTTTTATAAACTAGCAACAGTCACAGTCGACATGGTGTAAAACTATCCTAAAATGTGTTTATGTACTGCCCCCATCGGCAGGAAACTAAGCCTCCCTGAGTAAGATTGAGGCATCATTTCACTGATGTTGATACAATATTAATCTGTAATGGTAAAGAGGGAGCAGAGTCAAAAGCAAAGCTGTTGATTTACTAACCAATCTGCATCCAAGCCGTCACCATGAAATCACTAACAGAAGTTAGAAATAAGTTTCTCTGGACTCACCTTCAGGGATCAGACGAGGAGCTCAGAGTAGTCACTGTTCCCATTTGAGGTTTTGGAGACATGGACACCTTTCATGTGATGTAATTTGGACATGTCCCAGTTGGACAACATTTAAGGGCAGACCCATGCTCTCTGGAGAGATTTCTAATGTACTAAATGCAATACTGGGCTAGTATCAGTAATTTCTAGAGCGTAAATCTCTGAAAAACCATTTGGATGTCTGTTTATGAAGGAGATGTTACCATTCAGAATTCACTTTTGATTGGTAGTTGTAAGAAATGGAGCAATCTCACAAGGAGCCAGGGATGAAGAGGAGGAGGAGGAGCAGGAATTATTTTATAATAACAGTGGCGTGTCCAGATCTTTTAAAATGGGGTGGCCCAGGTGAGGCAAAACTTTGTGCATGGGTGGCACCAATGGTTATGCTTTTTTGTTTTACCCCCAAGCCTTTTGTAGACAATGAAAAGCCCATTTAAAGGTAAATTAGTGTGGTGGCACCTGGGGTGGCCAATCAGATTCCAAGGGTGGCGTGTGCCACCCCAGGCCACTCCCTGGACACGCCCCTGTATAATAAAAATATATTGTGTGAGCTTTTTTGGGGCTGCAAAGTGGTGGTTTATTCAGTGATCTAAACAAGAGTGTGGGCTGCTGCTTCTAGAATACAACATGCAAGTTTGATCTGCTCTGTTTTTGAACTTTAAATGTCACACAACAAAATAGAGAGCTAAACGTTGATTTCAAAGAAGTGGAAGCAAATTTTCACAAAGACAGAACTCAACTCAGGCGCAGACTTGATATGTTGTTGTAATCATAAAACAAAACAGCTTCTTTTCTCAGAGCTCACCTTCCACACCTCACAACCACAAGATAGCTTTGATGTCTCTTTATTTATTCATGCATGGTTTTAATTTTTGCACAAACGAACCACATTTACTATTTCACACAATCTCGTTTAAATGACGGTTCTAATTGATCTTAAATCTTCAGACAGCCAGACATTTAAACGTCCTGCTCTTTGTGTAATCCTCTCTCCTGCTTTGCCACCCGTACATCGAAGCACGCAGAAACAACACAAAAAGGCGTAAATTATTCTCCAGCCAAACACACCGACGAACATTTTGTCCGCCGTACCTTCCACAAAAGAGCACGTCAGAGGATGGGATTTGCGTGGACTGAAGCCTATCTTAATTACAGGCCTTGCAGACATTCCCAGAACCACAGCCGTGTTTATGTTGAGTGCTTTCTGAAAGCGTCTTTATCTATAGGCGAGAGACGCTTTGTGACACAACACCAAACACTGGTCACACACAGGGGTAGCTGCAGTGGCTCATGGTGGCATTCTGATACCTGGCTGCTAAACGTGGGGGTAAAACTTTAGTCAGTGTGCTGCAGCATCAAGCAGTAAACAGCATGAAATCATAAACAGCATCTGCATAAATACCGCTGATCAAACCAGGAGTACACAGTGTAATACATAACTATGTTGTTAAAAACTCAAATTACAATCTCATATATTTTTTATTATACTTATTAAACAAAAACACTAATGAGAGTCACTCATTGATTTTTATTGATTCATGTTTTTATGATGTGTACTTTAGGGTTGTAGCAGTACATGCACTCATACTAAACCACTGCAGTACCGATGCCTGAGTGCATGCAGCCAACAAATGACATGCTAGCCACTCTCGTCTAGAATAGAGTACATGTTTTTAAATTGCCAACAGAAAAAAAGAGTAAAAGCTCTCTACACCAAAGCAAAAAAAAAAGAAGGGAAAGTTAAGGCGGCTACAAAACTAAGAAGACCTTCAAGTTATTTCAAATCAACTGTTATTCCCCTGTTGTTCACGCAGAACTAACTGCTCCAATGGAGAGCAAAAAGTCATTAAATGGAAAGCCAAAAGTGTTGTCTACTGGTAAAAATAAGCACAGTAAAATATATTTTTGAGTTAAACTCAAACTGCTTAAAAACCATATTAAATAACTAGATGCAACAGCAAATGCCCACTTGACTTTATGTCACGCGTGCCGGTGAAGTGAGCCGAGGAAAGGCGAGGATCCAGACCGGGGAGGAAACAGGCAGACAGGCAGAACTTCTGACAATGATTTATTGGGACGCACACTGGACAATGAAACAATGACACCAGAAGGAACACAGAACAGAAGGGGTTTAAATACATGAGGAGCGGGAGCTATGGTGATTGGGAAACAATTGGGGAGCAATTGGGGATTGGGGAGCAATTAACGGAGACACAGACTACAACCTAGGAGAAGACAGGACAGGGTGTGACAGAACCCCCCCCTCAAAGGGCGGATCCCAGACGCCCACAGGAACCAGGAGCAGGGCGGGGGGAGGGAGACCCGGAGGGAGGGCCCAGAGGACGATGGAGAGGCGGCAGGGATCAGCAGAGTCCAGGCGCCGGCGCCTGCGGCAGATGAGGCGACGGGCCCTTGGAGGCCGGCGCCTGCGGCAGAAGAGGAGGCGACGGGCCCTTGGAGGCCGGCGGAGGAGGCGACGGGCCCTTGGAGGCCGGCGGAGGAGGCGATGGGCCCTTGGAGGCCGGCGGAGGAGGCAACAGGCCCTTGGAGGCCGGCGGAGGAGGCGACGGACCCTTGGAGGCCGACGCCTGCGGCAGAAGAGGAGGCGACGGGCCCTTGGAGGCCGGCGCCTGCGGCAGATGAGGAGACGACGGACCCTTGGAGGCCGGTGCCTGCGGCAGATGAGGATACGACGGACCCTTGGAGGCCGGCGCCTGCGGCAGATGAGGAGACGACGGGCCCTTGGAGACCGGTGCCTGCGGCAGATGAGGAGACGTCGGACCCTTGGAGGCCGGCGCCTGCGGCAGAAGAGGAAACGACGGGCCCTTGGAGGCCGGTGCCTGCGGCAGATGAGGAGACGACGGACCCTTGGAGGCCGGCGCCTGCGGCAGATGAGGAGGCGACGGGCCCTTGGAGGCCGGCGCCTGCGGCACTGGAGGAGGCGATGGGCCCTTGGAGGCCGGTGCCTGCGGCAGAGGCGACGGGCCCTTGGAGCGCCGGCGCGAGGCGATTCGCGGCGCTTTGGCGGCCCATGTGGTCTATAGAATAGCTTAACAAGAGCGCCGAATGAAAGCGGTCCCATTTTCGCGGCGCTTCCGCAGCCGGTGTGTCCCCGGCGTAAGATTGAGGTCTTGAAGTGATTTCAGAAAGGAAATAAAAAATGATCCCTTATATGTTTTTACTATTATCCACTTGTTATTTCAATAATTCTGCAGCTGTCTCTAGTATAAATGAATGGAAAAACAAGCTCTAGCGCTTCTGTTTCAGGAAGCAGAAGTTGGTCGGAGGAATGTGGGGTAGAAAACAACAGGATTTGGAGACTTACTCCTTAATGTTCATGATATGAAAACATCTTCCCACTGATTGGTGTTGTGTTTACAGACACTGCTATAAAGGTGAAGGACAACTTTGAACGCTAATGGAATGAAAAATACAGTTCAAGTAAAAAGCTGAGCTGACTCCAATCTATTCTGTCGAGGATTAAAACAAATTGGCGAAGACGAAGAGTGCTTCAATTCTGAATCCACCATCTTTTCTTCCTCACGTGGGTGAGCCAACTATTCCCTTTACTACATAGCGGAAACTATTCGACAACTATGTGCTAGTGATTAATTCTACGGGAGACGCGTGGCCGGATGCGAGGAAACGTGCTGTTCTGCTACACTGATTGGGCTTGGAAGGACAATGGATGTTCTAAACGTTACCGGACCAAGATGATACGTTTGCTCATGCCATGAAGGCACTTGAGAAGAACTTTGCGCCGAAGGTGAACGTCATGGCATGCCGCCACTCATTCCGACAGTGTGTTCAACGGGTGGCTGAATCTGTGTCTCAAAATGTGGTGGCACAGAGAGCATCAGCTTCTGCTTGCAACTTTGGACAAATGGAAAGTGATAATAAGAGTCCAATCTCAGCACGGTGAAAGATATACGACAACTGGAGGAGAACTTCACATTGGACACGGCTCTAACAATTGCAGGCCAGTTGGAGGCAGCAGTTTAAAAACTCTACCTTGTTCTCTACACCCAGTTCGTTTCAGTCTGCCAGTTCAAGCTGTTGGAGCTGAAAGATTTCACTCTCGCCAGAAGTGGAGACCTCACCCCACCAAAGACTCTGCTCCAAACGTGCGCAAACAGATAGGTACAAAGCAATAGCAACGAAAATGCTTCAGTGGAACACCAGCAGGCATTTGGCCGATTATAAAACCTATCCAGCTACTTAGTAAGAGAAGTAGTAGGCCCAGGATTAGCAGTATTGTGCGTGCAGGTTGCTAAAGCTATGGCAGCTATTCAGGACAAAATCACTTGCACTGTCAACACTGAATCCTTACAAGGACGTTATCAGACTGTAGAGATGATTGTGGATACTGGAGCTTCAGTGTCTTTTTAGCCAGAAACTGTTAGTTTGCAGACTGTGCACTAGAGCAGCCTACAGTCAAGCTAGTCATATTTGCTAAGGAAGAGTTGGCTCTGATTGGTTGCTTGTCGGCATCAGTTGCACTGCATGCACTGAAAGGAAACATTTCAGCTTTCACCTACACTGTCAGGGAAGGTTCACCACTGCTAGGTGTGGACCTCATTAAAACACTAAACATCAGCATCACTGGAGGAAAAGTGGACCTCAGTAGAGATTAAACTATGGATGACCATGATTTTGCTAATAAGAGTTCTATGGTCAATAATCTGGATCCTGTTCCGCCTTCTCAACTCTGACGTGTGAAAGGGTTCATCAGTAAAGGAGAAGTCAACAACCCTGCCCAACATCAAAAGCTGCAAAGCCTGCCACTGAGTGTACATACAGAGGTGTCTGCAGAACTCACTCGCTTGCTCAGCAGGTGTCATCAGAAGAATCAACACATCTGATTGGGTGAGTCAGTCCACTGGTCGTGGCTTGGAAGCACAAAGGAGGGTTGACACTGAGTGTTGACCTTTGTGAACTTAATAAGAGTATCATTGCAGAATACGATCCTCCTCATATGGAAGAGCTGTTTTCTGAATTAGCAGGTGCCACCCACTACATTCAGATTGACCTGAGCTCAGTTTACCATAAATTACCTTTGCATCCAGAGAGCTGCAAGCTGACTGATTTCATCATGCATGATGGGTTGTTCCAGTTCACATGTCTCCCATTTAGCCTGGCATCTGCACCGTCGGCTTTCCAGAAAATGATGCAAACAGTCCTGAAACACCTGCCTGGTGTTCAGAACTACTTAGATGACATTATTGTCTATGGAACCTCAAGGGAGAAACATGACACACACCTGCAAGCTGTTCTTCAACATTTCAGAGATGTTGGCCTGAAGATCAACACTTTACCCTCAAATTCCACTACCTCCGCTCCGCTCCGGTCCGCCCCCGCCCTCCGCAGCCGCTCGCTTCCGAACTCAATTTTTACTGCTACCCGCTCTACAACGGCTCCGCTCCGGTGCGGAGACCTGAGGTGGGCAAATAAGCATGCGCAGGATTTTCGAGATCTTGCGATACAGTCCGAGCAATAAACGCGGAAGTTAGATCCAAACACCCGTTGTGTGGGAGAAGCATCGGCATGAACTGTTTAATCTGCCTATCATTTGTGTTGAGAGATCAGCAGTGTTTGGATCAACAAAGTATGACTACTTTGATAGTGGAAACTGTATTTATGGCTTACTTTTGTGCATTTAAACATCAGCCGCCATTGATAGTTGTTAAAAGTTGTTAAACCTGTGCATATGAAACAAAAAACGCCTTTTGTTTATCGATGTATTGTGAAAAACGGAAGTTGTGCCCGCTCCTTTTCCTGTTGGACGGTTGTGATTTCTGTCCATTTACTGCGGAGGTGCTCCGGCGTCTGGCGAAAATAGGTTCGATTCTATTTTTGCCGGACGCCGGAACAGAGGGCGGCGCACGGCGCCGCACTGCCGGAGCACGGCCGCAGTAGTGGAATTGCTCTGATTGACTACAACGGGACCGATTTTGCTCCGGCGTTCGTGTCGGAGCGGAGCGCAGCGGAGCGGAGGTAGTGGAATTTGGGGGTTAGAGTTATTTTTGTTTACGACGAGGCCTGAGGTACCTCGGAAGGCTGAGTCTTGTGATTCAGGGGCGGA